>NC_133932.1:89624993-90245826 GCF_031877795.1 Strix aluco | reverse complement strand
AATACTTGATCACTATCTGTATTTTAAGCATCTGTCCAAAGAAAGAAATTAACCTTTACAATTTGGTAGGTAACAATTTGAAAATGATTAGTGAACATAGATTTAATATTTTCCATAAAAATTAGGTCTACTTTTTCATGTACTTTTTTCCTCTCTTCCTCATAGACAATAACAACCTTCTGCAGCTGATCATTTTTCATTTCTCATGAGCACCTTATAATTTCTTTAGTTTTTTTTCATTAATACTTTCAAATTTCATAACAAGACATTCACCAACTTAGACTTCTAAATTAATACTTGATCTTTGATCTACTGTACTGTGTATTTCATTAAATGGTTGCATTATGTTCTCATTGGAAATTTTATTCTTTGTCCTGAAAGACAGTTTTCTATTCTATCTGTTGTGCAAAGTCTAAATTTAGTTTCTGTGCTTTTCAGGGTGTGAAAAAATGAGAAGCAAAATCCATCTGAATTTCTGTCACAAGTTATATGCAAGTTTTCAGTAATATAAAATAATAATGTAAACATTTCTGGCACCAAAAGAAAGATATAATCATTTTCTCAATTAATTTTCCAGACTTCAAGTATAGTTTTGTCCCTGATATTTACAGGATTCTTTGGTCTGGTGACTTAACTGCTTAGCATCTTCTAAAACGAGAAAGCATTCAGAAATGAATATGTGAGTGGCTGAGGTCATGAGGACGTGCATCACCGGGAGAACATTAACCTGAAGTCATATTTTGAAGCTCTGAACAAAACAGACACAGTGTTTGTGAAAGAATATGTATGAAATTTGTACATGATAAATGCAAGTACACATTGACGTAATCAAATTAAACTCTGAGAGACTGAAGAGCTGCCCTATATATATTTCGGTGCCCATCACAGCCTCAAATAACACTCAGACCACAGAGCAGTAGTGAAAAGGGAGTTGAGCAGTCAGAATGGAGAAGTAGGACTTGAAAACTTTTTGTTCCTGCTTTTCTAATGACAGGAGATTCTCACTGATGAGAACTGAAATAGGAGTTGCAGAATTGGTCTTCACCTTAAAATCACCCTCATCAGAAAACTAAACATCCTGTCTTCTCTCTTGTCAGGGAATTTTATTCATAGTCATTGACAGAACTGAAAGCTAGAAGCTTTATTAGACTTACAGACTGAAAAATTGGCTTATTTTAATTTGTCTTAAAGCCCAGAGCTGTCAGCAAGTACCTCACTGTCTGAAAAGGTAGCCTTAGGACATCTTTTGTCTGGGCAGTTAGTAGGATGTGCATGTAACAGGAAGAATGTACATGTTGCTAAGGAGTGCACAGTATACTCCTTATCTTGGATTAAATAAATCCTGTTGCTTAAGATGATCTGAGAACTATATACAATATGAATCAACATCCCTCAGTGAGGTAAATTGTCCCTTATTTAAATTTGTAATAAAAATGTGGGAATAGAATAGAATTGCTAAGGCTTTATTCGGAGAAAAAGAAATTAAAAAGTATAATTTTTAAAGTGTTTCTACCAGACCCTTTAAATGATAGTTAAAAGATTTTTTCACCATCAGTTCCAGGTGACATTTAGAGGTTGCAATTTCACTGCTGGCTTTAAACATCTCATTTTTTTTCAGGTTGCAAAGCACAGCCGTCCCCTGAAGATTTTTTTTTTCTATATGATTTTCAAGGCCTCCGATATAAAATTCTCCACAATTTTCCTTTTCTGAAAGTTTTTGTTTGGAAGAGATGGATGTGATTTCTTTCAACTCAAATTTGGAAGATCTATAATAAGAATGGTCTTCATTCTGATGAAACTTGAACCTTGAAGAACCACCTCACTTCCTTGTCATATCTGAAGCTTTTCCCCTTCCTCTAAAGAATAAATCAGGTCATAATAATCATCCTTGTGATTAACAATTAGCAGACATGAGTTTGCAACAATTTCACAAATCTTGGTTTTGTGACAGGATGTACACTGACTAATAGAAACATCACACACAGCCTGGGAATTCAGAGCACCATTCCTGTTATGTTGAATATACTGAGAGAGGTGTTTGTGGAAAGTGTCCAAGAGACACTCCTTTTTGTTTCTTTTTGTCTCAGTACATATACAGTTCTGCACTCTGGATCCACTTTGGACTGTATCCAAACTCTGTCCCCCTCTGGAAATAGACTAATTTATTCTGGATCTTTTCTTCACATAATACTCACCAAACTGGACCATACTCAGTGTACTGCCTCTCTTTTGCATGATTGGCATGTGATGACAGAACTTACTGAGGAAAAGGTTCAAAGCTGCAGACCACAGCTCAGTGGGGCCTGGGTGAGATGAACAGCTCAAAGACAGGGCAGGTCACTTGTGGGATCTGCTGTGAACTCTTCGCATGGAAGCTGAGCTATAGGGGTATAGAGAATAAGGGTATAGAAAAGAGAAACTTCTGGAGGGAGCCTGACTTGTTCACTTCCTCGGATGTATCTGAGGATCATCTTTACCTTCTCTCAGTGCTGCTTATGCATTTTACCTGCTGACTGCAATGCAAAAAGGAGGATTTAGCCTCTAGCAGCAGAGTGACATCTGGCCACAAAGCCTTGAGATGTCCACCTCTGACACAACTATTTCCTATGTTCAGACCCTACTGCTGGGTAGTGTCATTAATAGTATACCATATATAGTATAGTCAATCATAAAATTATGCATTCAATTATTCCACACATGTACTTCCATAACCTACTAATCCATCACAGAAAATGAGACATTTGCAAAAATTTCTTGTAACATATGACAAAAAGATTGGATAGACATATGTATAGGCAGAGACTGGAAGGAGGATCTAGGAATTTATTCAAAATACTAAGTGTACTCCATCTCGGAAAAATTGTGTTCTACTCAAAACAAATTTAAAAATCTTCACTACATGAAGTGACATATTTCATCACCACTCAAATGCAGTTCTAGTCTTTGCTTTTAAACGTACACTGGCATCTACTTCCTAGAAATCTTTTATGAAAAGTTTTGTAGTGTTCTGTAAATTTTCAAAAAATCTAACTTATCCACTACAACTTTATAGAAATAATAATACAAGTCTATGCAGTAGTTCCTATTTTCTACTGCAGGATATACTCAGATAAATCCCTTAATATTCTGATAGTGTTAGCTGATTCATACTTCAAAATATTTAGCACATCTAATTAAATTCAAAGGGATAGTCCATTATAAAACTGTTACTCTTTCCTGCAAACAGCATGTCTTAGGTGAAGCATAGTTGTGAAATAATGTTAGCTCACATTATAACAAGAATCATACCCTAGATTGTCAACATGGAAAAACTCTAGCAGAGTTTTGGAGTTGAGACTCAGTAGAGAGAGTTATTCCTTAGTATCTAATATCTGATCTTGTAATCTTTAACTCTGGATTCACAGATTTCAAAACAGACAGTCATCCTTCGGCAGCATTAACTGGAAGGAAATATTCCCTAGGCAATAATTGAAATCCTGTATCCTTTACATCCCAGTCACAATTCTTTCTCTTCAATTAGTATCTAAATTTCAATGCAATTAAAAAAAAAATGTGATTTTTTTTTGTGTGCGTGTGTGCATATATATGTATTATAGGAAAAACACTATTAACTTTATTAACTTTTGTCAGCAATTGTGATGTTTCCCACTTGCTTTCAACAATGCAAAATTTTCTAGTACTTCAACCTCCAGAGAAAAAGACTATCATCTCACTTCTAAAACTGTTGACACCATGGAGCTTTATGCAATGCACCTCAACAAACAACAGATCTGGCCCTCTTGAGTTTAATCTTTCATAGCATATCAGCAAGCCTACAGAGATTTCTTGATGTCATAATTTTTCATTCATCACTTCACATTCATTTTGCTATAGAGGGAAAACTCAGTTTCTTACTTGCTTGGCTCTCCACTACAACATTGAGGAGAAGCACACCAGGTACATGATGGGTATCCAGGATACAAAGACATCATAGTCAAAATCAGAGTTTAATTCTGTTGACCCGTAATTCTTGATGCATCTTCCTTTTTTGAGGAATTCCTTGGATTCCCTCATCCAGCCCTTGGGATTTTTTCTAGTCAAAGATAAATAACAGAGTACGACAGGGTTCTGCTATCACAAAGTTACATTTCTGTCAAGACTCATGTATTTGTCTCATCAGTACAGCATACGTGGGACATGGAGAAAAGTTCATCTGAGTAGGGGGCTTTGACTTTGAGATCTTGGAGGGAAATGCAGATACGAGACAAATTTAAATCCTTAGTACTTGCCGCTTCAGAAGAGAAAAGAAATCTGATCAGGCAGGATTAGAAAGACAGACCACTCCTATCAGTCTATTCATATTTGGGAGTACCCAAATGACTATTTTCAGTCTGTGAGAAGACTGAATATCTCTCATGTCTTTGACCAAAGTCCATATAATGTATTTAGATATGGATAAATTAGTTTTCTCATTTAGTGGTCTCTCTAGTATCTATTTTTTTTCATATTCTATAGAACCCTTAAAATATCCTACAAAATAAAAATTGTTTAGAAAGCAGAGACCATCAGCAGGTTTTGTTCACACAACTACTATGATATATAAATGACTATATATGCATAAAAAATATACTCTGAGAATGGACAGATTAAGGAGAGAAGACTTCTCTTTCTAAACCAGGTACATGCAAATGTGGTTTTCCTCTCCTTTCTAAGTAGTCTATATCTAGAGTTTGGAGACTAAGGCTGAAGCCTGCAACAAACTTAAAACATTACAAAGTGAAATAAATGGGTCTCTTCCAAATGAATCCCAGATGATGCTGAGTGGAGGAAGATTTATGTATATGTTGTATAAATATTTAATGATATGGCCAAAAACCTACTGCCACTTAGCAAAAAGACATTTATCATTCCTGTGAAATATGACTTTTTATCCAATAAGACTAAAGTATGTTAATGACCTCGAGTGAATTGTGTTGTTAGTCATTAAACATTTTCTGACTTCTGATTGGCTGAGTCACCTCTGAGATCATAGTCCCACCATCAGCCATAAATTATTCTGTAACAGCTGAGAAATAGGTCTGAAGCATTTTTTAAAAAATCTATAAAATTTACTATAGGCATGAAACAGAACAAAGGTATATCTTGCATGTGAATTTCAGAAGAGCTATTCTCTTGAAATTTTTAACAAGAGTGAAAAATGCTTCCTATAGGTATGTGGAAACTTACAGAGAACTTCACAATGACTCTGAGACTAAAGTTTGAAGAAAATTCCCATAATCTGTATGAAAAGTCTGTTTTTTGCTGAACTGACCCTAGTTCTTATAACATGTTGAACTGTTGATAAATACTCTTTCCGTAAGGGGTTTGATTTCAATGCCTTTTCAGGTCCCTCGAAATCTGTGAATAATGGATAAGCCTCTAAATGGGAAAAGATATGGCTATTCAGTTAAATCCATGCTGTTAGAGTGGACATACAGTGGACTTTAAACTGCTACTTCAAACTGAAGTTATTTCTAGTAATTCAGCTGGTTCCTCAAAAGCTAAATTATGCCAAAATCCCATACCTGTACTCACTTGATTTTATTAGGGTGCATATTCAAAACACCTGATAAAGCAGAGAAAAGGAGTCGCACATTTCCTGTCCCCTGAAACATCAATGGAGACACGTGAACCCCAGCATGGCAAAGCACTGTTGGAGATAGCTGGGTGATAATATGCATTGTTATCATGCTGTGTGGGGTTTTGTCCATCAGGTCTGTCGACACAGCTTGCTGCTCTCAGTGCAGATACACCCATCTTGTTCAAGATGCTGTGATCTCCTTCTTGCCCATTTCCACATCCTACATGACAGACAGCATCAGAAAATTTGGTCCAGGGAAAACAAAGTAATTAATAGAGTACTACTGGAATTTCCAGACTTGGATCTTCTCAGTCCTAAGCAGCAGTTTTTGTTAATTTATTTCTACAATACAGAATTTTATCAAAAGAAGTATTAGCTGTAGGTGACACCTTAATATGCCATATGATTTTGTGGCCTGTCCTTCAGAAAGGTCTACTTTCTTCTCTTGTTAACTTTCCAGCTCACTGCCATCCAGAGGATAGATTGGCTGGTAAGTTGTCTCAAACACTCGGGACATTAACAAATTCTAATTGGCTATGTAATAGAAGCAGACAGCATGTACAATGTTAAACCACTTCTGAACCACCTATTTTCTGTATGCAAATCAGACAGAAACAAATGTTTGGCCCCAGCTGGGCGAAATGTCCCATTTAGAATTCTTTTCCTCTTCTTTGTTCTTTGATGTTCTGCAAATGAGCTTTAGAACTCCGCTCTTCACACAATTCAATTTTACAGGCCCATTATCTGAGATATAATGTGGAGGTTAAATATATCAGGGCAGCCATTATGTGAAAATAATTAACAGTAATGAATAATGCACTAATTCCACTGATGAGAGATGGTTATATGTGTAATGAAGTGTTGGGGCAGCCCTGACAAATGAAATTAAAATATTTAAACACTGTTTTATGATATTACTTTGCTCATATAATTTCCTTTACCTACAATGAGCCACTTCGATTATCGTCATTATCTTGACAGCTCTGAAGGATGAAATAGTGCAGGTTAATGTGACAGCGATTAGTCAGAGAGAAAATCCATCACATAAAGCAGAACAGTGAGGGAGAAAGGTCTCTATACTTTCCCATTTCAAACATGAGAAGAATGATACTATCAACATCACTTCAATATTAAATGGATAGAATTATCTTGTCATTCATTTACAGCTTCTGAAGAACTACCTATTTGTACCTGCAAAGGAAAGGTCAGCCTTTCTTAATCATCCATAAAAATATGTTGATGGATTCCTTATATCAATAACGGTGGCAGAAACAGAGACAGGAAACAAGCTACGAAATTTAAAAGGAAAGCACTCTAGGTTTTGTATTCAAATCTTCCATGGTTTTGTAATTTTATGTTTTGCTTCACACACTGGTGTGATCTTCAAAACATGCACAGTATGAAATAAAGTGAGACCACTGACATACATTTTGTGGAAGTTGCTTCAAATGTTGTTTAAACAGCAAAAGGGACTGCCTATTGCACATCTATATTCCTCATCTGTTTTTTTGCTATGAATTGCCTATGAATACCCACAAAATCCTAAAAATATTCATATCTAGATGCCAAAAGTTAAGTTAAAATCAGATTCAACATTATAGTCACCTTATTTTCAAAAGTACTGAGCACACATTGCTTCCAGATACATCAACAGACTGGCAGACCAGGCTGTCAGAAATAAGTTGAGTTTTATGGATCAGGCAGCCAGGTAGGAAACACGTGGGCAATTAGGTACTCACATCAAGGATCCTCAGAAGAGAAATAAGGAGAAAGATATCCAATCTGACCTGGGGAGAAGTGCAAAGGAGCACTTGGAGATCAGTCACTTAAACTGACACATCAGAGGCATGCATGTCCAGAGCACCAAGACACCCCAAAAAACCAACTGTCTTTCCTTTCCTAGATTAGGAACAAGTTTGTGGCTTCAAGGTTTAACACATTCAGTTGGGATGCTGTTTCACAGTCCTTGTTCATATAGAGAACAGCAGAGATTTGAATCCCTTATTCTCAAATGAAACCCAAGATTTAATTTTTCATATGATCCTTTGTAGAAGCACAGAGAAACACTAGCTCTCACTAATGCTGGCATTTCCCTCAGGTGCGACCCATTCAGATTCAATTTCTCTCTGTAAAACACTTGGGCATCAGTTTCCTGTCTGAGAGGAATTATACTGGCTTGGGAGTCAGGTGAACAAAGAAGGTGTAGCAGGGTATGTGGAGGAATCCCTCTTTTGAAGTGCCACATAAGGGTCTCAGAGACACCTGCCCAAAAAAGCCATTTAAACTGTTGATGGTGTCTTTGGCCATTGCAGAAATATTAGTGGTTAGAGCACTCAGGACCCTGTCTAACTAAATGGCATCTGAACAGTGAGTTTTATTAACAACATGAATGGTGACTTTGACAGTCATGAGATTTTTATTTAGGTGTCTAAATACAGCTTTTATGAGTCTAACTTTTGTCATTTGCCCTGAAAAATGTAAACTTAACTTACAAACAAACAAAAATGCGTAAATTTATTAAAGGGATGCCTTTCCTGTGCATGCAAGCCATTATAATTGCAGTCGTTCTTACTATATTATTGTTGTTGCTGCTATTCTTATTGATATTAATCATATATTATGGTAGTGCACACACAAAAAAGTGAAAGGTGTCCCTTCAATTTCTAAATGCGTTCAGTGTTTTAAGCACTGCACAGACACAGAGTAGCAGATAATCCATGTGCTGAAGAGCTTGCAGTTTAAATAGACAAGGCAGGTAAAAGTTGTGTGTACACCAATTTTACTCAAGTGGTATGAACAACATGTTGGCAGCAAATGTCGTATGTTAGTTCCATGATGCAATGGTGGCAGCAGGAGGGAGGTGTTATGCAGGGGTGCAGGATATGCCAATACTGCTCAGCATCATTGTCCGGGCTGCAGGGCTGCAGTCATGTCTTGAAGGCAGAGCCCTTCATTGAGAGAGCACAGAGATGCAGTGCCTGATACGAAGCTCTTGAAAATGAACTTTGCTTGGTATAGCATAGCGTGGCAACACTTTGTGTGCACAAAAAGACCTGAAAGATGAAGTGCACACAGCATAAAAAATCCTGTTGTTTTAATCTAAATATAATGGAAACTTATGTCTCTGTTATACTCAGCTAAGAATCTGACTTCAAGCTACACTGAAAGGTAGAGGTGGTAATTTGTAATTTACTGTTCTCCAGGACAGTTTGAAGTGTCTTTACAGAGCAATTGAAACGCAGACAGCAGATCTAAAAGGTGAGCAAGTCACAAATCCCACTCCCAGCTGCAGCTGGTTAAAACAGAGCAAGCAAGCAAGAGGTTTGAAAACTGAAGGAGACAGGCAATAAAAGGAGAAATACATCAACAAATTAAAAGACTCATTTTCAACATTTTTCTTCACACTGAGCATCAGCTACATTGAACTGAAGGAGAGTGCACACAGTACAAGTCAGGATAAGTGGGGAGGGCACAGTCCCTCACCATGGATGGCCAGTGACCCCACAGTCCCGTTGCTTGCATCACCCAGGCCTGTGTCTGTGCAGTTCAAGCTTATGTTTTTGGGAAGCTAGCATACACAAGCCCAGAATAAGATTTCTTGTTTACAAACTGGGCTCCATACAAGAGATGCATAAGGGACCTTTTGAGCTAATTTGCTTGTAAAAGACTCATTCAAATTTCAGTGGTTCTTTCATTTTGCTACTTTTAAAATACAATTTACTTCATTTATCGGACAATGAAGTGCCTCTGTAATAAATCTAACATTAAAAAATCATTTCCAGCAAATTACTCCAATAAAATCAATGAAGGTCAGGCTCAGTTGTAGAAACAAATAAATTACCTGCTATTGATAGGGTAGGCAGACTTAATTGTCATTTAGAAAGGCTAAAAGGGATAAAGAAATCTAATAGAAAGAACACATTTATACAGCAAAAATGAGAAAACGGTGAAAGTTTTATCCTGACAGCTCCCATCCATAGGATTGACTTGGTCCCTGTGCAGCACAGGCAGTTGTTTTAACTCTCAGTAGGACACTGGTATGTGCTTTGGATCTGTCAATATTTACCTGCTTCTGTGTTGCCTTGTGATCTTTTTACCTTTCATATATCGAAACCCCCAAACAGGATTGCTGGTAATAGGAAATGAAGAATTGATAGAATTGAACAATCCTATCTTCAGATTTTTTCAGCCAGGTTAAAAGCAGTTTGACCCAATTGAGGCTTTGCAGTACTTCCAACTATTAAAGAAATATAAAAGTGGGCATTTGATAGTGGGATTTGCCATTCTCTGATAACAAAATTATGATTTTATAGTTAAGATCCTCTTTTTAAAACAACTTTCTATTTATTTATTTTAAAAGCTGTCCAGCTGTTGCTGTGAGGAATCTAAAAATGACATTAACCTGATGTATTTCCACTGCAGCAGTGGAAATACATCAGTTTTCAGTATTTTTCTTTGAAAAGCACTTTAATTACTTTTTATGTTTATTTGTGTTTACACATCCTAATGGGGGAAAACAAAAGAAGACCTAAATGTTGGAATGTCCATATGTTCAATGTTCAATTGTCCCTGAACTCTTATGGAAGGAAATTTAATTTTATCTCCTTGAAAATGTGCATCCTGCTCTGGACTGCAGCGTAGTGTTATATCCAGTGACATAACTGGATGTAAGGGCTTATTCAGCAGTGAAGGTTTTAAACATTCCTGTGATTAATACAAAATGCTCTAGGAATGAGCCATTTCCAAGACTTTGTAGAACTGAACCCCTAGTCTCTTGGTTTGGAGGCTCCAGTGACCACAAGAGAGCAGTTATCAATTCTGCATCAATTCAACACTTCTAACAGGACAGGAACTTCTACTGTGGTTAAAAAAAAAAAAAAAAAAAAAAAGAGAGAGAAAAAAAAGTTCAAAGCAAATCAATTTTGAGTAAAAATTAGCTACAAGGTGAAATCAAAACCCCCAAAATGTCAGACATGACCAAATGCAATGAAAAGTACAGGCTTTTATGGCTGCAGCAGTTTGGTCCGGAGATGAGTGCAGCAATGTGTGGCTACTGCAACGCTTGCAGTCAGTAGTAGATTTAAGCCTACATCTATTGGCAGGTTACTAGAGTATAGAAGTGTGCTGAACACATTTTTGGAACAATTTACTCTTGGAAACACTGTAAATTGTGGCCACATGAAGTACAGGCATTCTAGAAACTGTGGCAGAAGATTGCTAAGGACTCAGTGAACACAGAGGAATCCTTAAGAAGGGGGCACACCTGGCTCTTTGCACTATTGAAGCAACCTGTTAAAGTCACATGCTAATGAACCACACATGTCCAGCCTCTGAATGGAAGCCTAAACTCTTGGAAGTATCATTTTTTCTTTCTTTTTGGAGTTACAGAACAGTTTCTCTCACACTTAGATGGTTGCACATCTGTTTTTCTTCAACACCACATGGATTCAATGACAATGTAAGTTTCTTTGTCTCAAGGAATTCCATTAATGCCTCCTCATTCTCTTCAGCACCAAATTCTGAACCACTGAACCAATAATAAATAGATGTCTGCTGTTTGTTTGTATTCACCCTTCCAAAAAAGAGGAATTCTCAGATTTTCTTTTCTTCTAGCCCTCAAATTAATTAAAATTTAGGATGTGCTAACATAATACATGTTAGAGTAGCACATGTTCTACACCTAATATAACTTATGCTGCATGCTGCAGCAGAGGCATGAGGACATTTAGAGTATCTACTTCTCACTGACCATTTTGACAAGATCAGATCTCCTGTAAGGCTAATCAGAGATTGCTGAACAGTCAGTCCTGCAATCTTCTATGAGGTCTGCTAGCGCAGAGTCTGCAGGTCAAATGCTTTTTTTCATTCTCTTTCTTGTAAAGAAATATTGCAAGACAGAAACTTCAGCTCAGTACTTTTTTTGTCCCAAATGACAAAGCAAGAGTTTTATCCAGCATTAGTCTGGGCCATTGGAATGATGTCCACTCACCTGTGTTGGCTCCAGCTTTCACCTTTAGTTGATATATAATTAAATATATAAATATCTCCACTTCATTTATTTCTGTATTATCCAGTGCTTTCTACTTTTTTCTTAGGTGGTTGGAGGTTTCTTGGTAGCAAGTTATTTAGGACTAGCTGGTAAAATTTACAGATGAATTTGTTGCCATAAACCATTATGCTTGTGAAGAGCCAGGGGGCTGTGAAGGTACTACTGTCAACAGTATCTGCATAGGCTTAGTCTGTAAGCCAGCAGTAACATAAGCTACTGACCTATTTGTTGGGTCTCCTATGGCTCTGTCAGAGGGCAAAAACTCTGCTGCACCTGGCAATACCTTCTAGGCAGGACCATTCCTGTTGCACAAAGCCCTTTAACTGCCCACTTGTGCTGAAACAACTGCCTTTGTAAATGAAAATGGGATGGATAGAATTTGAAGCAGGTGAAAATAAGGGAGGATGGGGATATATGTTGTCCCTGATTACTTCCTTCCCCCATATAAATTTATAGAATAATTTATGTTTGAGGTACCACTACAAGTGGTACTCAGAGCTGAGTTGCACAAGTTGCACAGATTCGAAACAGAGCTGCTAGTGACCTTCATTTGCAATATCATATGTATTCTAGGCACAGCATCAGCTCAGTTATGAAATACTCATTCTCCATGGTACCTTAAATCCTAAATACCTAGTCATATTTGGTGTAGTTCATCAATAGGAAATATTTTTCATACATTTTAATTACATTCAGAGAAATGCAGGAAGGTCTGAGTTTGACTTAAGCTAAGCTAAGTATTTGTCTTTGAGATTTAAAGTAGGATGTAGCTTTCTAAGAGACTTTATATAAACCATGACATCTTAAAGAGGTATATTTTATATTAAGTTTATTCACATACATTTCAGATATAATGTGTTTAAATGTATGTATCCATATATGTATATCAATTACCATTATTATAGATCTAAATTAACTCACAAAGCCTTTAATGCCTATGAAGTAGAACTGGTTTTCTTAGTTTTATTTGTCAGAGAGAATTGTGGTACAGATACTGCTTCTGAACACAAGAAAACACTTTTTTACTGTGAGGATGGTCAAACACTGGCACAGGTTCCCCAGAGATGTGAAGTCTCAGAGAGAGATGGGGTTGTTCAGCCTGGAGAAGAGAAGGCTCTGGGGACACCTTATAACAGCCTTCCAGTACCTAAAGGAGGCCTACAGGAAAGCTGGAGAGGGGACCTTTTACAAGGTCATGTAGTAATAGGACAAGGGGTAATGGCTTTAGACTGAAAGAGGGTAAATTTAGCTTAGATGTAAGGAAGAAATTCTTCATTATGAGTGTGGAGAGGCACTGGAATGGGTTGCCCAGAGAGGTTGTGGATGCCCCTTCCCTGGAAGTGTTCAAGGCCAAGTTGGATGGGGCTCTCAGCAACCTGATCTAGTGGAAGGTGCCCCTGCCCATGGCATGGGGGTTGGAACTAGATGATCTTTAAGGTCCCTTCCAACTCAAATTATTCTATGATTCTGTGGAGATACTCACAACCTGACTGGACAAAGTCCTGGACAACCTGGTCCAGGTGACCCTACTTGAGTAGAGAGTTTGGACTAGAGGTTCTTTTGAGCTCCCTTCCAACCTAAATAATTGTGTGATTCTGTGGTTCTGGTTCTTAGTAGCGATTTCAAGGTCAGAGATGGTACCTGACCAACACTAGTGAGAAAAATTGGCTGGGCTTTCTTTCTAAGAGTTCCCCAGTGTCACCTGCTACAAAGACAAATAAGACTCATATGTGGCCTGAGCTCAGTTTAGGCTGTCTATCCAAGAACTTTAGACATTCAAGATTGAATACATGTTGCCTAAATTTATAAGTGATCTTTAGTGGCACTTCAGAGTCAATAATATAAAAAAGGTACTTTCGGGCCTTTATACATCAGATAAATTTTGATGCTGGAATTAGAAGAAAATTATTTACACTGATTTATTTCTACATGTGGGAAGCCTACAGTCCCTGTCTCATATGTGTGTATCTCTGTGGTAGATATCTACCTCTGGTCAGATGAAACTCATTAATGAGCATATTTGCCTTCATGGTACTTCCATGACCCTACAGCCTAAATAAAGACAAGTATAGCCCTAGTGACTAGTTCTTGAAATTGCTGTTCTCAGCATTTTAAGACTAAACCATTGTATGGTCTGTCAGCCTATGGAAAGTTGTTCCTCTTGAGTCAATGAAGGGGAAGAGATAGGTGCCAAATGAGCTCTGCAGAAGACAACAGTAAGAAAACATGAAAAGGTGGTAACCAGACAAATATCCCACAGATCTCTGTCCCATTGCCCTATCCATTTTCCCAATAGGACTCTCTGCTATATATTAATCTAAAATTTGTCCTTCAATTAGCCACTGACATTTGAATCTAAGTCCAAATATGTAAAAACATGCAGATAATATATTGTTTTTCACACAGTGGGAAAGGAGAGGTAGAAATAATGGAGGAATCCTCCCACAGAGGAACAGGCAAAGCCACGTACTTTATTTTTTGGTCAGTGAACAAGCAAGAAAGTATGATCCAGACAAACAGCTGAGGGATGCCATCTTCTTCTCTGCAGCAGGGGTTATGAGACAATTCACAGAGTACTTTGTTGAGGGAGCTGGGCACAGTGAGCAACTGAGAGTACTCTAGAGTTGTCATGGTATGAGGGACAGATAAGGTATTATGGTGACAGTGTCACCTGGATGGATGGTTATTGTAGCAGAAAGGTACGGGATACACAGAAAACAATTCAATGGAAAATGACCTCACCTGTTCCACTATTGACAGAACATTTTTTTCTTATATGTGTGGATATTTGGGGTGAAGGCTCTTTGATTTTACCAAAAGTATGTTCTATTAGAGCAGAAAGTTTTTCCTGCAGTGAATTAGTGCAGCACTTTACAAATATGCTTGCCCCATGGGCCCACCAAAAGCACTGAATTCACTCCCAGAGGTCAAAATTACCAGCAGTGCAATAAAATTTGCTGTACAAAGAGGAATAGTGTGTGTATTGATTTGTGCACTCATTGTCAATACCGTTGTGTGATCAGTAAAAACAGTGGACTCCTCTTTAGCAACAGACAAATACCTTCCACTTACTAAACATGAGTAACCAATACCTCTTTAATCCTGTGACTATAGTATAATCTCTCTGCCCTGCCAACTCAGTGGTGACACCTGTCCTCTAAACTGTGCACTGCTTAAAGAGGAGTGAACTACAGGGACTACTGCAGCAAAACCAAAACATAGGAGATATCCACTCCTCCTTCATAAGGCACTGGACTTTTCTCAGTCCCAGCAAAGATTTTCTCTGCAGCTGCTCTGCTTTTCCAGAGGTGAATAAGTGTGGCAAGAGAAAGTGACATTTTCCCTTTTTCAGAGTAAAAGAAACTGTCTAAAAACACTAAATGAAATAAAGATGCCATCATCCCATACAAATGGAAGGGAGGATATCACTTCCATCTGGCTCTACATGTCTACTATGTAGGTGTCTACAAAGAAGTGTCTAAATAAGTTATTCTAGGGCATTGCTCATCTGACCTAAGCTAGATATCTACTTTAGGATGACATGAATCCCACCCTGGAAGTGCCTTTTTCCTTTCTTTCCACTGGATCTAGGAAGGACTATTCAGATGTAGACATCCGTGGTTGGTTAGATGAATCCCGTCTAAGATTTTTGCTAAATTGTACTTGCCTGCCCACCTGCCCAACTGTTGCTCAGCTTCTATTTCAGCTATTAGCAGATACTAAAAAATAAATAACAGGCAGAGAAGGAGTAGTCATTATTCATCACATATATCAGTGACATTTTAGTATTTTCAGTTATTCTTTGCTACGGTAGCTCTTAATAGCACTTTCCCATGTAGTTAGGTTAAAGAGTGTAGAAACAGGAATTAAACATCAAACACGATTTTTCTGTACAATAGTACTGGAGTAATATTAATAGGGAAAACAGCAAGAATTAAACAGATTTGCTAATCTGACAATCATATTAAAGATGAAATATATTGTGTGCATAGCTTTAATCAGAATACCGGACATTTTAAGAGTTCATTTCTTCTGTCTAAGGTTCCAGATAACAGAATGATGAATTATACAGATAAGTAGGATCTGATCTTTCACATATCATACTTGTGCCAGAAAACAGAACCACACCAATAAGATCTATTGTAAAATAGCAGTGCTGAGATTAATGAATTTCCAAAATCTGAAACTAAATCAGTAGGCAAAGTCAATGCACGAAGTTATAAACAGTAGTTTGAATTAATAACTGTGTTTTATTCGTATTCAGTAAAATAACATTGTATTTTCAGTTCTACTGCTAGGGACAAATCTTGATAGGAAAGATAAAATTCTTAGGTATATTTGACAATGGAAATCACGAACTGTAAGGACACCTGAAGTATGATACTTGTTCTAAACTAGTGCAGAAATCAATAGAAAAGGAAAATCGTTTTCTAATAAGTGCGATGGTAATGGCATAATCTCGTTTTGATGTCATGGATTTCTCTCTTACACTTTTGCATTTTCAAGGCTACATTTGATAGGAAAATAACATTTTTGCTGCTTTACACCAAAGGTCTGGAGTTCCTACACTAATTCAAACAGTGACAAGTCAGGTACAAAGCAGGCTTGGATGAATAATTCATTACAAAACAATGTATATAATAAATTTAACTGTTTGTTTGTTTAACCAATGTCCTCAAATGTATCACAAATATTTGTGAGTTGATCCAGTTTTGAATTTATGTACTAGTACTAAAACAGTAATGTGGTGTTTTTAGGAGTGATTGGTGAATCAAGAATGTCTAATTTCTGCACTCTAAACAAATAAGTCAATTTTAAAGACTTTTTTTTTGCGATAAGAAGTAAAAATGAAACAGGAGTTTTGCTTTGTAAAACTGTATGAGAACAAATTTCTAAAATGAATGTTTAGGAAAGATCTATTTCAAAATTTCCCAAAAGGCATGAGGCATGTGAGTTTAATTTTCACTATCCTTTAGCACTTATGAGAGATCAGTTTAATTATCTGTTATTATAACCAATTCAGTTGAGGAAATGTGTCAGTGGTTTTTTTGACAAAATATGTTAAATGTATTTTGGTAATGTTAAGATAACGTTGTACACAGTTAAACAGTTATATAGCAGATATGTATCATTATAATACTACTTCTGATTATGACTAATTTACACCACAGTTTTAAATTTCCAAGACTCTGTCTTGCTTTTTTACTCTGTGACTCCTCACAGCAAAAAATTTGCCAGTAACAAATCAAATTGGTACTCCTGAATACATTTTGTCTTTGTGGTACCTGTAATTTTGTCACATTTATTCCATATAGAGAGTGCATACTCTCTTTCTATTTATGGCAAAAAGTGTTTGACCAGAGATCTGGCAGCCAGGCCAGCACTGTTATTCTTAAAATGTTATTGTTATTCTCATGGCAGTTTTTCTTAAAGTCCCAGTTTCAAGTCATTAGATGGGAATCTTGATTTTCCTTTTCTAACATAAATGTTAATTTTATATTTGTTCCTGATTTGTTTAGAAAAGTTTGAATATGAGACCCTTGAAGGTTCAAAAACCAAGCAGGCAAATAAGAAGAAAATATATGCATCACTTCATTATGATTTATACTAAGTGGATATTTTAGCAAATTTCATGCTTTTAATAAAAAGGCATGAGTCAAGACTTTTTAAAACATTTTTATTCTTTATACTAATATATGTTATTTTTATTTGCTATATCCCATATTATCACACTACCCTTTAAATGGTCAGAGTAAAGAGAATAATTATGAAAATCAGCAACATATTAGTATATGAAAAGTATAAGGTGTGCTTTCTGTATGTAGATATAACTGTGTAGCAAAGGCATACTTCATAATACAAATTATTTTCCCACACTTGACTTCTAAAAATTGGTTGTATTTTTGCCACAAACATTTAATTTTGTTTTCCAAATAGTATTAAAATTTGGTCCTAAACTGAGATAAAATTAGAATCTTCTCCCCTGTAGATTTCATGAGTTCTCTGGAGGTTGGTCTCATGACAGACCTGTGGTTTCCTTTCTGTAGACCTCTCACAGATTTCTTTGTGTTTTTTCTCAACTGTTCAACTGTTATGTACACCTGTAATGTCAAGGAACTTACTGATGCGTACTAATTTCAGTAATATGCGATGAAATAATAAACTACAGATTCCAACAGACTTGTGCACAGAAATACAGTGATCCTTCACAGGCCAAAAAGAGTTAACTGAATGCAAAATATATAAATTCTTCCCCTTATTCACTTAAATACTGCTTCCTGTCTGATTGGCAAATATACTTAAGACTTTCATATCTGATATTTTAATCACAATTGAGTGATATGCTTTAATTACATTTTACACCCTTCTCAGGGAAGATATCATCCCAAATTCCCACAGTTCACACTTCCATTAGGCTTATAATATAACTCAGGAGTTAAAGTTAAAGATTAAAAACTTTCTTAAAAGTAATTAATAAGCTTGTTGCAGCCAAAAGCTCCATTAGACAAAACCAGCTACATGTTTGCAGAATTAAATGGTAGGCAGGATAAAATGAAGCAGAGAGTATTATTGATCCCTTACCAACAGGTATGTGTAAATGAGTTACACCGCAGCTATCGGTATTGTTATGTACAATACATTACAGGAGAGCCAGGGCAATTTACCATAAAATGGAAGATAAGTTAGGTGAACAGGGCAACTGTGACATCTAAAGGCTTTTGCAATGGTTGGAATAAAACAATAACCTGACACATATTTAGTGAAGATGGATATAATAGACTGCAATATGTGCACCAAGCACAGTTTTCTAAATAGTTAGGTTTTATTGCATTTTGCTGTTACGTAGGGTTCCCTCTGCAGCAAAAATTTGGAGCTAATTTCATAAGTAAATGTGACTTTGTCTTGGAACACTTTTAAATCTGTTTTCAGTAACTTAAACATCATGAAGTCACAAGCACTACAAACCTTATCCTAGGATTACCTTGATTAAGGCACAAAACGTTAAAAGCAAATTACTGTGAAAGTATGAAACAATTTGCCCTTAATGTTTCAGTCATATCTGTAAAAAATATGACTTAAATCTAGTTTTATTAATAATACATATTTTAATTAAACGGCTAGAGGTGCATCTAGCAGGAAAAATTGAATCTTCACTGGATTTCACATACTTGTATGATTCATGGGCAGTAAATATGCAAAGCTTTATGCCCATAAGGCAATCAAACTGCAAAGCTGATATGCATGTTTTTATCTGAAAGAATGAAGTCTAGTAAGGCTTAGAAATAAAAATAATAACAATAATAATAATAACAACAATAAATGCTCCAAAAATTAATGTATTTTTGTAGACCTACTGCATTTCTAGATACAATCTTCATCTTTTGCCAGCTGCATGATGTTGAAAACATATTTATTGTTGTTTCCATTAATCTCATTACACAAGGTTTGCCTGTATGGGTACATATATACACACATAATATCACAGCTTCAGCAATAAAACCATAGGATAAAAATTATCATGTTACAGTAGCATAGCATGAAATGCTTTCATTGCAAACTGTTTGGGGATTGAGCAGTTCTGCAATCTGCTGATCTACTAACAGAGCCTCTCCTCATTTACATCAAGATTGCTTTTAAAGGTCTGCTTCTGCATGCTTAGTTTGCTTTATCTTTTCTTCAGCTACCACCCCACACTTCATCAAACATTCTGCTTGGTTATATTTAATGACAACTATGCCGTGCACACCACCAACACCTCTCACCTGGTGGTGTCAAAATATAAAAGCAAAGATGAAGTAATTACATTCTACAACACTTTTCTGAGATAACTCTATGGTGCCAAATTGCCACCTCTTCTTGAGTGGAGCACAGCACTGCTGGTAACATCCTGCAATAGCACGGTGCACTAAATGGATGTATATTAAGGATATTGAACTTTGCTGAAAGTATTAACAGGCTGAAACTGACTTTAAAAACTTGCTTTTAATGTTTCAAACTCTTTTCTAAAGACAGAATTGCCATTGTCATCAGCTTTTTCATCACTGCAGTTATCAAATTTAGTGAATGTCATTTTACAGTGTCCTTATAAGAATACCCAGTCACACTCCCATTTCAGAGACAGAAAACTGCCGAAACAAAAAACTTTAGGGCCAAATTTCTCCTGATTTCAAGGGATCAGTCAGAGATGCACAAGTATTGGATTTTTTTTTTTTTTTTTTTTTTTTTTTGCCGAGGGCTTGACATTTTGGTGTTGTACAGGCACAAAACACAGCCCTTATTGTCACAGAAGTAACTGGTAGTTTCCAGCCTCTCTGCAACCTGTTGCATAGTGGCTCAGATAGGACATCTGTAAAAAAAAAAAAAAAAAAACCAAACTATAAGTCCATTTGAAATCTCCTGTTTAGTGACCATTTATGAAAACTTTGGTCATCACAGTGATGGGTGAGGTTTTTTTCCTTTGAACAGAGATTCCTCCTAGAATTCTTGAGATTTGCCTAGATGACATTTTGGTTGCTAAAAGTTTTCTTGAATCTCACTTTCTGTCTGAAAAATAATAACGTAGGGGCTAACTGACATATAGACACCTATCGACATTTACACCTGTTGATATTTGCACTACTGATTTGGACTGCTCGGCTCCAAATATCAAAAGTTTAAGGGGAAATATGAAGAAGACTGTTGCATGAAAAAGGGAGATGACTAAAATAGTCAAGAAGAAATACTGAAGAGAAGGATGCATCGGTCCTGAAAAATTCATGCTTAATTCTAAGGTGAAGAGAGAGATCTATTTCTATTCCTTATTTATAATCCTGAGCTCTCAATTTGTCTGAGGCACCAAACTGGTCATTTTTGGAAGAAAACCAAGCGAAATACTATATTATTCTGTAGTTCAGGGGTAGCCAAGTCCATATTCTTCCTCTGATCAGAAGCAGTAATTTTAATTCAAATTCCCCCTCCTCTCTAAGGGAACATTCTATGCACTGATATAGCATATTTTCAGATATTTTCTCTCTATTTCACCTCTTTAAATTGTCCTATCTCATATTTTATATATATGTTTAAGTTCACTGGGCTAGGGAGTAGATAACAGATCCTGCAGTGGAGTGTTTGAACCAGCAACGAAATTTATAGAAATAAAAATGTTAATCCCCCTCATGAAGGCTGCATTTAAAAGCAATATCTGGAAAACAATAGGTGAACTGGATAACAAGGCAGAACCAACTATATAAATAGATCTTCATCCAGCATCCTTGGCACCTTGGCCTTTTCATCTTCCTTTTACTTTCACATGTGTGTATCTCAGGACTTGCTCTTGGGACATAGTGAAGCCCTAGAGCTCATGAATCCTCTCCAATGAATTCATCTACATTTCAAAGAGGGGGAATGTTACCTAATTCTGTTTAAGAGAAACTCTGCCATAATCAATATAATTTCCTTCTTAGTCTGGACCAGTACAAAGACCTCAGTGATTCCATCCATTAGATCTGAATCTCTGTTCCCACCTGGGATGGGGCAATGCTGTCTCTCTGTTCAAGCTGAACCTTTCCATTTGTCACAGTGACTCTGAGCTGAAGGAAAGAGAAGTTTGACTTTGGGTCTTTCAGCTTGTCTCTTCCAATGCTCTGAAAAATTTACAGCTTGTGTAACTAAGGTGCCAGATGCCAGACATCCACACAGCGCAGAAGGCTGAGTCCTGCAGGCATGTTGACCCTGAAATGAGCACACCACCCCCAACCCACCAAAGACCTTCTGGTCCTTCTTCTGCCTTGGTTTCACCACCCAGACTTCAGAGATGTTCAGCTGTGGTGAGCTACTCACTCACAATATGTTAAGTAATGTATTAAGCATCAAATATATTAAGTAATTAATACAACTGCTTTTCAGTTAAACAGCAACAGATGTAACCTCCACACAAAAAGCGTTATCTGAAATGTAACAGCTTAACCATGGGGCATGAACTGCCAGGGGGATGAAGAGGAGAGAATCTTGAGTTTGAACAAGCATGAACTCAGCTATTTCAGTCTCATTCTACAATTTGACCAACAGACAGCAGCACAGAGCATTTATCTATATGATTTCCCAGGCAGTTTGGCTCAGGCTGTATTCAGGCTGCCCTTATTGAGCCTCAGGAGACCAATAAAACAAACTTAAAGTCTATGACATAACATTTTCTTTGGGATGGAAGAAATGTGAATGTACCTGATCTATGATTAGCTATTTATCAATTAACATGAAAAGTAACACTGCTTTCAGCCAGTATTAATTTAGTCACTAATGCCACTAACATGTCATTATTGTGTTTTTATTTGCATCAGAAGAAAATGAATGCTGCATGTCATCTTGTTTTTAGTGTGATGCTACAAGCTATGTTTACAAATCTTGCAACACTACTATTTTAGTGTATCTAGAATTTTTCTTAAATATCTGATTCATTATGGTTGTATATTGGTTTGATTTCCAAATAGCTCAGTAATAAGCACTCCAAAGTTCATTATATTAATAGATATCTTTATACACTCAGGAAAGTAACAAAATAAACCAATGGCAAGACATAACATTATGAGACAGTACAGACTTCAGGAGATAGCAGAAATCATTTATAAATTGAAGTGGTGATAAAAGGACAGACATAATTATTTTTAAATTGTTGTGTTGTAATGTTTCATGAAGATAGTGGATAGTGTTTTCCCAGAGGAAGAAGGAAAACTGTTATGGAAATCAAGTTCATGAAGAAAGAGTGGAGGAATTTAAATATGTAGGGTATGGTTTCCAAAAGCGTTGAGCTTTGGCTTGAGTTCTCTTTCAAGTGAAGTCAACTGTGAAAGTGTTACTGACTTTCACGGGAGCAGAGTCATGCCCCCACTACATGCTCTCAGCAATTCCACCCATGAAATCTGAAATATATTTAGGTCTCAATGAGCCACATCCGGTAGATCTGACATGGAATTGATTGATGTGAAAGATAATGAGATAAACTCTTTGTGACTCTTGAAGACAAGAACCAGAGGGAAACACTGAAATGGCATCTGTGATTAAGAAGTGATTCACCACACATAATACCCCAAAATCTATTGACCATGACTGAAATGCTGACTTGGGATACAATGAACATAATCAGTCTTCTACAATGTCTGCTAGAGATAGACAGATCTTTTCCAGTCAGGCACAGTGGAGGGGAGAAGATGAAGGAGGAACACAGTGATGCCCGAGTTCCTTGTCTGTATTACCTTCAAAGAGATCTGTTGCTCTGCATGGATTGCAGAGTGCAGGAGAGAAGGTGGGGAGGAGTAACTACAGGCTACTGTTAGCCTTCAGGAATAACCTTAGGTTTTCCTTCCAGAATTTCAGGTTTGAGGTGAAGTAATGTTCACAATTACCAAATCAACACAGGATACACTTTTCTAGAAGCACTGTGGGGTTGAGTTTTGGGTTTTGTTTGCAATGGATGTGGAAATTATTTCCTTTGCTGTTCAAAGAACTGACAGCAGGAGGATAAGGGTTCAGGAGCATGGACTGTCAGGAGCCTTGAAATACTCCCCAGGTATGCATCTACTGACAAATAATAGAGGGCCATGAAGTAATCACAGGCAGTGGGTCCCTGGCCACACTGCTTAACTCTTAACTTGTTCCCTGTCTCTGTTGTGGACTCCTCCAACTAGCTCAGTCTGAGAGAAAATCTGTAGATAGTCTGGTGGATAGCTGACCTCAGCGAGAGCTCCCAAGAGTCAGTATTCACCAGGCTTCTTTCTCACCACACAGTTCTCCAGCATTACCCCAGCAGATTTTGCAGTCCTAGACATGCCACAAGGTCTCACACCCCACCACAGTCCCAGGACATGTAGTTCCACACTCTTTCTGAAACCTTTAACTGAACGCCCCCTGCCCACCCCAAAAAACACCAATCCGAGAAAGAAGATATTTATGTAAGTGAGGATCCCATGGACACCACATAAGTCTGAAGAAGATCCAGGCAAAAACACTGTGTGGTGTGGATGTTCAGCTTAGCTCCAGAGACAGCTGACTCTCAGCAGTGTAACACAGATCAGTCTGTGTTATCTGACCTTTGGGGAAGTGTACAGTGATATAAATCTACCTAGGCTGCCTGCTTCACTTTCTGCATAAGCAGAATAACAAAATTGCTTTCATACATCCACATAGCTTTACTTTTTTTTCCCTACATCTTTCAGAAATATGATGTTAAGTCCCCAAGTCGAGCTTTAGATTACTCAGGCTGCAATTTATTTTCTGTTAATAAGAGACAGGCTTTTATATAGCAGTACTTAGAATGAATTCCAACATGGTGAGTCAATGCATTTATAGACCTACAGTCATGACTGAAGGAAGGACTAGATGAATTGTACCCAATACATCCCTGATAGTCATTAGTCCAATTTCCTCTTAGAAATTTCAGTTATGGAGATTTCACAAATTTCCCAAACAGTATGTGCCAGTCAACATCTACTCTTGTACTTCCAGACCTTCTAGTGATTTTCTCACCATCAAAACCAACAAGATGTATGAAGTGATTGCGTGACCTTGAAAGTATCCCTCAGAACCTTACAGGTTTTATAGGACGTAGCAGGACACAAAGTACCCTGACCTGCCCAAGCAAGTCAGCCCAAAGGAGTTTCAACTGAACGTCTATTTTTAAAGACCACCTCAGCTGATGTCTCAGTCACTCACCTTAGGAAAAAAGGAACTGGCTTGCTCAAGAGTTATTCAAGAGTTTTCCCTAGCACTTGCACAAAGCCAGAGTATTTATTCCTATCATTGAAAGAAAGAGGTAGACCAGGTCATAGCTGCTCTCCAGAGATGACAATTCATCTCTCTTTGACAGGAATTGATTAAGGACATTGGGGTGATTAGAAACTCAGGCACTTCATCTGATTGCCTAAAGTTTGTTGTAATGAATCCTGCACGTTGTTCTTTACTAGAGATATATGTAACAGGATATATGCTTTTGGTTTTTTTGTGCAGGAGTTAGCACATTGGAGTCCTAGTGCCATATCAGTAAGTATGGCAATGTTAGTAAATAATACACTGAAATAACAGAGCATAAGGCTTTTATCACAAAAAGACCCCAAACCACAGCAGATTTGCATTCAATGTGTTTCTCAAATGTGTCATGTGTCTCAAATGTGTCATGTCCTGTTATATCCAGTTAAAGTAACCTAATGTGACCAACTCCAAACAGAATGGAAAAAAACCCTGATCTTAAGCCAGAGTAACACGATGCAGCAGGAAAAGATAATGCATGAAGAAGGCTGTGTGCCACACTATTAACTGGTGGATTTCTAGACTGAGAAGTAATTTTCAGTCACAGAAATAAGATATATACTGACTAAAAATAAGGATTCTGAGTAAAAATAAGGATTTGCCCTAGCACACATGCAAAACAATGTATTGAAGAACCTTGGAATTGTGCCAATTTGATTCATATAGAAGTATTATGTCTTACAAAAATCAGTACTCTTCAAAATGAATTCAATTTTTAAATAGTATGGGTAAACAACAGCATGGATTTAAACTGATGTGCACAAAGATCTCTGAGGCAACACACAGGAGGTTGGGATAACTGTGCCTGTCATGAAGGTTCTTCCACTTCCCTGTAGTATAGCATTCATCTCACTATTTAAAATCTATTTATTGACATCTAAGCCAATGATATAGGATCCTGTTACAGTCCATGAAGGGAAATGAGCACCTCTGGTGTTCAGCTCATGCTTCTCATCTTAGAAACCTAAAGCTAGCTGATGTTAATTTCACTTTACAGATTAGTCCTATGACATTAAAATTTTTTTTTTTTTTTTTTTCTAAATGGTTTAGAAGTGGATTCAGAACTATCTGAGTTGACAGTGAAACTCAACACTGGTATGTATGTCCACCACTGTTCCTCATAACACTCTTTTCTCTTTGCAGTTTCCTGCAGAAAAAAAGAAAATACACAATCATGTGAATACGGAGAACCATTATTCTTGTTCTAAGAACCTGGTCTTCAGTCTGATAATAAATAAATGGATAAAATACCACTTTTAAAACATTCTTTAGATATTGAGCTTCCTGTGAAAATATTAGGAAGGTTGTAAAAAAATCACCACCTTTGTTCTGTAGAAAGTTTACAAGATATGTGGTTGACACACTTTCATTCAAAGTGGGTTTGAAGGATTCCATGGCAGTATTTGGCAAAACTCTATTATGAGGTTTCACTGGCTGTGTTACTGTTTTAGGTAAGATCAGGAATGTATTGTTAAAGTGAACTCCCTAGTCATCCTCACTTGCTGTCTTGGTTCATACCGTGGTGTGGCCTCAGGGAACAGCATCCTTTTCAGATGGAGATGAACCCCAAGTTGCCCTTCAGGAATCACCTAACACCCTTCCACAGCTGAGGTGGGCAACCCTCAGGGTGAGAACAGAGTTAGTCCAAAGTCAACCTTCATCCCAAAATGGGGCAGTGTGGATGTCATTGCAGGTGGTCACTTGCAACAGTTTTCCCTCTGGGTCTGCTCCTATTGTTCCACAACTCTTTCAATGCAGGAATAGCCCCAGCAAACCAAAAAAGACAAAGTACCGGTCTCATCAAAGTAAATGAAGATAACTGATTTCAAGAATGCAGAAGTCTGTAAGTTTTCAGGAGACTTAATCAGTGTCTCTCTACAGCAGGAATTAGAACACCATGTTGGGTCTTTCCACTGTTTAACCATGGATTAGGGCAAATTTTAGCTGGTTTTTTCCATTCAAATTGGGGGGTTCAGCTGAAAACCCAAAGGAGAGGAGATTCAATGTCCACAGCAGCAAAATGGTGTATGCCTGCTGCTGGCAAACAGAATTGCTGAGCTGCTGACAGCTCTAAGTAAAGAGGATCATTTAAAACATCACATATACTCTGTGCATTTCTGCTCTTTATTGTTCTTATCTCACCATGAGCAGAGATAGTTACACTGATTCATGGTTGATGGCACCATGCCACAAACTCACATCTCACAAAAGTAAAAACAAATCAATAATTCTTCTGTAGGAACTAGAAGAGCACTGCCCACAATCAAATTTACTCCAAGTTTACAGATAGCTTATTAACTACCCAAATCAAGTGCATATTTTAAATAATGCATAACAATGTGATCAAGATGAGAAGGTTGGTGAAATGATGCCATTTGTTTGCTTCATACAAAAATTGGGTTCCATCAACTTAATGCCTTTTTTCCTCCATCTAAATTTAATATGTTTAATTTCAGAGTGAGTTTTGATCAATGTGTCCAAATGACTTTTAAATGCTTAGATAAGGTTTTATCAGTCTTCATTTTTCTCATTGGAGCCTGGGTAATATGTTCAGTGATATATAAAAGCTGTAGTTCATTCCTGGTTTTAAAAGAAAAAAAAAAAAGAAAGAATGAATGAAAGAAAAAGACAGGTTTTATTTAAATTATCTGCTCTTTGGTTAAAAAGTGTCCTAAACGTAATACAGCATAAGCATTCTTTCCTTATTTCACTTATGACTACTTACTAGATTAATCCTCTTACCCATCAGTGTAGTGTTTTCCATTTTATTATGCATTTTTCTTATTGAATAGTCCTTTGTTTCTCAACAGATAGTTTAGATTTTTAATATTGTTAGTGTTGAGAGATAAACGCTTAGGTACATATTGGAGAGTAATAAATTGTGTTGAACATTGATAAACTAACGCAATTACTAGCAAGGTCACAGAGTCAGCTAATTTAGAAATATCAGTACTCGGATTTTGAGTTGTCCCCTGGAGAACTGCAGCCACTTTATTAAAGCAGGAGGGTGAGGAGAAAATGGTACATTAGGATTGATCTTTTGATCTAATTGTGGACCTCTGCCATTCCTTGTTTGACCAAAAGTGCTTAGCAAGCAAGAGGAAACACAGTTCAACTAATTGAGGAACATCCCTTAGAAGCCAAAGGGATTGTGGGAAAAAGGAAAAAAATGCAATTTGTACAGTTTTATGGTGTTAGTTATCAATGAAAAGGTGTAAATACTGTACAATTAATCTTTGCTTTCCACATGGGAATTTTAGAGGCTTGCAGACATACTGCAATCATACTTCCAATATGTTCAAGCAACTAAATTTCTTGTACTGCTGAAGTCCCAATTAAGTGGTATTAAAAATGAGTAATATTTTCTGTGTTGTGACTTATTTTCAAAGAATTAGCGTAAGACCCCTGCAATAGCACTCAGTCACTAGACAAAAACCTGTACTGTTGGACAAGGTATCAGAAATACCATGGTATGCTCCCATTGCACAAGAAAAAGGAAAAAAGTCCATCTGCTTCAGAGAGCTAAAATGAGGCTCGTATTCAAACTTATATGCATTCTCTTCAATGAAAGATGCTTTCATTTACTTTTTTTGATCTCTCTACCTGATGTGTATCTGTTTACTATATCATACTGGAATTAGTAGGATAATACAACTTTAAAAGGTATGTATTAATTAGTGGACTGGCATGCCAGAACTAAGGGTAACGATAATGGGAGATGTACCATTACCTCTATAGAACTGTTTTAATATGATTCTAGTCAGTAACAGTTATTGCCTTCTGAAAGGCAGTTGACTAACTCAAATGAACAGAGAAAATAATTTATTAAAAGGCACATGGCAACTCCACCAAAATAATATTATCATCCTAGATAGTGCACAATCAT
Organism: Strix aluco; assembly: GCF_031877795.1. NCBI lineage: Eukaryota > Metazoa > Chordata > Aves > Strigiformes > Strigidae > Strix > Strix aluco. The sequence goes on along the minus strand of NC_133932.1, from coordinate 90,217,515 downwards.
CATATTAGTTAAAAAATTTTTGTTGGCATTCTCTCTCTCTGAGTGTTCTCTTTCTTTCCATCCCTCTCTCTCCCTTTCTCCTTCCCTCATTCCCTTGTTCTTCCTAAGGTGTTTCAGCATAAACAGCTGCAGGAATGAAGCACTTGATGTTAAAAACTGCAAGAGGAAAATGTTTCAGATGTATTTCAATTTGGAGACTTTGTGCTTTGTATCTTTTTCATGTTGACGTTATTTCATGGACAGTCAGATATTGGAATGCAGTTGCAGATTTTGACATCTACATTTAGACACATTTAGATATCTACAAGGCATGTATTCAATGGGAGCTGTGTATCTAAGCTCTTATTGTGGCCACTTGGGACCAAGTCAGTCAGAGGAGTCTGGAAAGCTACTCAGCTGACAGTACGTAGAAGATGAACATTGACTGTATTGGCTAGTTAGTCCATTGCCCATATGCAGACACCTAGTGCAGTCTGAAAGTACCTAATACCATGGCAGCATGGAGCTACACATAATTTACCCTACTTCTCAGCTGTGTAGTGTATACCTTGGTAGTCTGTAGATTTAATTCTCATGTCTATGTTGGAATGAAACAGGGTAACCATTGACTCAGTATTTCTGAAAGGTTGTGAAGGATTTAAATATAATTCAATAGAAAAAGAAATATAAATATATATTAAACTCCAAGTAGAATTTCAGGGTTCTGGTATGCACTAAGTACTAAAATCACTTTGGGTTTGCTAGGTTTTGTTCTGTGTGATTCTGATATGCAATCAGATTTCAAAAGTTTAAGTTTCCCGAGGAAGTTTTTTGGGTTTTTTTTACTTCTATAATCAATCACTGGCTTCAGTAGAGAGGTGATGGCCAGTTGTGTTCAACACAGTATTACTTCAGGATCTTTGTTGTACCTTTATCGGGGAACTCAGTTTTAGGTCTCTCAGTTTTTCAGCTTTGAAAAACAAAAACATAACCCTTAGTTTAAAACATTTCTATTTTAAAAAGTAGGATTTGGTATTACAGGTCTTAAGAAAATCTCTATTACTTTGGTGTTAATACAACCCTCCCCAGACAGTCCCTCTCACTGCCACAGGCTTGTGCAGAGGTGTGAGCCACCAGAGTTTAATATGCATTCACATGGAAATGCATCTCCTTTCAGATCCCATGAGAAAAACTTTTGTCCTTATGAAATCTACAGAAAATTCCCAATTTACATTTGTTAATTAGAAAGCTTTATTCTAAATAGACTAATTAATTACAGCCACATTTACATTTTAAATTTAAGTGATTATTTTAGAAGATTTTGTAGACTTCTAATTACAAGTGTTGTTATTCTCATTAGGATTTCAAGTGCTGTCCCAAATGAAAATGGCAATTGATCTACTAAACCCCACAGAGTCATCCAGTTTAACTAGCTCTGTGCACTGCCTAGTGCACACAAGCAGACACTGCCGTGTGACCCAGTGCATGCCAGCACCAAACAACTATGGAAGAATACCTTTTCTTGACAGAATCCAAAAAGATCACCCAAGTTCTTGAAAAAGTGGAGTACAGGTTGCCCAGGAAAAAAATGGAGAACTTGCTTGTCTCACTTGCTGCTCAACCGGATCAGGAGTAAAGAGATCACAATAAAAAAAAGGACTTTTTGTTGAAGATCAAGCATATGAAAACTATATCAGGCTCTTTAGAGGTTTCTATAGAAGTTACAACTTATGTAAGCAAGTTGTCAACAGGAGCACAGCAAGCAGTGATGGTTCTTTTTACCTAAAGAACTGCAACAAGATGGTCACAAAATAGGGAAAAATCATAAAGTAGCATTAAAGTTCACTGGAGAGGTTTTGGCCTCATATTACTCTTCAGGTCCTTATTCCTGAAATGGAATTCCATTTGTATAAATATAAATAACAACAACAACAACAACAATGCACTGATGCAGTGCAATGGAACTTAAAATCACTTATTTTTATAATCTGAGGAATCTCTTACCAATGTACTGGTTACAGAATGTAAAAATGTCATTCACATCCTTTTAAAAGGATGAGTCAAAACCCAGAAAGAAAAGTTTTGCAGAGAGAGGATATACTTATCCTGTTTTCCAATAATTTGACTGAGACATCCAAAAGAATAAGGATGAACCGGCCAGTCTAATCATTGGGATGCCTGTGCAGAAGGTTGGGTGCCTCAACTCCTCCCCGATTAATGATTAATTAGCCATCAGAACAAAACTGCTTCTGCAGGGGAGACTCTGATCCCCCCATCCCAGTATTTTACATCTTGGTTAATGAGGCCAGGTCACCAGGAACCTGCTGGGAACCTCATCTCCTGGGGGCAGTACTGTTTCTGTCCAAGAAGCAGCTGAGACTCAAGATCTTCTTTAAAATTACCTAATCCCTTTATTTAGAGATTCATGGACTATTCCAGTTTGAGGAAAACTACTGAAGCAAAGAGGTTCCTCTGGCCAAGAAAAATGGAGTGTATATAAATCTGATACAATACAGACCCAAAATAACATTCTAAATTCCTATTTTTTTCTGTCAAACCCAAGAAGCATAGTTTCATACAGCTCTAACAGCATTGTGACTGCTCCAGATACCATGCTTTCCTGCAGCCTTTTGCCTGCTGCTGTGCCTTTGAACAGTTTGGTTAGTAGCAAAGGAAAGACATTCATAAAATAAAGCTGAAAATGAAGAAATGTCTTAATTCCCTTGGGCAGAATGAAGAGACACAGAACAGAAGAAGAGATTTGACCCCAGAGTCAGGGACATGGGAATGAATACTCTCCTCTTAACTAAACCTTCAGAGTGGATTTGCATGAAAAGGAAACAGCACTGGCCAGTTGTGAATGTATCTTCACAGCAGAATTAACTCCAGTACTGCCTTTCTCTTGGTACCCATTTCACAATTAATCTGTGCAGTTTGATTATCAACTAATATCAACTATCAGCTGATCTCCCATCATTCTGGCCAACTCAGGTGGACTTTGCAATACAGCTATAGCCAGGAGATTTCCTCTCTGAATTCAGACTTGTGAGGGACCTGATCTCACTGTCCAGTATAGCTCCTTTTGTCCCAGGTCAGTTGAAGCTTTATATTTAACATTGCATTAGGAAAGAATCTTTACTCTTCTCATTCTAAGAATGTATAAAATACTCATGAGGAGTGATTAGGAACATAAAAAATAGAAGTCTGCTATTTCAAGTGGTCAAGATAGACACCTAGGCTATCAGATATGACATAGGACCTACAAGATGAGTATGTGGAGGTCAAGGAAGATACCCTGTGCTCTTAGTATGTCATTGAACACTTAGATTTAGGCAACTAAATCTCATTCCAAGAGTATTAAATCCCTGTCATGATCAGGACTTAATTTGTATTGTACGTAAACACATTCTCTTAATGTGTTGCAACCAAAGGTCCTAAGCACTGCAGCAAAGAATAAATCATATTATTATTATTTGCAACATTGACCAAAGATGCAGATTGGAAGTTCTTATAACCTCAAACCCCATCAGTATTCACATCCAGAAAAGTATTAGAGAAAGGGGAAAAAAACCAACCAACCCAAAACCTAACTATTAAGCCATTCCTTTAAAACATTCATTTATAACAAGAGACTAATTACCAGCACCCATGTTAGATGTTCTGTCTTCATCCTGAGTTTTATTTACTATTCAATGAAGTTGGCTTTCTGTTTTCTTTCATCAGGTAAATGATGAGCTGCAGCAAATGAGACCAGCAAATTATGAAATAATCCCTGCAAATTATACAAGCAGACAGAGAATCCATTCCGCATGATCAGAAAGTACAAAGTCATAATAAGACCAGGTTTGATGGAGGTTATGTCTCACAGTTCTTTAGGTCAGATAATAATGTGCTATGTCATTAAGCTGCAGTATCACTTTCCTGAATATTATAATTGATGGTTCATGATATGGATATACAATAAAGAAAGTAACGTTTTGAAATCCTCATCTATAAAATTGAGATGTGTTTTCTGTAAGCTCTGCATTTCTCTTTGCTCTTCCTTAGGCTATTTCTTTGCCTTTCTGAGTCATGAATAATAAACACAAGCACCTTTATTTGACAGTTCAAAGTAATCTAGCAAATTACACACATATGCATGCATATACATCAACACATACATATATAGTAGCATGCACATATATGGTATTACTTACGTATAATATTCAACATAGTTATATATATGTACACACAGACTATCATGTACATATATTCAAAGAGAGCAAGAGTGTGAAAGAAAGTGAGGATTGTTTAAATTATTTTCGAAATCTTAACTACTGTGCTGATAAGCTTTGCCAATGCAGCTAAATAAAAGAGGGCTCAGGAACAGAGACACAGAGGCACTCTGCTCTAGCTGCCCACACTGTTTAATTGTCACCTGCATCCCAGACATGTTTTCAACTACTCAAACTACTTCTCCAATCACAATTTGGGGAATAGTTTACTCTAGAAATCAACCTCAAAAGGCACCTTTAGACAAGGCTGCATCTGTTTAATTCCCTTTATCTTCCTAGAACAATATCTTAGCAGGCTTTGCACTTTCAGACACCCCTGTGTATCCCACTTACTCTCAGTTTCATGCTCCCCATTTCCTTTTGTCTATAGGCTGCAACACAGCTTTCACAGTAACTCTGGTGCTCTGTACAGAAAATAAATCTGTGCATAAACAAAAATTCTGTTTTATGGCCCAAGGGGCATCACGTGGAGTCAAGGGAAAACACAGGACTGTATAATGTGGACATGGCCAGTCTGCTCTGGAGGGTGCTAGCTCTGAGCAGTGTGAGTGACATCCAGCTCTGGCAGCTAGCTCTCAGCAGTGTGAGTGATGTCCAGTTCATACCACTTGGCTCTAGGGCCAGGGAGAAGACCTCTTTGTTATAGTAGCACAGATGAAGCATAGAAAGACATATAGAGCACTTTTTATTGAATATGTGTCTAAAGAGCCCAGTTCACATCACTACACAAGCAGTATACTTAATGACAATGCAATAGATCTGACACATTCAGATCTGGCTTTCTGTATGTTTCTTGCATATGCGTAACAACCATTTCTTCAAGCTTCCACCTCCCTGAGATGACAGATGTCCCAAAAAGTATGTCTACCATAAGTATGGGAAGAGGTGTGTGCCATACGTTTTCACACAAGGCCACAGGACTTTACTCTAAATGGACCATCCAGATTTAGCAGTAGCTACATGTTTTGGATCCTTTTCGGATGTTGGCTCTGGAGATATCTTTTGCAATGTTCCTATCTATGACCTGCAAAATGGAGATACCACTTGACCTTAGAGATTCAGACTAAGATATTCCACAGACTCTACTGGGGGTTCCAGTAACAGATGACTTAGTGATGTATTACTTAGTTTGGTACCTTAGGCCAAATCTGCATTATGAGCATTTTGGCAGTGTACAATACCAGGATCCCTACCTGCAAACAGTTGGTCTGTGAATATTATTTATACCAGTGAAACCAGCTTAACAGCACTTTACAGTGTCTCAATAAGTGAACTATATTAAACCAGAAGAAGTGCAGTTGTGCTGCTACTACTACCCTAGAGGCTTTTTGCCAGCAGAGCTGTGCCAGTCTCATAGCACAATATCCCAAGGCTACATCATTCATGTGTTCTGGAAAGATATTCCTCCACTTCTCCAAGAGTAATGAATTTCCTATTTCTCAGTCAATTCCTTGGCTTCCCAGCTAAAGACTACTGTGAGTGTATTAAAATAGAAAGGTTAAAAAGAAAAACACTCCTTTTTTCTGATAAATTTGTATCCTCAGCCTACAGACTATCTTGATCAACATAACTGAATTCTTGACTCAGGTATTTTGAAGGTACTTCCCAACTCACAGGATCTCCAGATAGAATCCTTGCCTGGCTTGAGAAGCTGGGACTTTTAAATCTTCATGAAGTGTTATTACAATTCATGATAAGAAATACCGATGCCAACAGCTTTTCTGTATATTTATGGACAACTTCAACAAAACCCCTAACTTTTAAAGAATGACTGATCAAGATAAATGTTATAACCATCATACATTTGCATGTATATGTGTGTTTATGTCTATGCTATGTATGATTTATCCTATTAAATGTTTCTAGTTCTATTTATAAGTCAGTTATTAGATATTTAAAAGTAAAAATCCAACTTTTAAAACTATTCACTTTAATAATTAACGTGAACATAGGAGGCTATAACAATTGCACAGAACTGGTGCATTTCAAAGAGGAGAAATTATAAGTGACAGTAACCCTTTATCAATTCATTCCAAGACAGTTAATTAAACCTGGAATTATTTAAATAAGGTGACAGTCAAAGAAAAAGGTCAACGTTCCCAATGTTTCAATAGGTCTTCCTCATCTCTGGAGCTTAATTAACTCATTTTGAACAGAATGGTCAAAAGTATGCTAAAACTCATAATTCCTTCCCTGTTTTTTAAATGCAAAATGCCTATTCTCCTTAGGCCTGCACAGTGGCTTTTCAAACCACCAGCAAGTGAAGGAAATTCTCTCCGCCCTCACTAAACCCACAGATTTATACACCTGGAATCCAAAGTAGATGAAGTAGTGCCTTACCAGTCCATGGCTAACACATACCGCTGCTGCAGGGTCTCCACAGCGGTGGATATGCCAGTGTCTAGGTCAGGAAAACATTTTCACAACATTTCAGTCAAGCACTGGAGCTAAAGGAGCTGGTGGCCTCCCCATTCACCTGCTCTCACTCCGACATTCTGGGGTCATGAAGACCCATCTTCATTGAAAATAGCTGCTAGAGACAGATTCATGTCATTGATCTCTCTCATCCGTCCACACTCCATTTCACCAGGCCTGCTCAAGAATTCAGTCTCTTGATGTGTGAAATTGTGTTGGGATTCACATGTTGAAACAGACACGAAGGGGTTGATTCATAGACTGAAAGAAACGTGCTGAAACAGAGCATGGGTCCAGAGACAGTGTAGGAAAACCCTAGGAGAAAAAAACCTATGGAGAAAGCTTTTTGGAGGCTGTTAACCAAAATAAATTTAACATTATGAGCTGTGATTTGCAGTTTCTTCCCACATAGAAAATCAAATGAACAGAATTGCACTAAAGAAAAACATGCCTCTAAGATTAATTACCTTCTTACAAGAACAACCTGAAAGATCCTGAATCTTTGGCTGGTTAGTCAGTTTGAAAAGAGCAATGGCAGAAATGCCTCTAGTGTATGTGCATATACATAACAAACCAATGAGAAATACTAGGATGCAAATGCTTCTCGATATACCAGCTACTTCATGGTAACTTTTTGAGTTTGGACCTTTAGTCAACAGTAAGCATGGCCTAGTGAGCTAAAGGTATAGCACCTCACTGCTTATTTATACAAGTCAAAGAATGTACATAACTCATGCACCATGAAAAAGCAGAGGTGTTATAATCACATTTACTAACACTGTGATGATTTGCTGTTGTGCTCATACTCTCAAAATTGTAGCAAAGACAAGATAAGAATATTAAATGCAAAAAAATGTGCCTGAATCCTTCTGTCTACTGCTGTTTTCTCTGAGGAAGATCTGTTGGTCTAGAGAAACAGGAATTGGAGAGCTCAGGTAAGACACCAAGGGTATGTAGGAGGACATGAGAGATCAGTATTCATGACATGATATTATTGCTCTGATTTTCAGAGAATAAGGAATTTTATGTCAATAAAATATTTTTCCTAATTTACAGACCATGGACAATAGCAACAGATCATAAGCATTTAATATAAACTTGAAAGGAGCTGGAAAATATTTTAGCAAAAAACTATCAGAGACCTCCTACTACTGTTTCTTTTAATTATTCTGTTGTGATTGCAATGCAAAATTGTGCAATCATGTAATCTCATGGAACATTTGTGTGATTTTCTTAACTGAAAAGTAAATTTACAGGTGGGGTCTTATTTAATGATATGTACGCAGCTTTCCATAAAATCCTTACTCTGGTTGCACCCTGGAATCCAACAGCATCATGACACGCAACTATCACATGGAACAAGCTATCTTTCAGTTTAAGGAAAAATGTCTTCTGTCTTGAGGAAATTTTTGTTCAGTAAAATCTGATTTTGCTTTATGATGAGTTTACCTGGTTAAAAAAGGGTCCTGAACCCCTTCATCTTTTACAGCTCATAATGTGTACCCTATTTTTTCCTTTGAATTTTTATGTTTTTCTTTTTCTTTCTCTTTAAAACATGTTCTTACTCTTTGTCCTGGTTTGTGTCCAGACAAATTTGCATTTCCTTGTGCTTCTTGCCTCTTTATGTCTTAGCAAATTGTGTGTTGTTTCATTAGTAACCCAAACCTTATGCTTCACTGCAGTTTACAATAAAAATTGCAGCTGCAGTTTCCTTGAGCCTCTCAGAAAAATGCAGCCACATCTATGAAGCTATGAAGCACTACCTGTCAGAGAGCCATTCAAGTGAACAAATGGAGGGTAAAAATTAGCCTGGTGAAAAGGAAACACTTTTAATTTCTGGAAATACAGAAGAAATTACTCAGTTGCTTATTCATTGCCATTTTTAATTTTGTGAGCCTTACAACACTTTACCACGACCTGAGGGCAAACAAAACAAGTTGGCTGATTCTTCATCACGGAATTAGAACAACAAATATTGTTTATGATTTCTAGCAGAAGTGTTAAAAAACATCAGTGTCTTTATGTGTTCGGTGTTACTGCAAACATAATTTGAAAAATCAGATTGCCTTCAGAGGATATATGAAGACAACCTCTTCTCAGTTTATTATCTCTTACCATGTCTTATCTAGAACATTTCAAAAATCCTCATAACTATTAAACATCTGATCTAGACTTATGAGCAGTGGTCTTCTGGACACACTCGGGTAAGAAACTAAGCCACTGAGGTGATAAGCCCAGTGTAAATGATTAGATGGAAACCATGCACGGTTGTAAGATTTAAGAGCACCTGATATACTTTCAGATTACATGGGAATCAAGCAGCATTCGTTTCCTACACCACACAGGATCAGCAGGTAGAAATGAAATATTAGAAGCACTGTTCTACAAACTGTATTCACCAGAGAAATCCTAATCACCATAAATCTCTATACAGAGAATATAAACTTATGCTCTAATGTGTGAGGTTTACTTATAGAAGTGTTATAACATCAGAGCCTTTTCAGCCAAATCTAAAGTACAGATAGCAAAACACCAAAGGGGGTGAGGCAAGTAGATGTCCCTTATACACTGACCATATGTGCCCACAGAAAAGGCACAGCTCAGTGAAGAGCTCTGAGCAAACAGCCTTTATCTCAGCTGTTGAGTGCTAATTCATCTGTCCCCAGCAGCTCAAAAGCTGTCCCAGAGGAGAAGTGAAAACTTTATTCTTTGTTCCGTTTCCTAAAATAACAGAGCCCACGACTTCGTGTTGATCTAGTTATGCTACAGAAAGAATAAAGTTAACAATTGCAGCTTTACCCTAGCTTTTCTCTGCCCATAAGGGTGTCAAGAGCCCAGATGTGCGTTACATAGCCTTGGTTAAGGCATTTAATAATGTGGATAAGAGGTCAATTAGGGAACATATTTGAGTTCTGATCCAAGCTCAAAATATAAATTCTTTGTCTCATTGTCTGTTCCTCTCAAAAAAACTTTCTGCTGTATTTTCTAGTAAATTAAGACTGCACTGTGAAAATACAGATATGAGAAAAGACAGCATGGGAGAAACATTACATTTACTGGATACCAACTAACTTCATTCAAATCCAAAAACCTTACAAAACAAAAGAGCTTCTCCTGCTAGGTTTTGTATGAGCTGGCATGTCCTTGTCTTACTGTGTATTTTATCTCATAAGAGACAAATGCTTAGATCTGAGCTGAAATAAAAAGGCTAGATAGAACTGCACTCTAGGTCACTTTGATGTGCATTGTTCTAGTTTAACACTGTTATATTTGCAAGTAAAAAAAACTACAACAATCTATATGTAATCATTTGATCATTTCCTTCACGTTACTTCTCTTTCCACCATTTGTTTGAGAGAGATTTAAAATTACTAAAGCAGAATCAATTGTTATAAAAAAAAAAAATCTTAGATTTACATTAGGGAAGAATTTCTGCAAATCATTTATTACACAGAAAATGCAAGGTCTACCATTTCATAAAGGTTAAAATGTAAACAGATTAAAAGTTCAAATTATATTACATTTGTTGTATTTTTTCATTTGTATAAAATTAATGCTAAACTAGATCCTCCTGAGGCTCTTGCAAGAGTTGTCTCCGAGTACTTCTCCTGAAATCAATCTAAAAATATTTAGCATTGTGTAAATCTTGTAATAGGAGCATGCATCTTTGTTAGATCTTGCCAATATTAAAGAGATTTACAAAAATTCAGTGTGTTTGGTATAGTACCTTCCTCCCACTTATTATGATCATTATTAAATTATTTGCAAATCAGAAAATTAATCTGTCCAGTAAATAAAATGAGATAGTTTCTTACAAAGTTCTGTTATTGCAGCTGGTTTTCTACAGATACATTAAGAAGTATCACTGTTTAGAAGGATGTGCATTCATTTGTGTGTGTATTTATATTTATATGTATATAAATATATTTAAAAACTAAAACTAAAGTGCTTCCTTCCCCTCAAAACCAGCTCTCTTTTTAGATATTTCAGAAATGGTTGCTTTAACACATTTCCAATGCATTTTCATTAATATTTTATTCCACCATCTTACGAACCCACTTCAAGTCACAAACAATAACAAGCACAGTTAGACTGCCTACAAATGTAGCCTCTTTTCAGTGACTTCCAAATACATGGGGATTTAGTTCAATAAGGCAATGCACCTGAATGACAAAAGAACTCAAGTGAACCAAACTGAAAAGCACAACAGCTGTAGGCTTCTGAGCAGACAAAGTGCCTGTGTATTCTGGCACTGGGCTGTACTTGAACTAGACCAAAAGCAACACTTTGCATTCAACTTTTCTTTCACAAAAGTAGGACGCTGAACTTTTCTTGATTGCATATTTTATTTGAGATTTAAGAAGGATTAGTTCTAACTGGCCTGACCGTCTCTCTGACTCATTTTTACTCCTTACTATTTTATGGTGAATGCATCTTTTCATCTCACATCTCTTTCTTTTACGAGTGCTACTCCCCAGCTAATTTGGGCTCTACATATGAGGCTAGTTCCAATACTTATTCAGGAATGCCTAGTATCTTTGGCTTCTAACAGAATATCCTATCATTTTTCAAAAAGATGATTTATATTACTACATACTACATACTTGAGTTTGGCCCATGAATTATAATTGATGAAAAGGGCATCAAATATCCTGATCTGCAGTGAAAGAAAATCTATAGGTCTTTTGCAAAGAATCAGTCTTTTCATTTTAGTCTAAGCTGTTGGTACTTATAAGATCTAAGACAGTCATAAAAAAGAAACAAGATGATAAAAACATATCAGATGACTTTCCACATGATTCTTGCTATTTATTGTGTTATTTAATATCACAGTACGTAACAAAATAATGTAAGAAGTGACAGAGAGAAAAGTGAAATACCAAAGGATGAGTCAGTTCAGAGTAAAACTCCAGACCACCCCGCCCTCATTGATAATCTTTTTATTCCCTTTGCAGATAAAGCTATTACTGTTAAGTCTTTACATCACTATTGATACATTCCACTTACATGCTTACAGCAGTCAATGCTTTCTAGCCAAAGCAGATAAAGAACTAAACTGCCAGGGCAACCAACATTGCAGTATTAAAGGTTTAGTGTTCAGAGTAATTCTAGTTATATATAGTTCATTGTGTGGACTTTTTTGAACACTTCCACTAATATTTTGCTTTTATGTGTGAAAATACATAGTTTTGTTGCAACAAATACTTTCCCCAAGCATTTAGAAAACTCTTCCCTCTCAACTATTTCTCAGTGCATCTCAACCTAAATTACCACTTTCAATTGAAATATGGCTCTTTCCAGATATATGTATTAATTAAACCATAATCAAGTTAAACAGATTAAAATCAATTGCTCATTTTTTAATTTCATTGTAAATCTGTTTGCATTACAAAACTAACTGTAGAAATAACAATGCACCTCATGGTGTGTAAGAAAGGTGGGAGGTTATTTTCATTGCTTTACTCCATCACACTTGCCTTAGTTCCTGTTTAGAACTGCACAGGAACAAAAATGTCATAGATGGATGTTGTTGTTATTTGCTATAAGCTATAAGCACTTTTCCAGGAAGCCTGGAGCTCTTGGAATCTACAACCTTTGTACCTACAATGGTGTAGAGACATGAGGGAAGAAAAGGTTTGTAGGAAGGAAGTAGCTGCAGCCTGTGGAAAGCCCAAGGTGGAGCAGAGGAAAAGTGTTGGAGGGAAGGATTGGTAAAAAGAAGCTGCTACATACTGACCACAACCTCACTGCACTCCCCAGCCCCCTGCATTGCACAGGGAGGTGGGTAGAGGAGTCAGGAGTGAAGGAGTGAAGGTGAGCATGGGAAAGGGGTGAGGAAAAGTGTTGGTTTAGTTTGTCTCTTTTGTTTCCCACTACTTGAACACTTGATTTTGCAATAACTTAATTATCCCCAAGTTGAATCTTTTTTGCCCACAGCAATAATTGGGAAGGAATCTCCCATTTTTCAACTTAATCCACAGTGGTTCTCATCCTGTGTTCTCCCTTGTCGCACAGAGGAGGTTGAGTGAGTGAGCAGCCGGTTGGGACTTTGGCTGTTATCCAAGGTTAACCCACCACAAACATCTCTGAAAGAAAAGTCAGGTGGTATCTGTAGAAAAGAGAAGGATGCAAAAAAGGAAGCAAAATATCCATCTCCTTTGCTCCCAGGTGATATTTAGCACAGAATTCTATTTCAGACCTGACAGAGAGCTTCTGTGATGAACTGCTTGTCGTTTTTTTTCCCTGCTATTGCTGATAAAACAGTAGTATTTGAGTTATTTTGACACCATCTCAGTTTTCCCTTTTCCAATCTGCCACAATGTAAACAAACTCAAAGGCAAAGTGTATTTCAAAGTGTATGTGTATAAATATGTATGTGTATAACAAGGTGTATTCACAAACATATATATATATACACAAAGAGGTCTTTTTTCTTTCTCTTGTAATTTTTTAAAATTTAAGTTTACATAGTAGCCATGAATCGCTGTGCATCAGTGTGTCTCTGGACACACTGCCTGGCATGGGGTTCAGAGCAGCCGGACTCATGCTCACTGGCATGCAAGGGTAGTCAATTAGAAACACCAAAGAAAAATAGTAATATTTCAAAATCTGGGTACGTGATACCTACATGGCAGATTCAGCTAGGTTTTTTCTCGGTTGTGAAACTGAGCTCCAAACCTTGAAATGACCTCCTCCACTCTGACAGCCAGACGGTCCTTTCTTGTTACAGCCCAAAGTTTAAGCCATCCCTCAGAATGGGATGACCGAAGTCCTTCTATTTCTGAGGTCTTTAGTCCCATAAATAGCCTTCACTTCCAGAAATATCCCCTAACCACAAGCCTAGAGAGGAGGAGGAGAGAGGCTAAAGCAGAGCTGCTGTTCAGGAATATAATATTCATGGATCCAAAATCAAGATCAAGAAGTCCTGATGCAATATTTTTTAAATAAGGCATTGATTGTTTGAGAGTCTATGTAGGAGAGCGAATCTAAAAGAGAATGATGACGTTTCATTTGTTAAGAAATAGGGAAACACCAATGGTTTTTTCTGTAATATTCCATAACAATGTGAAATGTGTACATCAATAAAATTAAAAGACCATCAAACTGTTGACAATTATTTTCTTTCTGGTTTAGGCCAGTTGCAAGGTACTCTGCATGAGTCGCTTCAGCTTTCAAGATATTATTTTCCTGATACTGGAGACCAAGAATGATCATTCTCCTTCCTCTCTAGAAATACAACTTGCATTACTAAAGTAGCTGGTCAGGCAGAGTGGTACTGAGCAGCTCTAGACTTATCCCCAAACTGAGAAATTCATTAAACAGGGTATCTGCTAATTTCTGCAAAAGCCCCGTATTTCCCCCTAATCAAAGGTTTAGCAAATGGCATCCAGTATTAAGAAGTAGAGATGGGAAAGCTAGATATGAAGTATACTACTTTATGACGAGGGTAATCAACTTTTGCTTTTCACATCGTAGCAGATGCAGTCTGGAAGAATCTGGGGCTCTAACTCAAAATCAGCAGTTTTCAATATGGCTAGAAGTTGCACTCTACCTATAGCCTAAAACAAGGAAAAAGGAAACTCCATCGGTGTGTTTCTGCATTTCAAAGTTAGGACATATTTATTTCTTGCTTTATGTAAGATGAGACAAGACAGTGTGAGAGAATTTGGGGGGGGGGGGGGAGCTAATCAGAAATACTTTTGCAGACTGTAGGACTCAATAAAACCCAGCAACTTTATGAATTGAAAATATTTTTGAAGGTAGGAGGGATTTGCATTCATGCTGACAGCTTCTGTATCAAGTTTAGCCCAGTGGGAATTGAAACCGCTGAGATATTAAACCTTGAAAAGAGGGATTTATAATGGAAAGGCTGACAGAACTTTAATTATAGCCAGTAGCACTTTAAGCATACTTAAATGTACTATGTTTTTATAAGGACATTATAAAAACCAAAGGGATAGAGGTCACAGATTAGATTGTGCTGGAGTAACCACTGGAACATCTAAGCCTTTAGGCCACTTTTTGGCTCAAGTTGGCTGACTGCGAGATAAAAAGTCAAGTACCTGAGAATTTAGGTAATATTAGACAACAAGATCTCATGTTTTAAAAATTATTTCACTAACAATATTCACATTTTTTTTTCCTTGGGAATGTATAATTGGTAGTCTTTTGCCTTATACAAATACATGAAAAAATCAAAACACGGATAAAGAATCCTTTCCTTATTCAGTTTTATGCCCAACTCATCTAGTATTTTATAATACTACCAGGAATATACAATGTCACAAAAAATCTGCTATACTGTACCTTTGTGATTTACTCATTTTCATAGCTCACATATTTTGAGGCTCTCAGTATATAACATTTTTAAATAATATACTATATTAACAAATAATCTACATATAAACATCTGACTTTTAAAGCACAGTTTTAACACTAGAGAAAGGAGTGAGATTGACATCTCTGATAAATGAACTGTGGCAAACGTCTCAATCACCATGATAAGTTTAGAACACAAGACCTAAAACCAGAAGTGAACAAATTTGTCTCCAGAGGAGGTCACAGTGGCCAAAGAAAGGATTAATTTCAAATCTCAAATACACTAAATCACCTTCTGGTCATGAAGGAGCAGAAGGACTGTAAAAATTCATTTGGATGAATCAGTATATGGCAACAAATCCAAGTTTCCCAAGTAAGCACCAACAAGGAGTCTTATAAATACACTTAAATTACAAGGGTTAAAATAATACAACTAATGGCTTGTTGATAGGTTCTGCTCTTCCACTGCAGCAAATACCAGAGGACAGCTGTCCTCTGTGCTCATGTAGCCTTTAAACAATTTATTGGAAGCTGCTGTAAGACAGGAGAAGAACACATTCAGTCTTCACTCTGGGCTCTCTGAAGTCCAATAGTTAAAAAAATATTTATCAATAGTGCCAAGCCATTTAACATGCTTAATTTAAGGCAACATGAATCCCCATGACACACAGGTCAGCTGTTTTGCAGGCTTGGCTTCTATTCCCAGCCAGGATCAAGAGAATGGCTTCCCAGCTACCTCATTTGTAAAAGAAAGGGGAGACTACTCACCTGGTTCATAGAGAAGATATGCAATTTAGTTATAAAAGAAATGTAGTTAACAAAAAAGTACTGTAGTTAACAAAAACATTTTGTAAAAGAGAGGATGTTCAGGGTGTTTGATACTCTAATCCACATATCTTCAATAAATCAAAAACATATTAAAGAAAAGGAGAATATTCTCCATTTTTCATAGTATCTATTATGTCTCTTTCTTAGCACACTGTTCAGATAAAACTAACAGGGAAACACAAGCTGCGTTTCATCAGGTATTTCTAGGATTAATTACTAAAAGAAATTTAGAGAATGAAAACTAGATCCATTCACAAACATTTGGGAAAAAAAAAAAAAACATGACACAAGGAGTCCTCTGTAATCCAAAGACCTTAAACTAAGACATGCAAAATCACCATGTATGTCCCTCCTTTGACAAATGCAGATTAAGCATCTCCTGTGATATAGATTAACAATTTACCACTGCTATGAATAGTTATTGATAGCCAATAGTGCGTTATGGCCGATATCACTACTATTAGCTAGCCTGCAAGTACTTAGGTACCTTACATTCTCAAGCTACACCTTGATACCTTTCCAACCAAAGATATGTCAGAACTACTGTTCCTAAGAATAGTTTTGATTTCAGCAAAAAAGTATTTTCACATAAAAATCAGTACTTATAAATAAAAAATATTCTGTGCTAAGCAGTTTTAATGTCTCAGCTTCAAAAGGCAGAAATGTTAATCGAAAAGACCAAGGTACTCATCATTCCAGTTTGTACTTAGGTTGTGTCTACTATTGTTTCCAACTATTTAGAGGTACTGAATAGATAACATAAAAAGCATAGAAATGGAGTCAGGAGACAAGGGATCTAATCAACGATGCATCAAGGACCAATTCTTATTTCTTTATTCATTTGTTTATCCATTATTATTACCTTGGGATGGTTAAAAGACACTCATTTATCAACTCTCCTTATTGCCAGTCAAATTTGAGGGCTTCGCAGTTTGTTCACTGTTAGAAGTGTGGGGAATAGAAAACAGATTTCCTTTGCTTTTGACTGCAATAATATTTCCAGTACTACCTAACCTCTCTCTTTCTCGGAACATTGTGAGTTAGGCTGACTCACACTCCTGCTGTCTCCAGACCATACCATGAAAATGCATGCATAGAGTTACTGCATTTTAGCAAAAGGTGTGAGCTGAAACATGTGGGACTTTGTGTAGGGCTGTGTTGCAAGGCTGGGGGAAGTGTAAGCATGCAGGTCATTTCTGAAAGACTGCAAAATGGAAGAGGGGTACAGCCAGTACAGTCATGGACCAGCTCCACCAGTGAGACCAGAGATAGATAGGAACATACCACATATACAAAATTTCAAAGGAAAATGTAGATGTGTTATTTCAGGAGTACCTAAGGACTCACAAAGCTTAACCTTCACATTTCAAAATGTGATGTCGGCCCTGTCACTTAGGAAAGCAACCAGTAACTGACTGTATCTATAGGAGCCTGATATTGCAGAAACTTACTGCATGCTCCTACAGAACTGCTACAGCCAGTTCATATTATCCAACCAAATATCCCCTGGAAACAGTACTGTATTTAAAATAGTAAAAATTCTCTCTGTCTTTTCTTTTTTCTTTTTAAAATATCCATTGACTCACTTTGCATTTATCAAACAACATTTTATGGCACGCTGTTGTGCTGATGTAGATACAGGAAAAGCAGTAAGCATAATGTATAGGCCATGCAGAGTGATTTATTGAACTGGTTGTCTGGTGAAAAACTAAGCAAAGGGCTAATCTGATTTATGGTTCTAATTTTGTTTGGTCACAGTATTACTTGCCTTTTTTGTGGTATGAAAAGATTACTATGAACGATAAACTTCAAAGAATCATTACCTCTGGCATTTGTAAGTGTGCTCAAATTGAGTACTTAATTACAAAATCTCAAATGCATGTTTTCTACAACTTTTACCTTATTAGGGAAGAGCTGTTCGAATATCTGCCTCACAGAAATGAGCACAATATTCTCAGGCAGCAAACAAAAATGCAAAATCAACTTGTCCTTTAAAAACTAATTAAAATTATTTGTTCTGCCCTTTTCAACCTTGTAAAATGTGATGATTCTAAAATAAAAACACGTGTATTCTGCTCACAACAGATAAAACTCACTGAGAGTTCACTTAAATCGGGTAACAATTAATTTATTTTTCTGCAAAATTTAACAGCATTTATTAAGATTTTTTACTTAAAAAACATTTATAATACCAGTATTCTGAGGGAGGGACTGAGAGAAAAAACACGCTGCAATTAAAAACACAGAACTTGGAATCTGATTATATGAATGACTGAAATTGCAAGAAAAAAGCAATGGATTTCATATTTCAAACAGTACTATTTCAATCAGTGTATTTTAAATATATTGAGTATATCTATGGTTGTGTGTGTAATACACATTAAGCAGGACTAGTCCTGCTATACTAAGCTTCCTGCAGCAAATAGTTCCTAAGAAAACCTCTCTCTAAGCAATTAATTACTGCAGAATAAACACCAACTTCACTTTTTAATTTCTTTTAGGCTTTCATAATTATGTATAGCAATAAACAAGGTGACCTGCTATGGGATTAATATTTTTCACCCACAGATTTAAAATATGTATGTTTGCAGTGAGTAATCAAACACTGCAATACCACTCCACTGCATCTGTAATTGTATTTATAAATAGAGCAGATAGACCAAGAGAAAGATTTGTCCTCTGCTGCAACTGATCCTAGACCTGCTGAAAGACTTCAGCTGCCTCCAGTAGCCTTTGAGCCAGGCTCAAAGTGGCCTTGGGAGAAACTTTGTTTTCCTGCCCACAGACCTCTGAGGAGCTCTGTCTTCTTTAAATCAATGGGATATTTCACTGATCTGAATCTTTACAAATTGCTTTACATATAGCAATAAATGGCACTATAAAAAAGTGTGCCATATGAAAGATATGAGGATTGCTGCCAGTTGTCAAGGACCAATCTCCTGGTGGAAGTTTCAGTCTCTTTGTGAGTTCAGCCTTGCCTACAGGAAAACACTTTGCTTGATTTTTTTTCCCCTGTGCCAGGCTCATATATTTGGCCAAAGAGAAGATCAGGGCACAAAAAGTTCCTAGAGTGTCCCCTAGAAAGTGGAGAACCTATATTGAAATCCAAGAAGAAGGAGAGGCAGTATGTGGGTTAAAAGCAGATGAGAGGATAAGGGGTAGAAGGGCAGATAAGGGGGGAGGGGGAGGCTGAAGGAATAAGAAGGAATGGGGCAGAAAACTTATTATAAGTATCCATGAGAGCCTAGAAGCAGCAGGCAGCTGACAAGATCTCCTGTTGGTGTGTTAGGCCTAGAATATTGTAAGTATCAAATAATATTGAATGCATGTGCTAGTCACCATTGCTGAGAAATCATCTTTGGCATCTTCTCCCTTGTTTTTGGAAGGCTTGTAAAACATGGTATCACTACAATGACCAATTTGAGGTCGTGACTGCACAAGCAGTTGAACAAGTTGGGGAGAAGAGCAAATAGATTGACTCTGGAAACTCCCTTGCTACCAGGGAAATCATGAAGCACATTGCACCTTCAGTGACTTCCTGATAAGAAGGTTGTGATTTCAGGAAATGTATTGACTCTCAGGCAAGTCTGAGAAGCAGAATTATCAACCTTATCTGTAAGTCATCACATCGATTACACTGGAAATGAGGGAGAATCCTAGTGCTATAGGCCTAGAGAGAAGAGGTGAAGTTGCCTTCTAGAAATTGCATTTCTAGCTCCCCAGGTTGGTGCATTTCAAAACAACTTTTGGTTAGGCACAGCTGAACTACAAGGATGACACCTTGCCTTCAAATGTAGCCTACATTACCTTTTATGCATTGCTCTACATGTCACTGGCCAGTGTGGGAGGATCACAAGACCACCTCCTGCTTTTGAAAAGGATTTGGATCTTGCAGTCATCATCAAGTTCCCTTCCAGCTGAGAGCAAGTTGCAGTGAGTCATCCCACGGCTCAAGAATCACAGAGAGCTCTCTGTTCGCAATGTTTATAGGAAGCGAGCCAGTTTAATATGTTGCAGGCCTGCCCCACAGCGTTCATGGTCTGTTTTGGATGCAGCAAAGTGAGGAACCAATTTCTGCAACCTCACAAAGCTGCAATTTTAAAGGCTAACTACAAGTCTTGCAATAAATAATAGGTGAGTGATAGGTTTGCATGATCATCCAACCGATAGAATCAAACACGGCTTTTCATATGCTCCTGATCATCCTTCTTCAGTATTTTGAGGAAGATGAAAGCACTCTATAGAGTTGATCAAAACAGTCAGGCTGGTCTTTATTATTTTGAACAAGCAGAACCTAGGAAAGATGGTCACAAACCCCATCATTTTAAAATTTATGGTACCTGGGCTGTCCTTTGAGAAGATGTCTCCCATTTTTACAGGTAGGAGAGGAAGCGATGAGCAGAAACAGTGAAAAGACAAAGGTTCAAGGGAATTAAAATGCCAAAGGAAAAGAATGGTATATAGGATCCACAGAGACAAAGTAGATTCAGGACATCAAGAAAGGTGCAGGGACCCTGTCTGACAAGAGGTGCACAGGGACTGAAAAGGAAACTGGAAGATGCAGCAAACTTTGTTGATAAAAACAAAACTCATTATACTTCTTGCTCATGCTATCAGCAATTCTCTCCCTGACACTGTGTGAACTAGCATCCTCCTTTACAACTGTTCATTAAAATGGAAACAACTTTCTCATTCTTCAAGGCAAGGCACTACAATAAATGGTAACTATCTCAACTGATATCTTACTCATGTGCTTTAAGTTACCTAGGTAAAAAAACTTACCTAATAAATGGTGCTTTTTTTCCCTGAACAGCAGCATATTGTTTGACTTAGAGGATTGCTCTCTGGAAACTTGTGAACAAGTAGGCTATATTCAGAGCTAGTGTCCTTCTCCTTTATAGTCCTCTGTGGAGCTCAAATGCTAAAAGCTTCTTTAACATGTTATACATTCTCTCATTTTTTAAAATTTAAATATGCAATTTACAATTCTGTTTTTATGTTCCAATATATATCATAAAATTAATTATTCCTCAATCCTTTTTGAATTCTTCTAGTTTGCATATCAAGTGTTTTTCTTATTGAAAAAAAATCCTTGAATTTTGTTCCAATAAAAACAAAGGAATCCTTAATATTGACTGCTCATACCTTCACACATTTCAAAGTACCACCTTCCTTTGCAGTGTCTGAAAAGCCTTCCTTTAGGATTTTGCTTTTTAAAATGTTAATGGCTTCCTCCTCCTAGGAGATGACTGTTTCTGGGCAAGTTTGTCAATCAGCATTATATTTGTATAGATACAGTATTAAACATTATACATTTACATGGCAAATACAAACCATATCAATCAGTCAGTCTAGAGAGTTCTCAGTAATCTGTGCCTGTACTTTCATTGCCCAGGGGAATAATATGAAAGAGATCTGCGAATATTCATTCAAATGCAAATCTGAGTTTCACATCACCCTTACTCATGACCCATTTGTTTTTGCTTTCCTTGAAAGTTAAAGCACTCAAGCAAATACATGAGAAATTGTGTCCACCAAAAACTAGACAGAGCTATGTCTGACCTAACCCAGCATTGACCATAGTCCCACTTCAAGTAAGAGGTTGGCCTAGATCATCTTCCAACCCACGTTTTTCTGATTTCACGATTCTGTGACTCTGAAGTTAATTTCCATACACAGATGCATGCACTTCCACATCCAAAAAACCAAACACTGATCTCTATGTTACATTCTAGTCAATGATCAAAACCAACAGCAAGTGAATGTGTGTAACTAAACTATAGTTTCTCAGAACTACATGTTCAGTTTGACCACTAGCAAAGTCACGCTGAGCTGACAACCTACCTAAATAAGCTATGCCACCAAAACAATGTTTTTCATGAATCAAGGTGAAGGAGTTACCATGCTTAAGAGAAGAGCAAAATAAATTCCTTCATCTTAAGAGGGGAAAATATTGTTGAGTAGTTACTGAGTTTTGTACTATGTCCAATACTAGGGGAAAATTTGATGAAAAAATAAGTTTTCACAGAGACAACAAAAAGTGATGTATTTGATAAAATACAGCCAACTCATGGGATTGTGTTACAAGGAGTATTATTGGACTGGAAGGAGGTTCTTACTAGGCTTTCCTAAGAATCTGAGACTGAACATTTTAGTGTCTGAGTTAGACAATAAATATAGCTCTGCTGAAATGACATTTGCTGTTGACATGAAGTTGCAATACACACGAGTAAAAAGGAATGTTGCAATATTTTATAGAAACCGGTAAATGACTCTAGAGTTGTAGTAAAGAAAATGGTTTAAAAATTAACTGTACAAAGTGCAAAGTGATGCACTGAGGGATGAATAACAAGAACTGCTTTAACACCTATAAGTCTGCAGGAGAGAGAGACCTGTAGGTAACAACTGCACACATTATGGCTATGTCCCTCTGTTATCTATAATGCATCAAATGAAGTATTTCTAATTTCTCTCAGTTTGATTTTTTTTAATGTAGTTTTAGATTTTCAGTTCACATGATAAAGAAATTACTGTATGAGATTAGGTTAAGTAGCCAAAAGTACAATTTAGAAATGGCAAATATTCATAATAAAACAGTTTCTTCTGACAAAAATATGAAATTACAATAAACTGCAATCTGCTTGCTGAAAAATGAATAAAATAAAATTTGAAATGAAATAAATAGATTAATATATATGGTATTGGAAAAGTTCTAAGATAGATCTCTATTTGTAATTTCCCTCAAGAAGGTGATCTCCTCTCCCTGAAGAACACTATAACTGATCTGCAGACAAAATACAACCGGGAGATGATATTCATATTCCAGACTAGGGAATATGACATGTGCCTAGCTTTCCCTTGCATAGAAAAGTTCCAAAGTCACACAACACTGAGCAGCAAACTTTTTATTACCATACATTTGGGTCTTGCTGGGAACTCATCTTTTGGAAAAGGCACAGAAAAAGACTTTGAAGACAGAAGTCTGATTTTTCTTGTGAATATTTTTCCCAAAATATCTCACTTTCACACTATTTCCGCCTGGCAATGCATATTCACTACCTCTTCCAAAGAGAAAAAAAATTTGGATGATATGCAGGAGGGAAGTGACAGAGCAAATGGCAAAATATGTTATCCTTGTTTCCACAGTGCTGCTCTGAGGCCATTGCTAAACACAGACATCTTGCCTCATTTCAGGCACTGTAGGGTATCTCACCTTCCTGTACAGCTGCAGAAGACTGTGAGTCTCGCATAAATCCTGTGTCACAGCTACCAGCCCTGTGCAGATGTTTTTATACCTTGAGGTATCTCATACAACACCACATGCCTATGTCTAGGCAACTGAACTGTGTCCTACAGCTACTTTTGGGTGAACTGAATGGTTTTCTAGGCCCTGCTAACTGTATCGTCTCAAGGTGGGATTCATCACCTCAAGTTATTCTACGGTATATGTGATATCTACACCATACTAACTGGTAGGACAAATAGCCTGGAAGCCAGGTAGGTGCCCAAGACGTCTACATTTAGGTCATTTGTTGCCATTGACTTTAATGGAATACAAACAAGGTTATATACAGATGCCTCCGTATACTGAAGGTTGGGTGCCTACAAACTGGAGATGAATTGACAGATGGTGAGCAGGATTGCATTGCCTAAACAGAGGCACCTGCTTTCCTTTTAGGCACTGTGGAGTATCACACTTGGCCTTCATCATGTCACACAGAGCAGATTTTCTGTAAGACCTGGGTCTGATGTGTGAGGTCAGTGCCGGTGTGTCTCCAATGCCATAGGGCAAGTCAAACTGCACTGCTGGCTGTGTGGTTATGAATCACACCGGGACTGATGATGCTGTGTAGAGAAACACATGCTATATCTGCATTAACAAGTAGTGCAGCCCCAGAATAAGAGACAGCTGGAATGAAACCGTTGGTGCTGAGAATCCAACACTGTTATTTAAGCTTTTTATTTTGGATTATGTCTAGACTGGTCCAGGGCCTGGATGCTCATTAGCAACTGGAGCAGACTATGTGCATGCCTGGAGTACATCTTTCAGGCATGTTTCAGTCTGAAAAGAAATCTAATTCATGCACCCTTGTTTCAGTGGTCACATTTCCATTTCTGTGATGGAAACAAAAGTATGGGAAGTGGGGTACTGCAGAAAGATTTGTTTTGGAAGGATACTTCTGCTCTCAACTAAAATGTTTTTGTAGACATCCTATGATCTAGCTCAAGTACCAAAAAAGATGTAGTTGCAATAGCCAAAGGCTTTCTGTCTGCTAATTCGTCCCTTCCCTCCAGAGGAATAAAGGGTAAAAATGAAAAGGAAGAGCTTGTTCTTACAGTGTTGAATTAACAAAAATGAGGTTTTTCATTAAAAGAGTGCCTTGTCAGCACAACCTTATTTTTCTAGGGGGAGAAACGTATCTTCAACCAGCTTTAGCTATTTGCTATATTGCCCTTTTCTACATCATTGGAACTGAATCGTTCCTGGTAGCACAACATTGAACTTCCATAGGGCAATAGTCCAATCCTCTCTGATAAATGCTGTTCTCCACTGTGGTATATAGTGAAATTCTCCCTGCTCTTAATTAGCTGCACATATCTCATTAACGAGCTTTAAATCAAAGCCAGTCAGAAAGTGGCTACTGTCTCTTCTTGCAGGAGGGAATATTTCCTCCCTGTTACCCTTAGAGAATCACTAAACAATCAGCAAAGGAGATTTCAGAATAATGTGTCTCCTTGTCCCCTAAAGCTATGCAAATGATCTTTTTTATAACACTTTTCAATCTAATTGACACTTGTAATAAAATTCTGCCTGTACTGATCAATCTTACCTTAGAGTCATCCCACACGATCCCTTTAAGTAGTGCCCTTCAATTAAAACTTCCACAAAGCTGTGAAGACTGTAATAATCCACTTGTAGGGTGTGGGAGTTACTTGTTGCTCTGAGGATTTCATTAAAGATATTTAAGACTACGTATTTTAGGGCAATGGCTTTGTGAAGGGAGTTTTGTGGGCTTATGAATTCCACATGCTGTTTAATTATGTCCAGGAGTCCATTGCATGAACTCAGTGAAAACCATCCCATGGTTTCAAACAAAATATAGTTCTTTTCCCTGTTTTCTGTAACAGGCATCTCCAGCTATCTTTATTTGGAGCATTCTGCCACTGCACATCAAAATAATGACAAAAACCACACACTGCCAATAAATGAAATACTGTTTTAAGCAAATAATCCCAATCACATAATTCTAGATTGATCATCACTTGAAAATGCCAATTAATTATTCTGTGCAAGATGAATCACCATCAGCCACATCCATTTTCGAAAAAACTGGTAAAGTACTTGATGGAGCATTAGAAAGCCCATCAGATAGCCAAAATAAACTTTACAGGAGAGAAAAATCATTCATTTTTTTGTATGAACAAGATATCTACAAAAAGATATAGCAGTTCTCAAGAATGGTAGCACAGCTGCCTATATCATAAAATAATTTATATATCAAATGAACAGTCCTGCACACTGCAAGCTTTGATCTAGTGATCTCTACCTACAGGGAAACTAGAGGGGTTTAAAATTGTTGCCACTTTTGTACTGATGATAGAAATGAATGAAAAATGAACATTGTTTTTCACCTGATATTTAAGATACTTTTAAGACTTTTTACATATTGTTGAAAGAATTGCAAAGTGTTATTAAAGAAACAAGGAAATAAAAGCTTAGTGTCTCGATTCTTGTGAGAAAAAAAACCCCACGTGATTGTCTATAATAAATCCTACATATCAAGGGACTGTTATATTTTATTAACTATAAAAAGTACATTTTTGGATTGTATCTTTAAAAATATTGTTAACTGTGTCAGAACTTTGAGAACTTCAATTTTTATTTTTTAACCCTGTGCAGATACATTTCTGATAATACTGCAATATGACAATTTCCTCTTTCAACTTCAAACTTCTAATAAATCTTGTTAGATAACTGCTGTAATTCATATTACAAACATATATCGTAAGTAAAAGCCACTTCTATGCAGTGAAGCTTAAATGTTTAATTTACAATATGTATTTATTTACTCACTGAGTAAATAAATACCTACAAAACAAATTGGTATTATCACAAATGTAGTTTTTGGAAAGTGTATTGGAAAAGATTGTTAAACCTGTCAGACAAATCCAAACAACAAAAAGTAAGAAGAGATTATGACCTAATCACTCAATTAATTTTTCTAAAAAATATCACTTTTTTTTTTCTGAACAGGCAGCATTGTTCAGCAAATGGAGTTGATTTGATCAAAACCACGTTTCCAAGATAGTATCAATTTGCAGAGTGGAGTAAATGTTGTAATTTATAATCAATGCCTGGTTTTGTATGAATTTACAGGAATCATCAGGGGCTTTAATCAGAGGCTTTTGTTTCCCATGAAAAATTAAAGGTGTTAGTTTATTAGAAATGTTAGAAAGAATCAAAGAGAGGAAGCTACACTGCAAACTGCTATGAGACAGACCTTTGGGACAGCAGATGTAATTTGTGAGTGACCAAATACATCCATCGAATTCAATGTAAAAACCCACTTTCAGCTTTGATGGATTCAAAGTCTAGCACCTATTTTCTTCTTTCTTTATGCTAAGATCCAATGAGCTTATCTGAAATTTTGTGAAGAAAGTAAAAAAAATCACCCCATAAACTCCATTTTCTCTCCCTTGTATTATTTTTTGATTGTAAAGATTGCCATAAGTGTATGGGGCATACCACAAAGGAAGAGAGGTCATGATTTGTCTTCCCAGAGAGCTTATGGGAAGCAACGACCTTAAAGTAAAGGAGTTTTGCATTCCTTTCAGAAATTCAGTTGTATTTCTGAGGCACAGGGATAGCATCTGTAAGTCAATTTGCAACTGATCCAAAGGGTTTAAGCTTGATTCACACTTAAGCCGACAGCCGTGCCTAACTGATCCATAGATGGATGCCTGTTTCAGGTGGCTTCCGGCTGGCTGGATATGTTAGTCACTGGTTAGTTTTGGTTATAGAAAGAGATGATTTAACTTTGTTAGACACCTAAGCTCAATAAGTAATTCAAGCCATCTTGTTTCTAAACTCAAACCTTTCTTTTATTTAATCAAACTTTTTCCGTAAAAAACACATAAATGTAATGCATATTTAGCATAACCATTCAACATAACCAGGAGAAGAGAGCTGCGTGTTTTGGCATATGGACAAGTTAGAAATAAGCAGATACCAGTGGAAGACATTTGGGAAAACTTGCTAAAATATGGACATCTACAGGAGATTAGAACATGGTCCTGTCCTGCTAATGGTAGAGCAAGGCCAACTGCAGTCTTGGCTTACTCCCTACCTTGCAGTTGCCTTGACTGCTACTTTAAAAAGCATAACAAACTTCAGGACAGTGGGAGGCACAAGCAAGTCTAAACTCAGCCTGAGCTTTTTCTCGATTGTGTCAGTTACATTGCATGAAAGAAAATTCAAAGTGCCTTGAACTGTTCAGTGCAGAGATCTGAGTCAGGTCAGTCTCCCTGGTGGAGAGCTGCAGCCTGTGTGACTATGTGAGTCAACTTATCATAGGGTGAATATCTGAACTACACCAGAATAACTGAACTCTATAAATGCCTATTTCTCTTTCCATTATCTATAAAGGGAGACTACAGTGTCTGACTCAGATGCCATCAGCTGCATTTTAGATATCTAAAATTAGGTTAGATGAATCATGTCCTGCGAGTCTCAGAAAAGAGTTGACTGGCTTGTCCCACACACATCCAGCCCTCTAAACACATCTGAAAATCAGTCAGAGCTCATGTCATGGGCCATGATATTTCCTAGGCACCTCATCAAAGTTTATTATGCATGCTTCATAATGCCTGCAGTTGGAGACAGATGAACTTCACCTTAAAGGATTTGGTTGATCGGATTCTGTCTAAATTACTGAAATAGCACTGTGTTGATCTCAGAAAGAATAATCAATGTTAGTGTCCACTTCTTATTCCTATCTAGGGGATTTTCTCAGATTAATTGATTTTTAAACCTTGTTTCTGCATACCAGGAATATACCTCACTCATGAGGTCACGTATGACTGTAGGACAAGAAGGATGTCACCCTATATGGATGTGTCTTTATTGTTCCTCCTGATTCTGACTGGTGTGTAGAAAGGTGTATCGGATTTACAAAGGTAGATGAGGAGACCAGAAACAGGAAGACTACAGCTTGATA
Source organism: Strix aluco (assembly GCF_031877795.1). Classification (NCBI taxonomy): domain Eukaryota; kingdom Metazoa; phylum Chordata; class Aves; order Strigiformes; family Strigidae; genus Strix; species Strix aluco. The sequence continues at coordinate 90,189,482 of NC_133932.1, read as the reverse complement.
AGCAAGGGACTTCTCCAAGGAAGACCGAGTTGGTCACTTATTCTATAATCAACAGCTGAAGCAGGAGACACAAGGCTATTTTCTGGGAAGTAATTTTAAAGAAGGAACCTCCTCTCTCCATCCTGAGAGGCATTTGCCCTCAGCTTTCTGCATCCCTGCAGGTGAACGTGACTTTATGAGATGCGTTCAGACCATCCTTGAATCTGTCCATGCCTGAAAGTTACCTCCAGGCTCCAGATAGTCTCCTGATTCACTGAGTTCCTCTACAGAGATTCTTTAGATCCCTCTGTGGTCAATGCAGAGGAGTAGGCTCCTGACTTGCAATCCCTTAACTGGTTTTCAGAAACATTAGCTCCCTCTTTTAACCATGTAAGCTACCTAGGCTTTCAATTCTGGAGGTCTTAATCACTCTACAGAGACCAGGAATCCACTCTTATTGTTTGTAATATGGTGGATAGGTCCTTACATAGGCCACTGAAGCTGTCCCTCTGCCTCCAATCCAAGGACTTGTTTGACTTCTTTTATACTCAAACTTTGGCACTAATTAGGCATAACTAGTCCAATTGACTTAACTAGTCAACAAATTAGAATTATTATGGTTCGTTGCTATTGTACTGATATGAAAAGGCAGTAGAGAGCACAGCTCCAAATCTGTACATTTCTATAGACATTAACTTTGGTAAGCCTATGTATTTTAAACCAAAAGTTGCATATGAGAGTAAACCGCTCCCTGGAAGTTCCTGTTCTTTGATTCCTAATGAGAAGAAAGCACAGTCAGGAAATTTCAGAGAGCTTCATTGGCTGAGTATCCCAAAGAAGACATGTGGCACTCATTTGTTTCAGCCCTAAGTTTGGCCCAGTTCTAGCTGAGTTGTTGCAGTCCTCAATGGTTTCCTGCCATTTTTGCCACCTACATTAGTGACATTTCCTAAAAGCATCTCCTTGCTAGCTAACACCAGTTTGGTTCCCCTGGGGCTAGCAATAATTTAAAATATATTTATCCACTTAGGAAGAGACAGATCAAAGAGCAGCTGGGTTCGAGGGGAGAAAAAGCAACAGCCAAGACTTGAGGGGATTCTTAGGTTTCAAACTGGGAAAGGTTGCTATTATTTTTTTTTTGTTGTTTTTATATTATACATTTTTCTAGCATCTCCACAAACATGCTGATAGAACAAATGAGTGCACTCTGTACGAAAAAAATCTGTGACAGTTTGAAGGGCACAGGATTCTTCAGTTCCAAGATCTCTCTGTGGACACTGACCAGAAGTGATGGGAATTCCTAGACTCCAAGTGCATACTACTTACATGAATTATTGAAATAAACTTCATATCAGGTTCAGCATTTTAAAATATATTTATTTCCACAGAAGAAGGAAGAAGTAGGATGCCTCCGATGCTTCTGCCATCTGCTCCTTTGAAAAGAAGACTCATCTCCTTGTCTCTCGGTATAGATAATTTCTTATCTACAGAGCTGAAAAAGCAGCTCCAAAAGCCTGTGTTAAACTGAGGACTTTGGTATCATAAAACAGTGTCTCTCAGATTTATATTCCATTTTACAGTTCAGAAGTCCTCATCATGTATGTTCATTCTTGAATATCAGCGTCCCAACAGCTTAAGGTGAAGCTGACATTGAAAATGTGCCCTCCTGTTTTTCCTTCTCTGCTCACCTAACATACCATCTAAGGCAGCTGACATCTCAAAGTGATTGCTTGTGCTACATTTGAAACATAGTTATTGAATTAAAATCAAGCTAAGAAACTACTCATTCTGCTGTTCTAAATCCTCCCCACCCACCACACACAGCTTTCAAATCCCTAATTTTTACACCTTGCTCTTCAGTAGGTAGTTATTATACTAATTCACCTCTAAAGGTAGTAGCTATGTATCTGGGATTCTGGTGCAATTGCCACAATTAAGAAATTGATTAATTCTCCACCTATAGACTTTTCTACCATACTTAAATCACAGGCTGACATCTTAAAAACCGAAAGGAATCAAGGTCCAAAAATATAGTATTGGTAAGAAATCTACAATCAGGTTATCACCATGTAACTTAATAGTTGTTTCCCACATGCTTGTGCTCAGAACCAATTCAAAATAAACTATTGGGAGTTTCATTGAGTGTTCAGCAGGAAATAATTTTCAGTGAGCTAATAAACCCCGTCCATGCAGTTCTCAAAACCAGAACAGAGTGGCAGCTGGCCTTTCTCTCTGTAGCTGACTGGTTTTCCTCTAAAATATTTGAGATATTAAAGATATCCCATCATGGAGAATATTTTCACACTGGAGCACCTAGCAACCTTTCCAGAAACAAAAAGAAAGAGTGGAGTTTGCAAGATGGGGGTTTGGAGTAGGTGCCAGGAAATCTGCATGTGAGGACTTTCACCTCCAATGTAAATGCCTACAAGCTAGTCACTTTATATGTCCATATACATGCCAAGCTTTTTTTGCTTGTCCTCTGATTGTTAAGGTTCAGTCTTTCCAGGGTCTTCCACAATGCTGCCTGTCCTTTCAAAGCTGATTCAAGACTTATGTACTGAAGACTATGATAGTGTTCATCCTTGATCTCAAAACCCCTTTTGGTTCCCTTTCTTCTCATGGACCGTTCAAACTCATTTCCTTGCCCCCTGCTACAAACTCTGCATGGTATCAGAGAGGGATCAATGTAGCAGGACATTCCCCCTCTGCAGATGAAGCAGTGTTTTTTGTTCCACTTTTTCTTGCTCTTTTTGGTCATCATGTCATTAATATTTTGCTGCAACACTTACAGCACCCTGACAATAACTTAGATCAGTTCAGAATACTACAGTTTCTTTATTTGTTGTGTGATTCTAACCTAAAAACATCAACAATGTTTGTGAAGAACATGAATTGATTGTAAATCAACTTGGGAGTAATGTGAACTAATTAGCACAGGGTATTTTAACGTAAATTGGATGGATGAAAAAACCTATTCAATTAAACACCTGTTTGTTGAATGAGGTTTGTCCTACTTGATTAATGAGCTTGCAAAGTTAAATAACCACCCAGGTAAATGCTCTTTTATCTGCTGAACTCTTCATCGCTGTCTATTGAGACTCAAACCAGATGTAGAAATTCAGATTTTAAAGAACAGTTGTCTTGTGATTTTGCATTATTTAGAGGAAATATGTTAAATGTTTGGCAATACCTTTCTGTGGTCACTTTCATTTCTAGTTGAGTGATGAACAGATGGCTACAGAGAAAAAGATGTGGTCTTGATTTAAAATGGTCAGTTTGGTAGCAAACTGGACCCACCTGCTGATGCAGAGAGCACTGCTAGAGTTGTTTTGGTGAAACGGGCAAAACCAGCTTGAGAGTGAAGACTGAAAAACCTTTCTTTGTCACAGAAAATAAAACTGCACGCTTTTCAAACTGAAAAAGACTACTATAATCATGTAATGTGATCTCCAGGATGATACAGGATTAAGTGTTTTACTCATTAAATTCCATGTAGAGTCCATGACTCTGGGGGAGGGGGTGGGGGATAGCATATCCGTTATGAAGACATCCAGTTCTGATTTTTAAAAGGGGGAGAAATATGTTAGAAGAAAATTCTCTATTTTCCTGCTGACCTCTGCTTAGAAAGTGATCTTCTAAAATCTACAGTAATGTTACATTTAATCAGGAGAAGACAGATAAACAAAGGACCTGGGGAGTTACTTGTGACAGGTATTCATGAACCAAAACAAGGGAAAAGACAACTAAAATCAAATAGCTGTTGTCAGTGCAAGAGCAATACCGATAAAAGCAAACTAAACATTTAGTTTGAAATCAATTCTGCTGAGCCAGAACTAACAACAGCTGCAATGCTAAGATTCCCTAGAACAATGAGTTTTAAGACTCACGTATATTTTATTTGTTGATTTGATTTCTGACCTGAATCATTAAATTCTGGGAGGACTCTCCGAAGATTATCTTCTAAAGCCACCGGGCCACTGCTGGTATTTTCTCTCCAAAAACAGTCTAAGGTGTTGTGATTCTCTTCCCCTGCAAAACAGCGTTCTGAAAGATGCTTAATCATCAAAATATTTCTAGGATATAATAATAACATGTTCTGAAATAATTCTGTCTTGGTTGTTGCAGTGGGACCTAGTATGCTAGGGTAAAATTATGACCACTGGTGGCACACTTCACAGATAGCAAATGGGGGGTAAGGACATAAAACTCCGTGAAGAATCTCTTTAAGAACTTAGAGATAAATAGGCAAAAAGTCTGTGGGGGATCACTCTGAAGTAAAAATCACAGTGGACTCATTCTGTTTGCTAAGCTGCTATGTCTGATATTATTTAATATTGTTATGAAGTAGCTTGGCAGCCTTTTACTTTTAAAATAATAATTTGCTTAAATCTCTTTTGTTTCCATCCCTGAGTATTGTAAATTGAGGGCAGGGGGAGAGTTTGACCACTCTAAAATTATTGCCATATACAGAAGGCCATACCTTAATCTTACTCACACATGTGCTACCTGAAATCAATTGACTTCTACACATGAAAATGCACAAAAAATTTCAAGAGATTTCCTGTCACATCCAGAGTTTTTCAAATTTCCCCAGAAATTAGGACCTGGTCTAGAAATGTGCTAGCAAGAGTTTGAATAGCTCTCAGGAAAGGAATTGAGGATGATCAGTACCTCTTCTGTCACACCGAAGTCCTCTCCAGTACTGCAACGGCAACAAAGCAAACTACTGTGTCCTCCATTTAACCTAATTAAGAAGTAGCATGAGAAATGATCAATGAAATTGTGCTGGCAGTGTGAGTATTTCAAGCAAGCAAATAAAGCTGTTACACAGGCATACAGATCATGAGGGGTTTTCTTACAAAAAAATTAAAAAAGGTGCTTTTTGTTTCTTCCATGGCTTTTTAGCCTTCAGCCTTAGTTCTTTAAGCTCTTCTTTCCAAACATAATCATACAATTAATTTTTAAATTTATTTTTAAGAAAAATTAATGATCTGACCTATTAGGACTTCTTAAGTAGAAATAGCCAGGTTTACTATCAAATCGGACAGCATGTTTGAATTCAGGTGTTTTGTTAAGTGTAACCCCATTCAAAAGTTTTCTCACTGTTGGGTGTCCAGGACATCTCTTCTGTGTAAGGGTTCATGGGTGTTCAGTAAAGCTCAGTCAAGCTTGACTCTCTCTCTCTCAGGGCTACTTTGGTTTGGGAAACTTTTGCTGCGCACAAAGAAAAACTGTGTTTGTCCTTGCAGAGTAAGACTATAAAGCCAATAGTTACTCAATGCACATGATACAGCTAAATAGTACAAGTGTTAGGAGATTGGGAATGAAGATGCCAAATATTGACAGCAGTGAGGTTGGAAGCTGTTGGGTCTAATCAAGGTTATGTCACTGTCTCAGTGAGACATGTTAGACAACTGATCCATCTGTTCTTTCATGAATCACCTGGCACAAGCTATTATGATTAACTGCCTCAAAAGTATAACACAATGCTTAAGTGGTGTTTGAGTAGTGGTTTAATTGGCTTGTAAAGGCAAGAAACAGAAAGAAATTTAATTTAGCTAGAAGGATAGACTGGGATTTCTGCTTAATTGTAGAAATAGATCTTGGAAGACTGTCCTCGAATGAGCGGGTTGCCAACACAGGTGACATTTGGGTTGACTGAGGTGGGACAGTCAGTAAGTAGATGTTAAGGTCCCCTGCTTTTTACTGCACCAGGCAGTGACAGCTCCAGAACCATTGCATGCCTGCTGCAGGAGGTAAAACATGGGACCTGGTCTCTCTGGCTGAACTGGGATGCCTGATTTGCATCTCAATTGTCCATGCTCATGGAAGCAGGACTTCAGAAGTGCAGAAGTTCCCTATCTAGTCTGAGTGAAAATGCAGGCGAAAGCTCTACAAGGAGAACTTACCTTCGGTGCCCAAGTTAAATGTGTATTTATCTAGAAGGCCCCAAATCACCTGCTATTCTCTACAGACTGTATCAGACTTTAGGTACTCTCTTTTGGAGGACAGCAACACTGTGTACCTAATGTACAGATGCAGTTTAGGGAGCCAAATTGCTGGCAATGACTTTCCTGAAGTAATGAGGAAAATCTTTCTACATGTAGTAGCAGTCCCCTCAGCCTAACAAGCAGCACTCTCTAGTTCTTCCTGTGGAGACACTGACTTTAAACAATCTTATCAAATGTAGAAAATCCCTGTATGGTTAAACCTCTAAACTTGTCCCTTCTGAGAACCTACAACCAGCTGAAACAAGATGACTTGAACTTCTCAGGCTGAAAGAAAGTGTCTACTGTATAACATTTCATAAATTATTCCCTTTCGTGATTACATTTTTAATACAAAAATGTTATCATGTTTTCATTCTCTTCAAAGTTCGGGGGAGAAACATATTTCTGAACAATCCGTTCAGATCAAAGAGGTCAAACTTATTTTGGGGATGCAGTTTCAGTTTTAACAAAATCAGTAGCATTTAATGTATTGAACCCATTATCAAGGTGGGATTAGATAGTGGTGTAAGCCATTAAGAAATGATACAAAGAAGAATTTGGGTTGCCAGACCTTTTCAGAGCAGAACAACTGTGCAAAACGGGCTGCTCACAGACACCTCTACCCTTTTCTCTGCATAAATCAATCATCTTGTCACAGACCATTTTAAACAAATAAAAAAATTCCTTTATATTATCACATCAGTCACTATAGAGAACTTCCAGTTGCACAAACTTTTTATTAAACAAATTAAACACTACATATTAACTCTAACTGCAGTAACCCCCCCACTGTACGTGACAAGCAGTTTTACATCTGGTAGCATCTACACCATTCCATGAAAGTACCATTCCATGTCTGCAGTTACAGAAATGGCTTTCTCTGCTCATCAGAGAGAGACAGGTCTCTTTTGCTCTTAAAAAGACACATAACTATGCAAAATTAAATGTTGTGCAAACATTCATTCTTACAGAAAGTACCTTGTAGTGTCAGTTTTAAGTGATAGGGATATACTTACTTTTCTCTTGATTTATTTCTTAAAAGTTTTTCACAAAATGCTCATATAAAAATTGTCAGTTTTAATACAGTGTGGTTTTATTGGCCATGACCACAACTTCACAGGGAAGCACCACTGAATGCCCATCCTATACTCCTCAGCAATGTAAATATCACATATTCATTTCCCTACATTTCTTGCATATGCCACTGAAAGGCATGGAAAAAATTCCATCAGCACTTCAGTTACACCACCTCAAGCTTCTGGGGTTTCTTTCTGGGTTACCTGCAGAGAAATGCCTGTTTGTTGCAGTGGGTATGTGGCAAGCACCATTCTGTCACCATTCTTATGCGTAACTTTCTGTCTCACACATCTGTTGCATTGTCATTAGGCTGAAAGGTACACTTTTTAGAGCACAAATTGAGTTTCATTAGATTTTGCAGAGGATGTGTTAGATATTGTCATCACAACAGGTCCTGTTACAGAGTTGAAGACTTCTGAGCCATAAAAATGTGGAGTAGCTTGTGACTTACAAGGGGACATCAGCTGGGAATGAGGTGGTTGCTATTCTAGCACATGCTTCTCACAAGGACTGTCAGCCGAAATCCTGATACTCTCAGCCACAGCCTCTGCTAGATGGTGAAAAGGCACAGACTACTGCAGCACAGGACAAAGTGAACAAGTCCTCAAAGCCAACCCATATTTGACGTTCTGCTTCTTAGAGTGAAATAAGGGCTTTTGGAGCCCTGCAGTGATGAAGGAGCCATGCTGAGAAAGGGCACCCTCTCCTGGCACAGTGCCTACAGTCTGTGGTTTTATTTTCTCCTTTCTATCCACTCAGGGCCCCTGCATTTCCTCCAACAGCAAGTTGAAAGCTATTACATACAGGCTCATTTTTAAAATATGAGCTGAGCAAAATCATCTCCGTGTAGTATTTTCCAGTTGCCCAGACTGAGGGATGGTGCCTTGTGTGAGAGCCACAGTCTCTGTGATTGAAATTCAACCAAAGCCCTCCTCTGACATTTTGCTGTGCTAGAAATGTGTTGAGATCTGATGTGGTTCTGCCTTAATATCTCTGCTGTCTACCCCAGGTCTGAAAATGCTCTGTACTTTTGCTGATGTGTGAACAGACTCGCTGAAAGAGGGAAGAGGCCAAAAGACTGTGGACCCTTGCATCCCTTACTGCAAACAAAAGGTATATGTACGGAGAGAAGCAACTTGGTAAATAACTCACACCTCGCTGCACTAGTCATGTGAATCAGCCACAACAGAAAAACCTTAGGAAAGTATATGAGGGGATAAGCAGAAGAGCAAAAAGGCATTGCAGCCTTCCTAAGTGGCATGATCCCCTGCTCCTTACAGAATATTACACTCAAGCAAGAATAATCCACCCCTGCAACCTCCAGTAGTGAGATACCCCATCCTCCAAACTGTGTGTTTGTGCCACCTCTTCCTCTGTGTCTGTGTCATCCAAAAAGACATTATTAGTTGAAAGGAAGCCTTAAGAAAAAAAGATTCTGGAAACTTAGGAGGTACCAAGCAGTTCTCTCTGAGCTACAGGACAGTATGTGGTAACAGCACTGTGAAGGAGAAGACAAGCATTGTGAAGGAAACAGCACCCTGCTTTTCTGCAGACACTGAGGAATTTCTCCATGGATTCAAGTGAAGGGTGGAGAAGTGGTGCAGGCCTTGTTCTTTCAACCAACCTAATAGGTGCCAATATTTTAAATGATAGGCTTCAGGTGCAAACTCCAAGAGCCTGAAAGCATCTCTCAGCATGCAACAGTCCTTTAATCTTGGGACAAAGAGGATCCTTTGGTTGCCTCCAGCCATTAATTGGAAGTTTGGAAATGTTTCTTTTTACACATCTCTATCCCAAGAGAAAAATTAACTTACACCTCTTTCTGACAGAGATAAACCAGCAGAAAATGTAAAAGATGAGTGATGCTGTGCTAAGGGAATAAGGCAAAGAAAATGTTAAAAACTGATAGCTTATTCCCAAAGAAACAATGTGAGCTCAGCCAAGCAGAAAAATGTGCAAATACTACACTTAATTCACTCTAGACAATTTGTCATTTATAATATTTTCTTTAGAGTTTGTGAAACCACAGACTCGGTGGATAAACTGCTGTTATTTCTCTTGTGTAGCTGTTTACCTGGGGAGAGAATGGGAACATGGGCAAGGGGTTGTAGAGAGCTATTTAAAAATGATCTGGCACCCTCGAAGTTAACAGCAAGGTGCTTGTGGTAGGAGTTTCCTCTTATTTGTGTATTTCATTCCTTTTAAGTCTCAAATATATGATAGTTAAATCTCAGAATTTCCTTTTATTTTTGTTTTTTCATAATGTTGCTTTAATATTAATTTATTTATAATACATGCAGTATAGAGAAATCTGTACACACATGTTTATGTAGGAGCAGGATGTTGGAGGGCAATTTACTAAAATGATGAAGTGAAATAGACTCTTTAGGTCTTACTGACTTTCAGGGGAGCTATATTTAAAGCGAGTCTTTACAAGAAAATTGATGGACAAAGCTTTTTTGTGTGTAATGAAAACTGTGCACATTAGTGCTAACAAATATATGGCCAGAAATTTAGGAATAAGTTACCTTAATTTGTGGCTTTGCAAAACACCAGCAAAAAATGTAGTTCAATATACAGCATAGCTCCTTGTGAATTTGACAAATAGCTGTGATGCAAATAAATAGAAAAATGAGTCAGTCAGTAAATAAATTATCGAGTAAGAAGTTTTGTTTCAGTGATTTAAGGATGAAATATTTTGGTTTCTTAATTTGTATCTTTTCAGTCAAAACTCTTTTCATGTCTACCTGAAAGGAAATATCTTGGTTTTGGTTTTTATCTTGAAGAAAAAGAAAAGATTTTTAGTTTCCTTGAATCTCTTATTTTCCCACTTATTTGTCAGACTGAAAAAATCTGTCATTCCCACATCCCATTAATTTTGCTATGATTTAATTTTTTTTAATCCCTTCTCTTTTTCCCAATAGTTACACATCCTACATGAAAACTATAATCACTGCAGCAACAGAGTTATTCCAAGTAATTATACATGTCTGTTTCCTCGCAAAAAATCAACCCTCAGGCATGTGAAAGTTAAGTGTAGGCCCTTAAGTTTCGTTACGTACTTCTTAAAGTCTTACTGTTAATTTGGAGGTATAAATAAGAACTGATCTCCTAAATCCTAACTACAATACCATTTTTTTTTCCACAGGCAAATCACTTGATCACCCCTCTGAGTCTTAATCAAGTAGATATAAAGTATGGCCTGATGAGCTAATAAGAAGCTGAGACTATTTTTTTAAGTTTTTGCTTCACTGCATTTAAAGATGAGAGTTAGGCTCCCAAATCATGTTGGTATCTTGTCAAAATGGGAAAATTATTATAAAACAATCCAATATATTTTTGTGAAGAATTGTTAATAGAAGAGAAAAATCCACAAGAAAGAGCTACATTTTCCAATCATACGTTTAATGGAATTACTTCAGTGAGAGCTCTGATGTTTTGTTTATTCTGGTGAGCTTTCTTTACAATCAGTGTTTTCAGTCTTTCACTGAGATCTTAGCTGTCAGAAAGGAACTATCCTTCAGTGAATTTCCAAGGGTTTATTAGGAAAAATTTCAGGGTTCTTTCAAATTGTTCTTCTGTCTTATGTTTTGATTTCTGTGTATTCCGGATATACTGCGGTTGTCACAGAGATCAACATGTGAATTGTGCACCTCTTGCCCCATACCCACATGATGTAAAGTTTTATGCCAAGCAATTCTGGCTCAGGTTGTTTCTTTATGTCTAGGTCTGGAAGATATCCATGCATGGACTTCAGCAGAAGCCAAGCAGCTGTGCAAGGATGGACACCTACCCGAAGAGCAATTCACCGGAAGAGGGCTTTTAGTCTTTTGGTTGCTTCAAGATACCTGCATTCTTTGTTCAAAACTTCCTAAAAAAATGGAGGCCTTTGTTACTGATCTGTTCTCCTCTGCATGTGCTACCTAATGTCTTATGGTTTGAATACACAGCAACTTCCTTTCTTTTTTTTGTCCATTAGAGGCAGGGACAAAATATGATGTGCATTTAGGAACAAAGTGCAAAAGAATCTAATCCAAAATTCCATTACAAGCTTTCTGTAAGTAGACTTTTTCCAGTCACCTTTGACCTGCTCGTGCACCTATTGGAAGAGGGACAAAGTAATACTAAACCCTAACATCTAATTTTCACAGTCTGTCTCATGGACTGGTGTTAAGATAATAAAAGGTAGATAGGAAAAGGTCCTAGAGAGTTTATCTTGTCCATTGTAATGTTGCAGTACAGGATCAGCTCTGTTCATGTCACTCCTGATCGCTTTTTCTCTAACATGCTCTGTAATGAGAAATAATCCTTAATTGATGCACACAGACTATCCCAGTGCTTCAAAATCCCTTACTATTAAAATTTTCTTCTGTTATCCAACATGAATCTATTTTTCCTGATTTCAGTGCATTCTTCTTTTCCTGATCACAGGAATGTGAACAAAGTTGGGTTTTTTTTCCTTTCTGAAAATAAATTTACGAGAATAAAATTTATGTGCTTGGAAATTTGTACCATATTCCCACTTGAACTACTGCTCTTTAGACTAAACAATCCCAATTATAAAAGTCAAAAAGGTTTCTAAATCTCTCATCATTCTTGTAACTCACTGAACTTCTTCCTTTAGCCCACATCTGCCTTGAAATACAGTATGCAGAACAGGACAAAGTTTACAGTGGAGACCTTGTCAAGGCTGTCAAGACCAGAAGGACATATTCATGTGTTTTGAAAGTTATGATCCTATTGCTTTATCACATTGTCAAATTTACCTTTCTAAAAGTGTGATACTTTCATCATGTTTAGTTTGTGATCTGTTATAAATCCTAGTTTATAACTAGTTTTCTAGATCTTATATAGAATGTTATTCTTATTAATCAAAAATCATTCTGACTTATTTTTACCTAAAAGTCCTTTTCTGCAATACAGTCATACATAGAGTCTCATATACCTGGCTACCTTTGTATACAATTTTTAAAGTCCCTTGACAAGTGCAATTGCAGCATGGGGAGTCCATGCGGCCATGTTAAGCCATCACAACGCTGTCTTCTCGCTATTCTAACTGCTCCCTTTGATACACGTATTGTGAGGAGCTCAGCTTGATGGCACATCACTCTCTGCTTTCAAACATGTTTTCAAAGGGCCTGTTTTTGCTGTAGCATCCTGGAAGAGACACACTTCAGAGCTGTTGCAAAGGCTTGTTGTAAGTATGGTCACTGTGAAAAAAGTCAGACTATTGCCTAACATTAGTTACGTTAAAAGGGAATGCTGGATGAGCAAGGCTGCTGCTGAGCTTGTCCCGGTTCTCTTCGTCTTTGATCTGATTCAGAAGCATCAACTAAACCTCGCTGGTAATCTGGAAAATAGTGAACATAGTTCACTCTGCTTCAGAGAGCAGTAAACAAGGAATGGCAGAGCCTACCTCCGCTGCACTTCATGCCAGCTTGAACAGTGATATGTAGGTTTGGGGAAGCAGCTCCGGCATAGAAAACATATTAATTTCCCCACTGTTCTTCCTTCAGTTTCACCTCTGCATCACACAGGTGAAAACTGGCTCCTGATAATACCAGGGAGAGAAAAAGAAAATAAACCTGGACAGATACAGATTTGGGGTTTCCTTTAGTTTTAAAAACTACAGCAAAAAACTTGCTACAGGTCAAGCTAGGAGAGAAGTATTGTATTCCCAGGTAGTCAAAAAGTTGAATAAAATGTAAAGTTCTGTTAAAAAAAAAAAAGTTTCAATTCTGAATATTTTACAGGTTTTAAAGTTAAAATAAAAGTAAATTTGAGGGGGAAGAATTGTTTCAAGTGCATGGAACTGAACCATTTTAAGCTTTTAGCAACCAAGGAGGATTCCTCTTAAATTAAATAATTTCCTGAAAATGAGACACAAAAATGTTAGTGTCTCCAAATATTCCTTCATCTCCCTCATCCAAATTGCCCATCATAAAACTTCACTCACATCTTATAAAGAAGATAGTGAGTATAAGGAGTTAAACACAATAAGAAGTAAAAATCTTTAGCAAATGGAAAGGAGACTGATGTTTTGACTTTTATTCCCCAAATAAGGAAGAATGTAGAGTCCTTTGGGAAAAATGACTAATGTAGAAGTAGCAAAAGACTCTCTCTCCTGGAATAACAAAAATACACATATATTTTAATCTCTGTTCTGGCTTTCATAAAGCAACTACATGCTTTAGACTCTGGTGCTGTCAGCAAAAATTAATTTTAAAAGTAGCACACATGAGTGACTTCAGCCTTTGCCTTAATTTAGTTTTTCACTAAGAGCCGAGATAAGACGAAGCCACGCTGAAGAAGGATGGACGACTGTACACTATATTGTAGGAGACGACAGTGCTAAATTAATCATGTTCTATCTGGAATTTGCAATTCTTTCAGAGATGCTCAAGACAATATAAAAAATTTAGTGGTAACAGTGAAAGTAGGCAGGAGGTTGGGAGGCAGAAAGCTTCAGAGGGCACTTTAAATGTGAAAGATGCATTACAGTTTCTCACATATGAACAAGATAGCATGCCTTACTAAAAATATAATAAATAAGGAGTGTATTCTGCCAGATGCAGCTGTGAAGGGAGTGCTCTCCCAGTCAGAAGTACCGAGTGTGATTGACATTCCCTTAGCTTTGCTGTGATATGACTAAATATGAAAACGAACAGCCTCGGAACGATGTTTGCATTAGGAACAACATACCATTCTGTTACTCTCAGAAGCCCAGCAAGTATATCAGAAGTTTTGGTACACGTACTAGAGGAGTCAGTCTGTTTCTCAGTCATGATTTCACTTTTGATTTGCTTTCCTGCTTCTCCTCTGCTTTGCTTTTCTTTTTTTCTTTTCATTTTCACTGCATTGTCTCATTGCTTGCTCCTGCTACAAACATCAGGTGAATGAAGGGAGACATAAATTATCCCATTAGTGGCTTACTGCTGATAGTCTGCTGTAATTTGAATAAATCAGTGCATGCCTGGCTGCAATAGCAGCAGAAGGGAGAGAAAGATGTGCAGGTTCCCTCTGCTTGGGTGCCACTGCCATCCCTGCAAGGGCTTTCAACACACACATGGGTTTTGCGAGCCTGCAAAGCTCCAACAAGGGAGCCTCTCCTTCCAGAAAGTAAAATGTAAAAGAAAAACTCCTCTTTAAGTTTGGAAATGAATAAGTGAGTTTCCATTTCCTTGCGAACATACCCACCAGTAGCAGATTACAACCAGGTTTTGAAAGTTGCTCTGGGAGTTGTTACAAAAATCAAAGGCTCTTCAGGGGAGCCCCAAAGTCACTCCATTTCTGAGGGAAGACAAAATTGTTAGTGACTTGATCAAGATTAGTGAACAAAATGCTAAATAAGTTCCTCCTTTCCCATCTGAACACACTATTGATGCTTTAGACCTCGGGCCTCTGCTGAAGGTCTGTGTGGGATTTTGACTGTAGGGAGGCACCTTTCTTTCACTACATTGGTATCTTTGAATTTGGGGATGCAAGGAAGTGGGGAAGATGCCAACCGTCCACCAGATAGCCCTCTACAGACCATTTTTAATCTTAATAAAGTGGATTATAGTTATATAGGTGAATGTAAGGCCATGGGAACTGTGGGAAAGGCAGTCAAAAATACATGGGAGGAAAACTTCTGGAGTAATTTTCCCAAATACAGAGAACGAGTATACAGTTAAAGAGTTTCAATGGCAATGAACACCCAAGGAGCACAGGGAGATAGTGATAGTGACAGTGCAAGTGAGGGATGCCCTGTGGTGTAAAGAAGCAGTTTCTGAAATCATTGCCTTGTGGTTTCAATTCTTCTTGCGTGTTCAGCTGCATCTTCTCATTTCTGGCTGCAAGTTCATCTTTTGGAATTGAACTGTTCTCTGAGATCACAACAAAAATTATACTTCTTGGAATCCAGTGGTCTTCAAAACAAACAGTGCCTTAAAGGATAATTTTGGATCTCCAAATATCATCAAAAGAGAGCATCTGGAATATATTGGACAGTTAAAAAGTAGATGTGACAGTGCATCAGTGCAAATCAGCCAAAGTGTAAGGCTACCCCTAGGCTTTATTTTTCACTATATTATTTGTTATGGGAGACAATGTTGCAAAACTAATACTGTTAGAAAGGGCTAGGCTGAAAAACCTCTATTTTTCACACTGACCACTTTTGGCTCTCTCTACAGCTGCGCTGCTTTCTGGGAAAGAACAACCTGAGACCCCACATGGGAGTCTAACGTGCCAACAGCCCTGTAAGCAAATCATTTAAAGAGCAGAGCCAGGTGGGCAAATGAAACCGCTGGGCAAACATGTTGAGTCTGTCTTATACTGCCGACTCACTTCTATCCAGGTTAGTTACAAGAGGAGACAATATTGAGTTACTGCTAATGTCTCAAAAGATTCACTTTTGAGTTACCTGAAGCTGGTGATTGTAACCACTTAATACAGTGCTTATTAATAACTGTTTCATTACAATGACTCATAATTTTTCAAAAATCAATTTATGTACAAAATTTCATTTAACTAATGGAATTCATTTAATTATAGAATATGAGGCATGTATGTTATTCTAAAAAATCTAATCATTTGTAACAGATTGATAAAACTCACAAAATATCCCATTAGATACATTTTCATTACAGTGTTTGCAGAGTAACTAATAAATCATTAGAATTCTTTAAAAATCTTTCTTAAAGTATGCACACTATAAGTGTTGCAAAGATAATCTTGCCTATAAGCTTCTCACCTGTTCTAAAAGGGATCTATTTCTGTGCAAAATTACATATTGTCAGCTTCTAAGCAGTTATTTGTGTCCCAATAGCTTTGTCACCCTTCAGTTTTTATAAATATTAATTTGATTTGAAGTATATTAGTATTACTTTATAAGTTTTAGGTTTGTAATAGATACAGTGGGTCCCAACCTAGCCAATTCATGAAGTAGAACAGATGGTGGTAGTTTGTTTAAGCAATTTTCACTGCCTGTTCTAGCCTTGTTTTAAATGTCCTTCACATTATTATTTCCTAATTTCATACTATTATTACTAATTATATGATGTTGGCTTTTTTTTTTTGCTTGGCAGATAATTCACTTTGACACTTGAGCTAATCACTTTTGTTACTATGAATTGCAAAAGTAATTATTTTTTAAGCTAGAGCCTTTAGGTCTCTCCTTGTACAGTAAATGAAGGTGTAATTGCAGCATGAATAAGCAGTAGCTATTTATGCTAGCTTTAATCTTGTCAGCAGGAGTAGCAGGAGTAGAGAAGCCGTGACTGACTCCACATAACATGACCTGTACAAGCACACTTGAGACTCTGGGTTTCTCCTTCTGCACTGAGGTCTCTGATATCACCATGTTGTTATCATTCTTAAAGACAGTAGTAGAGCACTATAACACCACTGAATGCTAATGAAACCAATGATAACTTAGACTTACTAAACCTCTTTTCTGTGTGCACATATTAAAAAGAGGAATCATAAAATGGGTTGGGTTGGAAAAGACCTTAAAGATCATCTAGTTCCATGCCCCCTGCCATGGGCACAGACACCTTCCACTAGATCAGGTTGCCCAAAGCCCCATCCAACCTGGCCTTGAACACTTCCAGGGAGGGGACACCCACAGCCTCTCTGGGCAACCTGTTCCAGTGCCTCACCATCCTCACAGGAAAGAATTTCTTCCTTATATCTAATATAAATCTACCCTCTGTCGGTTTAAAACTATTACCCCTTGTCCTATCCCTACACTCCCTGATAAAGAGTCCCTCCACATCTTTCCTATAGTCCCCCTTTAAGTACTGGAAGGCCTCTATAAGGTCTCCCTAGACCCTTCTCTTCTCCAGGCTGAACAACCCCAACTCTCTCAGCCTGTCCTCATAGGGGAGGTGCTCCAGCCCCCTGACCATCTTCATGGCCTCCTCTGCCTGCTTGAGCAAATCTCTGTCCTTCTTATGCTGGGGGCCCCAGAGCTGAACACAGTACTCCAGGAAACAAGGCTCTGTGCAAGTTGTCTTGTTATAAAATGACATAAAAGGGTGAGGTTAGCTCTGAAGTCAGGCAGTTATGGTGGTTATTCTTGAAAATGCTCCATTGGAAAATAACTTTCCAATACTGCCATCACTTATAAAGAATAGTGGAAAACTTATCTTTAACTACTGAAGTGGCTGGGAAGGTACAGGTATTAGGTCTTACCCAGTAGGCAATAATTCAGTGATTTAGTGTGATGGCTGATTTTTTCTGTGTGTGATAGAGATATTTCATGTTAAAACAATTTTAGAGAAAAAATATTCTGGTTCAGAGTGTTAAATCTTTGAGAGAGCTATTTTAAAATAAAACTTTGTTCTGACTCATCAATATGTTTCACTGTAAATTACTAGAAATTTTTTTCACACAGGTAAATACCACTTTGTAGGTGATTTAAATTTTTCTAAACAGCCCAGTATTTTGGTGTTCCTTCTATAGCAGTCAGCAGTTGAATCTCTTCTTTAAATGAACAATGAAGCACCACCTGAACTCTAGCACTGAAGCAGGTCCTTCTATAATTAAGGTCTTCTCACTATTAGAGCGAGAATGTTTTAAGTTAAATACTGCAAAGCATGTACGTATCATCTGGGCTACAAAAATACATCTGGTGGGTATATATAGCATAAAATGGGGTTTATTGTGAGTGAAAATCAGTATGTTTTCAAAAATACAGGGTAAGCATTCCCAGCAATTGCTCTTAATACAAATTTGCTTACTAAGTGGTACTAGTTCTCTTCTGTGACTAGGACAGAAAATGTTCCAAGTGGGGAAACAAATTATTAGAGTTCTTCTGTGTGAAGCTGTGCAAACCCATAATGGATTATTACAAGTTAAATTCATTTCAAATCTAAGAAAATATTTTTTTTCATTTTGTGTTACATAAAATATTACTAGTTTGGGATAAGTTCTTAGTTTCTCTGGTCTTCTAGAAGATTGAGATAAACCAGCCATATTCCCAAAAAAATTTATCTGCTAGTCTGTGAAAATGGCAAGCTTCTCTCTTGTCTTCACTAGGATTTTGCATCATAGTAATTATAATAATTTTGCCAAATGGAAGGAAAAAGCACATTTTTGTGTTTGTGCACATTAAAACTGAATTTCTTCCTCTTTCCTGGCATGAGAGAATCCATAAGATCTCATACACACCCACCACATTTTCTGTCCTCCTGGTGAAACACCTCTCTGAGCAAGCAGTCCACATATGTGACCTAAAAATTGTATTGAGCAAAAATGATTTTGACTTTTCAGTTTGACTGCTGTTCGTGTACAAAACGTGTCCACTCAGGTAGCCCACAAAGTGATATATACTCTTTGTGGGTTTGTGAGCTTATAATAAGAACTTTGAAACCGTATTGGAATACCTGACATCCCTCTCTCAACAGCTTTCATCTCAGTTAATTAGATATAATTCAATGTCTCTACTTTAATGGCGGCTGTAGAGTAAGAATATTTCAATTAAAGAAATCTTGTTGCCCTTCACCTGCTTTGGACAATTTCAGATTTCATATGAGACTAGAGTTCCGTAGTCAATATTGCACTTATCACTATGTCTTTGCAGTCTCTGCAAAGGTTTTTGGGTTTTTTTGGTGTTTGTTTTAAGTTTTTTTTGGGGGAGGAGGAATTTTCAGAGATTAATATACATTGAAGATGGGTGATATGCCCAAGGGCATACCTTGTGGAAAATTCCTCCTGCTGAATGTGTAAAACATAAGAGGGGTGAAGCAGAAAATAATTAAAGAAATGAACCAGAAGATTACTAACATAAGTTTTGTTCTTGTTCTATACATGCATATACAAAATCTAACATGGTTATGGCAAAGGTAGCAAATGCATGCACTGCAAAAGTGTTTAAGGGCACTTATTTACTTATTTATTTCTAAATAACTGCCACTCTTTGTCACAGTCATGAATGTCATCTCATACTAGCATACCATAAGGCCTAACAGAGACAAGGTTCTTAAGAGAGGGAGGATCCAAGGTCCTGAATTTTTAAGTTGTTTTCACATGAAAATATCATATACACATACTTTTTAAACATAGTAATCTCCTAGTGTTTTACTGTAGAAATAGAAAGTGTTTATTACAACATTGGTTAAAAAACATGGTGGCAGTTCTGGCACTTTCTTTTATTGTTGTCCAGAACTCTTTCCATCAGTTTGATTTTTGGCAGATACTATTTGTGCTTGATTTTGGCCTAAAGAGTAAAAGGCTTTTTTGAAAGTTAGAGCAAAAGTGGAAGGGCCATGTTGACACAGGGATATATTCCAGCCTGCTTCACCTGGGAACGGAGTTTACCTGAGAAGAATATTCAGCTGAGGTTGTTTGTAGAGCTCATCAAAGGATGCCTTGCTCTTGTGACGGCGACAGCAATCCCTTCTTGTGTCAGTTCCCATTAAGTCAATGGCAGTGTAACCTTTCCCTTACTATGAGTGGCACAGTTGATAGAAACCGTAGTTTTTAATTAGGAAATATCATACATGCAGACATAAGTCTGGGCAGGAGCTCTGTTCACAGCTGCTTCGTTTATGCTGCTGCCCCTCATTTCCCATTCTGTTTGCATCTACTCTCTAGTCTTGAGTTGGCCCTGATTTGAGGTATGGGGGGGAGGAGAGGTTCTTTGTGGTGACAGGGATAAAAATTTAGATAAACTAAGTTTGAAGTTTAATTTAAGTTTCCATTAAAGAAAAGTGTAAGAACTCAATTTTTTGCTGAATACAATAAAATACCTTGATTTTAGGAGCTTAGGAGAAAAACAAGGACATGAAAAGGTAGATATGCAGAGAAAGAGTCTTTGTCCTTTTTTATCGTAACCTATTGATTAGGGCATACATCCAAATTGTGAGAGATCTGGACACCAGCCCCTTCTCACATTAATATTTAATAGTTATACAAAAGGAAACAGCATCTTAAGAGAAACTAAGAATCTGGTACCATTGCGCTGTCAAGCCAGTCCCCAGGGCAATGGGGACTGATAGTCAAATAGTCACACAGAAGAGTGAGTTGAACCTAGGGCTCCTATATTGTGTCATGTCCTAAATGTCAGGTTACTAAGTAAAGGAGGAACATCTTTTCTGCCAATATATCCTGCCAAAGTTCACCAGCTCTTCTCTCTTTCTTCACCCTTATTTACTGCAAGGTAACAAGTCAGTTACTTGAACTGATACTTGAAGAATGAGACCTATATATCTGAAAAATAATTAATGAAAAATAATATACAAAGTTTTATAACATTGCCTCTGCCCTTGCTCAGCATTTGTGGGGAGTGGCTTCAAAGGTATGTGGACATATTATGACAAAAATAACACAAATTAGTATAATATGTTTCACAGAAAATGAAATCAGGAAATTAAATTGAAAAACTCTGAACTAAATTTAATTTAAATAACTCTTCTTTTTAAAGAAAAAAAACAACTAAAGAAAACACATGCAAAACAATTAAAGGTAGTATGAATTCAGAATTTGGGAATGATGAGCATTCATTCTTCATTCTTTTCTCTTATATAAATATCTGTACATATAGGTATATGTATATATGTTTATTGATATGTATTTTATGGCATATATTTATATGTTTTCAGCTATATTTATTTTCCTTTTCCTGTTAAGTTTGTCACCAGTAGAAAGCACTTTTAGTTAGAATGTTTCTTATATGTAGTATATCCTGTTCTATATTATCAAGCAGAATTGTTACTGAACAAATTAACGTATATATTTACTCGTGTAAACAAGCAGATGTGATCAGTCAGTCTGGGTGTATCCATAGTAATACTTTTCCCACTTTCTACCTCCCCAGACTAAATTTGACCCCTTGGTCAGCATCAGGCACAGAAGACAGAGGCTTCAACAATGAGCAGAAGCAAACTGCTCAGCACCTAACTCTGATCCTGAGGCAGGATTAACCTAGACTTGACTTAATGGTAAGGTGTAGAGCAAAGCAGTCCTTTCAAGTTAGGTAGATGTTCCCAGGACACCGGAACAGTTAGGTCTACTATTTCCTCAGTGGAAAGCAGTGGATGTCTTTCAAGGTCTCAAAAAGCAGGAGATTACATTCAAATTTAGATAAATTTAAGGTTCTTTCCTTTGGGAACCTTTGAAATCATCTCCACCCTTCCATTGACTTTACTGGGAAATTAAGTGTCTACGGCTGTAGGGATAAGTCATTCATACTGAGGTTTCAGGCAAAGTTAAGTGTCTGTGTAAGCAGACTGTTTTCAATACTCTGTTTCTAAAAGTTCTGCAGGTAGAGTCTGGGATTCAAACATGTACAAGTTCACCCCATAATTTCTTTTGATTTCGTGGGCTGATAGCTGGAGTCAAAGCAGTCTACATTTTGCTATCAAAATAATCCTTTCAGAGGAGACTATAAATATATGTGAAGATGGTATGAAAATAATCCTCCTTACGTCAAGTGTTCATCCAAATTACTTGATTTTGAAGAGTTTTCTAAGAAAAGCACCATGCAAATTCTCTTTTTATGTATATGTCTAAGGTTAAAAGTTAGATATGCAAAACAAAGTATATGTTCTGTGTATTTAAATTGTAGGTTTGATCTGCAGTTCTTTATGGGACTTTACAACAAGGTATTCACAAATTGGCTGTCTCCCCTATCTCTTCAAGGAGCAGACATTTAAAGAATCTCAGAGAAACAGCAACATAAGTGAAATTCTTCATGGAGTACTGCTTTATCTGCAGCAAACCAATGTACATGGAGAAGTTTCTGTTATCTGTATTCTTGGAGAAGTTTCTGTTATCTGTATTCTGCATTTTGCCCAAACACAGGCCAAGAGGAATTGGACTGGAAAGCATCCCAAAAACTGGGAATATGGAGAACAGGGCGGTTACTCTTCCAGAAATATGTCCTTTGGTTGAAACAAAAGCTCAGGGGAAAAAAAAAAAAAGCTCTCATGCTGGTTAAACTCCTAATTTACTAATCTGTAGAAATCTGGATTCTGCAACTACTTGTGTTCATGCCTACTTGATTTTAAGCACAAGCAACACAGCTGAAATCAGACTACCAACACACCTGGAGTTCAGATTACAGAACATCTTTGCAGAGCTGGGCACACTTGTTCACTGCATGTTTTAAGTGAGCCAGTATATAACGGTGATGTCAAGGGGGAGGACATGGGGCACTGGTAGCAGCAAAGGCTGCAAGTAATAAAAAGTGCTTTTCTAATTGGCTGCAATAATGTTTAAATTTTCTAATAAATAACATTCACACATGTCACAAATAAGCCCTAGGTGAATGTTCCAATAGAGATATTTATTTGGTATACTGAACAGATTACATTTGCAGAGTTATACTGCACAGCAGGGAAATCACTCTACGTGGAGTGACAGGGCAACAGCCTTATAGCCATCCAGTCTCTTTTATAGTGAAGCACTTAGGCACATGCGTATTGATTTCAGTGGAGCAGCTCAAGCTTAGTATTATGGATGTACATTGCTGAACTGGGTTGTGGAGCTGTGCAGAAACCAAGCAATCTTTAGGAAAATATTTATAGGATCCAGGTGGGGTGCGATAAGCCCAAGTTCAAGTGAAAGAGGAAGACTGATTGCTTGCTTCCTTGTTCTTAATATTATGCCCTTATATTACAGGTATAGCTGTCAGAGAGCTTATTTTTAAAATGTGTTAAGAATTGCATTCTGCAGAAGCGTAAATGTGCTCTGTCAAGAGAAATATACTCACAACAATTAATTCATTTTTTAATTAAGAGATTTCATACTATTTGGTACCTTAAGCCATGCAGCTGCTAGTGTTTACTGCATCTCTCTGTGTATGTATGCTTGGCCCTTACTTCCGTCAAAATGTTCTCCTCTGAGTATTTCTTTTTTTCCTGTTCTGTGAAGGGATGCATGAGGGAACAAGATGAAACCTGACTAATATTGTTTGGTAATATGGTTGTTTGCAGTTTATTTGTTCTCTGGTGGATTTTATTATAGCTGCTGAATTTTTACTCATTAGTTTAATGATGGTTATTTTGCAGATTTCTTTTATCCTGTATTTTTTATTGAATCCTTATTCACAATACCACAGTGATTTGAATATGCTCTTCATGATGCAAAATTTAATTAGATACTAACTAAGTAAGTGGTCCATTAAAATATTATTCAGATTGTTCAGGGAAATGTTTTGGTAAACATTTTCTTTGGAAGTTGACTTTTTGGTAAGGGAAATGGAAAAAGACAAATGAATGTTACTGTTTATTTTGTCTCTCAGCATGCAAAGGGTGAGATAGTGTGCATCTGAATTACATCTCCGTTTGCAGTGGGGGAAAGGACCTTGCCATTAGAGGAATCATAGCATCCATTTATTATGCAGTTCAGGTCTAGACTGGCTATACTGTAGTCCATCAAAAAGTATTTTAGGGGAAAGATGCTCATAATGTAGCAGGGAGCTCCACTGTTTGAATGATGATGATGATACACTGCAGTTGCTGAAACCTCATAATACACATTGCTGGAAAACGTCCCGAAAAAGATTTGAGCTGGAAATAAAGATATACATTGTGTGTATTTAAATATGGCTCCATTCACTAACAGGAGAGGCTTTAATTATACATGGGTTTTCACAAACAAGTTAGTTCAGAGAGTGTTCAATTCACAAAGGTCTCTTTCTCTATACTCCGGGCTCCTCGTTCTAAGCAGTTTTGCAGCTATTGAAACAGCTGCACAATTTTTGATTTGGTCATGGATACTTTTAATGTTCACATAAAATGAAGAGGAGAGGGAGGGAACATCTCTCTGCCAGCACCATGCAGAAGAGTGAGCCAGCTTGGTATCTGAAGAATATTGAATGAGTCTGTGCTGACCTCATGGAGCTGAAAATTAGACCTCCCTAAATCACAAGCACAGCTTTGATGGTGAGTGGTTCACCAAGTGGCAGCACATCCTTTGGTGGTGAGAGGGAGGGAGAGAGACTTGTTAAGTAGAAAGGTGAATGGGAAGAGAAAAGGTCGACTGTTAGAAGGAAAGAACAGCATGGGAAGCAAAGGAACTAGAAGAGATGTCAGAAATACAAGGGAAGTCAATTTCTCTCTCAAGACAGTATACTGAAACCTTTTAAGCAGAGGTCTCTGGTCAGAGACTGTCCTTCATCCCCCAAATAAACTATTTATTTTAGTACCATGAGGCTTCTTTCTGCATTCAAGAATGCCCTGGTGTGAAGCATCAGCTGCTGTCTGCTGAGGTGTGGCCATGGGGAAATACAGTCAACATTTTAATTGTGGTGTTCATGCAGACACAGAGCATGGAAACATTTATATATAGGAAGCATGTTTAAACCAATGCTACAGATAAAGGGAAAATTAATGTGGGAGACAGAGCTCCAAACTGGAAGTCCTCTGGAAGGAGCTGTTACTCTTTGATGCTACCACTTGGCAGATCAGTAAGCCTGTTGAGGGAGAAGTTCATCTGGGAGTTGAACTGGAATAAAAAATAGGGTCTTAGAGGAATATGGAAGAAGTGAGCCCTTCAACATGGCTAGTGCAATTTTTTTTCTGTGTTAAAGGACACCTTACTGGTCCAAAAAGGATGCCAAACACAAGTAACATTCGGAAAGAGTCATGTCCAGGAAAGACGAAAAGATCTCAGGATACATTTATAGCCAAGATTGGTTTCTCAAAGAACTAACGTTTTGGGTTTCTGACAGTTCCAAAACCAGGTAGGTTTTTCCATCAGCATAATAGATGATACCTCATTTGTCATGAATTTATGTCTTTAGGCTGAACTCCCATGTAAATTGTTTGTAGCATCAGTGCTTGCATCTCCCCCTTTCTTTCCTCTGGGGCAGGAATAGGAATCCTATCTATTTCTATAACACTTACTTCTACAAAACTTGTAAAAATGTAGCACCTTATCAAATGGAGTTAAAATTGGACAACATATTTGAAATTATTATGGTGAGAATGACAGATACTTACGCATACAAGTGTGACAACACAGAGCACTATTATGTGAACTTCATATCCTTGGGAAACCAGATGAATTGTAGCATTTCAGGCTGATTATGTCGGAACAATTAGAGTCTCTGGGGGATCAGGATGCCTTCCTGCCATGGTGATTTCATCCAAGGGCATGCTGCAGGGTCCCTGTGTCCTCTTACACCGATGGACAAGACAGCATCATTTCTGGAAAAAGGATCTTCTCCATTTCCCTTCCTTCCCTTTCCCCAGGTGAGTGTGGAGAAAAACATAACATCTGTGGGAATTTGTGGCCGATAGCTGTGGGGCTTGTTGAAACTGTCAGAGAGATCCTAAAAATTATTCTTCCCGTGAGAGCTGGACTGGACAGGGAAAGATGAAAAGGCATTGTAGGAGATGAGGGTGGAAGAAGGTGACTGTTATGCCCCTGTTATCCATGGGAGGCTGACTCCCTCCCTCCCTCTCTCCTCAGTGCAAAACATGTTCAGCCAACTGGCACTTTAGCTTGCAAACAGAGAGCAGCAGTTTTCTCTTGTGTGTACTGTTTTAGGTTTCAGCAGTGCTTGAGTAGAGTTGCTTTTAAATGTTTATATTTTATTCAGAAAGCTTAATTGGGAGTTTTTCCTATCCCGCTGAAGCTATGGATAGGAAAAGTTTAAAAATGCTAGCAAATTACCACTGGCAAGTAATTTTTAAAGCATGAGGCTGCACAAATTCTCTTTAGAGGACCAGCAGTCAAAGACTATGGTGTATGGACAGTGAAGTCATGTTTTCAGTGCCTTTGTATCATAACAGTGTCAGAGACAAAGGATCCCTGATCTCATCTCCCCTTTTTTTTTTTTTTTTTTTAATTTATTTCTAGTTAATCAGGTGGTATCACGCCTTTTACATTTTGAAGAGTAATGGAGTAATTAATGACACTAGAGATAGTGTATATTGTAATGTGAGTGTTTTGGGCAGGTCTACCCCAATACAGGTCTTTGTAAAGCATGCGTGATGCCGCAGGTGACATGCCGGAGATGCCTGCTCATGCTTCTTCAATGGCTCAAACACAGCTGTGGCATTTTCTGCTTCTCTCTTCCTCATTGCCTGGCAAAATTCCTCACTAAAGACACTGTATCCACTGTTTCTGTTATCTAGTGCTGCAGACAACTGTTACTCTGCCAGTAACAAAATAACAAAAGTGCTTTCTTCCTTTGAGTTATGTCTCAAACTAAAGAGGTTTTAAGAAAAGAAATAGGATCAAATGAGAAACTGTGAAGAACTCAAGTATAGTTCAGGGACAATTGGGTGCCTTCATTAGGTGATTTGATCAAATGCATTTCTGAAAAAATAAAAAATCATAATATGCCAGTCTGCTTGTACCTATCCCTATATACTTTATCATCAAAATGGTGGTTGTGTGCTGAAGGCGTATGTTTTCATGAAAATCTAGAGGGGATGATTTTTCATGCAGCTTAGCCCAAGAATATTCTGCAGAATCAACTGCTACAGAAATTAAACAGGTCCCCAGTGAGTCTACCTGGCTCATCCTCATAAGTAACTTGGGATTCTGTCATGAAATACACTCCCACTAAGGTCAATACATGGCATAGTTACTTCCAATAAGTAATTTCAACACTTCTGCTGTTTTGGTGCTTTCTGTTAACTCCTCTTCCAGAAATTCCTGTGAGAGATCAAGCTGCCACAGGAACATTAAAAACAATAGGTTGATCTGGATACTAACCCAAAATACAGGTCTTTGCATTCCAACTTATACTGACTTAAATGGAAGGTCTTAGAGGGAAAAGAAAGGAGCATGAATCCATTTGCAAAGTTTCTATGATACACAGCCAGTTTCTTCTAACTACTTTTGATCTCAGAAGGTGGAGATGTGGAAAAGTTTTTCTTAAATCAATAGCTCAGTAGTTTTCTGTGGAGTTGATGAAAGACATGATGTTGGCATGCAGCCATTTTAGGTAATGGGAAAAATGAATGAGCTTTGCAAGCTCTTACTAGTGGTGGTGTCTGTATATATACTTTAACACACTGCCACTTAGTGATAGGAATGCAGTACGGCAAGAGAAGCTGCGCTTTGCTTCCTTGAAGGAGTAGACATCTGCCATAAACCAGCTCTTTTATTTTCACTCTGTGAAGTGTGCTGGGATGCAGGGAGGGAGTTTGGTTTGGTTTCACCGGGGTTTGGTTTGGCTTTTACACAAATAATTTGGCAATAATTTTTGTTTGCAGTCATCAAAGGTTATGAGGCTATTACTAGCTGAAGTCAATGGGCCTCTTAGATTCAAGTCTTTTACTTGTATATTTACACATTGTCTTCATTGTTTCAGACATGTCTCTCATGTTTTGCCTGTGAGACACCTTGTATTCTAAGTTGATTTGGGACCTGACATGTAGAGAGAGACATGTTGCCTGAATTTCACTGAATCCAGTTAAAATTAGCCTCAGAAATCCACATTCTCTGGATTTTGCCCTGTGTGAGTTTTCCAAGAGCATAAAAATCCCTTGTAGGAGGGACTGCTACTGATGTTTGTCATTATTGTTTGTTGTTATTGTACTGAGAATGGGATAAAATGACTCATCTCAGTTTAGTCATGAAAAAAAAAAAAAATTAGTCCCTGACTGCAGGATTTATTTATTATATATTATTATTATAGAAAAATGAAGGACTGATAGGGATTTTTCAATCCCATTCCATATTACCAAGGGTGACTGGGTAGCCCATACTGTCTCTTTCATGAATTTGACAAGCTCCACATTAAAAATGTTCCTTTTGGGGAGCTTGCCTCATTTTTCATGTGGGAAATCTTTCTTTTTGCTCCTGTAATCAATAGAAGAAACTATTGTAGTCTCTTGCGTACATTCATTATGAGCTGAATTCATTTTATGACAAAGCTGATGCTTAGTTCTCTTTTGTCCTCTTCCAGAAGTTACTTTGATACACTTGTAGAAGGCAGTCTTATCCTGTTTTGGTCTTTGCTTTGGTCTTTCCATTCTAAATGTGAGCTTAGATGCTGTCTTTTTGTCTCTTACATTATGATAGAAAAGTAAAGATGAAGGATCTTTTCCTTATAATTTAGACAGAAGAAGATACATTTGGAGAGAGAGATTGCTACTACTACAACTTGCATTTATGTTGTCTCATTGGTGAATAAAATGAGATAGCTATCAATTTTTGGGGCAAGATCTTCTACCTCTTTGATTAGTTCTAGAAATTATAGTAGTTAAAAGATCTCTTCTCGTGGTGATTGCTTTGTACTTTCCCACCATTTGCAGTAATAATTGCAAAAGCAAGTCGTGGAATGTGAGGTTTAAACCCATATTTTATGGGTCACAAATGGGCTCTAAAAACACTGCAGTCTTGCAATTTCATCTAGAGATAATTATTAGATAATGCCAGTAGTAAATTATTTGCTGCTCATATACTTCCTAATATTCACTACTTGCAGGTAATTATTCCACCATTTTAAAGAGAAAGTACATTTGAGACAATTTGCTGGTGCTTTTAAGAATTGTACACACAATGAGGAAACCATTGCCCCAGCATTGCATACTCAAAGTAGCCATCTCATTACACATGCTGGACTAGAATCAGATATGCCACTGTCAATCCAGACCAAGAGTCCTGTAGCTGCTGAACTGTATGGAGTTGCCTCCTCCTCCCTGATGGATCTCAGCAGAATTGCTCCAGGTTCACACAGGTGTAAGAGAGGCCAGAGCCTTCCTTTTTTGTATCATGTCCTAAATGCACCTATATGTCTCCATCAAATACATGGGAAATTTTTGGTTCAGAAAACCTGTTTTGGTTCAGTTGTCTTGTTCAGATGACTCCTATTCAGTATGGTAAGACGACTTTTCTGCCTTAAAGTAGAACTTAAAGGCTGAAAGAGAGACCATGAAACCATTTTGACATCACAAACACAAAGGGCTTAAGCTTCCCATTTCTGGGATATTACTTTAAAAATAAGGAGGATTATCAACTTTCTTTTAGAAAAGCTAACTTGCTTGGTGATGGCTGGCATTAACCATTTTATTGCAGAATAATCAACCATATCATCACCTATAACTTACATGCAGAATAGACTGTGCATTATATTTCTAATCAAATCCATATTCTATTCGCTTGTCCATTCCAGACCTCAAACTCACCTTTTTTGTTTTAAGTTACAATCAATTCAGACAACCCAGATTTCTTCCACATTACCACAGAACCAGTTGCCTCCCGCAAAACAGTTCTCCTATAGTCAAGTAATTTCAAGGATAAATTTAATGGTAAATTAAATTAATCCAAAACACACTCTTTACCTCCAAGAAAGCAAGACTGGAAATGAAAACGGATTTACAGCAATTTTACTACAATGGCTGAGTCACACTTAGTCCTTGAAACTGGGACTTAAGGAGTTCCCCTCTACTGAAAACACCAGAAATAGTTACCTGCTTAGTGTGTTGGGATTGCACTTGTCCATTACTGGAGACCTGAAGGAAATGAGTCCCAAATCCAGGGGAACTCTGCATCAGTATCAACTTTTTGGTCTGAATTTCCCCTTTTTCACAAAACTCACAGCTTGAGCAGATGCCCCTTACTGAAACTGCTGCTGGGAGATGGAGGGGACTTGTCAGAGCCATGCCTGGAATCTCACAAGGCACGCTGGCATAGTATTTGTGTTAGCTAATGCCATCAGCATCTCTTTCATGAGTATTTAAGTCATCCCAAATTTTTTAAAAGACTTGTCATTGTTTCTCAAGTAGATAAAAGCTTCATTACATTTCAGGCTACCGATGCTGACTTCTTCATGAGTTAGGTGATGTTAAACACCACTAAAAATTGATAAAGAATCAAATCGCTGCCTAATTTACAAAATAACAGTCAACTGACACCACATTAAAAGGCTGATCAGCCTTCAAAATTATTGCAGTGTGTTTATTTTTTAGATCATTTTTAGTCTTTGAAATGTCAAACGCCGTGATCCATCTGAGCTGCAAGTGTGGATGAACATACACAGGAATGTCATCCGCTTGGAGAAGAGTTGAAAGCAATTGCACATGGATTTATTACAGAACTTACACCTGTTCTGCATAAAATTCATGAAGAACAATGTAACCAGCCAGCTTCAGTTCTGCTACTTAATCAGTTTAACTTTTGAGAAGGATACCCAGCTTTCAGCTAACATGCCATTCAGGCATCCAGGAAAGCCGGGATCATTGTACCTGCCTACTCCTGCCTCTTCTGTTGCTGAAACTCATAAACATACAGACCCTCATCACACATTTCTGATGCAACTCTGAAGCTCTGTATGGTGATACACTTTTAAGGCAAGAGCCTAAAGCAAGTCTCCTCAAGCCATATTCAGGCTACACAAAAGAGCTGAGCTTCTGCAGCGAGAGGCCTTTATAAATAGGACATACATACTCGCCAATTCTGTGTACAGAGGTAGCTAGGAAACTAATGAATTTCAGGAATATGCGGTCAGCTTGTGGGCTCTGTAGAAACCGTTACTTCTTGTGAATTGCAATGGCATTATTTGCAACGGGAGTTTCCACTGACTGCAATTTCTGGAAAGGAATTTCTTGAAAGGCCTTGGTTGTTACTGGTTTTATTGCAGAGGCTTGTGATGTACAGTACTAAACAGCTGAGCTCCTTGACCCCAAGTGATTGCTGAACAGTGCATGGGAGAAAACAGAACTAAAATTTTACTGGAGTGGAAGAGTGGTGTACTTAAAAGTCCTACCAGAGCTGAAACTCTCAGTATGGATGACATCTGGAGAATATTGTGAAAATGTTTCACTCCATCACTGCAAACAGTGGGTGCCAACAAAAGAAGAAAACAAGGAAAAGGGTGGTTTTATTTCTGAATAATTTGATTTTAAAAATACTGTTGAATTAGGCAAAACCAATTAATTATAAACTCACACTTGACATAGCCTGGTGTCTGATGAGTTTTAGATACATGACTTCATCTAAATTGTAAGGATAGGGTGGAAATTTTTTTCTGCAGTTGAATGTCTTGGTGTACTGTGGTTTCATTGAATAAAGTAGTGTAGAAATAATTCATAAAAATGTGAACTACTTTATTTAATGGAAAACCAGATTTTCTGTATCTGTGGTATCCCATTTAAATGGCTTGCTCTTATAGATGGTTTAGGGAATTTTAAAATGATGTAATACAAAATACAATTTGTTTCTTTCAAACTAATCTGAAGAACTACATATTTGATCAGTCACGCAGTGAACAGGTAGAGATTGATTTTAATAAACAATTTCTAAAAACCATGCAAGCAAGACTAGAATTACGTATACAGAATGATACACAATTCTGCCTTGTCAGGTCTGAAAACATGCATTCACCATCACTAAAACTTGTTATTAATTGTGGTTAATAGATTGAAAATGCAACATTTGTGATATTGTTAGTGCTAGAAAGAAAGCTTCTGTTAAGGCTTTTACCAGCAAAGCACTCAAGAATCTGTTTAAATCTTGGACAAATCAATACTGGTTAAAATTCATGTATAATGGTAAAGATGTGCCTGCATCCTTTGTTGAATATATATGGACTTGAATATATGCCTTTCGGAACATGAATATCAATATGAACATCATTTCAATTATTTTTTCAAGAGTTGTAATTATATTACAAAATAACAGACTTAGTGGATGTGTAGTTTTGGTCCCAATGTGCTATCATCAATAAAAGTTTACCAGAAGCAATTGTCTCAAGAGACTAAGAAATGAAACATTTTTGGAGGCATCTCCAAATAAAACTCTGTAATTAGTAACCGTTATCTCAAGTGTCTAGAATAAAAGATTCATTAGCACTAGATTTAAATCAAACAAAAAAGCATGCTGAACAGTTTTCTCTCTAAATTTAAAGTTTAAATTAATGACTATTTTACACTTAACTTTGAACTGTTGTCATTTCTTGTGTTTCTAGAGTGTTTGTACTTTTTCCCACTAGTAAATATTCACACTGTTTTGTTCTGGCAAGCCTTGATACCAACAATTTCTTGGTATTGGTTGGAAAAGACCTTGAAGATCATCCAGTCCAACCATTAACTTAACACTGACAGTTCCCAACTACACCATATCCCTCAGCGCTATGTCGACCTGACTCTTTAAACTCCTCCAGGGATGGGGACTCCACCACCTCCCTGGGCAGCCCATTCCAACGCCTAACAACCTGTTCTGTAAAGAAATGCTTCCTAATATCCAGTCTAAACCTTCCCTGGTGCAACTTGAGGCCATTACCTCTTGTCCTATCGCTTGTTACTTGGTTAAAGAGACTCATCCCCAGGTCTCTGCAACCTCCTTTCAGGTAGTTGTGGAGGGCGATGAGGTCTCCCCTCAGCCTCCTCTTCTCCAGACTAAACAACCCCAGTTCCCTCAGCCGCTCCTCGTACGACATGTGCTCCAGACCCTTCACCAGCTTCGTTGCCCTTCTCTGGACACGCTCGAGTAATTCAATGTCCTTTTTGTAGTGAGGGGCCCAAAACTGAACACAGGAATCGAGGTGCGGCCTCACCAGTGCCGAGTACAGGGGTAAGATCACTTCCCTGTCCCTGCTGCCCACGTTATTTTTGATGTAAGCCAGGATACCATTGGCCTTCTTGGCCACCTGGGCACACTGCTGGCTCCTGTTCAGCCGGCTGTCAATCAACACCCTCAGGTCCCTCTCTGACTGGCAGCTCTCCAGCCACTCCTCCCCAAGCCTGTAGCGCTGCTGGGGGTTGTTGTGGCTGAAGTGCAGCACCCGGCATTTGACCTTATTGAAACTCCTACAGCTGGCCTGAGCCCATCACTCCAGCCTGTCCAGGTCTCTCTGCAGAGCCTCCCTACCCTCGAGCAGATCAACACTCCCACCCAACTTGGTGTCATCTGCAAACTTACTGAGGGTGCACTCAATCCCCTCATCTAGATCATCAATAAAGATGTTAAACAGGAGTGGCCCCAAAACCGAGCCCTGGGGGACACCACTCATGACTGGCCACCAACTCCGTTCACCACCACTCTTTGGGCCTGGCCATGCAGACAGTTTTTTACCCAGCAAAGCGTGTGCCCATCCAAGCCTCGAGCAGCCAGTTTTGCCAGGAGAATGCTGTGGGAAAGGGTGTCAAAGGCCTTACTGAAGTCAAGGTAGACAACATCCACAGCCTTTCCCTCATCCAATAAGCAGGTCGCCCTGTCGTAGAAGGAGATCAGGTTTGCCAAGCAGGACCTGCCTTTCATAAACCCATGCTGACTGGGCCTGATCATCTGGTTGTCCCGCATGTGTTGTATGATGGTACTCTGAATGAGCTGCTCCATCAGCTTCCCGGGCACCGAAATCAAGCTGACAGGCTTGTAATTTCCCGGATCATCCTTCTGACCCTTCTTATAGATGGGCGTCACATTGGCCAGTTTCCAATCTGTCGGGACCTCCCCGGTCAGCCAGGACAGTTGGTAAATGATGGAAAGCGGCTTGGTGAGCACCCCAACCAGCTCCTTCAGCACCCTTGGGTGTATTCCATCTGGTCCCATAGACTTGTGTGTGTCTATGTGATGCAGTAGGTCACTGACTGTCTCCTCCTGGATTGTGGGGTGGTCGTTCTCCCAGCCTCTGTCTTCTGGCTTTTCAGTAAGATCTGGTATATAAACAGGCAGACACATGTTGAGCTACCTCTTTTCTTCTAACATCCTTTAGTGATGGAGACAACAGAGCCAAACACAATGTACCAGCTGTCACATCACTTCCTATAAGCTATGGTATGGTGTCTCTGGTTTGAATACATGTCCAATGTGTACGTGACACATGTGTTTCAATGTGGCTGAAAAACTGCACTGAAAACTTGCATTCACTACATTATATATCTTAACTCTCAAAACCTTCCCCTTTTCTTGTATTTAATGGAGGCCAAGTCTATGTCTCTTTTGTCTTACTTGTTATACCCTCAATTTTGACAATTTTTATTAAGAGTAACTGTCCAGTTTCCAGTCCATTCACCGCTGGCTCTGTATTGATCCTGCACAGTGCAGACTTTTTCACCACAATGTTATGTGGTGTACACCTGAGTGCCACGCAGAAACCCAACTGTCACCACAGTTCAGAACAACCTTTGCTGAACTTCTGCTCTGTCAGAAGGGCAACACAATCATTATACAATAAATTTATTTTCTATGAAATCACAAGAGCATCTGAAATTAACTTTGCTATTACACCTCCAGTCTTTATTACTTGTGTTCTACCTCAGCCATTTTGCAGGAGAAACCTCAAGCTGCACAGCCTACAGTGATCCAAGCTCAACCTGTTTGGTTATTGTCACAATTTTTCCTGCACTTGTTCTTATATAGAATCTTTCATGCCAAAGCAAAGCACCAAGCATTAATCATTTTTAAAAAAGGCCATGAATGAATGTTTTAAAAATAACCAAGTCAGTTATAACTAAGTAGCCAGGCTTCTGACAACATTTTTGTATATATTTTCTCTTCGTAAATAAAATAACTGTAAATAAATAAACTAATACTCTTCCTGTTCTAAGTGTTGAGACAATTCAACACTGTTGAATTGAATCCATTAAATCCATTACCATGCAGGAGATGGTATTAGCTATTAGTTTAAATAAATTTCTTAGCTAAGTATGTGACAAAAACAGTCTGCTCACGTGTACATACACAGATTATTTTTGCTTTCACTTCTCTCAAGTTAAGCAGGGATTAATTTCAAAAGAATCAGGCTGCTGTGCATCTAAACACTTTTTAAAAAAAGAGTCAGTTTTCCAGTGTGCAGGAATATAGTTATTTTTGATAAATCCCCCAAACTCTGATAGATTACAGATATTGGCTGCTCAACAGAGGAAATGAAGGCATTTAACTTTGTTCAAAAGAGAATATGCTACTGGGTGCATTGTTTTCACCTTGAGAATTTAGAAATCAGGCATAGTCGATGTTGAAGGTTTGCTGACTCAGACTTGCAATAAGCCTGTTTGAACACTTCTTAAATTTCCCTTGTTTTCAGCCTGTTGAACTCTTTCCTCTCATACCTGTTCTTTCCAATACAGGAAGAATGATAACTCAAAACTTTATAGGGGGAGAAGAAGGAAGAAAGACACTAGATTTGTCATTTGCCTTTATGGAAACTTAAGTATAATAGAATGTTTTGGTCTGTGAACTTCCCTGCTACTGTTCCATTATTCTTTGTCAGTCATGCCCCAGATTTAGCACACTTAGCCCACAAATACATTGTTTCTCCATCATAAGCAAGCAGTTGTGCTGAAGCAGTGGTTGTCGGATTTTTGGGTGCCCAGTTCTTTCTGACAAGCCTTTTCTTGCCACGACTGCCCCAACCAAACTTACTTCCTTCTTGCAACTCTGTACCATGTCAGGAACAGTGAAGATACAAAATGTTTAATGTTTTTGAACTAGAAGTTAGATATTTTCTGGAATAATAGAAACAGAGGAGGGACTCACAGTGAAGTTTCCTCGTAGCTCAGTTTAAAGTCAATCAACCCTGTGACACAGTTCTATTGGAAACTAAGCTTTATTAGTTCTGGTGCTCATGGTACTACTTGTTTTTAATTAAATTACTAAATGAGGGATTACGTGCAGAGACTGCACTGATACTGTAATTGCTTCCAGTGATGAAATTCAAATTTCAAGCCGTGAGCTTCTGTAATACAAATGGATCCTTTATCTAGCCACAACGTAGAGCTGCAGTCAGTTAAAGTAATAGCTTTATTCACAACAAAAAGGCTGTTATGACATTAGCATCATGATTATTCTGTGACCTTTTCAAATAAACATGCATTTAAACATGCACTCATGCCAATGTATGAGTCGTACAGAAACTAGAGCTAAACTTGTATAATAACAGCTGTCAGTTTTCTGCAGTTATAATCTGAGTCTATAAGACATTACTATCCATTTTCAGATTTAGAGTTTGCAAAAGTAGTATGAAGGGGCATAAACACATCTATTCTGACCTGTATATTAATACCAGCAATAGAACTTCAGTCAGTAGTTTCTACATCATGTACAGTAATTTATGGTTGATTTACAGCACAGCATTTAGATAGAAAAGAGTTGCAGGAAGAAGATGCTTCCTGCCCTTTTATGTCCTGAGTGCAAAACAGGCAGAGAGGCATGTTATTCCAAAACTCCAGGCTCATGAGCTGAAAATGCTTGTGTGCAATAGTGGAGCATGGGTATGGATGTTCTCTCAACAGAGAATTGGATGAGCATTGTTTTTAAGAAGACATCAAATCTTAATTTAAGAATGTCACATAACAGTGAATCGTCTAAATTACCCTTGTTAAAATTTACCCACAGGGTTTGAATAGTGTTTTCTTTATGTAGACTGTGTCAGATCACTACTCCACGTTCTTTTGGTTTTTTACTAGACTAAGAACTGCTTACATCTGTCTGTATAGGACATATTTTTCAGTTTTATTTTTATTTTGGCAAGATATTGTCACACCTATTATGGTGCAACTAAGCATCCACCAGCTGCTCACTCACCCTGCAGTGGGGTAGGGGAGAGAATTGGGAGAATAGAAACTAGAGAAAACCCATGGGTCGAGATAAAGACAGTTTAATAAACGAAGGAAAAAACCCAAAAACAAGTGACACAAAGGCAATCATTCATTCATTACCTTACATCAGCAGACTGATGCCTGGTCAGTCTCTGAGCAACCGTGGAAAGACTACTCCCCCAGATTTATTGCTGAGCACAACATCATATAGTATATTAAATACCCCTTTGGTCAGTTGGGGTCAGCCCTTCTGGCTGTGTCCCCTCCCAACCTCTTGCCCACCCCCAGCCTACTCACTGGTGTGGCTGTGGAGGGGGGACAGTGAGAAACAGAGAAAGCCTTGAAGCTGTTCAGGCACTGTTCAGTGCTAAAACACTGGTGAGTTATCAACACTGTTTTGGTCACAGATCTAAAACACAGCACCATATGGGCTGCTATGAAGAAAATGAACTCCCTTTCTTAATGAAAGCAAGCAAGCTAGACCTCGGACTTCATTCTTATGGTTCACAGAGCACTGATACCCTGAAACTTGTAGCTGTGGAGTAAGGCTACAGGTTGAAGTACCTACAGTAATAACTCAATTTAAATTGCAATTGATGATGCTGAAACTGAAGAAGCACCTGCCTTCAAGTTTTATAATTATATGTATTTTGCAACACAGATTAAAAAATAATGAAATGCCACTAGTGTCAGAGGAAGTATATGAATTCAAGAAAACATCCATTCCATAAAGGAAAAAACAGATGTAAGTCACTTTTCTGACTGCAACCACATTGTAAGTTGCAGGTGCTTAAACAGACAATTTTGATACTGTCCTTTTTTTCAGGACACCAGTTTTCCCTACAAATCCCAGCTCTATCTCTGCCTTCTTCTTTAAAGATGGCTGTTCAAATTCAGTAAGTATATAGCTCATCAAGGTACTAGTCTGTGCTAGATTAGGTGATAAAAATCTCATCTCCGCAGACACACAGGTGCACAGATGAGCAATGGTAAGTGGGGTAACCCAACTAAAATCCTGCCTAGCGACTTTCAGGCCTGTCATAGGAGAAATGTGAGTCCCTGGGGTGAAACCCATCACCACAAGTCAAAGGAAGCAGCTCTCCAGAGCACCCTTTGGACTGAGGGCGGTCACTGCCTAGGGGCATGAGGCATCTTATGGGATGCAAGGGAAAAGTCTTTTGGGATTGCACAGGACTTATTGTAGGATGTGCCAGGGAGGAACTAGCTGGTGAGGAGGCAAAGTGGCCCAGGAGCCAGGGGGTGTCTCAGGGTAAGGCCATGGGAAGAGCTGGCTACTGGAAGCACCAGGAGAGTCCTGACTGACTGCTGGAGAGATCCTGGGGCTTGGGTTGGCTGAGAGACCCATGTGTGGGTCTCCACAAGAGGATCTAATTTACTGGACAGGCTGTGTGTCTGAACCCAGCTACTGAAGAGATCCATATTGAATATATATTTTTTTCCCACAAACAGGCCTTCATCCCAATCAGAGAGAACAAGATGAAGCCATGAGTGCTGTTTGTGTTCACATCTGTCTGTCCATGTTGATTTGCGTGGCCGGCCAGGTGTGTTTATTTATACATATGTACTGTACACATGCATTCGTGCGTGTGCCTACAGAGAGTACATCCCCAGTCTCGTCACTGGTCGGAGCTGGGTGCCTGAAGCTGTGGCAGCCTCATCTCTATGGGGCTGCCAGATTTGGCAACCCCTACAAACCTGTACTGACATTTCAATACACGTTGTTTTACAAATATTGAAGATTTATGGATTAACTTTGATCTAAAGGTATTATACATACAGAAGTGTAATAGCAGTGACATCTGTTTTGTTCATTCATGTTGAAGTGTCCCTTTTTTTATTCCTTTACTAATGCCTGCCTTTCTGCCATGTTTATGTTTGTATTTTAGTTTGAAAAGATATCTGGCAACTTACTTTATTAGAACTTAAGAACTTCTTTCTCTATGTTGGTAAAGTTCATCCAAGTTCAGAGGTACCTTCTGCCAGACAGGTAAGAAATACCACTGCCACCTCTACTGTCTGTCTCTACAGCACTGTCGTAGCATTGCCCTGGCACTGCATGTGGAAGGAAAGCTGTTGAAATCAACTGTGTACAGCATATGCAGATCCCACTTATTTTATTATTCTTATTAACCTCAGCTCATTTTCATTTTATGTGAGTATTTTGATTCAGGTATAAGGCAGTTTTTATTATATAATATGTTTTATTATTATTCTTCCACCTTACACCCCTAAAGGTCCCAGCGGCCTCCATTTCTACCATTTGACTATTTGCAGTGTTTCAAAGTAACCATCGGGTGCCTGTCCTTTTTAGCATCTAATTACACTTTGTAAGGGCTTGATTACCAAAATGCATTAAACAATAATTAGATAAGGATAATTTACATTCAAACAATAAAGTTGAAAAGAACAATATAACTGGTAATTGGCCTTGACCAAGGTAAATAATGTCCTCTTTTTTATTTACATTTGGTTTTCCCCATAAACTGCCTACTGGGTTGTACAGAAGTAAGAGGCTAGCAAAAATCTGAATCCCCATCCATCAGTATTAATCTCACACTTTACTGAGGCCCCATCCATTTATCTTTCCGACACAAATTAGAAATTCAAGAGTTTTAACAAATGAGCCTGCAAATGTAAACTTATTAGGCCATATATTTTTACTACACACTGTGCAGTGCCCTCCACAAAGCTGTCCCTTCAGAGAGTGTTTTCCTATTTTGTGTTATTGATGGCAGCTAACTAATCACATTTTTAATGTTGTCTTTGGGGAGGGCTGTTTGAGTGAATGTGCAAACTAAACTACCCAGAATAAATCTACCTTATTAAATGCTTGAAATTATGTGTCTTTTACGATAAAGAAACTCTCGAGCATTGTTACATTTGCTAACCTTCTTTTTGCAGAAATCAAAAGACTGGGATTAATTAAAATAATACATCAAAACAGGGGTTTGTACAGAATGTGTCTGTGCATGAGAGAAAGGCCAAGAAAAATTGGTTAATTGGTCTCTTCATCCCTGCTCTCTTTCCCTCCATTGAAATATCTTTAAAAATTGTTTTTAAACAAACCTTTTTTAGCTAAATGTTGTAACTATCTATGCTCTTGGAGAATTTACTCAAAGTGGATCAAAATGCAAACCTTGAGACACAGTCCTCCTCCTGCACTTGTCACAAGTTTGTCAAAGCTTCTGCATAACAGGGAGACTCTCTGAACAAAGCATTTCAGATTTTACAAAATCAGGTTATTTTACTAATAACTAATTGCTGAAAGTTTCTGTTAAGTGATATATTTGGTTTTCTATCTGCTTTTTTTAAGGCAGTGTTGTTCATATATGACTTTAAATTTGTATAATTTTAGAGAAAACTGTGAGAAGAGGGTTTAATCTGAATGACATAGACTTTCTACAAGAACATGTTTAAAAGCTTTTAATATGCACAGATAAACATCTTTGACCAATGATATCCATGCTGTTTTATCTCATCATTCTTAGCATTTAACAAAATGATGTAATTACTTCAAGGATCTTTATTACTTTGCTAAAAGGTGGGTTAAATCATTTTAACCAATGATCAGTAGAAATGCTAATTGCCCTTTTATTGCTCCCTTCCCAGCAGCAAATACAAACATGGGAGATATCTGGATTCTTATCTTTAAAAATCAGGCATAATATCTTTTTCCAAGATTTGAGTAGTGAAGCTGATTTGGTTTGATTGGGACCTTTAAGACTTTTCAATGTAGTACATTGCACTAGTGACTCCTATAGAATAGGCAGAGAACATTTTCTGGTTTTCAGATAGGTAGAAAATGAAACTTGAGGACTAATGATTTTATTTATGAAAAAAGGGGAAATATTAATTTTACATATACTTGCTCATATAAAGGAAGGGTGATAGTTTTGCAATGCAAGACAGGGGAGAAAGTTTAGTTTGCTTTACTTGTGTAACAGTGCAGAAGTCTACTTCTGCCCTAGTCACCATTTAAAATCGGTTTCCATTTGTAGCAGTCATTTATAGAAGTAGTTCCATGAAAATCAAGCACCATAGTTCTTGATATTAGCCCAAAGGAAAAAGAGCTTTAACACAGGACAAGAGTAAGCCTTGTGCAAGGTGCACCAATTTTGTTTAAGTTTCCTCTATTCTTGCTAAAATACTTCAGTTAGTGCATCAGTTAGTCATCATTTTTCTTTTCTTAATTAGACTTCAGATTCTACAGTCTTTGGTAATTAATAAATAAATTGGATTATTTTGTATCTGTTGTATTTTTACATTAAATATATGGTTGTGTAGCTGTTGTCCAAAGCAATCTGCTTATTAGATATAGTCACAATTTTAGCAAATTACTTGAAATTGTTTGAATTTTTTTATTATTAATAAGTACCAACTGAGAATCCTATAGATGCCACTACAGTAGTAAAATTATCTAGCAGAATTTCACAGCAATGAATATTTTGCCATTTCAATACAATACATATCCTATAAATAGCATTCTAACGCATATGAAATTACAAATACTGTTATGTTGTCGAAACCCTATGGCTTGTGCTATAGAGGAGGTCAGGCAAGATGATCATAATGGTCCCATTTGGCCTTACGATCTATGAATTTCCAAGAGTTATAGGTATAGTTTAAGTGCACCCTCAGCATGAGTTGCCTTATTATTTAGCAGAAAGGGGGAAAAAGTAACCTTGTTCATGCTTATACTGTAATGCAGTAGGTCAACACACATTTTACCCACAGGGTAAATAAGTTTTCTTTTTTATATAAGAAGAATAGGCAATTTAATATATGTCTTTCTTTGTATATACCCACAGAACATGGAGATGTGTATGTGCAACCTGCTAATCCTTTCTGTGTGTGCTTATTCTTTTGCATTTAGCTATAGTCAAGAGCTAAACTCATGGGAAGGGGGTCAGCTTTGTATCATAAAATATAGGGAGAGATGAAGCAGTTGTCTCTCTTACATGCTGATGAAGTCAGCAATCTAAAGCAAAATAAAAAGCAAGTTATTGGAAGTTTGTTTATTCTAACACCCAACCTAAGAGACTGAGCTGAGGAGAAACCTTTATTTACCCAAGCAGACCTGGGAAAATGAGAAAATCCCCATGAATTACACAAAGGTACTTACAGAAGCAGAGGAGATTGTTTTTAATCAAACATCAATAGATATCTAGGTTGAAGGATAAATGGAAAGTGTACATTTTATTAGAGCTGAGGGAATATGGCAAAACATTTTCCATTAGTACTTGTTCAAAATTTTAAACACATTCCTTGCCCTGACTCTGTTGTTTTTCACAAAACATTTTATGGATAAGGATATAGAACCTGAAGAAATTTTGCAGAGTAGTTTCTGAAATTATAAATCAGGCATTTACTTCAGGAACCCAGTTTGGAAAACTGCATGTTCATATTTACTTAGGACACAGATAAACTTAATGAAGACATTTTAGAATCTAATTTCCCTTTTCAAAAACTGCCTTTAAATCCTACTGTCAGGTATTTTGACTGCAAAACTTAACCTGAGAGATGATATTTGGTTTTGTGGCTGTTGTGGTTGTTCTCTTCTTGCACTACTTCAGAATAAATCTAACAATACCTATAACTCAGTTCAGAGAGAGGTAAAGGAGGTACAACAAGGGATGAGGATAGTATTTTTAACAAATGAAAAAATCCCAGGATTTAACAATAAATTTTACATGTTCAATAAAGTTAAGTTAGAAACAAAGCAGGAATTGTATCTGTAAGCATAGTTCTTCCCATGACCAATATGACACATGAGCCTAAATATTTAATTCAGTTCTACCAGCTTTAACATATCTATGAGATTTCCAGATGAAATCATTGCATGGTAAGAAAAAGTAACAGTTTGTCAATAGGTATTAACCCTGATGTTGAAGAACAGGGTAACTAAGGAATTTTTATTGTTCTCTCTATAGGAAGAAAATTGGTTTTGAAAATGGTACCAGTTTTCTTTAGTAGCTAAATCTTCTTCTGCCTCTTTGATCACAAAGATATCTCAGGACATTTCAGCTATTGGGATGTATTTTGCAAGTGGGAGAAGCTGGGAGGAAATATTAGATTCACTATGGAACATCTTGTTGAAGGTTACTCAGAGTAACCTAAGAGATGTAACAACATTCTGGAAATCCACAAGACATCTTTTTTGGTCTGGACCAAGAGCAGCTACTTCATTGATTTTCAGAATCAAACCTGTTGGCACTGTAGTTGCAACTTGTCAGTACAGAATTAAGTTTTTTGTTAGCTAACTCATTTCTTGAATTTCTGTTGCTCCTCAGTTTGATGCTGTGGGCCTGACATGCTAATGAATAGTCTCTTCCAAACATGTCTGTATCCCTCCTTTCCAAATACTTTCTTTTGCAAAGATGATTTGTGCGTTTAGAGTAATTCATTGGCAAACTTGAGAAAGAGGACACGAAATGAGGCCAACTTTGGAGAGCTGTTAATGAGGAAGAAGATAAAGTAGTATGATGTGAAAGAAGGATGTGAAAAAGGAAACTGATAGTATTCAAGCGATCACAAACAAGTAAAATGTAATGAGCATAGAGTACAGCACGAATTATTTCTCCAGCTGCATTTTTAATGACAGTAGAATTCAGTCATAAAAATGAGGAAAAGAGCAAAATTTAATGGAGAAGTAAAGGACAGTGATCTCCAATGCAGAGCTGTGAATGTTAATATCTTAAATAGCTGCAGTTAAATACATCAGACTTTGTCAAAGCCCTTTAACAGTTCAGCCCATTTAGCCTAGTAAAATGAAAGCTGTGACGACATGACAGCTGTTCATGAATGTATCAAGGAAGTAAACATCAGAAGGGAGAAAAGCTATTTAAAACAAAGGACAGCTAACCATAGTTAAACCTGGATACAAGTCAGTTTAGGCTACAAATTACATCGTTCTTAATAATCAGAAAAAAAAAAAAATTACTTTTTTTGGTACAACCTTATCAGAGAAATGGATGAAAATATCCTACAGTTTTAAGATACATCTTGATCAGTTTATGAAAGGGATTACACCATATTACTACCACTGCTGTCAGTGAACTCCACTTGACATGAAGGTCATTTCAGGGACTTTCCCCCTTCTCCAACAGAATGAAATTTAAAAGAATTTTAAGCAAAATGTTTTCAATTTTATTTTTAAACAATATTTCAGTCATATCTGATGATAAATTATTTTTGTCATTTGAAAACAATGATTTTGACATTTTAGAACTGCTAGAAAAATATCAGTTGTTTGTATATACATCTAAATACCAGTTTTTCTTATCAGGTTGTTTTTAGAAGCTTCCAACAGTCTTTATAGATTTATATCCACTAAGTCCATGTTATCACCCACCTTCTTAAATGATGATAGTTATGGACATTCAGAATATAACAATACTGATACCAAAGGAATGGATGACTTGGATATGTAGATGATTTTTTTTGCATTTTTGTATAGATAATAGTTTGGCTGAACCTCCTCTACCCGCACAAAAAATGCAGCATGACATTCAACTGTTTTAATTGGTGACCTTTTGGTATACGTTATAAGAAGTGATGTGTAAATTATACAGATAAGAGAAGGTGATCTGAAATAGAAGCATGACAACAGTTGTAAGTATATTTGGAAAGCTAAGTCAAACCCCAGAATTTTGAAAAATCACAATAATTTGAACAATACTTCATCCATGAGCTTTCAATGCCAGTTCAAAAATGGATCATAATTTCAAATGAATACAGCACCTCTGTAATAGGCTGCCACAAAGTACCCAGAAATAAGAATGTGTTTTTATTTATTATTCCCTTTTGAGAAGAAAATCTTAGTCTTCATTTTGAAATAATATATGTTCCTCCTATATATAATCAAAAGCAAAGACATTTTCAGGGTTTACAGGAGGACAAGATAAAATGGCAAAATGCAAAGGCATATACTAGTAATAGACTGCAAAATCAATTTAAGAAGTGCAACTGCAGTTGTCTTTCCCAGGTTTTTAATTATGTGTTTGTTTGCCATGGTGGCCTAATTTAGTCAAGTAGATGAGCCAACATTAAAAGCTGGTAGGAGAGGTAAGTAATCCCCAGGGTGGGCTGCTTGTGTAGAGAGTTTAAAAGCTACATGTACAGAAGCAGAAGCCAAGGCAAATTTGAGAAGGGGGTCCACATGATAAACAGTGAAAAGCCAGCAAATCAAATTTTTCACAATTAGTTGAACAACAACTGTGACAGGTTCAGCGCTTAGCATTTTCATTTGTGTGCTCAAATTTGGTTATCCGTCCTCTTTTATGCAAATGTGATGTGACAGGAGAAGCTGGGAGCACTCAAGCAGGCCGATCACTCACAACAGGAGCTAGGTCTGTACAGCTGAGAGGCCTGGATTAAATGGACTGAGTGCTGA
The DNA here is from genome assembly GCF_031877795.1 of Strix aluco. NCBI lineage: Eukaryota > Metazoa > Chordata > Aves > Strigiformes > Strigidae > Strix > Strix aluco. The sequence goes on along the minus strand of NC_133932.1, from coordinate 90,144,600 downwards.
TGGATAAATGACATAAGCCAGGCTGAAAGCCTCATGAAGTGATTTAGAACTTCCACAAGATGATGCCCAGAACATAAATTGTACTTTATCCTCAAATGTAAAAATAGAGGGGAGAAAAACATCAGCTTCTGCTAGTAAATAACCATGCTTATAATCTCACTAAATTCACCATGCTTGTTGCCTACTAGAATACAAAAGTTGGGAAAACTACCTCTAATAATCACTTAATGCACCTCCATGTAACTATACAACTCACTGTGGTGTTTTTGTACCTGTATGGGAGACCTTGAAAGCTCATTAGGCAATTAAAGCATTCACTCTACTTTGACAGATGGGAGCATGGCTGGCAAAATACATGTACAGACACAGAAAATTTTTTCACAATGTATGTGCAAGTAATTTGGCAACAAAAATTATCTGTTCAGAGAATTCTATCCTGCTGGAGAAGGTATAATAATTAAGGTGATGTATTGTGCTAGAAAGCATACTTGCACACGAAGGGCTAAAGGACGAACTATCTGTGTATAGCTCCCCCTTCACCAGTTTATAGGAAACTGCAATTCAATAGGTAGGCTTGCCAGAAAAGCATCATAGCTTACCCCTTTGATTACCCCACTGCATTTTTGCTAGATTAATTTTTAGCACAGCTGATAATATTTAGTGGATAGTTCAAGAGATCTCCAAACCTTACTGATGATAGGGAAGTTTGAAAATAATGGCCTATAAGATTTTTATTCATTTTCTTCAATAAGGTTTCTTCTAACTCGTATCTCACAAGAACCATCATGTATTTTACACTTCTCATTAAATCCAACAGTTACTATGGTCTATACATTCTTGATTGCTAATTGCCGTTTATTTGTATGTTAGCAAATGTACTAGGATTTTTTTTTAAAGTACCCTTTCTCTCTTTTACCTAGTGACATTTGTCACTAGAGAGGACGGATTCCTTGCAGAACAGTGTTCTCAATTGTCACTGATTTTTTCAAAGAACAGATCTTCCTCAAGGCCCCTCTGTCTACCTGTGGAACTAGATCCCATTACCTGCGTCTGTTGGACAAAGCTTGGCATTTAAAAATGCTGCACAACCCAGACAACATCTGAATTAGTAAAACAAACAGGTCCAGTATGTATCATAGGCACTGCAACTTTACTGTCAGTACTATTAAATTGTTCGGTCTTAAGCGCTGCAGAGACTTGGATCACCTATCCCAAGACAGAGACCATTCCCAGAAGAGAATGTGGATGTGGTTGTCCTGTTTTGAAGCCTAATAGTGTGCATGAGAGTTGTTCCATGTCAGTTGGCCTTAGCATCAGAGAACAGTCCCAGCCATGTTTAATTTACTAGTATTGATGTAGGCTGAGTCTGAGTACCAGCATTCAGACACGGGAACAAGACACTGAAATAACCTGTCTCCAGTGAGTTCTGCTAAAAGCAAAAGCTACAAAGACACGCTGAAATGTGATAGTGCCGGATAGGCAGCAGACTAAACCACAGCATGACTGTATGACATCAAGGCATTCAGAAGTCACCACAGTCTACCAACTTGCAAAATCTTCAGGCAAGGTGGTACAGGGAGGAGCAGTTGGTGTGCAAGAACATCAATGGGCTCTTCTCACTATTCATTTGTCTGTTGGGGTAGAAGTGCAAGTTGTAAGAAATCATTTGTCCTTTGTCCCATAAACATTTCCCATAAAATTCAGAAGGGCCTGAGATACCCACATCATTTAAAATTTCATTCAGCATCTTTGTAAACAATATAAAAGAATTCATGCTGAAGGTTCCAAACACATTATTGCCATAACCACTGAACAATACTAACCAGAGTGGCTAGAGAAGACTACTCATTTTTTGCTTGGACATTTGGAAGGAAACAAACTGTGGAGTTCTTCAAAAGGCAATGTGTATTTTTGCAAGTAACAGTATATATGGTGTTTGGGTATATTTTAGAGATTTGCTTATGTGCTACTGACAGCTTTGAGAACTCTTTAAACTGTCCAGTGGATCCATGGAGATAAAAGTAGAAAATTACTTTTCGTTGTGATTTTTGGACTCCAACAAAGATGTAAGATTACAGTCTACCTTTCCTTTCATATTAATATTCTCATTTTGAATGTTTTTGATTACCTGATTTTAGAAAGCAGTTATCAAAGCATACACAACCTCTCTCACAGAACAACTTGGTACAGCTCCTAACACTTCAAATGTTCAGATCAGTTCCCAATCTGTTCAGAGAAAGAAGGGCAAGACAGGACCATTAATTCTTTGGACAACTGGAGAAGTATCTAAAAGGAGTTAGGTATGGAAACATTTTGCATTGCAAAAGTGTCTACTTCTAAAGGTTCAATTGACACAAGCTTTTATTAATGCAATCATAAGAGTTTAGACCCATACCTTCCAGCTTATCCTACAGCCATGATGACCAAAGAGGATCCCCCACTCCTATATCAGAACAATAACTCATCATCATTCCCATGTGAAATTATGATATGCCCATTAAGTTGCTCATGTAACTGCTTTCTAACTTGTTCACTCAGACAACAGGGTTAAACAATTTAAATAACAGGAAAGATCTATTACTTGTTTAAGCTCATCTACCTAACTTGGACAAACAGGTTTGAACACTGAGTGGAAAAGTAGTCTTTCAAAACAGCAACTGACTGATGACACAACATATTTCATAGGGATTCATAATAGGGAACACTGAATTCTGCGATCCCTAAGCCACCCAGAAAGAATCACTAAAGTGAGGTTTTTCTAAACTATTAGGCATTTTAGATGCTACTTTAAAGTTCCAGGTGGAAGCCTCTGTGAAAGCACAAGGCAGAGAACCAGTATTTCCTTACCCTCTCCTGTGGGTTTAGCAGTATTTCCCAAATCTTTTATAGCAAGTCTTTTCTCTTCTGCAACAAATTACACTACCCACAGATGTGGCAGACAGTGGGTGGATTGCAGAAAAGGAAACATGCACGTAACCAACTGTTTGGCCAAGAACTTGAAACCTCAGCTTCTATCTGCCTCAGCATCACCTTCTAGCAATTTAGTATTGGTAGTTTATTTCACCAACACCCAACAAACTTCAACAAAACCAGCCTTGATGCTGTCTAACCTAATCACAAATCCTATAGTGCATGGCATATCCCTATACTTACTCTGCTTTCTTCCTATTTGCTTGGTTCCCTGACTGGTTAAGGTCCCTAAACGCCATCAGAATTGTCTATGTTCCCTTCCAGTGGTTTAGCTTGTCTGCACAGATCCATTAGAGGCAATGATCTCTTCCTGATGCAGCCTAGCCCCAGGGCTGTTTTACCCAGCTGGAAATCTGAGTTCTCCTACCAATGGAAAGTGCAGACACTGTGGCCCTGCTGCACAGTGGAGGAGGAAGCCTCTCCTAAGTAGCTTGCTGCTACTGCATTAGCACTGCCCTGACAGTCACACAGCCTTTGACAGAAAACTACTACACTCACAATAAGCTAAACAAAGATGCAAAAGATCTGACAAAATTCTTCCAAGGCTTCTCACACCTCCTTTGGGGATGATCCTTGACCTATCCAAAATTGCCTTTCCTGCCCCCCCACCTCCATCAGAACCACTGAGGGATACGCCAAAGGGAGCCAGAGCTCCCACAGCAAAGTCCCTGTTTATAAGGCTATTAAGACTACCTTTTTACTGACTTCCAAATGGGTACAGAGGGTCAGCTCAAATGCAGGGCCATTCAGCTTTCAATTTAGCAGGTCACTGTTGAATCACAACCTTGTGTTTCTGAGGAGCCTGTGTAAGTGCAAAGTTCCTGTTCTCAATCGCTCTTCTGATCTTCTGTGGAAGCGCTTCAGCTTCCACATTCTGCTCACTAAATGCTTTGTTAAATGTTTTGTCCTGGCTCCTGTAAATCAGAGGAAGAGAAGAGAAAACCCAAGTTGAAGCCAAACACACATAATTGAGAATGGCACACTGGTGCCGGTGTTTCCAATGGAAGCAGCTCAGGCTGAACCAGACCTGTGGGATGAAGAGCTCTACTGATCCCAGCTCCTCACTCTTGCTCCAGCATCCCCCACCACTAACATCTTTTCAGCCACCTGGTGAAGTAGATTAGGAAGGTAAACCAATTGGATTACCCCATTTTTAAAAGCATAGCTGACCTCCTCGATTACTACATTATCACACAAATACCTGCTGTGTCAAGCACAAAGGATAGGCAGGAGTGACCAGCCAGGGTCATCTTTAATGCTGGCATGGAACAAGACTATTTACGAGAACATTTTGCACAACTTAGTCCTGGCCATCAAAGAGTTACTACTGCTTTATCTAGAAAATAAGTTCTTGCAAAACACTATGAAGTTCAGTAGTGCACAGAAATTATTTCACAAAAAGATTCAAAAGCTAAAAGATAGCTCAGTATTTGTTAATTCAGGGTGACTCCAGAGAGTAATTCATAAGCTTCTAAATTAGTATTTTTAAGGAGGTCATAAAATGTGAACTTTAGTAACTGCTACAGCCAATCAAGCTGCCATCAGTCCTGCCTTAGACTACTAACCCTAGTAATTACCTACTCAAATTACTTCAAAAGTTTAACAAAAGCTTATCTACAGATAGTATCGTAGCACAATACACTGCCATTTAAAAACTGCAGTGTAGTGAATGTTACTGGTTAATCTATTTATTACTTCAGGTTCTGGTTTATATAACTTACTCCCCTAATACAAAGCTGTTTCTTCAGTGTTTTCCTGGCAAGCTGTCTTCAAAAAATTCAATATACAGTAAATTTGAAGAGAAAGGCCAGCACAAGAGCAAACATATCAGTATTTTCAGTACAGGAAGCACTACAGTAAATGAGGATGGAAAAGAAATAGCACTTTAAATTCACTTGAAAGGATGTTTAGAGATAGTTCAACACAGAAACAACTAATATTTTAAATTATTTTAATATTAAAATTATCAAAACATAAATTTAGTGAAGACATACAAATAATATTGTGGGAAGTTCACCAATACAAAATTGCAAATACAGACAGCATTAACCTGTTAGAAGTCAAGAAGTTCTAATGGTGACTTATGCTCCTTAATTTTTCACTATATATCAACAGAAAAAAGTGCTCACTTCCATTCTGCTATACTGCCAATATCCTTACATAATTTCTAATTGAAGAATTATTTTGTAATTCAGGTCAGGCAGTAAGTCTGCCGACCAGCACTTTGCGCATTAACCATCTCTCAGCTTCTTCCACCATAAAGGCTACTGCTATTGCTCTTTGTTCTTTAATTTTACATTTTCCAGTAACAGAATACTCCCATCTAAATACACTATGTACAGGATGTTGCTTATTGGAACAAAGAATTCCAAACTCTAAAATCAGAAAACGCCTTTTTCAGAATCCAAAAGGTAGTTTTGCAAAACAGCTGATGAAATTTTACTACAGCAAAAAAACCCCCAACAGAAGTAGCTTGTAAGACCTCCAGTGTTCAGATCCCTGAATACTGGAAACAAATATTCACCAATTATTGACTTCGTATTTTAAAAGTAGACATTATTTTTTTCCCATGAAAGATACTGAATAAGTGCTCCTGGATAGAGCAGCAAAAGAAGTTTTCTATTCTCTCCGTAGAAAGACCTGTTTAAAAGGTGGTTCCAGAAGATAAGCAGTTATGGTTCCACAACCAGGCCCATTCAATCCCTGAAATAATGCATGGAAGCAAAGTTTTCAGGTATGAGCAGATAACATTTCCTTTCACTGTAAGAATTTGTTTGAAAGATGGTCAAGGTTTCAATTACTCAGAAAGTCCACCCTTGTGAACATGTGTACTGCACAATTCTATACTGCAGCAAGGTTTTCTAAACCTGCTCTCTTAATGCTTAGTGGATATTTCTGTTTTGTTTTGTTTTTAATAAAACTTGCAATTTTACACAACTTTTTTTGTCTTATACATGCAGGATGGTACAGTCTATGGGGGGCTTTTGAAAACACCAGCAATGAAAAAGGTTAAGATTGTAGAACTTCGCAAATAAATAAGCAGTATCCTACCACTCTGTTTTCTAAGGTAAAATATTGCCATGGAGAACGCAGATGGAAAAACATAATTAAAAATTGTAACAAAATACATATGAACATAGTATGTCTCTTCTATTTGCTACCAAACTGGTAGAAATAGCACATGGGGAATATATAATTTTAAACATTATCCAACACCTCTCTGAGAGCAGCAGTGGGTAAATGTTAATCATTTATCAGATCTGAATGCAAACAGACAATTGTGATACATAAAACCAACAAATTTTTTCAACAAGAACTTCTCTTCACACAATCACTTTTGGTAAGCAAGGTTTCCATCTTCAAGTGAACTCAAAGATACTAACTTCTTGGAAGTTTTCTAGGATTTTATGATGTCTATCCACAAGCGACAGCAATACAGCTGCCATCTTGCAAGAAAAAAGATAGCATATAATAATCTCTACATAGCTGAATTTGTGAGTTAGGAGGAGCGTAACAAAATTTGTGCACCTCAGGAGTTTCTTATATCACGCTAATGAAAGGGAAAACACCACAGAATGAGTCACGTGCATTCTGCACGTTGTTGGCCTAAAAGGGATTCATGTGCATGGACTTTGCACGTTCCGAGTTCCAAGTGTAGAGACGCATGGGCTACCAGTAGCTTCCCGATGCACTTGGGCAAGACAGTTAACAGTGTATCGGAAGTACCCGGATGAACAAGTATTCCATATTGCAGCTGAAAAATTGTTTCATGTAGTTACACTGCACTAGTTGGTGGAGCTACAGTAGTAATTCTTTGATGTATTTAACATGAGTCTACCATAAAGCACAGGTAACTGGCTACAGTGGTGATATTTCTTCATGCCATGTCAGGCTGGCAATTTCTTTTGTAGTCAATATAAAAATGTAGTATTGTCTGCCATTTCTGCCCTCACCACTGTCCAGCAGTAAGTTTTAGCTTTCCATTCACTGCATATCCCCTATTCTAGAGCATAAACACATAAAAAAAGATTTTTATGAAAAGCTTTGATAAACAGGATGTAGCTACCCAAAGTTTTCTGTAACTTCAACTGTAATCTATCAAAAACTAAGTCAACTCCCAGAGCAGAAAAGGAGATGGATATATGCCTGTTGCAACTCAGAAATGTTCTTCTGCTTTATTCAGATTTAAACACCTTGAGTCATGTTTTATCATTGGTACCTAAATCCAAAGAGGGATACTTTGTTTCAGTTCACACAAACAGAATTTCTGCTGACATGGTAGGGATGTATACAGGTTTCCGCAAGAAATGCAAATATTAGTATGAGAACTGAAACAGGAAAAATATCACCTAAGTGTTGAAATGAGAGCAAATCACTTTCAGTTATTGTGTTTCACTTGTGTAGTCATAGTGCCCTCTAGCAGTCGAAAGAGAAAATACAGGGTTTTATCTCAAGGAAAAAAAAAAACATTCCACAAAACCAGAACTGCCTTTTCTAAGCAGAGAAAGAACAGTTTGCAAATGGGAGGAAGAACATGTCTTCATGTTAAAAACAAGGTACTTTAATGGAAAGGGCACTTCTCTCGGCTTTTATGCAGCAGAATCCTGCACAGCTGGGAAGCGCTATAAAACAAAAGTTCTTGTACCTTAAAGGCATTTCTGTGCTTCTGTAGATCTCACCTACACCGTATATGCATTAGCAACATGCACACGATTTTGGCAAAAGGATATAGACTTTTACATGCATAGATAAACATACACTTTTGTGAAGTCTTTGTTTTCTCTCAAGGAGGAAACATTTTGGCTCAAACATCTTTATTGCACAAAATTTGGTGCAAGATGAAGAACAAATTATGACCTTTAAAACCTAAGAAACTTTTCTCATTTCCCTGGAGATCATATTATTGTATAGAGAGAAGAGTTAGTGTGCCTGCGAGCTGAGAAATTTTCTGTCTAGCTGCAGATCATTAGGGAAACATTTTGGAGAAGTTAGGTGTTTCTTTTTCCCTTTGCATTTAAAAGAACACTAAGCCTAAGAAGTGTAAGACATTCTTCAGCATCTGGTCAGCTGTACTGTTTGAGTTTTGAGGCCTGTAAATAACATTTCTTATTTCAAATAATCTCCATAGCTTGTTAGGATGAACTGTAAGTACCAGTTTGCTTTTTTTATTTTCCATCCTTTTTAAAGAAAAGTGTATGCTAGATGTTATAAAAAGATCTGACTTTTTAAAGAAAATATTTACCCATCAAATTACTATCCAAAATTCTTATGTGAAACTGCAACACTGAAGAGTAAAATAGTTTAAGAGAGTAAAAAGACAATTTCACCCTCTCTGCATCCAAAAGGTCAAAAAAAAAAGTCTACTGCAGATGTTTCTCACAAAAATGAATTTTTAAGAGTACATGTCTCAAGATTTTCTTCTCCCATTTGCTGACAGGGAAATACTACAATACAGGTCATCAACTAGCACAGACAGATTTGCTGAATGTGGTATTCCGGTCTTTGCCAGAGAAAGGTGAGAAACTGAATTAGTCTGTCGTACTAACAAAGCAGGAAGGATCTCGGACTTCAAGAATTCAAACTGTAACATGAAAATTATTATAAAATACCAGAGGGTCAGATGAGGTGATTTTCAAAGACATCAACTGGTCTCAGGATTACAATCTTACTGTAAGAAGAAAAAAAAAATTAATCTTCACTCACATGGACAAAGAACAAAGTACCAACATTCAGATAAGCTTTAGCATTAAAACATATAGAAGGGTTTTACAAATAATTACCCACTAGGAAAAAAAAAGAGAAGTTTCTTGTGCAGTTATGTTCTTGAAATCCCTCCCATTAGCGTTCCAATTAGATCTAAAGAGAAATCAAATAAAAGACCGAAATCACAGAAGTCTGTTATTGTTGCAAGTATTTTTGATGTCTACGGATTTAAAACATGGTTCAGAATAAAACACACAAAGACATATTAAACTAAAAAAGTGAAAATTATTTCATAAAACTACAGTACTTCAGCAACTGTGTGACAAGCACACTTAACGTGTTTATAAACATGAGTCCACAAAAACCAAGAGTTCATTTTCACCAAGGATCAGTTTACAGCTATATTGGCTCAACTGAAAAAGATATTTTAAATCTTCTCAGGAACTTCTACTTTGTCTGACTTAACAGGTTCAGTTGAAAGTAATGAAGTGCTATAACATCAATACAATAAGAAACAGCTCCACTCAGAATAGGATGAAGAACAATCTAAATTGTTCAGATTTTCACACTTTTTTTTTTTCCACAACCTCTTCAAATTTCTGCTATTTGTTCCAGTTGTTCTAATCTTAATTTGTTAACTGTAACTTAATTTGCTAATAAAAGGTAAGCAATAGAAGATTAAATCTATATCTTCTTTAGTTGCAGTATTAAAACAATGCTGAATTACAGGAAATGAGGTGCTTCATTAAAGGTCTATGCCCCCTTATGTTATTTTGTATATTGGTACAACAGTAGTGTATGACTGGTGGAAGAAAAACAAAAAATCCCCTGCCATTCTCCATCTATTTTTGGTGAGACCTACTAGTTCAGAGATTAATTAAAAAAATACGGGGAACATCCAAAATCACTTCATTGAGTCAAAACTAAATTCTTGTGCCTCTTTTTGTGCTCTTTTATGTTCACAAGACAACCGACAATTACAAAGTGTCCATTCCATCTAGAACACCCTCTAACAAATGTACAGTTATTAAAAGTTATCCAAGGGCTGACAAGAATAAGCTTAGTCAGTTTCGGGACCTCTTCAGAGTAGATGGTCAACAACAAGAGCAGATGTCTTAAATTAGGTACAGTCATGCTATGCTGTTCTCAGATACCCAAGTTACCTGGATAGAAATTTTTGACTGCTTTTCTAGTTAAGGAATAGTAACTGTTTTCAGACTGTGGTTTAGAACAGAAACCTATTTTAAGTACCTGAAGCTGTACAAATACTTTTCAATGGGTTTTTTTTCCCTTTAAGTAAGTCCTGTACCTTTGCGATTCACTAACAAATAACTTGTATTTCTTCTATAGGTTTTCTGATTTGAAATAAGTGAGTTTTAAGAGAAGAAAAAATACAAATAGCACTGTCCGTAAGTAACATTTCAAAGAGGTATTCTTGTTACTTTACTTGTAGACAAACTGTAATATAGCCTGAATTACTCCCATTTCTTAAAAGTTTTTCTAGTTCAACCAAATGTGGTTTACTACAATATTGTCAACTGAACTACACGCCTGATCACATCTTATTCAAGCCCTTTAGCGTCTAGCTGGAAAAGAAAATACCTTCTTAAATGTTTACCTTCATTTCCACAGAAATTTTGAAAAGCTGTCTAGGGAAAACTGAGGTAACCCCACTCTAGGTGTTTCAGACTAGGAAAATCGATTTGCAGAACTGTTAAAAGAAACAATGATTTAGCTAATCACACTGGAGACATACATTGGAATGCATTCAGAAGGATAAACTAAGTGAAGAAGGGAATGAAAGTCAGCAGGATGCTTGGTTTGTTGATTCAAACAAGGAAGGATGCTGCTCTAGGTGACAACAGATTTCACTGAAGGCTATGCTAATAAGGATCTGACTGAACTGAAATGACAAGAGTTGGCTAAGGTAGTAGCAAAAGAAGGAGGGGAGAGCATAGCTAGACAAGGAATACAAGGACAGAGCAAGCCAGAAAGAAATCAAATCAAGAGTCATTTGATAATGACACAATTACGTACAGAATCCATTTAGACTGCAACCAGGCCACCGTTCTCTTACACTGAATGGCACAGAATCACAGATTAGTTGTCATTAGCTTGTGTTGATTGACTGCAGTGAAAAGGCAGGTTTGAGCACCAGACAAAGCATGCCACACAACCACCTTAAGGCAGCATGCACAGCCCCTTCCTATACCTGTTCTGTACGACAACATATAAAAAACTTCTACCTGCCGGACTGTGAGTCTGGCACCTTTCAGATGTACTAAATTATTAAAACAGAAAACTAAAAAAGCTTGTATTTAATTCAGTAATTTAGAACAGCTCATTCAGAGCACTGGATATAAAGGTTCTTAAAATATTTTATTTTGCCTGAAATTCAGTGTAAAAGGAAATCAATTTCCCAAATACAATTCCTTATGGCAAGATTTAGAACCTACTGTAACAAGCATGGCAGTCAATTGTGAAATTTCAATGTGAAACTAAGAATCTACAAAAATTTTAAGTGCTTATTTTTGCAACAAGATATGCATACACAGAGGGACATATGAAAAAAACCCAACAAAAACCCCAAAAGCAGGATCCGGGTCTCAAAAACCCTCAAATAGCTGTAAAGCACAGAACAAAAATTCTACAGCCAGAGCTCTTCTCTCTGGGCTACTATTACTTCTACTTTCCTCCATTCCTATTCTGGAATTAAAAAAGAAGGCAGAGACATGATTTATAGCCGTTCTCCCCAGCCTTCCCCCCGAAAAGACAAAAACACAGACTGAAGTACTTGAGAGTACTATCCCCTGCATGTATTTGATAAATGATAGTGCTGCACCCATTAATGAGTTGATGGGGAAAAAAAAAAAACAAACCAAAAAACCCTTCACAACTCTAATACTTAATAAATGGATTTTCTTTTGAAAACAGACCAGAAGAATGCCACTAAATGGAAATAAAAACAAGTATTTCTGGTGATAGAGGTCCTTTACTGCAAAGGACTAGGCAGTTCCCCTTCCTAAGAAGGGGGAAAACTTCAGACCTCACATAACAGAATGCCTCGTTAGAGCCAATGAAGTATTTCTGTGGAGTATACTAACATTTCATGTCTGTACATTTTTAAATTATGAATATACACTACAGTGTGAACTGGAAAAATGTAATCACAGAAACACAGGAATAAAAAAGATGCATTAGTGTGCGCACTAAAATTTTTTAGAACAATACCTACCAAATATTCCACATCTCCTAATCTATTTTTCTAAAATACATTTCAGTACTGCATGTATTTTTGTGGGAACAAATTTTCTTCTACAGTTCCACAGTGCAGGGATACAGAATAAATTCCTTATTGTTGGAATATTAATCTATTTACTGTTTGACTTAAATCAGTATAAAATTCAGAAGACACCCAAAAGCTTTTATGCAACAGAGTACACTTGTGTGTTAATGTAAACAAATCATCATTATGTTGAGTTTTTTATATATTCGATAGTATTTTAGTATAAGTGATAGTGATTAGAGCTCCTTTTGTGAATATGGGGGTGGGGGTTGCCATTTGGAATGGTCTTTTTCCTTTTCTTTTTTTTTTCTTTCTTTTTTTTTTTTCATTATGAAGGACCATTGCCTTAGCTTTTTTGGTTATTGCTTTTTTTTTCTTTTTTGTTTTGTTTTTTTTTTTAAGACCATTCCATTTCTTTATTTTTTAACATCTTAAAGTCATAAGGACTTATATGCAAAGCAGTCATACACTTTATCATTAAAACCCATAGGTAAAATACGTACACAAATCCAACAAAAGGCTAGTACATAGTAAAGCCTAAGCATACTACTATGCAATATTATGAATACATAACTTTAGAGACTTCGGTTTAGTACTGTTATCTATTCATTTCTGAAAACATTCACAAAGATTTTAAATGCAAATTTTCATTCCGTATCTGGAATAGAACAAAAATTATCTATGTTATAACAACTTTTGGTCATTTGTGTTTGACCAATTCGGTAAATTACAAAGAACCCAAAGAATTCTGTAACTTTCTGTAGAACTATGTAATAAAAACATTGCATATGTTCCTAGTATGATGTCTTTAGCAATCATTTACTGAAATGTAACTCAAACATCAATCTCTCAAAACGTATAACTGACCAGCTGCTTTTTAGTCTATATCCGAATCCAACTTCATCACAAAACCCCTTTTAATACAAAGATGAAGCACATTAGGTAATACTAATGCAACACAGGTGCAGTTCTAGCATTGTCATTGATCAGCTGAATCATCTTCTCCATGAACGAGATTCATTATCCTCCTCCTCTTCATCATCATCTTGAAGCAGTGAGTCATCCACCAAAGATTCTTCCTGAAACTTCAAGAGAAAAACGTGATACTCTTATGTCAGAAAATGTTAAAAGATCAAAAGGCAAAATACAAATCTCTGATACTAGCAATTTAATAAAAAACAAATTTATTTTTGTAGGTAAACATTAATGCTTTCAAAAAAGTATACTGTATGTATATGTATTATATACATATATTAATAAATGGCAAATGACACATTTTTCTTTTCAATGGACTTCAAAATGACCAGGACATATACACCTCATACTTAAATAGGTCTTCTGATTCTTTAGCATATCATTCATGCCCAAGCTGCAATGTTCCCATGGAACTTAAGACGCTATTCTGAAAACTAATGTTAGTTTTTGCACATTCACAGTAACTACGCCTGATTTCATCCAAGAGCTTAATGCACCTGTGTCAGACCATCAAAAAGGTTGAATCTGAGACATTTTGATTTTGACAGCTTAAACAAGCTTAAAACCAATATAAAGATTTAAAAGACTGGGGCAGGGAGACAGGTATTTACAGAAATTTAAACAAATTATATTAATGTATTTTCCTTTCAGTAACAACATCGTAACTTGGTGAGATTTTGCAAAATCCTGAACATTTCAGGTTGACTGTTACAGACAGCTTCAGAGAGGCAAAGTTAAAAAAAAGAAAGATAAACAGTGAGTTAATTATTACCTACATGTAGACACAGGGATGTAGATATAAACTATGCTGTCTCAGAATTTTTTGATGATTGCACCTATCACAGCAATTTCTGTGCTAGCTAAAGAAAGGACTGAAACACAAGGATGTCTTTCCCCAGCAAAATCTCCCAGCTACTAAGTAACAGTTATGGTCCTTCTTGTTTTTCTTCTCCCAGTAACTGTAGTTTTTTGTTACAGAATTTCCAAATTCAGGAGGTGTGAAGGTTGATTTGTGAAGTCTCTGGAGAGGCGTGAGGCTCTAGGCTGAAGAAAGCCTAGAGCTAAGCCTTCTCTCTTTCCAGCAGGCTCTTTTACAAGAGGCAGAAACTACTATCTTCATTACTTTTGCCTACAGAAAGTGCATTTTAAAAAGCAGCTCTGTCAACACCTGACCTGTCAACGTTATGCCTGGGTACTCTAAGCCAGACTAAAACACTGAAGCTTCCCAAAGACTTCGCCTCTTCCCCTGGTGTCTAGATGTCCAGTAGGCTAAAATACAACAGTGCTGGCAAAAAGGAGTAGTCCTGGGCAGCACACAACACAGAACTCTAAGGTGTGCAAGGCTGAGTGGCAGTAGGGATGATCGAAAAGCCTGGAACAATTTCCGTATCAGGAACAACTATAGGGACTTGGATTCTCTGGTTTGGGGAGAAAGAAACTGAGGGGGAGTATGACAGGAGTCCATATATCTTAAGTGTCTCAGAGAAAGTGGTTGTCTTTTTGATCCAAGAGCAGAAAAACATATTAAACGTACAGGTGGCAGGTCCAATACAATGATACTTATTCTGGTAGATGCAGTTGAACAGTAGCATTCCCTGTTGCAGGACATTATAGGTGCTATTCAGATTCCAAAGAAACCAGACAAATTCATAACATAAACACCTATCAAGGGCTTTCAACTACAAAGACACCACATCTCTGACTCAACAGGTCCCTGAACTGCAAACCACTGATGATTAAAAACGTATCTCCACTTACACATTTTATACTCTTCCTAGGCATCTGTTGTTGACTCAGAGTCAACTCTTTTGTTAGGCATCCAGGTGTAGTACATAAGGCATCTAAGAAGATTAGGTGCTTTCATAATTAAGTGGCTACTCACCAGGGATTTTCTAAAGCATCCAAGTCCAAAAGACCTACCTCATATTTTCATAAATGGACTAGGAGCCCGGTTTCATTATTAAGAATGCCACTCTGCTGAATGATCTAGCTCCCCTTTTCCTTTCTTCTTTTTTCCTCAATCAGGGTATTTAGTTTCACTCAAGTTTTAAGCCTGCTATGCCTTTTTAGCATAGTATACCTTAGCTGAACTAAAATGGTAGTTTAGACATGGAAAAATAAAGGAAATCTTTTTCATGTGTTTACAACAGCTACTATAAAATGAAGTTAAATAAGTAGCATGATGAATTGCAGGCATACAGAACTCAAGACATTTTACATGTATAAAGAATGTATGACTGAAATTCTGTCTATACTGACTATAAGAACCCATCCCATCCCCAATCTAGTCCTGCATAAGGACCAAACTTTAAACAATAAAACGATGTAAAATTTCTTTTATACAATTGGTTGAACTTCAGTACATGAACAAGAAGTTCTTGAACTCATCCATCCAGGACCTGGGGATCATAACATTATACTTCACATACTAACTTAACCAAATGCTAGGAGCAATACAAAGCTCACAGAAAGAATGCCACTTAAATGCAAAATTTCCCAAGGATTATTGAACAGAAATTCCTTGTGTAAAGAAATTTGGTGAAGGTTAGGACGACTAATTCAGTTGTAGAAAATTCAAATAAAATCCAATCTTATTACAGAAAGAAGACAGGAGAGTTACATATATTTGTCTTGTTCTGAAAATGGAAAGGGTCAGAACTAAGTACATCAATCATGTTTAAAAAAAACCTGTAAATACTGGGCCAGGTAAGAATCCAGCAACACTACTAACAAAAATACAGGTAAACTAATATTTTTTTATTTCACATTTTCTATTGCAAAGATGTCAGCAAGCATACAAAAGCAATGAACATTAAGGGTTTTGATCCAAGATCAACTCCTATACATTTTCCACAAGAATAATTAGCTAAGTTTTCTTTCCATACCTGATGACTCCTGTTAAGAACAACCATCACCTAAAACAGATGCATCCCACTACCACAAATATTTCTCAGCTGATGAGTTGTCGTCATGCATACAGGCCTGAGGTCTTTCCCTTCTGTCCTTTCCCTTTGCCAGGGCAGCCAGCGCTTCTCATTTGTTACTATATCCATTCCCTTTACCCCACTACCTCTATTCCAGAGGTTCCCTCCTACACTCAGTGTCTTCAGGTGGGGTTAAAAATTAATTTCTCTGTAGTTCACCTACCAGCGAATCTGTACTTTCCTTCCTTTACACTGCTGAAGCGTTTGCATATCCCTGCATGCCCTTCCTTCATTATGCCAAATGGAGACCTCTCAGTGAAGTAGCTACTCAGTGAGAACTCTCAATAAGGTAGGCTCCTTGCAGCAAAAACACTGCTGTTGATTTTCACAGACAATACATCCCTGAAGAAGTGACAAAATATCTAAGATGCTCTGAAGATTCCCCAATGTAGCCTCTCATTCACTCACAGCTCATTACTATCTCAGAATGCAGACAGTTTGCGTCTGAGGTTTGCATCTACAAGGAAAGTAATATTTATTAAGTCAGAATGCACAAATGCCTAATATGAATACACATTAGTGGAAGTAGTCTACTTTACCTGTCTTCAGCTGACGTGCTAAAAAGGAATTAGCATTTTTGGACACAGAAAGCAAACAGACAAACTGGCTTTCTTCAGGAAAAAACATGAAGTGAATACTACAAAATGTAAAAGACCTAACTGAATTTGGTTAGACCAAAACAATCTTGTGAACCTGCTTCTATGGTAGGTCTGCCAAAATATCATAGCAAAAAGATACAGACAAGATACTATCACCGAGTAAGTCAAGGTGTACTTCTACTTCAGCTATTCTACAGCAATTATGTATAATTAACAATTATGTTAACCGGCAGTAAATTAATTAGAAAAAAAGATTGCCTGACTTCTTCCCCAAGTGGCATTTATTTTTTCAGAATTTTCAAACATCTGTATTTTGAGTGTAATGAATTAAATGCATCAAGAAATGCTGCGCCACTATTCCTACATTAACCAATTCAGGTTATCTGGACAAGGCTTTAGTATCTTTCACATACCATGATGAAGACTAACACTCAGTAGTACTTCAGATGTCTGAATGAAGTTAGTAAATGCTCTAAATTATTCCTTCACCTGTAACCTCCAAGCCAAATCTCTATATAAAGGAAAATTAGATTCTGCAATTTTATTCTCTAAGAAATTAGTGCCTAAAGTAGATGGTACAAAACCATGTTTCAGACAAAATCCTCAATCTCTCTCACACAAGTTCAAACCTACTCCTTGCATTTTGTAGATATATCCTCGAGATTTTTTTGCTGTATAAGAAATGAAACATGTCTGCAAGAAAAAGTAAAGTATCTGGCCTTTCAACAGCTTAGAGAACAAGAAATGTATATATAGATAAATCCACTTTCTGATACCAAAACATGAGTTAAGTTAAAAAATAAAAGTGTGAATCAACATTTTCTTTTGAAAAATCTACATTATTTCATCTAAAAGAAAAATTAAAAAAAAGCAAGCTTACTTCTTCTTCATCAGGTTCAGCTTCTTCTGTTTCAACAGCTGACATACTAGCAACAGGCTTGTTCCATGCCAACTTCAACTCTTGTCCTTTAAAACGAGATCCATGAATTGCAGCCTAAAACAAGTTTAAACATTTTAGTTATATATGTCTTTGTCAGGGGAAAAATTAACTTCAGTAATACTTAAATGCCAGAAATAAACCAAGAGTCTGTTTTTTCAAAAGAAAATCCAAGTTGCAATACGTACTGAATTAATGTTAACAGGCTAAAACAAAGAAACTTCATGCATTGCACATGGATTTCACATATCCTTTCAGGAAAATGATCAAAATATATTCAGAAGAAAATAAGCTTGGAAAACCATAAATCATTTGGTGATGTGGATAATATATTGAACCAACACCTTCCTGGTTTTTAATATTATCTTGATGGGTTCTTCACCTTTCAAAGACGGACACAAAACTGTTAAAAGTATAGCTTACTGGAAGAAGGAAGACATCCAAGAAATAAAAATGATTTAATATTTAAAATAAAAACCCCAAACAACTAAAAAAAGCCCCTTTGTGATTACAACTTAATCTACTGGAAAATGTTCCACTTCCTGTAAAGCCCTTGTAATTGAAATGTAAAAATTTTTAACTTATGGGATATTCATGCCTTTCTAAGTACCAGCTGCATTAAGTGGCTGCTTTGGAAATAGTATGTTCAAATTAAAGTAACATGAATGAGCATAAATCAGCGTTAGCAACATTCCGAAATAACCGTCATGGTCACAAAAGATTTATAGTACAATCTGAAAGCACAGCATAATGTGAAATGTAGAAACAATTACATGTTCAATGACATCTGAACATGAATTGTGTGATATTAAAGTCCCCAGGTATAAATTTTAAATCTGTACATATAAATTTATGATAAATTTAAAAGATTCTATGCTTATTAAAATGCAGCTCAGGAGCTTTTTGTCCATGGTCTCATCACAATGTCACACACCTAGAATTTTTAAAAGTACTCATACGTGACATTTAGGTCCAGAAACAACTTGTAATCTTTGGAAGAAATTACTACTACATAAAAATGCAACATTTTACAATAGGGAATCCTCCCCTTCCTTCCAGGCTAGAACATACACGGTCATAAAGCCCAGGCCTATTTTCATTTAAGAAGGTAAAATATTAGCTGCATTTAGTTCACAATTGGCCTCGACAGAGATTTTTAATGATTACCTTCTGCAACTTTGCCAATTGCCAGTCTTAAAGTCTGCTTTAGTAGTAAACAGAAATTCCAGTGGAAATATATTTAATATATAAGAATATCTTAAGGAAAATACAGATTTTACCGTATTTGATCAAACACAGTTTTCATCAAATTTTAATTTAAAAATGAGGTTGCAATTAGACACAAAGTCATTTGACAATTAAAAGCTTTAATTCTAACTAGAATGTGGATGTCTCAAACATTGATCATGAATTCTGACCCAGATAAAATAACCCCACTTTCCGGAGCATATTCTGAACTTCACCTTGAACACAGCTTGAAAACTCCACCTATTCTATTTGAGAGTGATTGAGGATAAACACACTGCTTTTTAAATGCAGTGAAATGCATCATAAAAAAACACCAAACAATATATAATGTTGACTTCAACCTTTCCACCAAACATATTTCCCTTCTCCTCCTGCCCACATCATTCTTCGTTCTCTCCACTACCTTCTTTTTCAGATGCTTCCTATCTCTACACTTCTATATTTCTTTACAAAATACTACCATTCCCTGCTTTATGATACAGAAATTTAGCTAAGCCTGAAATGATTTTCCATGCCAATTTTTATGCAAAACAAGTTATAACAGTAAAACCTGTATTTTGCTGATGAACAAGTGTCTGTAGTAAGACACTGTTAAGATCCTTGTTGTGAATCATACTCCACCTGGGAGAAGTAAAGACTTTATTTGATCAGTCCGATTGTTGTTCTAGGGGACCTATTTTTCTTTTCAGGGAAGCAAAGTTCCTCTCAACACCAATGTCAAAGAATATGAAGTTGCAAAGCAAAGGACCCATGTCAGGAAGCACCAAAACTAAAATGCCAACCTTAATTCAGTCCACCTGTGAGCATACTAATGATGACAGCTTTTATTTGCAAGTAGGTATTTCTTATTCTCCACAGAACTTTTGTTCACTCTTGAACTGTGTTCCGTCAATACAGTTGTCTGGTACTTTTTTCCCCCATCAGTCATTAACTACACTTCCTTTTTTACAGAGTAATTACAATCTCCATACTGTTAGGGCTCATCATTGCTGTATCTAAGAGTTTCACAAAGAATACCTCTACTTTCATAAAAACTTCCATGCCATTTCTGGCACATGCATCAAATAGTTTCTCAAAATATGTAATCATAATGATACTGTTAGTGTTCAAAACTATTGTCCCCATTGGCTTAATCTGCATTGTAAATATCAGTATTTCTGTCAGTCAGGTCACTGGTGGCTCAAAGTATACAAGAAGAGAAGAGTCTGATCAGGTATGAAAAGGTTCAAGTAAACTCCACAAGATGAACTCTGTGCAAAAATAGAAACTTTGCGCAAAATATAAACATAAAATGAAATCTTTCCATACAACCATACTGTAAACATGAATTCATTCCTTCTGGAATCCCTATTGTTTTCAGGATACTCCTCCTCAACAGTGATGCAAGGATTTTAAAGAAAACATCATCATTTGCAGAACAACTATGTTTGTTATTTTGCACAGGTTCACATACTGCCTACACCATGGACTAAGGCAGGAGTCCCACTGAGCCAGGTGTATGAAGTCCTAATGATCCATGTGTAAGGATGCTAAATCAACATACATCAACTCTGGATTTTAGACTCTAAAAGTTACTTCTATAATTCTATACTACTGTAATTTTCTAAATTTCTAAAAAAATATGCCAAAAAAGAAAAAAAAAAGGAAAATCCCATCACATCAAATCACATTGACACTATCATAGTGTGGTGGTTTAATCCCTGCCGGGGTCTGAGACCATGCGGCCGCTGCCCCTCACCCACAAAGGGAGTGAAATACAAAGCCCCGGGGCTGAGATAAGGAGAGGTTTAATAGAACAGAGCAACAGCAACACAACAAACAGTAACAATAACAGTGATAACAATGAACAGAGCAAAGTATATACCGATACAGCAGTGAGAGAACCGGCTGCGCCAACCCACGCGATCACCGATTCTTCCTGCTCGCGCCAGGATGTGACCTCAGCATGATATATGAATAACCCGGCTAGAGCTCCCCCCCACTGCTGGGGAAACTTAACCCTATCCTGGCTAAACCAGGACACATAGGTTTTCAGACAAAGGTAAATCCAACTGATCACAAACAAAACATAGAGGCTCACTCTTCAGGATGTCAGTGAGATTTCACGAAGACAGTGAAGGTACCAAGTCTTCAGGTGAAAAAACCTGGCAATTAAATAAAGATAACCAAAGACACCCAGCTATCAGTTCCCAAGTGCTTCTCTTAATTTTTCTCTTATATCCTGTACTTGAGTTTGCTATAAATATCCCCATTTCCCAAGTATTTCAGCAATATGCTGTTCTGACAGATTTGTTTAATCTAGAATTAAATTTTGGTGTCAGACTTCTTTTAAAAGGTTTTTTAAAAATCGGCAGTATTACATTTTAAAAAATATAGAAGTATAAGGTAGCTAGAAAGAAGATGAATGTTGCAGAGTATTTTCAACAAAGATTATACTCACAGCTTCAGCTTCTGCTCTTGTTTTAAAGGTAATCACCGCATGGAGAGAAGAGTCATCTATTTGGCAATCTTCAATTTCACCATATTGCTTTTAATAAATAAAAAAAAAGTTTAGTGAAATAGTTCTCCACCTCTAAAAATGTTCTCCTAAATCAAACGCCCTCAAAAATAATTTAAAATTAGAATAGTGTACCTTTCACAGCCTTAATGCCAACCAGAGTACTTGTCTTTGCAAGGAATACAGTTACTTTTACTTTCATTTCTAAAACACAAAAGTGCTGTAGTGTCTGGATTTCCTTATTGTAAACATACAGGTATGAAGTAAAATTATGTCAGAAAAAGAGGTTATTCTGCTTCAATACTTCTCTTGATCAGAAAGAGTGGTCTTGAGATGATTCCATTAATCTATTACAAAACTCTTCCACAAAAAGATTTATTAGATGCAGGGACTGTAGAAAAAGTTTCAAAACTTAACTTGATTTCAGCAGTTTACGAACCTGACCCATCTATTCCTGTAATGGTCTCTATGGTATTGCTACCTTTAATGCTGTCATCACTGTAAGCTGCAATGCCCAACATATCTGTACAGGTGGAGTGCACTGCTGATGTGCAGAGTTGTGATATCACATGACAGAAACAGAAATACAGCTCAGTGCATTTCCATGGAATTTGGAGCAAGTTTAAAACAGCAAATACTGTTTTAATGAAATATGCAAAACGAAATAATTAACATTTTTCTTAAGTGTTATACTGCTAATACTGTGAATAAAGTTGTATTTCTTGATGTTATCGAGGTTTTTTTGGTTAATATTTTTGTTTGTTAAAGATCGTAAGTTTAATATTCCCAGCAATAAAACCAGAGTATAAGAAAATGCTAAGTCCTGAGCAAATTTATGACATAAACTGACACCACACAGCAACGCTTTAACAGTGGCAGATTGTCTTCATTTTTATATTCTTTGCAGTAATAGAAGTACATAATGAAATGAAAAATACGAAAGGTGACCAGCAAAATTTACTTTAGCAGTATTCATAAGGCAGACTAAATCACAATATAATGCTGCGGAGTAAAAGTAAGTTTTTTCTTATAGTCATCATTGAAACTGTACTCAGAAATGTCCTATGGTTGATGAAGTGGATTGCATCGTTTCATCTTAAAGTTACATGTTCTTACTTTTACACCAAAAATTTGTAAAGTCATTGCTCAAATGTTCAGTCCATCATACATCTCTACAGAAAGTACTTCTGCTCTCCTTAAATAGACACACATATATATGGATATGTATAAATGTTTGGTCTCTCATTCATATCAATAGAAAGTAACATTGTCCCTCTTATGGGTATGATAGTTCCTTTTCTGTTCCCCTACAGAGGTATGATGTGGCATATTTAAGGGGAACAAAATATGTATACACATTTATGTATTATAATATATATTGTGTGCCCAGGTGGCCAAGAAGGCCAATGGTATCCTGGCTTGTATCAGAAATAGCGTGGCCCGCAGGGACAGGGAAGTGATCTTGCCCCTGTACTCGGAACTGGTGAGGCCGCACCTCAATTACCGTGTTCAGTTTTGGGCCCCTCACTACAAAAAGGACATTGAATTACTCGAGCATGTCCAGAGAAGGGCAACGAAGCTGGTGAAGGGTCTGGAGCACATGTCGTACGAGGAGTGGCTGAGAGAACTGGGGTTGTTTAGTCTGGAGAAGAGGAGGCTGAGGGGAGACCTCATCGCCCTCTACAACTACCTGAAAGGAGGTTGCAGAGACCTGGGGATGAGTCTCTTTAACCAAGTAACAAGCGATAGAACAAGAGGTAATGACCTCAAGTTGCGCCAGGGAAGGTTTAGACTGGACATTAGGAAGCATTTCTTTACAGAACGGGTTATCAGGCCTTGGAATGGGCTGCCCAGGGAGGTGGTGGAGTCCCCATCCCTGGAGGTGTTTAAGAGTCAGGTCGACATAGCGCTGAGGGATATGGTGTAGTTGGGAACTGTCAGTGTTAAGTTAATGGTTGGACTGGATGATCTTCAAGGTCTTTTCCAACCTGGACGGTTCTGTGATTCTGTGATATATAGTGCTCCTGAAAACACACTTTAAAAAACCCAATATAATAAGTGGCAGATTTTTTTTGTTGTGGCTTTTTGTGTATTTGCTTTCTTTTTGTTGTTGTTTGGGGTTTTGGAGGGGGTTTTTTGGTTTGGTTTTGTTTGTCTAGGTTTTTTTTTAAATTTTAAAAAGGAGAGACAGGTCCTTGGCTCATTCTTTTGAAAAGCTGCTTGCATGGACACCAGACAGGAAATATTAAGTACACTGACTGGAGTAGAATTTACTGGACTTACTGGCTCTGAAGACTTCTTCAGAGAGGACTACTGCAATTAAATATTGAAAAAAAAACCAGAAACAAACAAAACCACAAACCAAAGGGCCACACACATACACGCAAAGATTCTCACAATTTATGCCACTAGATATTCTTGGCATTTATTCCACAGAATAAACAATTTTCCTTTTATTATAACCTTTTTAATGTTGATTTCTCACTGTATTATATTTGCAAATAAAAATTTGCTAAAAATTATGTCAGTTTATAATTTTTTTAGACTAAAAACAGAAAAAAAAAAATGTAGAAAAAGCTCTGACTTCTTAAGTTTATAGATATGAACAGACAGAAACCTTTGGCTGCCCTGCCAAGATATGCACATAATTGCACAACTCTCATCTTGATTCTTAAATTTAGAAAGTTAGGCAAAAACTCTTAAAGTTTTCAGTGAAAATTTTCCTTAAGCACTTGTTAAGATATTTCAATAACTATAAACAGACTTCAGGTATTGAAAGTTTGGCACAGAATCAGTCTTTGTTCTCACCATCCCCTTAGTTATTTTATCTTTCTATATCTAAAAATCTGTAACAATTCAATATATAACCTGAACAAATAAATATTATAATTCATTATTTTATATTCCCAAGTTCCTTCCTTTTTAAGAAAATAAAACCAAGCCTTGCAAATGTTATGTGGTTACAGTTATAACTAGTTGAACCGGTGGTGTAATTTCTTTGTTTCACCTTTTCCTGATGCATCCTCTTTTTCTATGAACATGTGTATCATGTTAAAGATTCATTCCTAAGTAATATTTCCAGATTAATTGAATCAAGAGAAAACAAGGCAAGAATGTCATTCAAAGAACAGAAAAAGTAAAATTGCCACATACCGCAAAATGAGGAAGAAGATCTTCTCTATCGCTTTCTGTAAATGCAGAGATTTCTAATGCCCTAGGTCGATGATCCACAACTGCATGCACAGGAACTCCTCTGCCTCTACCCCGGCCTCGTATTCCTCTACCTCTGCTACGTGATGCACCCCGACCTCTTGCATGAACCCCTCTACCACGAACTGAAGAAAGAATCCCTCGTTTGGCAGCCTAAGATGTTTATACATAACATATTGATGTATTAAAATTCATAATCTAAATATTTAGACAAAATTAACACGTTTCCTAAAAACACATCCCCAAACAAGCCTCAGAGAGAGCAGCTTACAAGTCTCAGAATAACAAAAGGTGAACATGTTAATAACATTAAAAAGCTAATACTGTTAATTACTAACAGATCAAAAATAGGATGGAAATAGGAAAAGAGAACCAGGTATTAAAAACAGATATCAAAAGAGCCCTTATCTGTGAGGATAACTCCTCATAGTACTGAAGTTCCTTCCTCCTATGTTTGAAATTTCATTAATAAATTTTCTTGATGTTGCAACTACTTAATTTGTCTCTTTCTCTTTGTCTCAATTTGTCTCTGAAAGTCCAGCCAGGGCTTCTATTCTGACCAGAATTAATGCAGCATAATAGCTTTTGGCCACAGAACTGTGAGGTATGAACAGAGGCTCTAACAAGCACCTCCAAGAACAAAGTGTTTGCTAAAAATCTGCCTCTACGTGCTCACTAATTTCCATTCCCACAATACCTGCATATGCCTTCTAAAGAACTGGCATGCACTCTCCAAGAAAAGTCAAAAGGCCAATGACAGCATCTCTGATAGGCATTTAAAAAATAATCTGCAAAAGTTATCATAAGTTTCAAAATAGCACTTTCAAGGATATAATTCCAATGTTTGTAACAAGAAAAAAAAAATTAAAACCCAAACAGATTTGATGTGAGAATTAAATGTTAAATGAAATCACCATAACAATGTTTTTAACATATCCTACAGTATTTACAACTCAAGCACTGATAGGCACTATTTTAATGCACAGCAAGCGATATCACCCATGACAGGACCAATCTGTTACGGCTTTATTCATGAAATTATTCAGATAATTTTACAGTGGTATATAGTTTACTTTTTTGTAAAGACAGTCCTGTGGATTTTGGGGTTTTTGGTGGTTTTTATTTTTAAACATTTTTAAATGGTTAAATGAATAATCCAGAAAATTAAAAGATTATGCTGACTCAACAATCAAGTTGTACACTGTTTGGGTTTTCTCAAAGTAAAATTGGGGCCACCTGGAACAGAACAGCAGCTTATGAGCCACAGAAGAAACACATGAATGTAGGAGTTCAACTCACAAAGACAATGTGTGAATAAAAGGTTTTCTGAATAATCTGTAAGAACACTGAAGAATCAAACCAACATCAAGGTGAAAAAACCTCTTGTAAATTATACAAGGGATACATTTCATGGTGTTCCTTGAAACATACTCGTGTTTTAATAATAATCCTGGTTTTCTCGATCTACTTTGATCAGTACTTGCTAAAGGCTTCAGAATATTAATTTTACTAGCAAAACTCATTTTCCTGAAAGAGCTACAATTTTTTTCCAACTCAAAATACAAACTCCATGAGAGATGGAGTAGGTTTAGCACGCTCAACTACAATGTAACTTTATCTCGAACAAGCACCTACTTCTCTACTGCTATTTTACATATCATTCAATTCACATTTTTTAAAATGTGCAATAAGCTTTCAGTACGAAATATTATTCACCATCAGAATATACATTGTTAACATCAGCTTTTATGTCATGTCTATTCAACTGGCTTGGCTTATTAACAAACCTATTTTCACAATTTACCAAAGCCGCATAACAACTTAGTTTTAAAGTAAGATTTTAATGCAATTTAGCCATACGTATGTGCATTGTGTTCATATGCAGTTATACTTAAGACATGACCAAACTTCATTAAGAGGGATTTAAGTGACACAGCAGCCTGCTTAACAGTAAAAAGAGGTAAGATTATCATGCAATTAAGTAGATATTACACAATCATATAGGCAAGACAGTGCAATATAACACAGAATAACACCCAGAGCATTCAAAATTTCTCAAAATAAGATATGAAGATACAGATATGAAGAATCTTGCACAGCCTTCTGAAATTTTTATAAGCAAGTACTTTAAGAAAAAGTGTGTTTCTATACATTGAACACTTCCTGAAACATTGTATTTGCTTTTGCTAAGTCCTCCTCTCCAAATCAATGCTGTAGTTATACCACTTCTTGCACTTCAGCCTTTTTGGTTTATCTCATTAAGAGGATGCTAACACTTGAGAATAAAAGGCCAAGCACTGTTTTTTAACTCTTCTGTATCAAACACAACACTATAAAACAATATAAAAGGCAACAATATAAAAACACATCATGTTCTCAAGAAAGTATTACTACCACAAATCTATAAAATATGTCTTCTAAACAGAGTATTTAAATAGATGAGCAATCAAAATTAAAGACAAACTATTTCTCTACCTCAGTGGAATTCAGAAAGTGATTTTTAAAAATATTATTATTGCTAAATGCCTCAATCTACATACAACTTAATATTGCCCGCTAGAAAAAAAATAGTTTATGATACAATACACAAGCTAAATTTATGAAAATATTTGATTAGAAGTTAGTTGCTACGAAAGAAGAGACAAACATACTTCCAGCTGTAGCTCTGTATATTTTCGTCTTAATTCAGTAACTTCCTCCCCAGCTTGCATCTTCTTGTATAAATCCAGTTCAGTATCTAGTAACTCTTTCTGCATCTAAGAAATTGTTATGGTAAATTATTAGTTCCACAGTTCACATTCTCTACCAAGGAAACAATTTTGTGATAAAACCCAAGGATCTATTGCTGCACTGCTATCAGCAAAGTATTTCAGAAATAAACAGCGATTTAAAGATTGGTCATCACTAGCCTCCAGGTAAGGTAGAAGTCTGCCACAGTATCTCTATCTGGAAAACAGATTCCTAGAAACTCTAAGGAAAGGGAATTTGAAAACTAAAAGCTGTAGTGGAATTTTAAACTTAACCAAGTTGTGGCTTATTAATTCAGATCACATCTGTAACTTTGGAGGTATACTGCTTACTCCACTAGGTTTCTACCTTCAAAAACAAATCAAGCACAAGCTTAGGAGTCTTCTTGGCAAGATAAAACTTCAATGTGTAGTAGTATGTTTCTGAGCTTGGTGATGCATACCTTTAAGACTACCATACAAAGCCAAAGCAAATGGAATTTTTTCTAAACTAGAGATACACAAAATAGAAAATGAAAAATTATACAGTAGTGATGATGAGATAAAGAGGGATTCTACAAAAAAATGCAGTACAATTATGAATGAATACGAAACCTATAATCAGCATTGAGAAAAAGCATCTTAAATTTATCCCAATTTCATAATGCAGAAAGCCCAAGTGGTAGTTCTGGGCAGACCACAGTAGAAAAAACAAGATCTCTGCTTAACAAAATGTTGGTCTCTGATGCACCCAGAGTTGTCTTCCAGCACACAATACCTTAATAAAATTATTAGAAAGTTAAAAAATATATATGAAACTGAAAGGTGTCTCTGAACCCAAATTTAGACATGTTCATTGCAACCACTGAGGTGCAGGTGCTGGTACAGGTGCAGAAAAGGGCTTTATACAACCGTTAAAATTTTATTTGAAGTTCTGTTCCAAATGAAAAGCTAGCTTTTTTTTTTTTTTTTAAATGGAAAAAGCAGCAGCCAAATGTTCCAGTGACATCACAAATGAAGGATAAAATTATAGATGATTGTGAAAGTTTTACATTTACACCCGTTGATTCAAAACCACAGCATGTAACATATTCAAAGGCTGGTTGTCAAGAGATGAAGGTTTCTCAGTTGTGACAGCTGGAAACCAAGTATCACCACTGAATGTTAAAGAAGGGAGTTTTTTGTTTCTTTGTTTTTTCCTGGAAGCTTTAAAAGAAAAAAAGCTGGATTATTCAACTGGCAACTTCAACCTGAACCCCTTTCAGCCCCATTTTCTGATTATCTACAGCAACCACAGGAAAAATCTATTATCTCCTGTACAACGGTTCTCAAAGTTTACAAAACTGGAAACAGTGTTTCTCTCAAATCCCACTGTGTTGCAACACATCAATGACATGGCAAAACAACCATTTCTGGAGTTTAATAATGACCAGCAGTTAGAACTCACAAAGCAGCCAGTGACACTGGGGTCAAAGACTTTTGAGGTTTATTTCTAGTGCTCTTAATGAAGACTTGTCTTTTATAGAGCTGTGCCAGGTCTCAAGAAGAAAATACCTCCTTGAAGACACACCGAGAGGCAGCAAAGGTTTCTACACTTGGGGGGGGAGAGCATTTTGTAATCTGCGTGAACTAGAACAAGACAAAAATAGGTAAAGATAATGGCACAGTCACACGGGCCTCATCTTCAAGTTTGCAGGGTCTTCTGAGCTGTCCAGGTTTTAAACGCTAACAAAATGCAACAGAACCTTGAGTAAAGTCTCTCAGAAAATTGTCAAAGTTGTAAATTTTAACTGAAGGCTCTGTTAATTCCTCACTTCCACAAAAAAGTCATATGGGACTGACTGTTTTCTCTCTTTCAAATGTTAACAAAACAATGCTCACAGATAATGCACAATCTCCCTGAGAGGAAAGCTATCAATAAAATCCATTTTTCTGCAGGTTCGGTATTTTGTCCATTATGAAATGGGTTTGCTTAAAATGTCTCTTCACCTTCCATATTACAAAGGAAATGGAAAACCAGCTCAAGAACTTCATTAAAACTGGAATTCAAATTAGCATATAACCTCACTTTACTAGTAAAAACAACAATCACACAAAAAAGTAGTGGACCAGGTTGCCAAGCAAAGGGTGATGTGGGCAGAAGAGATCTCAAGATGAACAAAATCAGGTTGACGGGGGACAACCTCAAACATACACATACCAATCCATATAAATGAAGGACAGCCTACAGAACAGCATCAAGGGGGGAAGATCTCATTACTTTTCTGGGAAATCAGTGCTCTCTGAAGAGCCTGTATACTAATACACACACATGACACAAAGAGCAGGTATTAGATGTCTACGTGTGCAGCTACAGGGCTGCAGTGTCACCAGGTCTACAGAAACATCATAGTAAAACTCACAGGACTGGAGTGGTACAGTGTATGGATACAGTCTCTTAAGGAAGGACAAGCCAGGACAGCGAGGAGCAGCACTTGCCCTTTATATGAGAGCACAGTATAAACGCACAGAGAGTCAGTCAAAAGCTTGTGAGTCAGGATTAGGATGGCAGCAGACCCATGCAGGTGATGTTACTGTCAGTGTGTACTACACACTGCCTGATCATGTAGATGAGGTCTTCCTCAGACAACTGAAAGAAGCCTCCTGTTCAAAGACCCTGGGCCTGGGTATCTGCTGGATAGGCAGGATGATTTTCAAGAATCACATTCTCCAAGTTCCAGAGTGTGCGGGAAATAAAGCAAATGTGACAGGATGCCTGCCTGGATGAACAAGGAGATCCTAACAAAACTTAAATCCAAAAACAAGGTGTACAACAGGTGGAAGCAGGATCAGATCACAGAAGGAATATAGAGAACTGTCTGAACATGCAGGCACTGGTTTGGAAAGTCAAAGCCCACCCACCTAGAATTAAATCTGGTAAGGGGGGTGAGAAACAAGAAGAAAGGCTTCTGCATATCCATCCAGCAGCAAGAGGAACACTATGCTGTGAAAAATGTGGGATGACTGCTGAACGTTGAAAGAGGACCTGGCAACAAAGGACACGGAACAGTCGAGGTACTCAATACCTCCTACTAGTCAGTCTTTACTGGAAAGACTTGCCTTCAGCAATCCCAGATGCTGAGACTAGTGCAATAACCCGGGGCAAGACTTATCTTTGTTGGAAGAGGATCAAGTTCAGAAACATTTAAACAAACTGGACAGACACAAAAACCTGGGACCCCACAGGATGCAACCACTATGTACTGAAGGAGCTCGCTGATGTCATTGCAAAGCCAATCTCAATTACCTCTGAAAGGTCATGACATCTGGGGGAGGTTCCTTGGGACTGAGAAAATGCAAATATCACTCCAATCTTCAAGAAGGGCAAGGAGATCTGGGTAACTACATGCTGGTCAGCCTCACCACAATCCCTGGGAGGATGAAGAACCAAAACATCCCGCAAACCATTTCCAAGCATATTAAGAACAAGAAGGTGATTGGGCAAAAACAAGGACAAAACATGCTTGACCTTAACAGCTGTCTATAACGAGATGACTGGCTTGGTGGACATGAGCATAGTGGAAGTTGTTTATCTTGACTTCAGTACAGCTTTCAGTACTGTTGCCCACAACATCCTCACAGCCAAAAGGATGAAGTGCTGACTAGATAGGTAGACAGTGAGATGAACTGAAAACTGGCTGAACTGTTGGGTTCAGAGGGTTCTGATCAGTGCCAGAAAGTCCAGCTGAAGACCAGCCACTGGTGGTGTACCCCAGTAGTCACTGTTTAACACCTTCATTAGTGACCTGGATGGTAAGACAGAGTGTTCCCTCAGCAAGTTTGTGGACCATACAAAACCTGGAGGAGTGGTTGGTACACCAGCTGGTTGTGTTTCTGTTCAGAAGGATCTTGACATGTTGGAGATATAGGGCAGGGGGAACCTCCTTAATTTCAACAAAGGAAAATGCCAAGTTGTGCAACTGGGGAGGAATAACCCCAGCCACCAGTACAGGTTGAGGGCTGCCCAGATGAAGAGGACCTGAGGGGTCCTGGTAGCAGAAGAGAAGCTGAACATGAGACAGCAATGTGTCCTTGTGGCAAAGAAGGCCGACAGCCTCCTGGGCTGCATTAGGAAGAGCACCACCATCAGGTCAAGGGAGGTGATCCTTCTCCTCTACTCTGCAGTGGTGAGGCCGCATATGGAGTGCTGTGTTGAGTTCCAGGCTCCCCAGTACAAGAGGGACATACTGAAGAGAAAGGCAAAAGGCCACAAAGATGATTAAGGGACTGGAGCATCTACTACATAAGCAGAGGCTGACAGAGCTGGGATTATTTAACTTCAGGAAGAGGTGGCGGCAGGTGGGGTGGATCTAATTCATGTGTATAAATACACAGCATGGATGAGTAAAGAAGACATCCAGACTCCTCTTAGTGGCACCTGGTGATGGAACAAGACAAACCCCAGAGATCCCTTCCAATCTCAACGATTTTGAGCAATTTTGTGTTACCAGGCTAATTTTCTTGTCCACTCCAAGAATTTACTGGACCACTCTCAGGGTAAAATAACTGTCATGGGTTAAAATGCTGCATTTAAGTTTTCTAGTCAAGAATTTAGCAAGTTTTCATGATGCAACTTGCTTCCTCATTTCCATGGGTCTGGATTCATTTCCTTGCATGTGACAAAATCCACAACCAACTGGTATTCTTGGATCAAAACTGATATAAACTACTTTTTCCTGTCCAAATTTAGGAAGCACTCTATACCACACCAGCAGAAGAGTATTTCTCAAAACCATGAGGCTTTAAGAATCAAATGCAGCTTTAAAAATATTGCCAATTTCTAGGACTTTTATAGTTCAAATTCACTCTACAGGCAGGTAACTTCCTTCAGACTTCTCAGAAACATTTTCTCACCGGAAAACGTCCACACTCTCTCAAAAACATAAAAATGTCAAAAAAATTATCTTCTCTCATCTCCAAAAAAAGGAGAGTTTAATCTTATTATAGCAGTGCCTGAATTCTGGGATTATTATACTTAGTTCCCCCTCTAAAACACAGTAAAACATTCCACTGCAACTGAAGTTGTTTTATGAGGTATAAACCAAGTTGCAGGAATTATAACATATACCCATTTTCAGGATAAAAATAAGCTGCTTCAACTTCTTCCTGACTGACAAATGATGTAAGAAACTACAGTCAGTACATACAAGTCATTTCAGTATTTCTTTTTGATTATTTCTTTTCAAAACTGTACATCACTGTAATTTACACCGCAGTTACTTTTAATGCCTATATTTCTATGCAAAATAAAGCAGTAGAAATGCTGCTTCAAACTGAAAACTAATGATCCATTTAAATTAAATCTGGGTTGTAATGTTACACCAGCTTTTTAAAACAGAATCCCAAACATTAGAACAGAAGACTAAGAATTCTGAAGATTTAAGAACTGAATGAAAACAGCAATAAAAGATCAAGGCTTTTTGTCTTTACTAGAAAATACACTGTACAAAAATCTGCTCTTTTATCAGTGTGCAATTCCTCACTTGATAAAGCAAGAAAAGCTTGTAATATATTTAAAAGAACACTTACTGATTTCTTAAAATGTTATTTCTCAAATTCTCACTTAATCACCTTGTGATCTGTTTAAGAACATATACTTAGAAAAAGCAAAATATTGCATTTCAAAAGGTAATTTAATTAGATCTTTAAGCAGTTGGGAAACTGCTTGTAACCATGTAATAACAATAATTATAGCAGAGGAGAGAAATTCCTCACAGGTACAAGCCAAACCCAGGTAGCTAGGTCAAAGGAAAACTGACCAGTATGATCTTCAATCTAAGAAGCTTAGCATACTGAAAAATTTCAGTGACATAAACAGCCCCAGAAAATTATGTACAACAGTCAACTAGTTAGGCGAAACACTTTGTTTTGTGTATCAAACCTGACCAGAAGTTGTCTGTGTTGCATAACGGTAATGCTTTTGCGTAAGAAACCATATTTTCATGATTGCTACTCAAAATTTAAGAAAGCTATAGACTACCAGAAGATCAGATAAGGAAAAACAAATAATCATATGATTTTTGGTTTGTGTTTTTGATTTTCCAGACATGTAACAGTGGGGAAACCTTTCAGACAACAGCATGGTTTTAAAATTAACTATGTTCCTTTAAAAAGAAGGCAAAAGCAATCTCACTTCAAAGATGACTTCAAAATTAAACTAGTATGGCTCTAAACACTGCTGATGTGGCTGCACATTTTTATTCTGCTCACATAAGCATGTGAATTCTTCTTATTAAAAAGCTGACCAAAACTTGAGTACCTGAGTCTTAGTTTTCATGCTTTTTAAAGGAGTCCCTCCTCCTGGTGATACACCTTTTAATTCATCCTTTAACTTGGTAATGCTATTAGTCAAAATTTCCAGTGTTTTCATGATTTCTGCTTTGTCTTCTGACTTCATGGCTTTATTCTTCTCCAGCTTTGAAATCAGCATCTGCCCAATTTAAAAAAAAGAATAAAATCTTTTACTTAGCAACTACTATTACAGGTCTGTCTTCCAGTACGCATTACAACTAATGGAAAAACAGAATATTGCATTTATTTTGCTTTGATATTCAAACTCAGCATATAAGGCTTTTAACAGCTTATATTAAACTAAATTCTTTGTTTGAATCTCTGATTAATTTGCTAACAAACATATGATATCTCCATTTCATTTGGACAGATTTGCTCAACGCACTTAAGTTATTCAAAATTTTTATTCAACTTAAACGATATTTTGGCCTTTCTCTGCTCCTAAGCCTAAGTGTAGCCATGCATACTTTTCTACATCAATCCTCCTGGTCTTGTCAAGTAGAACTCTCAGGATTTCACTTCTCCCAAAAAATATGCATGTGGCACCCATTTGGGTGCAATTTCAATGAAAATTGCACCTAAATTGCATAAGCTTGTAGTTTAAGTAAACTAACAAGACAAGTTAGATTAAAACTCTAAACTTAAAATAATGTGATAATACCATTCTAAGAGAATGCTTATTTCATAGGCCAGTTTTGTAGCCCGTGCTTACAAATTCTGAAATATTTTACAGTGAACTGAGACTTTACAACTGAATTGCTGACTTTCTTTAATGCTAACATTTACCTTTTGTGTTTCGATGTGCTTCTCTAAGATTTCTTGCTTCTTTTTTCTCACATCTTGTTGAAGTCGTAATGCTTCCTAGAAGCATAAAAAAATTACAGAAAGTTTCTAGATTTTGAAAAATAATGCCAGAAGAATAATATACTATGCCTGACAACTATACAATAGTGACTTACAATAACAGGGAAAAAATTAGTAACAGAAACTCAAGGTACTAATGGACAATGTTTCAAATTATGCTTTGGAAAACAATGCATCATCAAATTAGTGGAGGATCTAATGATCTTTCCTAGTTAGATCTGTGTTAAGAACACTTTATTATTACTTACGTACAAAGTAGCCCCTTACACAATTCCACTGAAAGCTGAAAGGCAATATAATACACTACCGCAAGAGGTATAACATACAAGAGCTTAAATATGCAAGGACAGTATCTTGAAAGAAACTGTAAATCAAGTCCATCAATTAAAACACATTCTCCCGTATAGTTACAAGCAGAAAGAAAATACATTCTGTTTCCTAAAATTAAAGTGCTACCCAAAGAAAACCATCTCTTTTGCATCCTACTGCTGTAACTTGGAAGTGTCAAGTACTACAACTCAATCTCCTAAAAACAGAATGTTGACACTGCAATGGGCAAATCAAAATGAGCTGAAACTGATAAATTTGTGACATAGAGCAGTCAGAAGGAGAAGCAGGAGGAGATGCCACAGCTGCTGTGCTCAACTTCTACTAGTGCTGCTTGAGAGAAAGCAATTGCTTCTTGTTCTCAGATACAGAATGTAGAAGTCTTAGACAGCAGGATACTTGTGGAAAACAATTAAGAGCTTTGACATCAACATATTTAATGGGATAAAAGAGGAGAGGCAGACCATGATTTTTCAGTTCTAGACTACCCATCAACTGGGATCAGACTGCAAGTGAATTATCGTATACAAAGAGCGTAAATGCACAACAGCCATAAAAAAAGAATAGTAATAAGGTTTCTGTATGTCTTCCCAAATACTGACAAATTCTGCTGCATGAAATGTTAGTTTTGCAATACAGTATGCAATCATTTTTTTGAAGGGAAAAGGAAGATAAGACAAGGGGATGAATGCTTAGAAAAACTAGGGAGACAGGAAGAAAGAAGGGAGTGAGTCCCACAAAATCATGTTTTTCCACAAGTACTAGTACATTGTAATAGAAATCTCTGAAGAGAAGAAGGAGCACATGAAAAAGGAGCCAATCACTTAGCACATCTTCAGTGTCTTCTCTCAAAAAAACCCTACAGCTGTTATGCTGAGTCAGTAATTTTATTACAAGCTTTTTGCCATTTCACAGGCACTTAGCATCTTAACTTGAAAGGTAAATGCTCTGATTCAGAAAAACATGTTTTAGGGGACAAATATGAAATGAAATCCCAAAATTAGAAGTGATTTCTTTAAAGTCTGGACCAATGCCACAACTGACATGCAGCTACAAACTGCTATTTCAAATTATATTAGACAATAGTTACAGAAGATTATCAAAATAAGCTAAAAATCTTTGTTTAACAGTTGTACGGCTTTCAACACTTATGTTTGAATCTAACTTAGAATTGAACTCTTAATTTGAGGTTTGAAACCAGTAAGATAAACACTGTCCTTGTATTTAGTTTTTCTAAATTATAATAAAAATAAGAAAAAGAATAAATGATAAAGAATAAAAGGAGCTTTACTGAGCTCTTTTGAAAATTCTAAGCAAGCTACACTGAGTCACCTATTCACGGCCAAATGCATTTTTGTTGCATTTCCTCTCTAACAAAAAAAAAAAGTGAAAACCTAATAGTATGCAAAAACCAAAAATGGATGCAGGAGAACTATTGTTTGGAAACAATAAAATGCGGAGTCACACAGTTCTCAATTCTCTCAAGTAATGAAACAATTCTGGTCACAAGTACAAAATACACTGAGAATATAGCCCAATTTGATGGTAATACAAGCCAGCTCCAGGAAGGCTTAAGAGAGAAGAACAGTGGCTATACTATACTCCCTTCTCACTCACAATAGACAATTCATGCCTCAACATGGAGATTCTGCCTCCAGGAAAAGTGTTTCACATTTTGAACTTCTAGAGAGTTTAAAATCTGCTTACACTACCTGAACATACACTGAAAAAATTAACAAAACAATGCTGAATTCTCTTGTCCTTTGAAAAGAAACCATTATAGTGAATTTAATCTTATAACTAGTTTCATCTATGCTCTTGAGATGAATATACATAGTGCACTATCTCTAGTGGTCACAAGTTCCCAATCTAGGTCCATTTTACAAATAAGCATGTTTAATTTACCTGTTTTTTCTTCTGTGCTTCATTAGAGTCTAGCACGGAAGTGGAAACAACAGGCAAAGATTTCTGTGCTGCCTTCAAAGCAGCAGGGTTGTACACAGTTTTTGTCAAGCCAGTAGAAGTGGATAAAACCTATAGGAGGAAATCATTTTATTCTTTTGCCAGTGAATTTCAATTTTTTAAAAAAAAACCCCGTGAGTGCTTAAAAAAATATATAAGCGTCTTTTCTTTTGTCTGTTTTGATGATATGGAATATAAAAATTTGGTGTAACAATTATATTTGGAGTTGCTAAAGCTGAACAATTTTTAAAGAGGCAGCACCACATCAGATATGTAAAAATTATAAACATCAGATTATAAATCCTTTCCATTGAGATTTCATATGTACTTCCAAGTTTCAAATATATAAATTTTTATGTATTTGAGCATAATTAAGGAAATAGAAGAATGAGGTTTTCCCAAGAATAACTGAAGTTTTTGTTGTTTTTTTTTTTTAAGTTTAAAATACAATTTTTCATGGCTGCATGAATTTTCCAAGCAAAAATTCCATTTGGACTAAGGTCCAAAGTAGGTACTTTTGATACGTAGTTTGTGGAAAGTTGAGCTTGCACAATCAGCAAGAAGTAACTTAAGTACAGGGAAGTCTTCAACATCATACAGCAAAGGAAGAGACTCCTATGTCTCTCTGTTCTCTTTCCTACATTTGTAATGAGGTATGAAATTTCTCCATGACTTAAGAACACAGTTGTCTGCTTTACAAACTCTCTAAAGTATACTATGTACATCTCCAAAATACCTGAAGATTTGGACTATTCTGATTTTTTATCATGTTAGAGGACATTTTGGCCATGTTAGTATTAAAAACTCCATGGCTAAGTGCTAGAGATAACATAGCCATGATTTTGCCTGCCTTGTTAGCAAATCACAGCAATTATGCAATTGATATAATTTCCAGGAGTTTAAAAATACTTTATATATATGTAGAAAATTAAAAGATGCATGCAGTCTGTTGGTTACCATGCACTCCATAAAATAGACACAATGCCCATCAACAGAAGGAAAAAAAAAAAAAGAGACGGCCAAGAAACATTAGAAAGACAGAAAAGATCGAGATCAGAAGAATTTACAACAGAAATGCTTCATATAAAAGCTTTTCACTTTGTTGTGCTATTTATACAATTTCTTCTCACAGTATTTTCCAGAGTAGGTAGTGCAGAGAAGGGGGGGGGGCGGGAAGGAAGGAATAATCAAAGCATGTTATGGGCTATTATAAAAGGTGATATAAAATGCTCTAAGCAGGCCATTAAAAAGGAGATAAAGGATTTTTTTTTAAACTTAAAGCACATTAATGTATGCATATCCTGATCATATAGTTCCTATTACAAAGTAGCTTTAGGATAGGCTACATCACAGACAGAGGACCAAGACAAAAATATTGACACACTCCTTTTGCCCTCAACTGTCTTCATGGCAGAGTGAACCATGCTTCCTCATCTCTTTTAATATAAGGAGAGATGCCACAGGAGATGTACCTGCATCATCTAATACAGAAGAGCAAGAAGCAACACATTAATGTCTTCTAAATCTCTTACTACTATTCAAGAGAAGGAATAGTGTCAATCTCTTGACGGGTTCATAAATTTGCAAGTCCCTATACAAATCTCAAAAGGCCTCACGATGACTGATCCATCTCCTTTTCCTTCAGCTCTTTGGGAAACATAGCTACCTACTTTCTTACTGGAAAGTTCTTGTCATACCCTGCACTCAGTCAGAAGCAAAAAAACATCTAGGACATGACATCTGTGGTTTTTGACAGCTGTCAATCATTTAATTTCTAAAGGTTATAGAGTGTTATCACTGCAAACTAAGCAAGGTATTTCCTTGTAAAGGTAGTATGTAAAAACAGGTCAAATCAAGTTTCAGAACCCTACCAAAAAAGCCAAAGGAATCTGCTGCTTCACGACCAGCCCACTGAACAGCCCAGTAGTTAATCAAAATGAGTCTGTACTATAAGACAACACAGTGGAAAACCATTTTAGCATGACTTTACTTTTTGTAGACAAGTGTTTCAGAATAACTCAGCTCTTACAGAATGAGAAAAAAAAAGTATTTCCACTTAAACTGAAGCACACTTCCTATTTCTAAAGTAAGTATATAGTATATATATAAAATGTAGTTCATGAATACACAGTAAGATATTTATCTGTAACTAATTAGGACAACAAGAATGCAACTAATCAAACCCAACAACCAAACGTAAGCCAGAAGCCAGAATCAGTGCATTTAGGTGAACTGCTCAGCTTGAAATGAGTCAAAGACACATCCTCTACAATTACAACTCAACACTAAGTATTGTTAGCTTTGTATGCTAAGCACAGCATAGTGTTTTTGGAGTAAATTTGACTTAGATTCCACTAAATGCGTTAACTGCCATACCATAAGGGGGTGGGGGGGGAAATGCAGTGGATGCTTCATTCATTTCAGGTCAAGCCAATTTCCAATAGAAAAGATATATACCTAGGCAGAGGAATCTTGTTACTGGGGAAAGCTTACTGTCTTTCTACCAAAAGCCTTCTCAAATGAATGTTATAAACACTAGGGAAGCTTGTCCGCTAAGGGGCTAAACAGACCTGGAAACATGCATCTCAAACTTTACTACTAAAGTAAACACAACTCTGTGATCTGAAAATTGCAACCACTGGGCAAAATACATAACTCATAACCACAATTCAGATACACCTTTCCCACTCTACCTCTTTGTGTTTTCTATACTGATTAATTTCCACTTATCTTTTCACAATTACTGAAAATTTTAAGACCAAATAAGAAGGTAAATGTTTATAGCATCACCTTTTAAAGGACAGAAAAGCCCAAACACGTTTTTATAGAAAGGCTTTCTACAGATTCATACGTAGTGTCAAAATGTATTTATTTATTTCTGTATTCTTCTAACAACTCAGGATCCTGGAATGTAACTAGGTATTTTCATGACTGAATAAACATAGATCCTACTATATTAAAACAAAAGCCACAGAACAGCATCTTCTGTCCTAGCATGTTTTATTCTTCATATAATCATTTAGCCATCTGCTAAGCCAAGTTCTGACATATTGTACTTTATAAAACTAAACTTTAGCAAATACCTTGATTCATAGTTATAAAAGAAACTTAACATTGACACAAGGGGTTTTATAATAAAATTAGTTCCACTGAAGTTAAATGTAAGAGGAAGAGAATGAGAGACATTCTCTTACCTTTTCAGTTGTTGGAGTAACTGGCTTTGACACAAAACCCAGTCTATCCTTCACAGATAATTTAGTCACATTCTAAGAAAACAAAACAAAATTATAGTTCAAATATACTTTACTTTATGAATATTTTACTGTTTCCTGTGTAATTCCAAATGTTAGGAATTTAGAAAAAATATATTTAACTAATGAAACCATATACTTTTGAGCAACAATACAAGAAAAATAATATTAAAGCAGCTGATAAAATGGAATTTAGATATTTGATTATACAGTTAATATACATCTATAAGTAGACTGGATAAGACAACGATAAAGCCAAATTTGGAATTCAAAATTATACTACGTATTTTTTGCAAGAAGTCCATGACATGCCAGCTGGCAGAGGTCCTTTTAAATACACTCCAGTTTTTGTGTTTTATAATCTGCTATTCACAGGCATCAGTTCAAGAAAGTTGATTGAATTTAAACTACAAATGTTTTCTGAAGTGTGGTGGTCTTCCTTTTCAGAAGTAAAACTGAAGTAATGGCACAATGTTAATAATGAAATACTTCTAACGTAATAAAAATTTAAAGGCTATTTCTAATGGGAGTAACATGCCAGATTCCGTCATTATTCATACTGGTACTGTAGTTACATTCTGCCTTGTATTAAGGGTGATGTACAAATACTGAAAACACTTTTAGATCATTTTAGCTGTTTAACAGATGCAATATTAAAAAAAGGATAGCTTTTAGTTCTTTGGATAGAAACCAACTTTATTTTGAAATCATAAAATTGCAATTTAACATAACATTACTGAAATATTTTCAGAGTGCTTTTTTTTTTTAAACTAAGTAAAAAGCTACGATACTAAAAATTAAGTACCATGCTTGGGTAAGAAAGCCAAGTATCATAGCACTGAGGAAAACCGTCAAATTAGGTGCACTTATAAGTAGTAAATGTGTACTTGTACTATATGAGTAACTAATGGATACATTCATACCCTATGGAACCTATTACAGAAAGAAAAACATGCAACTGATTTTTTGACTATCATACATACCTGAGTGACTTCTGTATTGGCACTCTGTGCTTCTGCAGGTTCGATATTACTTGCAGGTACCGGACCTAATCGCTCCTTGACCGACTGTTTCACTACTGGTAAACTAGGTTGCTGAACTAAGGGTTGTATTACCTGTAACACCACCCCACCCCCCAAAAAAACACATCATAATATTAATAACAAAAGGCTGCTACATATGTAGTTCAATAAATGCACAATGAAACTGCTGCAATAGCATTTAGATTTATACTTCTATTATCCAGTTTTTTCACCTCTTGGCAAAAAATAAACACTTCATGAGATTTAGGATGTTATAAACACTATTTGTATAGTGCATACAGCACTAACCTCTACTTTGCACTTGCAGCTCACAGAAGTGATCAAACAACTCTGGTCTATTTCTATTAATCATGTCTACTTAAGACTACCTTAATTTTCACCTGTCAGAACTGAATAAAAAGTAATACGCAGTCTTCTCATTCCTTTCACAATTCTTTCATCATCAACCATTTAGTTATGAAAAGGCAGAATACAAACTTCTATCACAAGGACTCTCACTTTTTATAGTGGTATGTCACTTTTCATCTGCTATTTGTTTAACTTGGACAAAATACAGAAAGAAAGAAGGATATAGAGACATGCAGTCATGGGGCTGAGGAAAGAGAAAACAGAGCA
The DNA here is from genome assembly GCF_031877795.1 of Strix aluco. Classification (NCBI taxonomy): domain Eukaryota; kingdom Metazoa; phylum Chordata; class Aves; order Strigiformes; family Strigidae; genus Strix; species Strix aluco. The sequence goes on along the minus strand of NC_133932.1, from coordinate 90,103,073 downwards.
GCTAATCTTTAAACCTACCATGGATATGCCCTGACAGCTAACACCTTGCCTTATTTTCTTTGACAAAAACATTAAACACTTAAGACCAAAAAAATATGCTTCCAAGCAAGCTTCCTGTCATATTTATGACCCTCAAGAGGTCACCTAATCCATTCCTCCACTTCAGGGCAAAGTCAGCTATACCCAAGCCATTACTGACAGTATCTATCTATATAGTTCTTGCAGATTTTCAGTGAAAGACGTCTTATCACTTCTCTAGGCAGAAATGTTTCAGTATCCTTTAGCATTAGAAAATGTTTTTTAATATCTAACCTAAATCTCCTATGCTGCCTTTTAAGCCCAGTACTTCTTGTTTTATCTACCAGAGATGTGGAGAGCACATGATTTCTGCTTCCTAGCAGAAGTCTTTTATTTGATGATTTATTACAATTGACTCATGCCAACTTTATGAAGTTCCATTCCTTTCAGAATTTCCACAGTGAGAATTTTCCAAAGTAATCCTGCTGAGGAAACAGCAATGCTCAAGAAATTGTAGAGGACTACTGAAGGGACAACTTAAAAGCCAACTGATTTTACATTGAAAAAAATTCAAAAGCCTGTCTTTAGTGCCTGACAGAAAAAATCTGGCCAGAAACCATTATAAATACAGGTGAAATTAATTAATACACCAGAAATCTTGACAAAAATTCAAGTACTTAGAGTATGTGAAGTACTATAAGAAAAGAGTTTCCATACTGTTTGTAGATATGATACCAAATATTAATTTCAGTGAAAAGGGAAGTAAATATTCATGGCTCCTGAAAGGCTTATGAACTAAAAATACCTGTTTATTGACTCAACAATTTGGTAATTGTTATATTTTGGGGTAGAAGGTAAAAACATTGCACTTAAAATTTTAATTTCCTGTTTAAATTTTTCTTGTCACTGTGCACCCTCTATCACCCATAACAGACTTCAAATTGTAGTCTCCTGACATGTGGTGAAAGGCTGTTCTTTGTGAAGTGGGAACCCTTAATAATATCACCTGGTACCAAGGGGAATTCATTCTCAAACCATCAAGGTTAACTTGCCAAAGGTGGTGTGCTAGGAAGCTAGTAACATCACTAAAAACTGTAAGGCTATTTAAAATTGATGTTTTGCAAAATAACAAATATACAGATCAAATACTTCTTTGGAAATACAGAGTTAATATTCCAAGCTGGATAGCATAATCAGCAAATAAGCTGATGGCAATAACTATTCAAACTATCCTTCTCAAAAGAGGTAATGTTTGTATGAATGCAAAGGACATACTCCACTGCCCTCTCCTGGTGGAGATGTAAATCAAGCTTAAAAAGTAAATACCATTTTGAGTAGCAGTGGTTCAAATCAAGCATGAAGAATATTTATAAATTTGATTCCAAACTCAAATCTAAATGATGATAACTGGGAAGACAGTGAGCTAGGTGTCATTAAAACTGCATTTTTGTAGCTAAAAAGCAGGGCATCTGTTACAAAAGGAGAGAAAGGAAACTGTTAAAATGACCTACAGCAGGATTGCTATGGAAAACTGGGTCATTGACTCTGAACGACAACATACACCATCCAGAGAAAGAAGGAATTCAAAACTTAAGAATCCTCTAACAACTCATTTGTACATTATATCAGTGTATATAAATAAGTGAATGTTTCTTCTACAGATCCTGCCTCATATTTTCTAACCATAGAATGTGTTATTCCGTGCTAACAGCAAATCCAATAAAGCAGGATACACATGTATTTAAGAAAGTCTTGCTACACTGGCACCTAACTGACCTGACTCTCTATCCAATAACCTACACAGCCTGGGAGAATCCAAGCTTCCTCTTACGTCTGAGTGGAACCACTATGCCTGCTAACAAATCTGATTTGGTTTACCACAGGTTACAAATCTCAGCTCTGCAACAGTGACTGCTGTTTCATATTCTTAAAAAGCTGACAATGCTACTATGCACAAGACAACTACCAATAGGGGCTCCACTGTGCAATTCAATCCAAAAATGTAGAATGAAATAGTTCAGTTGGAAGGGATCTACGATGATCATCTAAGTGCAACTGCCTGATCACTTTAGGGCTAACCAGAAGTTAAAGCACATTACTAAGGGTATTATCCAAATGTCTCCTTAAACACTGACAGGCCTGGGGCATTGGCAACCTCTCTAGAAAGCCTGTTCCAGTGTCTGACCACCCTGTCTCTAAAGAAATGCTTCCTGATATCAAGTTTAAACCTCCCCTTACGCCATTCCCACACATCCTGTCACTGGATTCCAGGGAGACCAGCACCTCCCTCTCCAACTAAAACTGTAAAATGTCCCTGATCCATTCCCACAAAATCAGTCTCTCTAATGCAGCTGTCCTCTTACACTGCTGTTTGCATGTCCCCTCTCCCTACGTATATATTTGTGTGTATCTGTATATACCTACAGGTACCTTTGTGTAAAACAAATCCTACTGCTACTTTCTGTAGCAGTATGCATGCCCAACAGGAAAGGAAAAAGGAAAACCACTGGAAAAAACAGCACCTTTTGAAAGAAAATGGAAATTATCTTCCAAAAAAAGCAATATAACTTTGCTGTCTTTCCTATGCTCACCAGAAGAAAAAAAAAAAGTCTATACTAGTTAAAGCAAAATGGATGTTATTCAGCAGACAGTAGCATCAAATCTTGCTTCACATGAGATGACAACAGAGTGGAAATCTCTAAGTCACAGAAGGGCCTTCTTTAAATACCTTCATCTTATCTTGCTAATCAACTCCTGAATCTTGTATCTGAAGTCAAAGAATCTACAATTAAAGAGTAACTTTCGGAAAAAAATTACATGAAGTATTCATTATTTCAGAAGTACTTAGTTTACTTTGTATAAACGTTTTTTTAAAATGTTTTAAAGCTTATATTTTATATAACTTTCTAGACAGAATAGACTTAGATCCTGTACCTTCTGTGTGGTAGTTTGGATTTGTGGTGCACTGCCCTCTCGATGCCAATAAACTTTAATAAAACGATTATTTAATACTGCTTCTGTACTTGATATAGCTTTCTTTGCTTCCTCGTGTGTGGCAAACTGAATAAGGGCACCTTCTGGATCACCTTGATATGCAACCTAAGATTTAAAACAGAATAAAAACTTATTGCATTGTAGGTTTTTTATTTGTGTCTTGATTATCATAAGATCACTAGTTTCAAGGCTCATCAGAAGCTTACAATTTAAACCTAATATAGGTCATTAGATAAATACTTCCCATTCATGATTCCGTCTCAAAAGCTTAGTGTCAAGGAGCAACCTTGAGATTAAGCTAATAAACTTCAAGAACAGTTGAAAAACCCTGAAGCAAACAGAAGTAAAATACCTAAACAATCAAACGGTATTTCTAATTGCAAATATGAGTAGTTGCTTGAAAGACAGGAGGAATCATCACCGAAGAAAACTGCTACAAAAAATACAGGGGTCAGTTAATAAATGTCCTATCTAGTACCAGAGATAGACAACAAAACTAATTTTGGTTTTCCTCCTTTGAACATTAACATTTTAGACACATTCAAAGGACAGAATTATACCTTTTGGAAGAGCATAGCTTGCAATATCTATCTTGGTATCTGTCTGTCTCTCTATACACATCCACATAAAATTTTACCTGCCTTACTAAATCATACTGCCTGCTAATACACCCACATTCTTAGGTAAGCTATGGAAAGGCTTAAGAAATGCCTAAGAGCAATTAAGAGAGATTTAATTCCCTCAGTGTTCAGACAGGCACAGGAGGCTTATTCTGTACTCTGTCAGTATGCACAAAAATATTCTATTACACCTCTTCATTCAGCCTCTCAGTGCAAACAAGAAAGCATATGTAAAAACACAAGCTAGCCTCTGAAACTTTTTGATAATGAAGCATGATGAAAGATCAGACTGAGTAGCTTAGAAACTGGATATGAAATACTGACATTACCCATGCAGCCTGCAATATGTAACATTCAACCTAAGTTAGGCCCTAGTTCTTTGCACCTCTTTTTATCTTTGTTTGCTTATTTCTGTTTATAAACGTGGGTCATTCAGATACACCAAGGAGTAATTACAAGGGAGAAGCCACCACTATTATGGTGCTAGAAAGCAATCATGTCACAGGGACTGCTTTCTGGATGAGAAATACAGGTGTTCTGTATTCACAATTTATCTCAAAAAATAGAGGGTTTATGGTATCAGATCCAAACTTCAGAAAAGGGGTGAAGAAAGACACTTCCGATCAATTTTCAGTGTTATAAACAATGTATCTTAAAAGTCTTATCTGTGAGGAAAACATTTGTTCAAAATCTACGATGACTAGAACATTTCATTTCTGTTTCTTCAATGACTATTTCATTAAAAACAAAGAGATCGTGTTTAAGAAACAAGTTAAGAAAGTAATGAGGACAGTTTCAGGGAACCACTTAAAAAACAACAGCATTCTCCTTTTAGCAATACCTCTATCATTAACTCAAAGCATACTGCCTTCTCTTTCTTGACTCTTACCTGCAAGTTGACTAAGTTTCCAAACTTACTGAAGTGCTCATTAAGTTTGCTGATATTGTTAAGTTCTGGGGGAACTTTTCTCAATTCAAGTTTTGTATTTTCATTTCCAAACTGCACCTTCTTCTGGAAACCTGGACTATTTGTTCTGTTAAAATTTTGCCTGCAACAAATGAAAAATCAAGCCAGAAATCCATAGCAAGCTACCAAACACAATGTTAAATCGTATATGCTTACGTAGGAGCATGTGTGTATGAGACACAGGGGAAAAGATCTTCAGACTTAAAAGAGAATACAATTTTATAAAGTGTGGAATAGTACAGCACACAGGTCCATACACCTGCAGTTTTCCCCACCGATAACCTCAGCATATCCCGGTGCATAAATCTGCAAGATAATTCACAGTAACTTGTTTGTGTCAGTAAACCCTGTCTTCCACACTGCTTCTCTCCAAAAACTATTTCTCAGCTATTACACAGACTCTCCACACTAATGTTTCAAATAACAACTACTTCAAGGCTCTCCACAGTCCCAGTAATCTCTTAAAATCCAACCTTTTGTCACCCCAGGTGTATCTGGACACTAAGGACTTCACCCTATATTTTCTGTCAGTAACATACCTGGCAACTCAAACCAAAATAGCAATAATAAAATTCATGTTTCAAAACTAAATTCAGTCATCTCTAACAACCATTACACTGCAGCTTCTCTTGTTTCTTAGATCATTCCAGCTTTCAGGGAGTAGATCTTGGTATCATCCAAAGTAACTTCAGCTATCTCTACACTGCCTTTGAGAGAAGACAGTCAAATACAGATTACTCTATAGTGTGATTTATTTTAGTACAGTCAGCTTATTCACAGATCAGCTTGCTTACAATTTATGTAGATTTATAGTATGTTTCAGATTACAGAAAAGAGCTCCATGGAATTCCAACTATTAAGTCAACCTTGTGTTAATGATCACTCACTTGTCAAACCAAGTCTTCTTTGTAGGAACTCCACCATCCCCTGCACCAATTGTTCTTTTCCTGGATTCAGCATCTACCACTATTCTCATACTACTTTTATTAGGAGGTTTTTCTGTAAACAGATGAAAAGATTTTACAATATTGCTTGTATTTTCTGTATATTTGATCGTAAAAAGGTATTCTGCTCACACTGAATTTGCATTGAAAAGTGCAATTGTTTATTTTGAAATTAGTATGATCCTTGTTCAAACTGAATCAAATCTTGGTCACACACTATTCTTCTTAACTATCAACAGATGCAGTGACAGATCAAAATAGCTAATAGTCATTTTGTCATAGTAACATCACACATAAGGAAAACAAAAGAGGTGTGGCAGAAAGCATCTGCCTCAAGATGACTGCACTCACTGATTCACAATGTTCCATACAATACTCTGAGGCTCACACCATTTCTACTAACACCTCCATTCTACTATTAGATGGCACACACAAAAATGCTCATGATAGGAGATGTACAGTACTCCAGAGCACTGACACCTAGAAGCAAGATTTAGGGATGGGGTGGGAAGAGGACTGGCTCTTGCTGAAGAACAAGAATCATACTGGGGGACTCCTCACTGAAAATATACCAACAGAGACATAATAATATTAAATACAATTACATACAGATGTAAACAAAACCAGATTTAAAAAAATGGTTTTATCCCTCTTCTGTTCTCATTTTGTGGGCCGCTGCTTCTTCTCAGGGCCATGGGAACTATGAGGTTAAGATTACTCATGCATAACTGTCTGCTACCAGATAAAAATGACTCTCTCCTCTCCGCAGCATCATCCTAAAATTCTGTTACAGAAACATTAACATTTTCTGTATAAAAGATATACAAAGTGAACAGTTATTACAGCCAAGTGTACACTGTGCAATACTCTAGCAAGAGATTTCATTTCATCTATAAAATGCACAGACAAACCAACTATGAGCATAATTTCCTATTCAATTAAACTTCTCTTAATTCCAGAAGATTTTAAAAAGGCAATGTTTTCCAGTATTACATTTACTGAAAACTGCCTGTATCTGCATTAATGTAAGAAAACAAGCTAGACTAGGTAAGTATAGATTTAAGAGCATACCTCTGGGTGGTAGATCCATATCACCTGATGTGAGTCCTATCAAATTTGGTCTTTGGGCATGTACTCTATGTCTATACATAGGTCTTGAAGTATTTGTTATACTTGGAGCTTCTGGATTATAGCCATCTGTGTCATACGTTTCTGGTAACAAAGAAATTGTCTAATTAAAATAAATTGCAGTTAAAACCCCTAAGGTTTCAAATATAATATTTCATTTAATTACAATATACAGTTACAATGGTAAAGTTGTGTAACAACTATCCTAAAAAACTGCCATGCCAAGTTTTCTGCTTAAACACAATGAAAATAATATTCCATAATCAAGATTCACACTCTACATGCAAATTTTATTCCATCCTGAACTAAGTTAAGAAAAAAGTGTTAAATTACTGTCACAGTCTAAATGATACAAACTTATTCTCCCAAACTATGAAATGATAATATCTAAATATTATCTAAAAAGTACAGTATAATATGAATCAATGTTATTCTATTTAGCAAACCTTGTGGGCAAAGCCTCAGTACTACACCTGCTGTAAAAAGAGAGGGTGGAGCAGGAGGCGGCTGGTGATGAATACCCGTTGTAACAACGGTAGGAACTGAGCTAGTTGCTGAGTTTGGGGGGGCATCCATGCCAGCAGGCTGCAGTGGGGGAAGTGGAGGGGGTGGTCCTGTCAAAAACAAAGGAAAACACTGCATTAATTTATTACCCACTAGACTTACATTACACCCAACTCATAAGGAAATTGATCTGAAACGTTTTTAAGCCTACTTAAAAAAAAGGGGCTGAGAAGGCATGTATACAGACATGATGTTGTACCATTCAATCATATGAAACTGTACCCACTAGCAAAGGACTCAGAACTAAGATTTGAAGAGTTTAACATTTCTCCAGACATCTTCTTTCTATAAGCAAAATTTAATTGCTAACCCAGTATTTATCTTCACCAACAGAAGATCTTTAAAGCTCTGTAAAACTCCCTCAAAGAAACAAATTCTATTTCTTATTAGAGTATAACAAAAATATTCTATGATGACAATAACTAATTTGACTGAAATTGTTCTTTCAAACGCCCAAGGAAAAACCTACAGCTCCGGTGAAAAGTCAAAGGGATCCTTCTCAAAATGGAGAGTCTTTCTGGTTGGTTGGTTGGTCGGTCTTTTTTTACAACAGGTAACGTGACACTTTCAAAGCCGAGCAGTCAAGCCTTACCTTCAATTTAATCATTGGCAAAACCGTGTTTTGGGAAAAGATATAAAGTCACATGTTTGGACTTTCCATACAGATCAGGAAATAGCAAGTGAGGCATAACTGATCACCCCAGCAATATAGTTACTCTCTATACAAAGCGAAATAAATACATTCAGATCTTACTTAAATATACCATCAACTGGAAATGGAAACAGTTTAAGAAACTTCCAAGCAATAACAAATATCAATTATTCTTGAATAATTTTACAAAATGGGATATCTAAGTTAATAAAAAAAGAAAGGAATAATCACATAAAATTAACATAACAGTTTTTAAACCACACAAGGGAACTGAATACTAAACTACTGTTTTATAAATGAGAGCCAGGTACACAAGTCTTTATGTAATTTGTAGTGCTTGAGCCAAAATACTTCCCAATGAAAGAATAAACAAGGTGGAGAATTTTTCTTAGCTACTTTACAACTTTAGTTTAAAAATTCACTGCAAATGACATTTTCAGGTATAAATTTGATGTGGTCATGAATTCTCTTTAACTTTATTATTACAACTGAAATCCCAACTATCTGTTGTTTCCAGGATTTTTCCTTCTTCTCTAACAGTAGTCAGTTTCAGAAAGCTTCTCCTACAAAACTCAAGGAACTGAGTTTTGCCATGCCATGCTTTTGCGTGAACACAATTAAAATATTATTCCATATTCAAGACTCACATTCAACATGCAAATTTTAGAACAATCAACTTTGCAACAATTACCGTAACAGTCATTTTGGGGTAAGCTATGCCATAGTAGAGTATAATACAACTTTCTACAATACAGCTGGCATTCTCAAAACAGCTTTTTGCACTGCATACAACCCAAGCAACATCCAGACTTTTCTACTAAAAATGAGGTTTAATCTTTTTTCATTACCTGTTACAGGTGGAAGGCTAGGTGGTAAGGGGCCTGGTGGTGGTACTGGAGGTCTAAGGTTAACAGGAGGAGGACTCAGAATTGGTGGAGGGGGAGGAAGTCCAGGAGGAGGTGGTCCTTCGACAACAGGGGGTTGTGCTGGAAAAGGCAGAATGCCAGGAAGATTCACATCTTCCACCACTACTGGATCACTTCCATGATCAAAAGGGCACATGTCTCCTCTCATACAGAAACCCTTTTCTGAAACATCAAAACCAAAAATAATTGTTGTTAGTATTCAACAGCGGTTGTTTGATTCAGAGTAGATATGAGACATACTATGTGTAATGCAGCAATTAGCAAATTAAGAGCTTCACATACCAGCAGAAGTTTATATTAGAAAATAAAATTGACCATTTAATTTTAACAGTCAGCACACAGGAATATTGCAGCAACATTGTAGCAGAATAAATAGAGGAATTAGATTTTTCTTGAAGAATTAATTCTGCACTAAATTTTAACAAACTGTGAAAGCGAAGACCAAAATCTAGATCTCATCATATTAACAAAAACACAGTGTTTCTAAGTATAAAGTCCAGATACTGGGATTGAGAAACCCCTATTAAAAGTTAGAATATTATAAAATTCTAACATGAAAAAAACTCAGTCTTTTTTCTCTTTTTCAATTATTTCAGGAAGAATTTGAATATTTTGCCATTGTTTAATGCAATTATGTAAGAGGAAAAAAAATTTGTTATTTACATATATATGTATTGTACATGTGTATATATACATGCATACATAAATATGAAATACACACATATAAATAAAAGTGGATATACATTCACTTCTCTTCTTTTACATGCAAGTACAACATTGGAGCAGGTCCAGAGGAGGGACACAAACACGATCAGAGAGATGGAACACCTCTCCTAAGAAGAAAGGCTGAGGGAGTTGAGGTTCTTCAGTCTGGAGAAGAGAAGGCTCTGGGGAGACCTTATTGCTGCCTTTCAGTACTTAAAGGGGGCTTATAAGAAAGATGGGGACAGACTTTTTAGCAGGGCCTGTTGTTACAGGACATGGGGTAATGGTTTTAAACTTAAGGAGGGTAGATTCAGACTATATATAAGGAAGAAATTTTTTATGATGCAGGTGGTGAAGCACTGAACAGGTTGCCCAGAGAGATGGTAGATGCTCCCTCCCTGGAAGTAAGTGTTCAAGGCCAGGCTGGATGGGGCTCTGAGCAACCTGATCTAGTTGAAGATGTCCCTGTTCATTGCAGGGGAGTTGGAACTAGATGATCTTTAAAGGTCCCTTCCAACCCAAACCATTCTATGATTCTATGACTATCTGTTTAGCAACAGCCCCCACAAAAAAACCCAGTCCAACTACTCAATGCAGTATGGGAAAAATGTTCAAAACATCTTCCAGTAAAACAGGAAGAAAGCTGAGCATCCACTTCCTCAAAACGTGATCCTGAAAAGCAGGCTGTTATTACCTCATCTTCAAGAAGCATTACAGAACGTATAAACTGAAATGTTAATGAAAAATGTAAGTTCAGCATATGGTCAAGTAGGAAATGTGAAAGTGCCCACAGGAAGAGCATTATGTTGGAACCAGCTAGCCCCTGAAGAGAGATGAGCTAATAAATTTAGAAGATACAAACAGTCATGAGAAAAGCAAATGGAAGACACATCTACTGAGAGATTTTAGTAACAGTCAAAAATGTAGGAAAAAACCCAGTAAAAATTTGAGGATAACTATACCACAGTTTTCTAAACATTACCATTTGCTTCATACTCAGAAACTGGAAATAATAAGCTGCTATAGAAGACAGACTTATTAAATGTACAAAGTCCCAGTGCCATGCCTGGAGTTGTTATTTTGAAAGTATACTAGCCTGCACATTTTGTTCCTTTCTAAAAAACCTGTAGAGCTGGGAGACCATGACATAACAGTCTGCAGCTCAGCTTACATTAGAAGAAAACTTCAAAACAAAACTACACTTTCACAGTTCTACTTGCTCCACAGTATTGCTGGGATATATACTGGCAAAGGTCACCTTCACAAGTGCAACTCTGCCAACACCTGAGAGCTCAGACTCCTATTTTCTTTATTTAAAAAAAATTGTATTCTAAATCAGAGTTCTGAATGTAAACTGGCCTAGATCTTAAACTCGTCATTGTCGTATACTACAAAAAACCCCCTCAGAATAAACTTTTTGGGGAAATTTAAACTCTTCTGACCTAACAGGTTGGCTGAATTTAGCTAAGATACTGCCAACTACAGCAGCCTCCTGTGTGGATTTTGGCACAAGACGTGCAAAATGATAGCTGAAGACACAGATAAGCACAAAAACCCACCCAATTTTAAGAAACTCCTATATGGAAAAATGGGTTAACATGAGCCTGGGAAGTTGCAGCTCTAGACCTTTCTAGTTTAAAATTGTCTCTTAGACAGGATGAAATAAAAAGTGATGAGGCCAGTAAGGTGCTAATCATAGTCAAAACTGTCAAATACAGTATTTGGCTTGGACGTAACATAAGACACAAAACCAGTGTAAAAGTGGATTTTTTAATAACTTTTTTATATAAATATACCATTTTTCATCTATATAAAATAATTCTAGTAACTAAAAAACTATACAAACACTAATAAAGCTATCTAAAAACTAAGTTAACAAAAAGTGGGATAAAATTTGCATTCAAGAATTGTGCAATAGAAAAAACACAGTATTAGAGAAGATTAAGAAAAGAAAGGAAAATTACCTCAATCTTCTCAGAAAGGGGCCAATAATAGCTGCAGGAAGCAATTAAAAAAATACAGACTTACCATCATAATCTCTACAGCGTTTTTTTGGCAGTGGAGGTCTTCCATAGGAGTTGTGGTCCAGCTGCTCTTCATGGAACTCCGACCAGCTTTCAGTAGTGTTATTTCCATGATGAGCAGGAGCAATAACAGTAATAGTGCTGCTCAGTGTAGGGACAGGGTAGTGGCCGGATGAAATATTTGTCACAGAAGAAACTGGAGTATAATTGTTCTCTAATGGATCTGTTCTATCCATATCATATTTTGGCTTTCCCAAATCCCTTTCTGTAAAAAAAGAAAAAAAAAGTTCTCTTGGATGGTTCCTTCTGCACATTTTCACCAGAAGCAGCCACTAACCTGTGTAAGTATCTTCAGTCCGCATCAATTCATCTCAAAATATAAAAACGATAATTGAAATGTTCTAAAGGTTGCCCAGAGTGCCTGCAGAGATTCCACCCTTGGAGTTACAATTTGTAACTCAACTAGATGGGGTCCTGAGCAACCTGTTTCAGTTTATCTGCTTTGAGAAGGGGTGTTGGACTACAAGACCTTCAGAGGTCTCTTTCAACCTCAACTACTCCATGATTCTACATTCCAAAGGTTTAATCGGAAGAATAACAATCTTAAAAGCACACAGTCAGCCACTGGCGTATTTTAATAACAGCTATACCCACAGTAAAGCAGAAACCCTATTTAACTTCAAGCAGAGTACATGTTCTGTAGTGATGCATACATTTTTAAGAACTTCAGGTGGAAAGTTATTCTGAATAAAGGGAAGCAGTGGGCAAGAAAAAGGTAACCACCCCTCGAAAACACTATAGAAGTCACACATCTTTAATGTTTCAAGACACTGTTATTGTTGCATCTTTATGTTGTTGATACTCACTTTATCTGCATTCAAATGCATACATTTATCACAGGCAAAGAAAGCTCTGTCATGAGTGAATAACAGTGCTTGACAGGTGTGGAACACTCCTGGACAGATACAGCAGTAACATGACCTTTTATTCTGAATACATACAAACTATTCTTTTAATTTTCTAATATTACCAGCAAATAAACACTAAGTATCCAGATTAAGACAGAAGAGTTCTGTCATGAGGTAAGCTGGTAGACTCAAATAGTCCCACATTAAAAGAACATTAATAAAAATGTCTTAAAGATGGCAGGTAAGTGTGAGTAGAACAGGCTTCTTAATGTGCTTAGAAAAAGAAACTAAAAGCTTTCACTATGAGGTATTGTCTATAAGATATTACCATTGCAGTTTATTTAAAATAATCATTTAATCTTTCAGTTAAACTGCTGCATGATATTTAACTTGCTCATTCATAAATTGTTTGGAAAATATGTGCTCATGTATTTTCAGGAACACTGCATTTCTACTTTTAAAGCTGAGTTACCAAGGCCCATTCTACAAAAAGAAAAATAATATACAGGAGACTTAAACCAGACTATTTTTACCTCTACATTGTCTGAAACAGAATAAAGATATAAAATGACTCCCAATGCTTTTTTCCAATTTAACATTAACAACTATTGGGGGAAAAAGCAATCTTTTCGGCTGAATAAACAGCTTCGTTTTTAAAGGAGTTCAATTCAAAAAACTACTGTGCTAAATTCTTAAGTCCTACAGATATGTGTGCAAATGTACATATTTACTTTAATAATTTCAGCCCCTCCCTATGACACCAAGGAAGGGACAAGACAAAAAGAACAGAGCTGTACTGTTCTGCTTGACAAGTCATTTGCTACCAAACAGGTAATTTCTGCCAGTTCTACCTCCAGTAGATGGGTTTTAATTTCTCTATCTTCCCAAACCAGATTCTGAGCTTCCTGGAACTTTATGAAATGCAATTAACTCAGATTTTTCTGCCTCTCTTACAACATTGCCTAGCAGTGGCCAACACAGTCAAAGATATTAAAGAATAATGGAAGGAAAGAGGGAAAAACAAGCACTGAAAACATAATCACATAAGCCTTATTCCACAGAAAACCAAGCTAAATTTGAACAAAAAGCAAGAATAGAGGAAATTTTGGTACATCTTGAACACAGTGTTTAAGTTTAGTGTCTAAATTTTGTAGGCAACATTCACCGTATTTTAGAGACCAACTGTTGGTACCTCTGCTGCGTGTTCTGCTCCGGCTTCTGCTCCGGTCTCGATCCCGGTCCCGCAATCTCTCTTTGCTCCAACTTCTACTTCGACTCCTGCTGTAGCTCCGACTCCTCCCTCTTCTTCTGTTATATCGATCCCTGTAAGAATCTCTTCTGGGAGGATTTCGGTCATAATCTCTCTTCCGAGAACGTTCATCTTTTTTCCTTTCATCACGGCTTCTAAACATGCAATTTTGTAAGTTAATGACAAGAATTATAAGCCATAATTTAAAATCTTTACCATTAAAAACCTCAAGAAATGGCAACGGAAAACTAGAGAAAACTACAAATGAAATCTAACTACAGGCCTTCCTGTCTTCTCAAAAGACTTAAAATTCTTTTATTTGGTTTATGCATTTTACTTTTATCATCTGCAATATTTTAAAATGTATGTAAAATTTCTGTTTATGTTTCTGCCCAATACTGCACCTTCCCCAAGTTGGAAATGGCAAAAAGGTAGCAGTTACTGAAGGGAAGGCTTCTAAATTAATTATCACAATTGAACCTCAATACTGAGCAGAGTAAGTGTTGGAATATAAACCACAAATCTAACGTAAAAATGAATCATAAAACTCAAATGTGATAGTTGTGCACAACTGTCACCTATATACTCACCATTTAATTACATAAAAGCAATTGCATAAAAGTAATAAAAGCTTTATTTTCAGGCTTATTAGGTGACCATACAGAAAGACAATATTTAATTTAGTAACACCATAAAAATCCAAATCCATCCGACTCCTGATATAATACAGTAAGTTAAGCAAAATTTACTACCTGGTATCTCTGTAGCGAGAACTTGACTGAGGAGGACTGTGATTTAATCTTCTAGAAAACTTTTTCTCTCTCTCTTCCTCTTTAACTATCTGAATTTAAAATACATACGTTAGATTAAAACATGAGTACGCTATAATGGAGACTTCTGCACAATCAAATAAAACCAAAAAACTCAAAATGTTGAGCAAATCCAGCAGTACCACTGAACTGAAACAACATTCTTGCATCTAATGCAATTAGAGAATCTTCCTAACATATTAGACTTCTATTTCTAGGAATATTCAAAGCACAGGCTGGGAGAAAACAAAGCAGAATAAGCAATCCTTCATGTGCTGCGCTGAACATACATCTGTCTTTGTTACAGGTGGACAAAAACCCATATGAAGGTGCAGTGACAGATCTGAGAAGACATGAATATTCAATGATTGACACAGTAAGGTCTTCTCTTCATCAGCAGGTTAGCTGGTTCAGATCGCAGTTAAACACTCTCATGCAACCAAACCTAGGCTGCTCTTGAAAAGGACAAACCTAGTCTTCTGGCTCAAAGAACAACATAAATACTTGTGCAGAATAAGATGTTATTTGGATCAAGCAGCTGGAGGAATAAGGACTGCCATTTGGAATGGCAGCCTGGATTTATGCTGAATTAAAGGGCAGCATAACTACAACAGCAATCCTGAGCAAAGAACTAATGTAGGTTGTACTGCAACTCTTACACTACTCAGTAACTTTATTTACATTTGCCTAGTCAGAACCACTTTGGTTTACCTTTGAAGCACCCACTTATGTTTAGAAAAATTGTGCAGCAGTACTCAACAAACCAAGCACAAATCATCTGACACATTTTAATGCTGTAGTGTAACTTCTGGGACTATTATTAATAAACAAATAAACATGACGAAGTTGAACCCCATAAGCAAACCACAGGAATGAGGAAAAACACACACATTTAAAATAAAATCAATGCCTACCTCTTCTTTTTTTGTCTCTTTTTCTTGGTGCTGAAAAAATTCTACTTTCAGGCTTCCTGACGATGGCTGCTCCGGTGGAGGTAGATAGCTTTTTGTATTCACAGCATCAAACAGTTTTTCCACAAATATCTGAGTTTCTAAAAGTAAAGGATGTACAAATATCCATTATTCAAGTCTTCAGTTAACATTTGCTTTAAATACGAATATATTTAAAAAAAAAAGTCAGCATTCACCAAAAAGTTAAAACAATGAAGAATTTTTTTTTTTTAATACTCTGCTGCTATTTTATATTTAAAAGGGCATTTACGGGTCAAGAAACATGGAAGTAATTACAATGTTTCACAAAGCTTTTTAATCCTTGAATTATTTAATGCCTCTTAATAAAACATCTGGAAGAATATTTCTGGAATATACACAGAGCTCAAATACTTCTAATTCTGGCAATAACTCTTAACATTCGTAACTTTCTTCCAAGTATACCAATAGACATAAAACATACACCTAATATGTGCATATTGTGCTACACACCTGTTTTTTAAAACAAATTACTTCATGAAAACTGAGTTACATACTTCAAAGTAACAAAGCTAATGAAGAGATATATGCACAACTCTATCGTAAAAGATTGATTGAATGAATTAAACAAGACAAACTCTTCACTCAAGCTTAACTGTTATGAAAAAGACCATACCTTTCTGAAGAAATACATCCAGCTGATCAACACACAACGCCTTCAGTTCCTTTTCACTTTTATCCTTCTTTACCAAAGCCAGAACATATTTAGCTAGGGCAGATGGATCTGCATCACATCTGCAAATAGATTAATTAAAAAAAAAAAATAGAAGCAATTAACAGGGAAGACTCAGTCTACTTAATTACAAATGAATACAGTGATGCAACAGAAGTGATCTATGCTATAAAAAACCTCAGACTTGAAGAGACTTTCTCTTAAATGTATTTTAAAAGAATCCTATTACTACCTACATATGAACACCATAAAAAGCAGATTAACTGAAAAAATCTTAATTTCAAAAGCCTAAGAAAAAAGTGTCCATATAATATTATCATTGAAATCTCCATAAGAGGTACACCGACAATGAAGGGAAATTTAGGGCATCATTATCTATTCTAGACATCTAAATTCAATCAAAAATTAAGTATGGAGCACTTCAGTGTAGAAGTTGATGGTCTCGTGCACATCAAAGAACTTAGAACTTCTGAGTAAGTTGTATAACCACATTAAGGAGAACATTATTTAATATAACTGATAGAATTTTATTATAATGTTTCACAAGCAGTAATCTACAATGAACTCTGTAGTGGTGTTATAGAGTAAAACCTGCCAAAGCAAGTGAGAATACTGCAGAAAACCATTTCACACTTCATAACTCAAAGACAGCAAGTAATGAAATGGTGAGACACTGGTTTATCAGGCAGCATTTTCTTAAATGATTTAATCCCATTATTTAGCATCAACCAAAGGAAGACCTCAGATCCCACAAAACCAGGCAGGATTTAACACATGCACATGGGTCATGTGATACAGACTGCTAGCCTGCTTGTGTTGTGATCAAAGTTAATACTTATGTTTTAAAGAACTACAAGAAGAGGAAAAAAATTGCACTAATGCATCCTAATTGTACATTCTGTCTGACAAAACTAACTGAGAAATACGTAAAATTAAACTGTGGTCAGGGAGTTGCACTGAATATCACACAAATACTATTCTGGCATAGAAGTCCACTAGTCACAATGAAGGAATAAAACAGCAGTTCCCAATCTCTTCCACATTAAAACAAACGAAATTTCAATGCTGAAGCTTAATCATAAATCTGAATCTTGATCATTTAAATGACATATATTTTAGACACTGGGCAGAAGAAACCAAATCCATCACCACATCATGCTACCTAACTCCTCTCCCCAAAGAAACTATTTCCTGCACAGCACTGTCCTCCATGCAAACATATCCACCAAGCAAAGGAAGCAGATCTGTTGGCATCCATCCTCAGGAGAACTTCTGGATAGCCTGGGCCCAGCACAGAGTGCTCTGAAGTTAAAGGTCAGAGCTTCAAACATAATACAGCATCCTGCAGAAAACAGGCAATAGCAGAATTTCATGCTGTAAATAAAAGGCAACTTAAGCTGCTAAGGGACATACCACAGTATTCTCTATTTGTCTACATTAAAGACAGGAGATGGGAATTCACAATCGGTCAACATTCCAGAAGAACCTGCACACACTAAACCAACAAAATGCTTAATGTTAATTGAAAAACAGACTGCACACCAACTGAAAATTCTTCAGAAATGTTTTTCTTCAACTATCACATCTGCTTTGTCCCAGTTCAAATTTAACAATTCTTTATCAGAATAAAATGCTGTCCAAGCACCCAGTCATCTTGGAGGCAGGCACATAACCCCCTACAGTGAGAACAGAAGGACTGCACGGTCTCTTTTACGCTGCTAGCCACCTGAGCACATCATCCAAGCAGATTATCTGAAAGCCCGATGCTGAACAAAGTGCTCCTCACAGGCTGCAATGAGGCCCTAAGGCCAGCATTTCATAACTTCTCAATGCTTGAATTTGCAAAATTTGGGTTTTTTACTGTTCTTTAATGCAACTTCAGTGTCACTACAGGAGACTTTTCAGTCCTCTCCCAGTTTCAAGCTGAATCATGCCTCGGAAAATTAGTGTGCTATTTTCATATTATCTACCTATAGTCATAACAGGGAAACAATTTTGGGGGGAGAGGATAATTTTCACATGATAATCCTCAATTCTTTTCTTCTCCTTTCTATTCGCCATGAAAATTAGATAAAGCATTACCAGCTGAATTTTTTTATTTCCATTTCCACAAATTCGGTTCTCATCTAATAATATGAACAGTCAGCTGTCAGTGTTCAAAATCTGCTACAATTGATTTAAATGATGACACATGCACTCAAAATTTAGTAGGGAAAAAAAAGAAAAGAAAAAAGCAAGTGTCAGTCTAGAAGGTAAAAACCCACTTCCGTTAGCTACTGCAATATACTTTAATTCTCCAGCTCCTACAGTAGTGACTATACAAGAACCTCATGTTCAGTTTAAAGTAATTCCTCTCTCATGAGTAGGGCAGGAAATGGAAAATCTTATTTGGGAAGCCACCTAGACTTCAAAAGGTGTAACAAAAAAAACCCCAAACAAACAACAAAAAACCCTAAACAAAACCCCAAACAAAAACTGTTTAAAAATAACCAACCAGTGCTTTCACCCCTTCCCACCATGATGATTTTTTTTTAAATCTTAGCAATATTGTCCACCCCCAGAGTGACCTCAGAGTTTGAATATATCCACCCAACTCCAAGATACTCTCAAGAAAATGTCCTCAATAAAAATGTACGTAAATGTACTTTTAATTTCCAAAACACAGAATCACTTTCTCCTGTGGCATTGTCTTAGCATTTATCACTCTGTATGTGATACAACCACATATGAACAATGCAAAACAACTGTACTGAACTCTATTATTATTATTCAATATGTAAGTATAGAAAACAGGAAGAACTTACATGCTTTCAAGTTAAATCTCTGTATTTAGTTTGGCAATTCAACAAATACTGTTTTTTTCAAAAATACTAATAGATGAGTTACTTCAAATTGATGTCAATTAAGCAATACTGAATACAATGCATCTTGTGGTAGCGCAAGATGGAGAAAATGTTTTTATAAATTGACAGTATGATTTTATGTTATTTCTTTTCACTTTTTAAAATTACACTGTGAATGATCTTTACACAGCCAAAGACTGATTTCCTTTATTATGTACTGACTTGAACTAGAAGTCTCCTCTTCTATATCTATTGTTCAAAGCTTGAAAAAAAACCCACGAACTGTTTTCTTCACACGATTGTGAAGACCATGCTTATTACTGTAGCTAGTATTTAAAATAAATTTAACAAGGTTATATCTGATCTTTTACAGCTTTTCAGACTCTTACAAAATGCCATTTTTTTAAGATGATGCTAAAATTTAATTGCTAGCAACCTGAAGTGGTGGAAGAGAAATTAAACTTTACAGAACTGTGAATACAGGAGGTCTGCCTGAAATTTTCTGTTCTTTATAGCTATTAGAGTTCTGGATATTATAATCAATTGCTTTGTTTGAGGGAGAGCTGCTTTTTTAAAAGCAATTCCTTCCTACTTTTCCATTCAAACTGAATTCTGAAATGTTGTGCATAAATTCTCCACCCTTTGGTTTGGTCAAAATCTGCTGGTTTGGATTACAGGGACCTTGACATTTTCTGATAAACAAGTTCTTATGTTCTCTAGTCTGACAGTATTTTCTTACAGAATAGCAGCCTTTGTATAATATGCAATATGCTTAATGTATCTTTGTTGTGCATACATGGATTTTTCACCTGTTTTGAGCTAGCTTTATCAGCTTTTCTAAACCTGTCTTGTATTTTATGCTCTTATAGTCGATATTGTTTTATTAAGTGATGTCACTTTAAAGAAAACAGGAAAGGAACCCATACTGATGGCAGCAAAATATACTGTGTAGCACAAGGACTTATCATACATATATATCATGCTATATTCTTTCAGATTACAAGATTATGTGCAGTTAAGGACAGAGAAAGGTCTTTAACTGACAATTCAGAAAAATGGGAAAAATCAGAATACCACCTACACGTTTCAAATAGTCTAAGTTGCATCCAGAATTAAAAATAACTTGGTATTTCGATTCCTGTGTTCACTGAATGATACACTTTTTCAATTGTTAGATAGAGTTTGAATCCATGGCTTAATTTGAATATAGCGTGGTACATCACAGACCTGAGCATAAATGGAATCTGCGCGTTAGAAATGTGACAGAAGTTGACATAACTTCATTCTTATGCTAAAGTTTGGCTACTAGAAAAATATTCACATGCACTGAAACATGTAAAACAACATTTCTCAACTTTGAATCCCATATCTACATCCCCTCAACTTTTTATAAGCATGTTCTGTAAGTAGTAATAAACATCAGTAATCACATAGATTTATTCTGTTTTCTGCTCCATGTTGTCTTAAACAAACAAAACCCACAAATAATCTGAACTCATTTCCACTGCAGCAAGTACATCCCAGTGCCTGCTACAATTAAACACCACAGCATGTTTTCTGACACCCACTTTCTGAATATAGGATCCTAACTAGTAATGCTAAATGTTTTTACTTCTAGTAACGCTTTTTTGCAGTCTGTACTCTATCAGTCAGAGAACATGCAGTGTCTACTGCTCTATATTAAACAAGGGAGACTGCTCTTGCAATCTTGCTTTAATAAACAGTATTTAATATACAGGCACAGATGGAAGAATTCTCTTGCTAGAGCTCTACATGTTCTTCAGAGAATGATCTGGATATCTCCAACTGCTAACCACCAGAGAAAAGCTTCTAAAAGCAAAGAAACACCTAATCAAATATTTTGTTCAACTGTAGGAACAAGCGTTCACAACTGCAACAAACCTCACATAAAAGTTCAAAATAATTTATTTCTGATTTCGTCTGGTTTTGCAGTCATTATTTGAAATCATCATTTCAAATAAAATAAAGCAGAAGAGAAAAGCTGAGGCTGTTGGAGTAAATTTAAGCCTTAGATATATATATATATATGTTTTTAAAACTAATGAATGTTTGAGAAGGGGAAAGTAATTTGGCTGAAGAGGACTCACTTCTGTGTAGTCTTTTTTAATACTTTGCAATTCATTAAACACTGCTCAATCTGTTTCCAATCCTCAGATTTACATATGTTGAAATATAAAATACTAAATATGTTCTGAGAACTCACTTTGACTTTTACAATCACCATGCAATTACAGGCATCAGCGTTAACTTGCAAATGCAGTGGATGCTGAATACATATTAAAGTTGTTTGCAAAGAAATGTTACTGCTGTTGCTGTACATATAAAATCCCTTAACAACAGAGCTTATACTGACTTCTTAGAAGGACTTTGCCAAAATAGCTGTAACTAAAATACCGTTGTACATAAATACTGCAGAACCACCATTTTAAAAGATATTGAATAGAGGCATATAGTAAATAGCTCTCAAGCCTTAAGAGAGAATAACCACAAACTTTGAATACAGTATGCCGAGGACATATTTTGCCAGGTTAATACCGAAGAATGTGTTTAAGCATCAATACAAAAATACATATTCAAATGAAAGGCAAAACATGCTGGTTTATTTATTTTTAATGTAAAAGGTATAAAAAGGGAAGGCAGATCTGAAAGTCTGTTGGACTAAATATTCCATTATCAGCTGAGAACTTTGGGCGTGTCTCCCCAGCAGGGCTGGGAACTCTCCACCAAGCAAATATCGAACACAAGGCCACCAGGACTCCTGTTCCAATACTCACACCAACAGCAAAAAAACAAAAAACAAAAAAACCAACCAACCAACCACCTCATGACGTCTTAAAGAGGAAGAAGAAACGCAAGGAATTAAAAAATGGCAAGCAGACTCAAGAAGTTGATAGTAGACCTGAAAAATTCACGTATTTAAATAGCTTGTTAACATTGCCTATCCTACTCCAGTCTGACTTCCTTGAATAACATCTTCCAGCAAAACACAGAATGAGTAAAGATACATATTCTAGGCTTCCTACATATATACGAAGCTGAAGCCCTTTAAAGTATTAACTAATTAGCTTGAAGAAAGTTTTGAAATACCTAAACCCAGATATTTTCCTTTCAGAAAAACCCGCACCTCCAGTGCTATGAAGTTCTTCACGCTGCAATTCACCACTGAAGTCAGTTCTTAATAAGCAAGGTAGCCACTTTGAACTGGAGCCCTAAAAGAGTAACTATTTCTGGTCTTTTTTTTTAAAGCAGTATCTACAGTATTTGGTGCAAACCTGGTACTATGGTGCTGTAGTAAACACTACAGAAATCAGTTTAATCAGCGGATAATCCTCTTTTTGCTAAAAATTTCACCGGCATAACGAAAAAAAACTGCTGCTTAAATTTTACGGTTATTTGACAACAATTCAACCATTACATGGAAAATGAATTTGATTTTTTAAAGTTTTTTGGCAATATAAGCTTCATTCACACTTTTCTACGTGCCTTTTCTATGAAAAAAAAAAAATCTAGTATTCCAAAGCCTACCCTCTGGTGACAGTGTTCGGAAAATGTATTCAAATTCCCAAAGGGAGATATACATAAGTAGTGTTTAACTACAGGGTACATAGGGTACATAACCTTTTTACCATGGGGGGGGAGGAATTAAAAAGAAAAAAACAGAAAAAATCCTCATGCTGAAGCTGTCAAATTGTAATCTGACAGTTTTCACAAAATAAACAGGGTTATTCACTTCTGAGAAAAAGTATGCTTGGGTGAGGGAGAGGAGCAAGGAAAGAAAAGAAACTTCCATAAAGTTTCCTTGTAATGCAACAATACTTGATAATTGCAGTTATATTTAATTGCCTTTATCTGAAGTTAATGCCAAGACCCTCAATCTAGACTTCATTTTGGACACAGCTAGTGCACACACACGCACGACTTTTCAAGATGATAAAAGAAACTACATGAGGGATTTTTTTTCTTCCTTTTTTAAAATTAACGTACAGACCAAAAAGGTGCTGCAAGTCGTGAAACGAGTTCCTTGACAAGTTTAAATTAGCACAATACACTGTAACCGCAAAAGCATGTCTGAAGGCCTCCAGGCAGTGAATGGTCTTTCTGTAGAGGAAATAACATGTAGGCACATGCTATTTGTCGTACTCTGATCCTGAGAATTTACAACCTAAATTTCAGTCTAGTTTTGTTGATTAACATTTATACTTCTCTAGAATACTGCTCAGTTCTTGACATCAACCAAGGTGGGCATGGCTATGTTTGAAGGCTGAGAGACATGCATCTTATTTGCAGG
Source organism: Strix aluco (assembly GCF_031877795.1). NCBI lineage: Eukaryota > Metazoa > Chordata > Aves > Strigiformes > Strigidae > Strix > Strix aluco. The sequence goes on along the minus strand of NC_133932.1, from coordinate 90,079,751 downwards.
ACTGAGTGGGTGCAGAAAAACATACGTTGCATATTGGGCAGAGCAGCTAGTCTAATTTAGGCAGTTGTACCCTTCTGTTGCATTGCTACTAAAAAAAAAAAAAAAAATCTATAAAAAGCTACAGTGTTCAATTAGTAAAATGAATGACAGGCTCATTCAGCAATATCCAACTTTTATATTGAGACACTACTGTAGATGAGAAAGACCACTCTTACAATGCTCACTTTCACTAACTCTTTAACCGTACTTAAAGTAACAGAAAGATATTGAGGAATGCAACAGCCTCCAGTGCTGTTATGTAAGTTACAGATGTCATTACAATAGTTCTAAATTATCATGATACCCAGATATGACATGTTCATACAGCTGCAACCAGTAACCAGCACCTTAAAATGCCACCTCTAGATTCCAGACAGCTCTCATGAGGCAGAACAGCTGTCAGCTTGCTGGTTGTCCAACACACATTCAATGCAGAAAGCAAAAATCATCACAGTGTCGCTATGACTTGCCATGCAGCCAAGGGGTTCCATTTCACTCCTGACGTTCGGTGTAACAACAAGAAATGTTTCCTGTAACAGCAGTAATTTTCTCTATTTTCTGCTTTCAGCTATACCTTTTATATCAATATTTTAATTCTATCACAATATTTTTACACGGAAGCTTAGCAGTATCAGCACTCTAAGTTAGGAACCTCGATTTCTCAAACACAGCAGCTCTCCATGAGTCAGGTGAACAATCAAGTTTCCTAACAGAAGAGTAACATACCAATGACATGCATTTGTGCTTTATTTAACATAGTTATAAATAGCTTAATGCACAGTGTTAACAGAGTAAGTGAAATGAAGAGAAACATCTATTGCTTTTGAACTTCTTAGGAAGTTTCATGGAAAACAAGAGTGAAACCTTCTGGTGGGCCAATGAGCAAGCATTATTGGGAGGATCGTGTGTCACATGTATGTGGAAAGGAATGCCAGTTTTTCATTTTACCTTATTTCTATTCTTTCAGTATCTTGGCTTATTAGCATATTCCTTACACCACTGTCAAACCTTTTTTATTCACTACCTTTTTCAGGTAACTGGTGAAGATAACTAACCAGTAACCTATTAACAATTAAGCAAAGATCCAAACAGCCAGAAAATATGGTGGGATTTAACAAAGGTTGAAAAGTATGGCAAATAAAAACAGAAGCGTGAAGGCATAACTGAACACCAGAGCATGCTGTTTGCCATAAAATATTCCAATGATAAATATACTCAAATTATTATTTAAACAATTTGGATTTTATTCCCTCTGACATAAGTAGTTACAACACCATGGTCACTTACAGAATCAACCAACGCAAAAAACCTTTCCATTTTAATGAGGTATGCCTAAACACTGCATAAACATTGTTTTAGCAATTTTTTCATCTTCCTTGCAAGTCTGATTTAGTACATGAACAAACTTTCATAAAAATGTAGAAACAGCAAAGTGGAAAAAATTAGATATGGGAGCCTTAATCAACTTGCAAGTAAAATTCAGTGGGCCAGAAGATTTTAATTAAATTTATTTTACACAAAGTAATTAAAAAATAAGAAAATTTTCCACTGTAAAGAATTAGGGCAAGGGGGAGAACATTACAGTGTCTTACAAGTCAAAATGGTGAGTGCAGCATTAGTACGAAAGAGCTAATTTTTTCACAGGTAGAGATTCAAACAAATTCCAGAAAAAAAATGAAAAGGACATCTCTACTTGGAACTTTGACAAGCCAGATCCTGATATTCCAGCAAGGATTGTATACACAGTTTATACAGGATCCAGAATGGACTTGCAGAAAAGAAAACCATCACAACAGATATGGCTCAGTGAGGACCTTGTTAGTACAGAAATTGAAAGTGACAGACATGCGATTATATTCCAAGTTTAACATTATTTTCAGATACTTTACAGGAGCCATGCCATGGACAAGAAAAAGTGTGTAACACTAGAAACTAAGCATACTGCTGTCTGCAAGCAATGAGGAAGACTGTTGACAAATGCCGCCTTTAGAGAACTGACTGGAGTTGAACATACAAGATAGTTCTAGTGAAATAGAGAGCAGCCACAGCACAAAAAATTACTCTCACCACTTTGTTTACACTGGTACTACATTCACATCGCTGTAACAGTTCTGTGTGCATATTTAGTAATTCTCAATCCACCAAACTGAGCTGCTCAAAGATTTATTTCCAAAACCACAAAGCAGCCTGCCTTTGGAAAACTGTAGAAAATTGCTAGAGATCTACGACCCCTCAAGCAGAGCTGGACTGTGTAAGTGCTCCAGCATGGTAGCTTTTGCAGTTTCCACCTCACTGCAACAAGACCAAACTCAGACAAGGAGTGTGTGTGTGGAGGATCACCAAGACTTTGTCAAAGGCATTACAGCAGTCTGAAACAAACAAAAAACCACAACACCACACCAGAAACAAACAAAAAAATTCCAAAACTTAAAATTCTCCATCACCTCTCTCCTCCAAACACTGCTGTCTACAAACAGTGTTTCCCAGAGGCACCATGTGGAAAGCAATCCAAGTCAAATGATGTGCAGTCCATACAATTATGTAACACACTTGTTTCATTACACTAAAAAGTTAAACTATTTTAAAGCACTAGCAAGAATGGTAAAGATAAGACTTAATGATAAAATTAAACAATCTTTATGGATATTGCTATCTTCTAGCTCTGAAACATTGTATTTCAGAAGTACATGTGTTACAGCTTTTGGAACAAGCTATACACCCTGATTAAAAATTGTTAGCTACCTGTAAATGGGCAACTTGGAAAATAAAGCATGTTTTAACTACTCAGCTCTAGATAACTAGCACATAAAGACAGACCTATATACACGTGTATAAAATTTATTTATTTTCTTAAATGCACTTCTCCCCTTAAAACTACTGAGACAACACCTCCATAACGATCTAATGGAGTAGTGTCTTCCTTAGTCTTATTAGGAAGTTCAGCTGCCTATCTCACAGCTAAAGGTTTCTGAAAGAGCCACAAGATAAAAACAGTTATCTTTTCCTTTTAATAAAACAAAAAAATGTGCCAAGTCAAAAATTATTCTCAGTCTATGGTCTCCAGACTACCAGCGCTTAGAGCCTCATTGTTCTAGTACTGCACCAACAGCAGTTACTTCTTTAGAAGTAACTTCTTTAGAAGTAACTGCACACTGAGATTTTCATACAGCCAGAAGCTATGGCTGTAGGCACACATTTCAGATAGCTGAGATCAGAAGCAGCTCCAAGAGTATTTGACTGCTAGGAAATTACAATATTTTTCCGCCAATTTCAACATTTATTGGAATAATGCAGTAACATAGGACAAAACTGCACAAAACTGAATGACAGTTGAATTTTACAGTCCCTACAGGCTTGTTTCCTCCCATAGCTAAAAATTCAGAGAACTGAACATCCTCCAGGTCAGCAATTCCCTACCCAATGACATAGTCTTCCAGCATGAGAACCACATTTGAATGGCTCACACACCACATTTAACCTAAAAGAAACAAGTTGGTCCTTTTAGTGCTAAAAAGCAGAAAATTACACGGATTCCAAAAGCTGAAAATCCCAACTTCATCCTTTAACTGTTGACTATCACTAGTAGGTATCAGTTCAATGTTCAAACAAGTAGAGAAACATGGAACAACCTGAGTTTGTTACCAGAATAAAAAGTTACTACTACACATCACTAATGAACAGAGCTTGAGTGGAAAGACTGAGGAACCATACTGACCTCTAGCTAAACAGTATCTGGCAAACTTTCGGTATTTGTTATCTTGTGAATAGGAAACTTTTATTATTCACTGGTGAAAATTAAACTTAAGCTCCTGATGCGCAATACTCAGAGCAGAAAAACCGTAGAAATTAATTTTGGATACAAATCTGCAAAATCCAAAGAACCTAATGTATTTACTCAATAAAGGGATTTTGAAGTCAGCTGAAGCCCTCCTGTAAACATCACAAACAGTTTCAGATTTCACATAATTTAAAAATGCTCCTTGTAAACTGTTTGAAGCTAACATACCAATCTCCAGCTACTGACCAATTGAGGGGTGTGTATGATTTATCATTTCAAATTACCAACATGTATTTTGGAAATGAGATTTTCCAAAGCTAAATATTGTCTGTTCCAAGCCTCTTGACCAGCACACTAAATACTGATGTAAAACTGTTGATTGTCATTAACAGTATATTCATGCAAGAAAGTAGCCAAAGACTAACAGGGAGCATTCTGCACCAGAGGATTAGCTGCATCTATTACCACAGAACACAGTGTGCTCTGTTACTCTAATATTACCTTGTCAGTGTGCTCTATTATTCTACTATTACCTTACACTGACCCAAGAGGAATATTAATTCACCTTCCCAAAACTACACCTTTATAAGAAGATGGATTTTTGCAAATAAGAAAAAAAATCCTATCATGGTCTTAAGGATCAAACCTTTTATATAAACACACTTGGCGTAATTTGCTGCAGGCCTAATTCAAAGTCCACTGAAATTAAGTTCAAGACTCAACTATTTCAGTGTGGTTTGGATTAGGTCCTATGATAAAAAAGACCACACCCACCCCCCCAAAACACAAGTGAATCTCTCCTACATACCTCCCAGCATCTTGTAACTTTCTCAAGTTATTTCAGCATAAGCCATACAAGTATACATCTTCATACATATACTTAGCTAATGGCTATGGAAGCCATAAAGCAAACTTAATTTTTTTCCCCATTTAATAGCATCAAAGTAAAACCAACCATGTCCAAACATTTCAGAAGAAAAGTTAACACCAGAATTTATAAGTGCTAGTTCTATTGACTCCAATCAAGCTCCAGCAATTTAGTTCAGACATGTTAAAATGGTGTTTCAGAATGACATGTGCATGCTTTGATCTAAAACATCTATAGACACCATACTTCCAGAAGTCAAAACTTTTAAAACCAAGTTCACGTCTCAGTTCCACTAAAATGTCATTCAGAGAAGGAAAACATGGGCTACTTGCAGAAGAGCCCAAATTACTCACATGAATGTTATGCTTAGAAGCCAAGCAGGTATTCACAAATAGGCAAATTACTCTCTGGGGCTCCTACTCCCAAATGCTCTACTGATGCAATTTATATTCGGGGCAGGTAAACAAGAGAGCATCAAATATTCAAAACTGAGAACGACGGGCGACGAGTCTATGGAAAATGCTACTGGGAAGATCCCAGGATGCTGGAAGACGTCCCAACGGCTCCTGAGCTCTCTCAGAGAAGGTCACTGGGCAGGGCGGCTAGCCATGGTTATTAACCTGGCCTCTACGGGGGCTGAGAGCAGGGAACAGCGAGCTGCACACGCACACACATTATCTCCCGCTCACCGTGGGCTACAAAGGGAAAGACGAAGGCGGTCGCTAGGGGGGGAAAACTGCATCCTCCGGAGAAAGACGGTCCTACCTCCCAGCCGAGGACGGCGCCGGGAGAGCGGGGGAACGACGTACCCCCACAGAAGGCGGCCAGGGGAGAAGGGCGCTGGGAGGGCATCTCCCGGGACGCCCTCGCGGGCCCCTCCGGCACAGCGTTTCCCGCCCCCGAGGATCCCCGTCTTTTCCAAGGAAAGGTTTATTTTGGAGGGGCCGGGAAAGAGAGGAAGGGTCGCGGCTACTCACATGGGCTCCAAGGTTTTGCTGAGCCAGGATTTCAGCGCCTCGAAGTTTTCTATGATCATTTTAACCACCATCCAGAGCGGCCCGGTCCCCCCGCCTCCCCGGCAGCAGCAGCAACAACGGCGGCGGGGTCCGCGCCGCCCCGCCGGCCGGGACCCCGGCTCCCGCCGCGCCTACTCCCTCCCGCCGAGGCCGCGGCCGCCTCCCGGTTCGGCAGAGGCCGCCTGGCAGGGGCCGGAGGCCCAGCGCCACGAAGGGGGCGGAACCAGCCGAGCAGCGGCTGCTCCCTACGGGCCCCGCTCTCGCTGGTCCTTGGCCGGGGAGCGCGGTCCGGCCGCTCCGCAGTTCCCCCCCCTCCCCCGCCTCAGCGGCGAGCGGAGGGCAGCGCGGCCGACGGGCCCAACGAGCGACGGGCCCCCAACGCGGCTCCGAAATGCACCGCCCCCCCCTCTCCCCTTAGCCGCAGAGCCAGACGGAGCGAGCGAGCGAGCAGGTAAGATGGCGGCGCCCCGACGTCGCGAGAATAAGGAGTCTCGCGAGGAGAGGCGGCGCGCAGGGGCTGCCGGGAGGCGGAGCCAGGCCGGGCCGGGCCGGGCCGGGCCGGGCCGAGGCGGCTCGGCGCGGGTGAGAGCGGCCGGTTGTCGCCCTCCCGTGAGGAGAGAGTGGTCTCCCGGGTAGTGGGGAGAGTGCTTTGCTAAGGAAGTGAGCCCTGGAGACGCAGAAAGGTACAACGAGTACTCCCTCTCCCGTGGCATTAACTCCTATAAACGTTTGCAGCTGACAGAAAAAATAAACACTTTTTTTTTTTTTTTTAGAAAGGTCGGAGTAAAAAAAATTCTCTGAAAACATGAGAGTTGGCAGCAAAGTCCCACGTCTTCCTGCCGTCAGCCCGACGTGGGGTGAGATGGGGCAGTGCTGTGGGCCAGTGGGCATCGACACCGACCTGCACGTGGGGGTTCCCTGGCCAGTTCAGGCCCCGCAGGGGGGACCTGATGGAGGAGCTGAGCCCACCCAGCTGCTCGGTCACCGCCAGAGGCAACGGTGCTGGGAGTGCATGGACTGGTCCCCCAAAAACCAGTGCCCACCAGTGTAGGGCCTTCCCACGAAAAGTTAACATATGCCACTGCTTTCACCGGTACCCTGGGTTAACCGAGCGCTGAAAGAAAATGTCCATGGTGAATGTACCTCAGTCAGTTTGGGCTTCCGAAGATGGGCATCTCACCTGAGCTCCTGAGTGAGGCGTTTTGCACGGTTGATGAACAAAGGCAAGTATTTCAAGGAAACTGCTCTTTCTTGGGGCAGAGTGGATGACTCTCAAGCTGCCTGCCTGGTTTTCTCAGATACAGAGGAACTTCAGGTAATTGACTGAGATTAGACAGCAATCATGATCTCGGCTGACCTGTCAATTTATGAGCATCCTGAAGTCCTACCCTTGTAACACAGAGTTGGGATAACAGCAGAGGGAGCCCTAGAGAGCAGGGACGAAGGCAAGAAGACCTGTTCAGATATAAGATAGGATGCCTGCATGTTCCCCTGGCATGGGAACTCCTTCAAGGTCTGTCTCCCGCTTCATCCTGCCCTTGGGAACCCACCACGGACCGCTGGTACTTCTGTTTGGAAACGCTCAACTTTACTTTGCTATATCTGTAACAGAGCAAGGGTTATTGGCGATTATGACCCTTATTTACAATTTTGCATGCCACTGAGAAACACGACCTCAGCAGAGAGACTGCCAAGAAATCCAGTATCTGAGACACCTAAATAAGAACTGGAGGACGCTAAGGATGCCTCGGTTATTTGAGGCTTTATTATCATCCTTGAAATTTTGTTGGAAACTGGAAAGTGCAGCAAGCCAACCACATAAACTGCCAGCTTAGTAGGTACTTACTTCAGTAAGGACTTCCCAATTACAAGATATACTTCGGTTTCCTTGCATACTGGAGAGTGAACAGCGCATCCACTCAGTAGACAGAAAATCACCAGAGCCCCAGAGCCTGAAATTCTCTGGAGACTATTCTGTAGACACCTAAAAAGTCCTTGGCTCACAGTCACCAACTTGTAAGTTAACTCCCCCTGAACATGTAAAAAGGGTCACTAAGCTTGGGATTCTGATGGGTCTTTGAAGGGAATGGCACACAGAAATTCAGCATTGTGATAAGAATCTAAATTTGGTTTTGGATCTGGCCCTAAATCCTTTGCAAAAGCCAGTGTCTAGTGGAAGTAATTCAGGCAAGCACTGTGTCAGCCCACTGCACTTTCATCTTTGTAACTACCTTTGATCCTTGAATATACAACGGCCACCGAGAAAACACAGCCTCTAAGGCTTCCCCACATAAAATGTATGGATATAACCACGGTAGCAACTTCTCTGTGTTTGACATTCCATTTTCAAAACTGCTTTCCAGCCATTCAGAAGCAGAGTGCTCTAAGTAAATGAAATTTGTGATCAGCAAAAGGATTTCATAAATACATTTTATGCGTTGGATAAGACTTGTCTGCATGTGGTAATTTTTGAACATTACTGTGTTGATAGAATTATGCTGTTACAACAGTTCTGTGGCAATATTCAGGGTAACTTAAATAGATAGATGATAGATAGATAGATAGATAGATACATACATACATACATACATACATACAAGCTGCTGACATTGCCAGTTCTAGGGTTTGCAGACTTGAAATTCAAGGCCTTATAAAGATTTAGACCCCATGTCTTCAGAAGTGACCGCAATGTTCCGTGGCATCTTTAAGGCAATTTTCATTTCGTTTCACAGCAGGAATTAGAGGAGTACAAAGTAAAACTATTTATTAGATCTGAGGAAACCAGTGGCTTCTATACATAAGGTTGTTCCTATTTAGGTTCGATTTAAAAAACATAAAATAAGCAATAGCCTTTACTTAAACTTTAGTCAAATGTGAAATCTGTACTTAAACTGAAAAAACCCCTGAAGATCATGTTTCATTTAATGCAACATAATAGAGAATCTGTGCAAAGGGTCAAAGTAATTATTAACTTCTACAATGTCATTTTTCCATGAAAGAAATAAGTTTCTATTTCTCTTGTAGCTTTTCAATCTAAAATTCACGAACTGTCCAAGGGAAAAAAAAACATACCCTAAATTTCATCCCTACCTGTACAATTAAAACCCCAAAGAAAATAGCAAGGAAAAAAATGAATCTCTGAAAAGCTTGGAGAGCGGCTAAAGAAGAATTGAACATGTTCTCCTAGGTTTCAACAGTTTAACACCTTCATTTAAATAATCAGCTCCTGTTGCTAAATCATGTTCTGTATCATGTATATGGTCTATGGATACCAAATATTTAATAGGATCTAAATAACAGAAATCTCAAAAATACAAAAACAGACATATATTTTATGTGGATTAATATAAAAAGTGCATTTTAACATCAATAATCTTAAAATATAAATTGTTATATTAATAAGGTAATACAACTCTAATTCCTTTATTTATTCATGCATCAGAATTACAGATTCCTATAAAATCTTTGTTAAGTTCTTCAGAGTAGGATAGATGTTTTCATGTATAACTCCCAAAGTTCATAGGTTTGGTGTGTGCTTAGTTTGCCGTAGTCTTATCTAACTCAATTTAGTGATCTTTGACGTTTAAAAATAATGGGTTGTATTTATTCACATTTTTATTGTTTCACCTACTTACGTGAGAGCTGAATGTTGCCAGCCAAGACAGAGATATGAATCCTTCTTGAGATTTCTGAGATTTTATTCCCACTGATTCCTCTTCACAGCCATTGGACTTGTGCTCATAAACAATCTTTATCAATGTGTAAACTTGCAATTTAAAGATTTTTCATTGAAAGCTGATATTTTCTTAAATGTCCATAGATCTCTTTTTAACTCAGATTTGTCCCTTTAATTTTTTAATTTTTTAATACAAAAAGTAGTTGTAGAAGAGAAAAACTTTTGGGTACATCCATCTTTTTGCCGAACCTATCCTACCTTCATCAGTCAGCGTTTATGTCATACAGAAAAAAGGTTAATTATTCTTCTTTTTTATTCGTTTGTGTTTGTTTTTTGGTTTTTGTTTTTGTTTTAAGTGTGTTTAATCTTTTTGAAGCTGCCAGACTGGTCTATGGCATTATGAAATTCTTCAATCTATCCTTCTAATGCTTCATCTTTTTGTTTAGGAAAGCACAATTGCATTTGCAATTGGATTTAAACATTCGTCTCCCATTGTACGTTTTCTACTAATGTTAAATGTGATTCTGGTTTTGTGTAGCGGATGTAATCCACCAGTTCCAGACTTGGGGCCCTTAGTGTCTCCCAGCAAAAGTATTTAAGCATTACAGGACTCAGATGTACCTGAGTGGATGTAGATCAAGGATTCCACGTCCTTGCAGCATACCATGGCCCCTAGCATCAACGCATGGGATAAAACAGCAGAGCGGATGAAACTGGATGGCATCAGGATGGCTTGATGGAACAAAAACATTTTTGTATGTTGTTCAGATTTTTAGTTTCTGCTTTCACTGAGTTCTGGGTTTTGCTGTTAGTTGCTGTTTAGATATGTATAGATGTACATCTGTACATATGTAGATATATTGCCTTTGCTCTGTGTAGAAGGGTCAAATGATATTCCTCCTGATACTTCTTGTCTACTCTATAGTGAGTTTCATCTCAGGAGTCATCAGTATGAGTTTTGATGACAATGTCACAGAACGGATCCAGTCTTCAGACTTCCCCTTCTCTTCTTCACAAATAGCAAATGTCTATCAATTCCCGAGCATCTGAAAGCTGAGGCACTTCTGCCTTTCCCTGTCAATACACCTATAAGTGCTTCAACAGAGCAACAGGTCAGCTTCATATTGCTCTTACTTGACTGTGCCTCAAAAAGATCAATGTTTATATGAATGTTTAGGTCTTTGCTTTTTTACTGTTAATTCCCGCATAGTGAATTGAATCAAACTGAGCCATCGCTACTTAAAAACTGGGGCCTGTAAAAGCTCTTAGAGCAGATGGTCTTTAAGATCTGAATGTCTGCCTCTAATCTTGAAACCACAAAAATTTAATCATGAAATATGCTGTGGACACTAGAAGACTTTCCGTGACCATGGTCTTTCTATGCAACAGACCTTAAGCTGTGGGATTGTGTATCTCTCCTGCTTTCTGTTGCTGCTGGAAGAAGATAGGTGATACAGCTGGAGAAAAGGGCTCTACATGGCCCTGCTTGACCAGATGACCTCCACAGGTCCCTTCCAACCTCAACCATCCCATAGTTCTATGAAAGGCTTTTGACAGTGTCCCAAAGCCACAGGCGTTTGAAGTATTTATAGCTGGTGCATGTATCATTTAGCCTGAGATTGCAAGTCACAGAATTGAGCATTGCATTTTTGAACTGACATAACAGTTGTTTAACAGGTTTTCTTGAAAGCCAAGGTCAGAACCAGTTGTTAGTCAAAAGTCAAATATACAGACTCTATGGTTTTTATTATTGTTTAAATAGAGACATTACCAGTAGTGGATATTTAACAAGATACATCACACTTCTGAAGTCACATTATGCTAAGTCTATATTGTGTATCTCTAGATGGTCTTGTGTTTTAAAAAATAAGATGGGTCAGTTTTGTAATACAAGACGCTCATGTTGTGGAACCTCATTAGCTCGTACTAACGCAGGGACAACTTGTGTACTTGCTCATTAGCTTGTACTAACGCAGGGACAGGATTGCTCCACTTTGCCAATGGCAGCAAAATTAAGCTGGGCCCCTGCTTGTGCCTGTGGGAAGGATGACTGGGAAAGGGCCCAGGGTGTAATTAATACCTCCTCTTCTTCCCAAAATGCGGTGGAGCAGGAAAGGAAAGACGTAGCTCCTAATTCTGCCCCTATGACACCAATCAGCAGAGCTTCATCTTCCAGAAATCTTATTAGTGCAGTCAGCAAGTACCAACTGTGGCATTCCGGTCTGTGTGAGCAAACGATTACAGGGCAGAGCCACACCTGGATTTGTGCCTGCACGTGGAGTAAGCGGCTGCCCACATTCCCCAATTCCCTCAGGCAAACTGCTGTGGCGGAGACGGCCACAAGGCCCCAGTGCCTTGCAGGAACACGGTGGCTCCATGATCCTGGGCCAGGCTGGAGGCAGCTGTGATACTGATGGTGGTGCTGCAGTCTCATCTTTTGTACCATGAAGCACATGATTTGTGTGAGGGATTTACTTCTAGGGAAGAGAGGCTGACTTCCTAGTAATTAAGTAGGTGCATCCCAAATGTTATTTCCATGCTCCTGTCTACTGTGCGTCTTACAGAGCAGCTAATGCTCTGCCCCGTTTTTGGCCATAAGCCTACAGTTTTGGGCCACATTGTATAGCACATGGACTGTTGACTCCTGGAGTGGCTGAATTGGCACTGTATCATGTATTTTGCTATGCAAATCCTATGCAGAAATAGAAGACGCTGTACCCTTTCCATTTCAGATGTTAGTCATACAGAAACCATAGGAGGATGCAAGCAGGATCTTGATTTTGCCCTTCGTGCTGCCCCTCATGCCCAGCCCACCTTCCTGTTAAATTGAACAAGCGTAGAGAAAAATTCTTTTTCTGAGCCAGCGTTTGTGCAGGGTAGACCACGCTGGACGTAAAACATTCCTGAGCCACAGTATGAACCTCCTTTGCCTCTGAGATGGTTCAGCTAAGATCGTAATCAAACGTGTAATAAATGAAAAGAATAATCACAAGTGACAGAATGTACTTTATCCATTTATCTTGAAACTACTAGTTTAGTTTTAATTATAAATAAATAGCCTTTTCAGTTAAAACTGAACGCCAGCCGTCGTTAAAGATGGCTTCATACTAGAGATGTAAGAGCTCCATGTTGAATATATTAGAAACACTGTCAAAGAATTTTAAAGGATACCTTCTCTCATATTTGACGTGAAAGCTGTACTGTTTACACTATCCTTCTTCACAATAGACTACTGTATACAGAATCACATATGGTGAAGCTGGGAAGTCTTGGTTGTATGAGTTCTTCCTACAGAAATACACAAATAAATTGCTCCTGAGAGGATGAGGCTATCTATTTTTTATTTCTGTTACTGTTTTTTTGGGGGGAGTTATTTGCTTCACAATTAGACAGTTAAAAAGGATCTAATTTTAGCATTAAAAAGGTTATTTAAATCTTCTTTGTGAATAGTTAATTAGATAAACTATTATTTTAAAGTTTTCAGGTTGACCACCGCACAGATCAGGATTTTTATAACTGATTGGATTATTAAAAATTACTGCAGTATTACAAATACTGGAGAAGCGCTGTCGTCCATTGTGCAAGGCATTTTTATATTTTTCAACTGTCAGATCTTGGAAAAAACTTTCAGGAAGTTTTGAAAGAGAATAATTTTTTAACCATTTTAATTTCCATTTGAAACAATTTTTAATTTTTCTCTTTAAGGAAGCTGAAACAGTACAGTGCTTTACTTTTTTTGTTCTTTCTGTCGTGCACAGGCCTCAGCCCTAATGTCAGCAAGGTTAGGATTTGCTTAGGTCAATGCCGCTGCAAAGCCAGAAGAGGGAGCACAGACATTGTTTCTTCTTGGTAATCCTGTAGAGACAACTTTGATTATTTCACTAAGGAAAATCACTAAATCTATTTTTAGAGAAAGTCTTGTAGAATACTTCTTTGCTTCTTTTTTTTTTTTTAAGATTTTTTGAATAAGATTTAATTAAGAGAAAATTAAGAATGGATATTTTCATCAATTCTTCTCAAGCAAAAAATCTGTTCATAACTTTGTGAATGTGTCGTATAGTATTTTAACATATTTAACACCTTTTACAGAGAATTTTTACATTTTATTCTGCAGCTACTGAGGAGGGTGAAGCTTATCATAATCCAAATAGAGTAGTAAAGCTTGATTCACTTCAGTCTAATATTAGAAAGTGTCTTTAAGCATATTTGTATTCTAACTTCAGATCATATATCTACTCAGTAGTTTACAGATGTATTTGTATTAAAAACATTATTTTAAGGACACAAAGGATACATAAATTCTCTCCCAACTTTTTAATAGTAATTGTTAGAACTTCTTATATCTCACCTCTGACATAATTTCTTGTATTTCTCAGCTGTTACAATTGCTCATTCCACTTAGATTTTCCTGACTTTCTAGAGAAAGTCAACAGAAGTGCCTTGTCGCACTTTCTACTGATAATAATTTCTACTACTTAATCTGTTGATATAGGAGAGTCGCATTGCTTTCCTGTAGCAGGACTTGTATGAATCTTTTTTAAGAACTCCTGGAATAAAATTAAAGTGTATAATCTGTGTAATGGCTTTGTGGTACTGAAGAAAGACTCACTCATGCCTTTGGTTTTGCCTAAACTGGCTTCTGTGTGGGATTTGTGAGAGCAGGACCCAAGATATCTATGGATTGATTTTTCCAAAAGTGGACATGTGCAAGGAGTGTGTGCCATGATGGTCTTGGTCTTGTCCTCTTGGATAAGCATAGTTAAATACTGCATTTACTCTTCAAGCTTTGGTTCTTTTGCTACTCCCTGAGAGATAAATTACAGCCTCAGTAAATGAATGGAAGCTTAAACAGCAAGTTTTGACCTCACAGAAGTGTAAGGAGCTTTTGTGATAGATTTAAATGGAACTAGCTTTTTTTCTTATTTTCTTTCATGCCAACGTCTGTCTTTTGAGTAATATCATATGTCTTCCTTCAAATCTCTTCCTGAAGTATGTTCTTTGCAGAACTGCTTGTGGGTGGTCAGATTATTGATAATGTTTATTTGTATATGAAATTAATCTTATAGATCCTATTGACTAGGTTTGAACTTCAGGTCCCAAAGGCATTAACTCAGGAAAACTCCACAAATAGAATTATTTTGCTTGGCATCAAAATAAGATAGGGAGGATATTACTTATACTGTATTCTGGATATGCTACTGAATGTATTACATTTTGAGCATATATTCCTGCGCTGACACTGCAGGATGCCCATGTTCACAAATCCACAAGTTTATACCTTAGCATAGTTCTGGTGCAGCCAATGGAACTGCAGCCTACAGGAGTCTTTAAATTTGGCGTATTCATCCCTAGGATAGCCCTACTGCCATAGTGGTTGAATTTGGTTGGAAATTCCCAAATTTTACAATTAAACAACTACCAAAAAAGAAGAAACAGGAAAAAAAAAAAAAAAAAAAGGAAGAAAACTAAACAGAAGCAAAGCACATAGAACCCCACAGTAGGAGAAAGGAATTGTAAATGCCTAGTAAGAATTGTAAGAGTGAAGGTATGCTTTGTAACCAAAGTTTGTGTTTGCTACTATGTAGATGAAGAATAACTTATTAAATCTCTGTAAGATGGAGGGTTTTCTTGTGGGCAGAAGTGGGCATTTTGAGACTCCTGTGCTCACAATACAGTTCTTCGGTAGAAGACCCCCACCAGTAGCAATCCCCATTTGAGAGGTATTGGATACTCTGCTGAGCTCCTAGGAAGTAATTCTCCTGTAATTTGTCACTGGAGAGAAAACATACCAGAGAGAAAGCCACAAACCATATCAAACTCAAAATGTAACAGAACATGGCAGTGCATATGCTGGCAGTCAGCACAGAAGTCACTGTCATCAAAGACAACATCCCAGAAGCACAGTGGTTTGCAACAGACCAAGCCTTGGCTCTTCCCTCTTTGTACAGCATCAGCCAATGGCATAGACTAAGGACATCAACTCCAGCAGTCTGTGGTTACCTGTAGAGTAACAGATCCTATTCCACAGGTCATGTTTCCCTATAGATTGTCAGTGGCCCAGCTCCGGGCAGCACAGAGTCTCATAGTGGTGGCCATGACTAACAGTTCAGCTTCTTACATATAAAGGGCTGTAGTGAATGGGACTGTATCTAGCTGGCAGCCACTCACCAGCAGTGTTCCTCAGGGCTCAATTCTAGGGCCAGTTATGTTTAATATTTTTATTAATGGTTTGGATGCAGGAGTTGAAAGCATCCCTAGTAAATTTACTGGTGATACTAAACTGGGAGGTGCTGTTGACTTTCAAGGAACAAGAAGCCTTTCAGAGAATCTAGATAGATTGGAGCATTTGGCAATCATCAGTGGGATGAAATTTAAGAAGAACAAATGCCGAATTCTGCACCTGGGATGGAGTAATGCTGGACATAAGTATAAACTGGGGTAGATGTGACTGGAGAGCAGCCCTGCAGAAAGGGATCTGGGGGTGCTGGTCGACAGCAGGCTCAATATGAGTCAACAGCGTGCCCTGGCAGCCAAGAGGGAAAACAACGTCCTGAAGTGCATCAAACACAGCATAACCAGCCAGTTAAAAGAGGTGATTACCCCGCTGTATTCAGTGTTGGTGCAGCCTCATCTTGAGTTCTGTGTGCAGCTCTGGGCCCCACAATTTAAAAAGGATGTTGAGGTGCTTAAATGTGTCCAGAAGAGGGCATGAAAGCCGGTGAAGGGACTGGAAGGCATGCCTTGTGAGGAGCAGCTAAGGAGTCTGAGTTTGACTAGTTTGGAGAAAAGAAGGCTGAGGGGCGAACTCATTGGTCTCTATAGCCTCACTCTTGCAGCATCAAGTGCTGACGCTTTGCTCTGAAGCACCGTCCATGCCAAGGGACCTGAAAAACCTGAAAAAGCCAGGTGAAATGGTGCCCAGAAACCCGTGCTGAATGCCTGTGGCAAATGACAAGATAAAGCATGTGTTTGCTCCCTTCCCCTCTGCTCAGCGCTGGTGAGACCATGCCTGCAGTGCTGCGCCCAGGCCTGGCCTCCCCGGGATGAGAGAGACTTGGGCACCCTGGGGAGAGCCCCTCAGTGCCCCGCCCCCCCCAGCACCCCCAGCACGACCGTTGAGGTCACAATGTCCCTCTGTGTTGACCCGGCGCTGCCCTGGCTACGGCCCCCAGTGCCTGCAGGGACGGTGCTGTGCCAGCGCAGTCGTAGTGGGGTCTCGCCCAGCAGCACCTGCAGAGCATCAGGACCCCCGCGGAAGCCTCTCTCGGGCCGTCGGAGCACGGCCCTGAGCCCCAGAGTGTGCAGAGCGAGGCCTCTCGTGTCCTCGACGGGATGGGCCAGGTGAACTGCTGCCGTGGCTCCAGGTGAGCTCCCCCTGCGGCTCGGGGACACGCCGGCACAGCCGGGCCCCGCAGCAGCCGCCTTGCTCATGCCCGACGCTGTCTGCTCTGCAGGGTCGACCCTGACCCCGAGCAGCACTGCAGGCCTGTCCCGGGGTCACCCGAGCCGCTGCTCCGTCAGCGTGTGAGGGTGACCCAGGGCCGCGAGACGAGGAAGAGGGACCTCCTCCTCTCCAGGGACACCCTGGTCATCGCCAAGTCCAGGTAAGACTCGCAGAGCCCCACTGCCTTTTCTCCCAAGCCCCGGCCCTGGCACCAGGGCAGGGGCACCCAAGCAGCAGCCCCAGGCCCCCGGCACCCTGGTGCTGGAGGCACCCATGGCCGTGCCTGTGGCAGGTGGGCAGTAGAGGGGAGCCACTGGGCTCAGCCAGCTTCAGGTCACTCCCTGCCACTCCTCTCTGCAGACGTGGCAGCGCCCCACGCCCTCAGCTCTGCCTGGCCCTGGGCCAGCTGCAGGTGCTGAGCGGCAGGATAGGGGCGGCCGGTGATGGCCCCGAGGAGGAGGAGGACAAGACCACCAACTCCCTTGTCCTCGTCTGGCCCTGCGGCTCGTGCGTCCTGACCTTCCAGTGAGTCTCAGTGCCACATGCCACAGCGGGACTGGGCAGCGCCTCTGTCCTGCCCCACGGGGCTTCGTCCTGCCTCTGTGGCCGTCCCCACGGGGCAGGGCTGTGCCGGCGCCCGCCTCTGCCCGCAGGCTGGGGAGCAGCGGGCACTCAGGCTGCTTCTCCTCTCTTTCTGCAG
The DNA here is from genome assembly GCF_031877795.1 of Strix aluco. Classification (NCBI taxonomy): domain Eukaryota; kingdom Metazoa; phylum Chordata; class Aves; order Strigiformes; family Strigidae; genus Strix; species Strix aluco. Next base: position 90,062,230 of record NC_133932.1, on the reverse strand, counting down.
CTCCCGGGCGGAGAAGGAGCTCTGGGTCAGCGCACTCCAAGGGTAAGCCCGGCCTGGCGGTTCAGCCTGGGAGGCCCGTGCTCACCTCACGGGGGATGCTCCAGGCTGGGGAGAGGTGCCCCCACGGCTGCAGGCAGCTCTTGAGCAGGCAGAGCTGGCAGAGCTGCTTTGCCTGGCTCTGTCCAGCCAACACCTGCCCAGCCCCAGCCCCACCTGGGGCTGTCACTGCTCTGCACTCCACTGCCAGGTGGTACCCGGCTGCTTCGAGGCAGCTCAGAAGTGCTCCCTGGGCTGGCAGGAGAGGGAAAAGGCAGCCTGGGTCTCACACAGCTCTTTCTCTGCCCCTTGCCCATACACAGGCCACCAGAAGGAGTGGAGGGAGCCCGGGTCACCCAGCTGCCCTCCATCAAGGCCCTGATGAAGGAGCTCTGCCGCCACAAGGCAGTGAGTGTCCCTCCTGTCTGTGCTCTGCCCCCAGATGCTGCTCCAGCCCAGCATCGGGTGCATCCCTTCTCACCTTCTGCTCTCTTCCCCTTGCCCAGGTGACGACACTACACGCCAGCAGCCTGGAGAGGCTGGTCGAGGGCCAGGCAAAGGTCAGGATCGTTCAGGGGTCAATGTTGGCCATCCCACCTCTCTCTCACACATGGCCAGGGGCCGCTGCAGCTCACCGGGGGCCCTTGCTGATGCGAGGCTGCTCGGTGAGCACGGTGCCTTTCTTGCAGGCGGGTGCAGAGCAGCGGCCACCACCCGTCCCTGCTGGCGGGAAAGGTGGACACGGCCCCTCGGCTGGTGAGTTTGGAGAAGAGGAGGGCAGGACAGCCTTTCTCTCCTCCTCTGGCAGGCGGGCACTCGTGCATGTTGCAGTGGGGCTGCTGCCCTCCCCTCAGGGCACCTCCATCCCCATCGCTCCATGCAGGAGATAGCTGAGCCCCCAGGACCCCTTGTTCCCAAACGATGCCTCTCCCTTGCGCTCGGCGGTGGGGGGACAGCGCTGAGAGGGTCCGGGAGCACTCGCCCGGTGGCTCTCATGCAGCGCTTTTTGCTCTCTTTCCCTTGACAGCAGGTGGGACCCGCGGCAGGAGGAGGGGGCTGCCCTGGCCCTTCGCATGGCGAGGGACCTCGGCCGCTGCAGGCGCGCCCAGGCCGTCGGGCTCTGCCGGCAGCGGGGCTCTCTTTGGCCGGCCCCTGGCAGCTCTCTGCAGCCAGGACGGCACGCTGCCCCGGCCCATCCAGGTAAGCGAGCCTGGCCAGGGCATTCCCACCCCGCTGGCTCCTCTGGAGAGGCGGCGTCCCAAGCAGAGGGACCCCGGCTGGGACTCTGGGACAAAGCTGGCTCCTCCCCACGTCCCCAACCTCCAGCCACCGCTCCATCATCCAGACTCGCTCCTGGCCCTGAGGAAGGTTCACCTGCCCCAGGGCCTCTCTCCAGCCAAGCAACTCTCCTCCTCTGTGCCCCACAGGACCTGCTGGCTCTCCTGCACCAGCACGGGCCATCCACGGAGGGGATCTTCCGGCTGGCAGCCAGCGAGCACGCCTTGCGGGAGCTCCACGAGGCCCTCGACAGTGGAGCGGAGGTCCACCTCGAAAGCCAGCCTGCGCGCGTGCTGGCTGTCATCTTGAAGGTGAACCCTGCTGATCTGGAGCCCGGCAGCTCCCAGCTCCATCGGTGCTGGTGGGCACCTGCGAGAGCAGGAGCCAAAACGCGGCTGCCTGCTCGTCAGCCAGAGCGCCAGGGATGCTGCCTGTGCTCCTGGCGGTGGTGGTCAAGTCCTCACCCGCATCCCTTGGCATTGCAGGACTTCCTCCGCAAGATCCCCTCCAAGCTCCTTGAGGCACATCTCTACGAGGAGTGGATGAGTGCCCTGCAGAAGACCAGCAGGCAGGAGAAGCTGGCAGGACTGAAAGAGTAAGTGTGGCGAGCAGCCTGCCTGCTCCGCGGGGACTGGCAGAGGCCGGCACTTGTCTGCAGAGTGATGGCCTCCTTGGAAACGCCCATTTTTTCTGCCAGCCGCCTCTTGCTGTTGTGGGGTCGGGTTTTGGGGGCAAGTGGCACAGCAGAGCACGTCTCTCCTTGGAGCGCTGCCCGCAGGCATTGCGGGTTGCTCCACGAAGGGACTCTTGCTAGAAGGGGAGGCAGGGAGGAGGGAGGCGGCCGTCTCTCAGCAAAGGCAGTCCCTCTGCTGGAGAGCAGGCGTGGCCAGGGAGCCTTCCCTCCGGCGAGCTTGGGGGAGATCAGCCCGGGAGGCCTGTGCTGACAACACTTACGGTATTAACGTTGTGGTCCTGTTCCCTCAGGGTGGCCAGCAAGTTGCCCAAGGCCAACCTGGTCCTGCTCAGACAGTTGCTGGCCCTGCTGCAAAACATCAGCAGCAGCGCGGCCACCAGCAGGATGACTGCCGGCAACCTGGCTATCTGCGTGGGGCCAAACCTCCTGAGCCCAGCTGAGGAGGACACCCTTCCCCTGGACGTCCTGGTGCAGGCCACGGGGAAGGTACGCTCTGTTCACCAGCCGGCTACAGCCCTCTGGGCCCGCCCCAGCTTTGCTGTTCAGAGGTACCTGGCTGCCTCTTCTCTTCAGCAAACGCTTGTGGGGGAGCTGCCGGCAAGAGCAGCCCCACAGCTGCGCAGAAGCCAGGCTCAGCAGTGGGAAAGGCTGTCGCACCTAGGTGGAAACCAATGGTTTGCTGTGTGCAGGTGACGCAGCTGGTGGAGTTCCTCATTGAACACCACGAGGAACTCTTTGGGGAGGAGGTGGCTGGGCTTGCCGGCACATCGGATGAGTCACCGCTGGCACCGGGGCTGGCAGCAGCAGCAGCAGAGGTATGTCAGGGCCACAAACAGCGTGACGACCAAAGCCTCCCCCCTCAGAAGGGGGAGTGCTGCCGCCGCGGGGACAAGCAAGATCATCCACCAACCTGCAGCTCTGCAAGAGCGCAGAGTAAGGCTGAGGCAGGTTGGCCCTTGCACTTTGGCGGTGATGCCGCCAGAACTGGCTCAGCTGGGCTGTGCAAACCCATCCGAGGGATCTGCCTTTCGGAGCTGAGGTAGCAACTGGGCAGGTAGGTCCTTGCCACCTGTGACCTTCCACCTTTCCATTGCAGGTGCCTCCTGTTGCCCCAGAAAACCAACACCTCAAGAGCTCGTCTGGGGAGAGGAGGTAACATGAGCTAGCTTTGGTGAAGAGCAGAATTGTTTCATGTTTATCATGGCTTTACCTGTCTAACCATACTATTGCATGGAAAGGTTGCCAGGCTCTTCACAAGAGAGCAGAAAGAGAAGAGCGAGCTCTGAAGAGGGGAGCGATGGGCAGCCAGGCAGGAAGAGGAGGAAGCTGGAGCCAGAGCTCTCAGGGATGGGCAACTGAGGGAATCTGAGCAGGTAAGATGAATGAGAAGCCCAGGTGTGTAGCAGACCCTCTTGTCCATCTTCCAAAGGCACTGAACACTGCTCTGAGTATAGGAGGTCTTTCCGAGGTGCACAGAGATGGCCCCAGACAGGAAGCACGCACCTGCCCTTGGGAGAACGTGTAGGTCTGGAGAAACATACCGCTCCAGCGTATGTTGGCAGTGCTCCTTTTGCACTTGCTGAAGCTTGTTCGTGCAAGGCTGAGCAGACACCTCGGCAAGGTCACAAGACTCACCATTTTGAGCTCTTTGACCCGCTACCTACAGAAAGAGGCAAAGTCTCTCTTTTCTGTTCATGCCAGCTGGCAATCCTAGCACACTGGTGCTGCCTGAATCCCAAAGACGCAGTAAGGAGTTGTTCCAAAGAGCTGTAGACACTGAGATATTGGCACTGCTGAAAAACTCACGTTTCACCTGAGGAAACTGGGGGAAGAAAAAAAGAACCCAAACCTTAAAAAAATCAAAAAAGAGCATGGTTTGCCTGCCAACCTGCCATTTTAGTGTGGGACAGTGAGGGCTGCTGCTGCTGCTGCTGCTGCTCGGGTTTTGGAAAGGACCCCATCCCAGCTCCCCGGGGGCTCCCTGCCGAGCCCTACTGCCTGGCAAGGGGGCACTGCACATCTCTGTCAACCTGCCGTGCCCTGAGGGCATCGCAGGTGTTGAGAAGGGGCCAAAGCAACACCGGAGTCGCTGCCAGTAAGGGTTCTCTCTCCGGTGCCAGGAACGACCCCTTTTTCATTGGACTCCCCAAAACACGGGCAACAAAGTCACGCCTGTTCCTGCCCTCATGGTTTCACCAGCGCTTTCTGACTCTGCCCTTGTAGGGGACCATCTATTTTTGCTGCTTGGGTTCCCCAACGAGCTCTGATGCCTGGGCTTCCAGGGACACGACGCAGCCCCAGCACCACCTCGGCGGAGGCGAGGAGAGAGGCGCCGTGCCCTTCTGCGCTGGCCAGCAGATTGCAGTCGCGCACCGCTGAGCCGCAGCGGCCCCGCACCGCCCTCAGAGCCATCCCAGCCCTCGCAGGAGGCCTTGCTGGCTCACTGCCCAGCTCCGTCAGCCAGTGCCCACCAGCCGGCACATCTCCCCAGGAGGGGAGCTGGCATGGGAACTTCAGATTACGGGGAGCATCTTACACGTGGCAGTGCATGTCGTCTGGGAGGGACAGGAGGGACGTGCTGGCCAGGCTGCTCCACACTAGAAAACCCTCCAGGTTTTACTTACAACTGCTCACTCTCGGCAGAGAGATGCTGAACCAACATGGATGTTGTCAGAGTCCACGGATTAGAGGAGATGACACAAAGACACTGGTGAATGCAGATGAAGAATGGTAGCTTGTCACACAACTTCCTTGTGACATTTGTGAGTGTGTGTCAAGAAGGTGGGTCGTGCCAGCAGAGCTGCACTGCTCTATGTGTACAGGAGCGAAGCACTGCACCTTTAAAAAATGCAACTAAACTCTAGAAAAGTATTGGCCTGCCATTGGCATGCAGCTGCATACCTCATAAACCTGTGAAGGTCAGGAAGGAAAGAGAAAATAATTTCTAAAAGAACATGCAGACGGGCAGCAGACAGGAGCATGGAATTACTCCAGCGTGTTTTTATTTACAGCTGCCCATTCTTGGCAGACAGATGCCGAACCAACTTGCTGAGTCCAAGCAGGGAGCACCCGCTGCAGCTCTTTGGTCGGTGCAAGTACTTGTATGCAGCACACAGCAGAATGTCCTTTCTTATCCTTCCGGCTCAAACATGACTAGCTGGCAGTTTCCAAGAGCTTGAGAACTCAGATCAGCTACAGAAAACATCCCTTTCTTGCACCTGCTCCTGCAGATCCGCTCTCTCTGGACTGAGGCAAACACACCCCTTTCCGTCCGTCTGTCCGTCAGAACTGGAGTTTTGAAACCAGCTTTTCCCAAAGCTCCAAGTACTTAAACAGCCTCTACTGTTTTGACACTTCAGCCCTCTACGATGTCTAACGGCGTCGAGCGCCTTTCAGAAGGGAAAACACAAGTGCCAGCCACAACAGGGGCAAGAAATGGCACGGCTGCTCTGCAGGTCTAGCAATGATTGTGCAGGGGTCAGCAGAGCACGCAAATTCAGGTGCAACTCTCCCGGCTGGCGTCTGAAGTGGTCCAGAGGCAATGCCATCTTCTCTTCACCGCCAAACCCTCGCTTGTTACCCGCAGCAATTGTGGCCCTAAGGAATTCAAGTCCTAACTGCTCGGAGCTCTGCACTATGGCAAAACCGAGGGGATTTAGAAAGAAAATCCCTACATCATTTTTGGGAAAAGAAAAATCCCTAGGTACTCAAAAGGGAGAAACGTCAGCTGTCGAGACCTTAGTGTGGTCTTTCTTACCATTTCCCTGCCGTCCATTTGCCTGCCTCTGTGGCTAACTGAGAACTGCCGATCAGCGTTTGGTCCGCAGTTACCAAGCGGAGTCGACGGTGCTATTGTACACGCAGCTGTCTGTTTGCTGGTGCTTGATACAGACTCAGAGCCTCTGCTAACACATTGCAATAGAACGTCGTGCCCCATTCGCTTTTCCGTAGCATGGATGTCCCAAGGCATAGCGCAACCAAAGCACTTAATAAATAGTTATGTTTATATTTAAATAATATAAATTATATTAATATTAATATAATATAAATTATATTTATATTTAAATAATTATTTAAATGCCGTTTGGAGATGATTGCAGGCATCCCAGCCGTCTGCAAACAAAGCTGCCTCAAATCTGAGTACTGACAGAGTGATTTGTTTGTAATCGGACTGAACAACCGACATGGGCCTATTGCCATTGCCTTTGCTGGAATACATTGTACGGACTGTCTGCAGCCCTTAACATTTCTTCATATGTCCTTCTTTCTAAAATGTCTTACTGTTTCTTTGCAGAAGTAAAGTGTCAAATGTATATGGCAGTCTCGGTGTCAGTCTCAGTATCTAGATGAGTCCCCTCCCCTCCCCTCCCCTCCCCTTCCCCCTTCCCCCTTCCCCCTTCCCTCCCCTTCCCTTCCCTTCCCTCCCTGATGGGAATTGGGATCATAACCCACTAGTCTGAAATTAGCAATCCAAGCAGAAATGTACTGATTATAGGTAGCAATAGGTAAGTAATTAAATTTTAAGTTTTGGGGATCTCAACAACTTAAAAAAATTGTCCTGTACAGGACTGGAAAATAAGCTGTAGGTGATGCCCCCCATGTGTGGCGAACACACTGTAACAAGGCCTTTGCAACCCAGGGGAGCTGTCACACTCCACCTTGTCTTCTTTGCCTGGCCATATCCCAACGCTTCATGCCCAGCAGCTGCTGGGCACACAAAGCATTGACTGATGGGCCCCAGAGCTGGACACAGTACTCCAGGTGGCATCTCACGAGAGTGGAGTAGAGGGAGAGAATCGCCTCCCTCGACCTGCTGGCCACACTTCTCTTGGTGCAGCCCAGAATACAGCTGGCTTGATGGGCTGGGGACACACATGGCTGACTCACAGTCAGTTTTCCATCCGCCAATACCCCCAAGTCCTTCTCCGCAGGGCTGCTCTCAATCTACTCATTGCCCAGCCTGCATTTGTGCATGGAATTGCCCCGACCCATGTGCAGGACCTTGCACTTGGCCTTGCTGAGCTTCATGAGGTTTGCACAGGCCCACCTCTCCAGCCTGTCCAGGTCCCTTTGGATGGCACATCCCTTCCCTCCAGCATGTCATCACATTCTCACGCAGCTTGGTGTCATCAGCAGACGTGCTGAGGATGCACTCAATCCCTCTGTCCATGTCACCAACAATGATGTTCAACATCACTGTTCCCAACAGCGACCCCTGAGGAATGCCACTCGTCACTGCTCTCCCCAAGTCAAGCTTAGTTTATCCCTAACAGTAATGAGTAAGTGATCTCCCTGGCTTTATCTCAACCCTAAATCTTTTTCATCTTATTTTCTCCCTCTTGTCCTGTTGAGGAGGGTGAGTGAGAGGGCAGTGTGTGGGTGTCTGAGCCAGCTAAGGTCAACCCACCACAAGATCTGTTCAAGATTTTGTGCTCCTCACCACTTCGCTTAAGGAACTAGATAGAACAGACAAATCAAAGATTATGTCGACACACACTAACGCTGGGTTCAGTGTGATATACAGCAGTCATAAACATACTCATAGATTGTTAACAAATTTTTGCAGAAACCTGATAGCTAGCTGACTTAAAGGGGGAAGAAGACAGAAGAAGGAAGGGAAAGAGGGGAAAGACAAGTCGTGTAGCTCTATAAGGAACGCCAGGTTTCTTCTACCTGCAGTTTTCCTCTGTTTTATCCAATGGTTATTGAAAGAAAATACGTAAGGAATATGTAAAGTCCCTAAGTGTTTAGTGAAAGAGGCAATCAACTTTCACTTACATTTGTCTTTTCCTCAGTATTTTTTCCTCTGTTGCATGTGATGAAGGATATCCTGCCCTTGAGAGCCTTAAGAGCTTGAGAGCCAAAGCAAGATCCCATTGATTACAAGAGTGCGTCTCCCAGACTTGTATAGGGTTTATTTGGAGTGCATTTCTTTTTCTTTTGTAACAAGATAAGATTTATTTCCTTATGGTATCAGCATATGTTGCATCACAGGGAGAACCTTTTCCCTGCAATGTCAGCTGCTGCTGCTCCAAATTTATCTTGCAGTTTGTATTCACACTCCAAATCATGTTGATTGTATCTTTCAGTCAAACACCAAATCTGAAGTCTCATCTCCCACCATTGTGCTAGAGATGTTTGCTCTGACGGCAATAACAGGCTTCAGGGTGTTCTACAGAAAGACATTGTCTTGCCTTAGAGATTTTTCAAACTCCTACGGACAAAAGCAGGCTTGATCTGACCAGGAAGCCGTGCAACTGTACCCCTTAGCTCAGGCTTTCACACTGTGTTGACTAGTGGTAAAAGCTGAAAGAACTAGCCAAAACCTCTAAGAAACTTACATCTGAAATAAGATATAAGTTATGGAAGAAGGGGTCAGCTGCCTGAGCAGAGATATCTAGAGTAGGTTTATGCACTAGGTGATAATCTTCTGGACTTCTAGTTGCTGGTCAGAAAGATATGAGACTCCTCTAAGTATTCTCTCATACCTGTGAGCCCTGTGTGAACATCTTATATACCTAAGGGTTCTCAGATGGCATTAGGTGCCCATTTTAGGCAAATCAATAGTGCCCAAAAGCAGGATCAATGGTAACAAAATTATAGAAGAACAGGAAAGTTGAGTATGTACCTTTCCAAAGTTCTGGAATTCTAACTTGAAATTTTTCAGTATCTTCCTTGTCCTTATGGGAGATTTCAACTTCCCAGACATCATATTGCTGTGACGAGTTGGCCTTGGAAATTCTTTGTAGGAGATAACTTCTTGTCACAAGTAGATGTCATAACAAAGGAAGAAGCCCTCCTTAGACTTGCTGTTTGCCAACAGAGAAGGACTTGTAGGGGTTGTGCTGGTAGGTGGCTGTCTTGACCACAGAGATTATAAAACGGTTGAGTTTAAAACTTTCAGTGTAATGAGAAAATAGGGCAGCAGGGTTGCTACCCTGGACTTCAGGAGAGCAAAATTTAAGCTATTCAGGGAGCTACCTAGCAGAGTACCCTGGGACTCTGCTTTTGAGTGCTTAGGAGTCCACGAGTGCTGGTCAGTTTTTAAGAACCACCTTTCAGAAGCACAAGAGCAGGTAACCCCATTGTGTCTGAAGTCAAGCAAGCAGGGCAGAAGACCAGCTTGGCTGAACAGGAGCTTAAGAGGAGCTTAAGAGGAAAAAGATGTTGTACAATCTCTAGAAGCGAGGTCAGACTTTGCCGAAAGATCACAGAGCTGTGGTTCGTGTATGCAAGTAGAAGACATGAAAGACCAAATCTCAATTAAAGTTGCAGCTGGCCAGTGTTGTGTTAGATAACAAGAGTTTTTCTAAAGTATGTTAATAGCAAAAGGAGGTCTAAAGAAAACATTGGACTGATACTTGTTGAAGATGATCATCTGACTAATAACAATTGTCCTTGTTTTGGCCAGGATAGAGTTAACTTTCCTTGGGCTGAGAGGGAGCACAGCTAGAGGGCAGGGTCCGGATCTATCATTGGAATATTCCATATCATGTGACGTCATGCTCAGTATATAGGTGGATGCATGCTCTCTCTCGCGGGTCGTTTTTGATTTCCAGGTCGGCATGGCAGGATGTTCTGGTGTGGTCAGATCACTGCTGTGGGGGGGTGGGCTGAGTACCTCTCGCTGCGCTCGGTAAGCCACTGCTGCATTTTACCCATTTTGGACTTACTATCATTACTGTTGATTTTGTTACTATTAGTAAATTTTTTTTTTATTCAACCTACAAATTTCTTCTTTTGTCCCTCCCCTATTTCACCAGGGAGGTGGGGGATGAGAAGTAAACAACTGGCAACATGGCAATTGGCTACCGTCTGAGTTCAGACCACAACAGCAATGAAATAAAAGCAGAAGCATTCACTGCTTTTTTTGCCTCAATCTTTAGTAATACTGACAGACAGGCTGCCCGGTCCCCCGAGTCAGAGGAGCACCAGTGTGGAAACAGTGACTTTCCATTGGTGGACACTGAAATTGTAAGGGCCCAGCTGTATCAGATGAATGTGCCCAAGTCCATGGGGCCTGATGGGATTCACCCCAGAGTGTGGATGGAGGTAGCGGATATTATGGTAGGACCTCTCTCGATCATCTACCAAAGGTCTTGGGAGTGTGGGGAGTTCTGTGCTGACTGGAAGCTGGCCAGTGTTATTCCAGTCTACAAGAAGGGTGTGAGGGAAGACCTGGGGAGGTACAGAGCTGTTAGTCTAACCTCAGTTCCTGGAAAAATTATGGAGAAGATTGTACTGGGTGCTGCTGATGGGCCTTTAAAGAATAATGCAATCATCAAGCACAGTCAGCACGGGTTCACAAAGGGCAAGTCCTGTTCGACTAATTTGATATCCTCCTACAATACCCTTCCACCTGCCTAGTGGGTGAAGGCAAGGCAGGAGATGTGGTTGTTCTGGATTTTAGTAAGGATTTTGATACTGTCCCTCACAGCAACCTTCTGTATAAGTTGTCCAGCTATGAGATGAGCTGGTACGTGGTGTGCTGAGGGATGAAGAAGTGGCTGAAGGGCAGGGCTCAAAGGGTTGTAGTGAATGGCTGGTAGAGTAATATGAGGTAAAGGAAGGTTTCCCATTTTTAACACCTTTGATGGAGTATGTTTACATTTTGTTCTGCAGCCACTGAGGACTGTGAACCTTATCAGAATGGATGTCACAGTGGATGAAGGGAAGGTGGTGGACATAGTTCTTCTGAATTTTAGTAAGGCTCATGTTAAATGCTGATACAGCAACAACACAGAACTTTCTCAGAGGCTAATCTCAGATTACTTCCTAGAAGAATCAGTAGCTATACAAGGATTTTCTACCTACTGTTTATGCAAAGATGTGCAGGATTTTGCTAGAAAATATAAAAGATGCAGCACATCTAATGTAAGAAACCTATTTTTTTTTTCCTCTAGAAAAAGAGGAATGAAGATACACAGAAGATGACAGTCACATTTTACACAGTTCCATAAAGCACTGTGACGTGGCCTGATTGCAATGATTTTTTTGCATCTACCTTGTGATTACTCTAGTAAAATGCCCTTTTTTTCTTTCCTCTCCCCATATTGCAGTGTAAGCCCGTCGTGTATTTCAGTCATGTTGTGAGACAGAAAAAACCCTCTTCCAAAAACTCTCCACTTCTCCCACTAGAGGGCTCACCCAAAATACTCATGAAAGACAGTTCCACTGACAGAGATTTTTCTACTCTAGATAAGCATTTATAGTAATGTTTTGGGCATGGTAATGGATAGCCAGCAATGAAATGAAATCTCTGCCAGGTCTTGCAAAACGAACTGGATCTTGGTATTTGCTTATTTCTTTAATATAGGCATATATTTGCTGGGGGGATTAACTAAAAAATAACCTATGCACACTCTGAGGAGTGAAGCTGGCAGAATTTTAGATATATAAATCTTGTAAGAATAAACACAATTTGTACACAAGTATTTGACATCTTCATTATCACCCACAGTAATATGTCCATAAAGCTGTTCACTCAAGAAACCTTGAGTGTGTTACAAATCTGAAACTAAACACTTGCACCAGTGCTCAGCACATATGTTGTTCAACTAAAAATAGAAATTACTGTCATCAGCAAAGGGTATCCATGAGGGAATGATGTTTCACATAAATATACTAAGATACATGCGGATTAGTTTAATGAAGAAGATGTAAACAAACCAAAGGACAGAGCTTTGAATGGAGGAAGTAGGATGCATAGGAAGTGTTCAAGGGTAATTTCTCTGCTAGTTAAAATCCTTAATATTATGTCTTGTTTAAAAAACCAGCAACAACAAAGTTTCTTGTTTGTTGAACAGCTATTACATTACGAACCTGTAAAATACTATCCCTAAAGAAGTTAATCGATTTTAGGAAGAATTTCAACAGGAACAGGATTTCTTTTATACTTCTCTTATATTTTAAAATACCAGCCTACGGTTTCATGTATCTAAATTTCAATTTTCTGTCTGAGATACCTGAAAAGGGGCAGATTTTCAGAGGGTGATTGCTTAGCATTTTCTGATTGTAGCATTTTCTCAAAACCAGGCACATTTATAACTCAGGTGAGGCTCCCAAAAACTCATTCAAAATAACTGGTGACAATTTATAATTAAGGTCATGGAGTTAGAGACATGAGAACACTTTATAAAGAACAATTTATTTGCTTGCTATAACCCTTTTTATGTTTCCATATTTATCTGTAATCAGAAAATGGATAGAATTAGTTTGATATTCAGAGAATTTGGGCAAAACTCATACATAAAAATAATACTGGAAGTTTTAAAAAAATTGATGAGGATAATGGTATGGATAAAAATACTGATAATAATGCAGTTTACAGTCACAGGTTACAGCAAGACTTCTACAGAAATAAGTCCTTTAAATTTATTTGCCATGAAAGCATAGACACAAGACACAGAAAGGGAGCTCTTTCAGCTCCAGAATTTGACTCCTAACTTTTATTATAATCTCATTTGTTTAAAAAACAGTGCTCCTCACTATTTATTCAAAGAGGGTGGAGGGTGCGGAAAGCCCGTGGATAGATGTCATGTCAGATTATGAGGGAGCAAGAGGAAGACCTGGCTTCACTGAGGAGTTCTCAGCTAAGCCATGAAAGGAAAACACCAGCTGGCTTTGAAGCACAGCCAGATTTAAGTGGGTTAAATTAGTTCATGTATGGCCCCGTTAAAGTCAGGTTGTATTTGGAGTCAGTGGGCAGTCTTAACTAAGGGCACAAAATAACTTTGGAAGAGATAATCTAATTTTTCTTTGGCAAAAGTTATAAAGCTAACTGAACTGTAACTTAAGTAGAGTACAGTTAATGTCCACACACACTAACCATTTTAATAAATGAAATTGTAGTAGTGGCATCTTAGCATTTAACAAAAACCTGCAGACATTTTCTATAGATTTTCTCAAGGGTATAGCCCAAGATTATATTGGGCTATATATAGCCCAATATGTATGTAGTCAAGACAATCCAATAAATTGGATAATTATTATTCTAAAGGATAATGAGCAGGAAGTGAAGATAAAGGACTTTCATATAGCTAGACAATAAAAAAGTTGTTGGCCAGATATATTGTCTACACCTGGACTTTTTTCATTGTAATTTTGGCATTTTCTAGTTGGTAGAGGTCATATTTCTGTTATTTATTAATCCTCAAATGTGTGTTTGGTTTTGTACAGATACATAGAAAGTAGCCATGTTCCTGCTCAAATGTTATCCAAAACACTAGCTACTTATAATACTTTGAGGCATACCCGAAGTGGTAAAGTACAAGGTCATATTGGAGGAAAAAATATATATATCTATATAAATATATTTTAAGAAGACAGCTGAATGAGGAGGGAGGGTTATTTGGTTCGTAGCAAGTTACAGGCAGTTCCAAAAGAATCTGTATCACCACCTATAATAAAAGTGCCCATATGCATCTCCTGGTGCTCAATATACAGCTGGGTTTGCTGACTGCTTTACAGTTAGGCTCTGTCGGGAGGCAGCAACTGTGGGATGCTCCACAAGGTGTGGGGAGCAGCAGCTGTGGGAAGAAGTCCTTGGGGGATGGCAAGCTTAATGTAAGCCAACAGTGCACCCTGGCACCAAAGACAGCATTCAGGGTAACATTAATGGGAGCCCAGTAGGTCAAGGGCAGTGATTATTCCCTGCCTCATTTAGCACTCGTTAGACCACATCTAAATGACAGGGTGACAGGGAGGTGATTAGGGACAGCCAACATGGCTTCACAAAGGGGAAATCGTGGCTGACTAATGTGGTAGTCTTCTTTGATGGAGTGTTCGTGGATAAGGGAAGAACAACTAATGTCATCTACCTGGACTTCTGTAAGGCTTTTGATACGGTCCCACACAACATCCTTGACACTAAGTTGGTGAGATAGGGGTTTGATGGATGGACTATTTGATGGATAAGGAATTGGCTGGATGGCCACATCCAAAGAGTTGCAGTCAATGGCTTAATGTCCAAGTGGAGATCAGTAACGAGTGGTGTCCCTCAGGGGTCTGTACAGACCCCTGAGGGACACCACTTAATGAAGATACTGTTCAGTATCTTTGTTAATGACATAGACAGTGGGACTGAGTGCACTCTCAGCAATTTTGCAGATGACATGAAGCTGAGTGGTGCAGTTGATTCACTTGGGGGAAGGGATGTCATCCAGAGGGACCTTGATGGGCTTGAGGAATGGGCCAATGTGAACCTCTTGAAGTTCAACATGGCCAAGTGGGCTGGGGCAACCCCCAGTATCAATACAGACTGGGTGATGAATGGATTGAGAGCAGCCCTGCGGAGAAGGACTTGGGGATATCAGTAGATGAAAAATTGAACATGAGTCAGCAACGTGCGCTTGCAGCCCAGGATACAATTGACTTTTCAGAAGAAATGTGGCCAGCAGGTTGAGGGAGGTGATTCTGCCCCTCTACTCTGCTCTCTTGAGACCCCACCTGGAGTACTGTGTCCAGCTCTGGGGTCCCAAGCACAAGAAAGACAGGGACCTTTACAGCGGGTCCAGAGAGGGACATGAAAATGATCAGAGGACTGAAACATCTCTCCTATGAAGAAAGACTGAGAGAGTTGGGGTAGTTCAGCCTGGAGAAGAGAGGCTCTGGGAAGACCTTATTATGGGCGTTCAATGCTTAAAGGGGGCTTGTAAGAAAGTTGGAGAGAGACATTTTACCAAGGCCTACAGTGACAGGACATGGAGCAACAGTTTTAAGCTGAAAGAGGGTAGATTTACATTAGACATAAGGAAGAAATTTTTTACAATGCGGGTGGTGAGAGATGGAACAGGTTGTCCAAAGAAGTTGGGGATGCCCCGTCATTGGAAGTGTTCAAGGCCAGGTTGGATGGGGCTTTGAGCAACCTGATCTAGCGAAAGCTGTCCCTGCCCACAGCAGAGGAGTTGGCCCAGATGATCTTTAAAGGTCCCTTCCAACCCAAACCATTCTATGATTCTAGAGATACTGCAACCAGGTTTGGACTCCCCAGTACAGAAAACTGGGGTGAGTTCAGTGGAGGGCCACTAGAGTTGGGGCTGAAGCACTTAGCCTGTGAGAAGATGCTGAGGACCAGAGCTTGTTCAGCCTGGAGAAGTAATGACTTCAGGAACACCTAAGAGCAGACCCCAGTGCCTGTGGGAAGGTGAGCAAGGAGATGTTCTTCACAGTTGTGCATGGTGGGATGAAAAGAGGCAATGGGTGCAAACTGAAATGGACTGTATATAAGAAAGAATTCTTTCCACCTGAGGACAGCTGGGCAGGAAGCAGGCTGCCCAGGGAGGTTGTGTCATCTTCATCCTTGGAGGTGGTTGAGACCAGACTGGACAACCTGGTCTGACCTCAGTGAGCAGGAGCTTGGACTAGAGACTTACTGAGGTGCCTCCCAGCCTGAATTATCCTGTGCATTTATGAGATATGTCTCTGTTAGTCACCATGGGCTCCATTTATGATTAACAACATTTCTAGACAGTGATTAATTTGACCTATTTATTATAAGTATTTCTTGCTATACAACTGCCCATTTCTTCACTATGAAGATAGTCCAGACAGCTAACTCAGATCTAATTATCAATGTGTTAAGTGTCCAAAGGGAGGTCAGGTGGATCCCATCCTGGCTGTTTGTGCTCCCTGAAGGGCCCAGTTGGATACCAGGGAGGGAAAGGAAGAAGTTATTACTGTACAGCGTCATAGCAGTTACAACACTTGCCCCAGAAGAAAGATATCTGAAATCAGGACCATATTCCCTAAATTCTTATTGTTTTTATCCAAAACCTCATTGATACCAAACTAATAAATATGTAGAGTATGTATTCTTCCATCTCTCTCTTCATTCTGTCTGTTTTCCTGCCCGAGTCTCTCTCTGACCCCTCATGCTTTGCACGGGGCTGTGCCCTCTGCCCTGTGCTCCCTCTTCCATGGAGCCATGGCTTCTTCCTGAAGAAACTGCAGGGCCAGCTCTCCCTGTTCCTCAGGAAATGGTCCAGATGCTACTAACCCTAATACTAGTTTGTCTTGACACTGGCAAAATTATAAATAGATCATTTAGGTGTTTCTGCTGGGACTCTGATTTGTGGCAAAGGGACACATTCTGATTTTTAAATTGAATTGTTTAAAAACACCTTTCTTCATGTGATTTGTAAATAGGCTACAGAAATAACATTCATGCTACCACAGCACCTTGCCCCTTTTATCAGTGTAACAGTAACTCTGACATAATCTGTTTATACATGCATTTTGTAGCTGTACAGACATAAAAAGCATTACCATGTTTGTTTATGTTACTAATGATGTGTTTCAACAAACAATACAATTAAGTACATCAATAAATTATCACAGGGATAATACTGTTGACTTTTCCCTTGAGTATCTGTTCAGGTTATATGTGTGAAAAAATACAGTCGTTTTCAATCCATTTCAATGTGTGGATCTAGTATACAGGAGAAAATTATCCCAAAGTTAAGCTTGCTAGAAGTATTGTCCCAAAATCTGGGTTATTTTACGCGGTGTGCAATGAGCTGAAAAACACAGAATTGAGATATTTGTTTAATCCGTATCTGCGCAGAGATGGGTGCTAGGTGGTTATTCCACAAAGCTAGCACCCCTTGGTTAACATACGGTCAGCGTTTCTACATTCCGCGCAACAGTTCCCAGTACTTTACACTGGCAAGTCTCGCCACCCCCGTTCTCAGTGGTCCTTGCCAGGTCTTGTCTCCATTTACAGGTGCAGTAACCTCTTTTTTAAGTGCGCATGTGCAGTGAGGAAGGGGCTTTTCTTGGTAGGGGGGCTTTTCTCTACTCGAGCAAGGGTTTTTGCTGTGTTAATGAGGTAAGCTCACTCATAGTTCAAGTAGTTTCCTCCTTGGTTTTATCAGCAGCTTTTGTTCCTGTGCGCTTATCTTGGTATTTCCCTGCTTGAGGGTTTTAAGGTGTCATCCCTTGCACTTATCCTGGTATTTCTTTGTTTTAATCAGTGTTGCTTCTTCGGGATCCTATGTCTTTACCAGTTCCTTTACCAGTTCCTGGCATGCTTTCACAACCCTCCTTTGGTCGTTTTATCAATTAAGATGTAACAGAAGCACCCTTGCTGTTCTTGGGTATTTTTATTACAAAGTTCATGAATCCCATGGTGTGTCAATACCACTCTGATTTCTAGACTTTTCAAAACTATGTCTTTAGCTTAATTATAAACATGGTTTTTCATGCCTCGTTAGTGTTTCGTGCTTTAGGACTTTTAGCTTTTCTTCTGTTGCTTTGCATGTTAGTACCTTTTTCTTGGTGATTCAAGCAACAACATCTTTGCTCATCCTAATTCAAAGCAAGAATGTGATACTGCATTTGAAAGCATAGGTGTTTCTGACACAACTCTTGCTTCTACATGGTGTATTTTGTCTTCAAACATTAGCACCCCAAGGCACATATGTGACTGAGCCTTGAGAATGTGTATTTCCTTTTGAAGTTTGTTTGTATTGCTAATTCACAACAGGGTGCAAAGATTTCTGAGGACAGAAAGAAGGACCGATTACCATTCTTTTATTTTTGATATTTCATCCGTAGATGTGTACATTTTGTTTCCACAATTATTGTAAACTGTAGACTTTGTACATGTTGATGGATTATTTTTGTACTAGACTGTTACAGAAAACTCTAACTTAGGGACTGACTTGCATCTATTTTGCTAACCTGTTATAAGGAAAATGCCTCCTAAATAACTAAATTGGTAAAAAATCATCTCCCCTGAAGTAACATGTTTGTTGGTATATACCATACAGATTAAATGAAAAATACTGGATGAAAAGATGTGATTTTGTGATTTCTTAGAAATTATGTGGGTGCTTAACTCCAAGAATACAAGTAGTCCTACTATGTGTCTCAGATTTAGCTAGTCTGAGTACTTGCATTGCTTTAAACACTAGTTGCATACACAGTTCTACTGCCAATGGAAACTGAGAACCCTCAGCACCTTTCAAGCCATGTTCAGCTCTCTTTAGGGTTAGGATGCTGCTTGGACTCACGTGTATGTCTCTAGAATGAGAGTGTATTTTATTCTGTATTAGGTTGCAAGAGTTGTTTGTTTGGACCGATTCTTCTTATGATTAAGAAAGGAACAGAAGGATAAAGGTAGGAAAGAATTGTTTTAAAACATGAGTGTAAACATACTCCCCTGCCAAGTCTTTTAACAACTGAGTAGTTAAAATTACTTCACAGATACCCGTGCAAATAATATTGCTTTCCTTTTTCACTTTGTGAAAGTGCTCTCCTTCAAAAGTTGAATCATCCTATTTTTTGGTCGTCAGTCTTGAAAACACTTATATACGTGCAAATTTTACACTTGGGAAAATGTATGCAGGGTAAGTCTTGATAAAGAACTATCTGAAAGAATATTTGAGCTATATTTTACAAATTTTCCTCCTACCTGCTTCACTAAATACCCATGCTTTATATGTCAGAAGACCATCCTTTATATTATATCATAGATGTGTCATAGAAAGCGAACACTGTCCAAAATTATCTTTTTTATTATTGTTACTTGGCAACATTAATGCATTCATTGTTGCAAGGTCTTCACTGGAACAACTGCCATACACAAGAATCCTTCTGTACTAACATGCTTTAGTTATTTACCTGAAGAACACTGCAGAAGTCACATTTTCTTTGTAGGAAACATATTTATCACTCAGCAAAATTAATTATTCTTATTACTTCAGAATTTTTCTTTCAAATATTGACTCTTGACCATGTGTGGGCTAGGACAGATCCTGCTAGTCTAGGTTTACTTTTTTTCATGCTAGTATTGTTATAATTATCCATTTAGGATTCAAACACTTCTCTTCCTCCTTTCATGTTTCTTACAATTGTAGTAGGTTAAATAACATTGTATTTCCAGTAGACGTTCACAGAAAAACTGTCAGGTTTTACAGCAAAAACTATATGCTCAGTCTTCGTTTGTCTTTATGATTTTTACTGAATTCAGTCCAATGATTAATCTGAACTATCTCTAGATATGGAACTCTGCAGCTTCTCTTTCCACTAAACTGAACCAGTCTGTACTTTTGTGGATATATGCAGAACAATCATCTACTTGAACAGCAAAAATGAAAATAAGTAGTGTTAAATGTGCTCTCATACAAGACTTCTATATTTTTCATTAAAAGCCTGGTTGGTAAAACTGATACTCGTGTCCTTAGTTATTAAAGCAGACATTGCTCAAATACGGAAGCAGTTACTCCCACTCAGTTGCTTATCCCTGCCCTGCAAAATATATGCTACAATAAAACAGAAAATGACTGTTAATCAGGACACTATCACTTCAAGTCCTATGATAATTTGAGAGGTGTTTAGAAACATGGATTTCAGTCCTGATTTATATGGAAAAGCTCATTAGACAGTAAACTGGAGTGCCTAGCCAGATTTTTTTTTTATGGCTATGAAAAATAAAAAAATCATACTAGATTCTTGCTTATTTAATTTTTTTAGAAAAAACTGTTTTGATAATGACTGTGATTGCTACTTATAATTTCCATCATAATGCTCTAATAATGTATTCAATTTTTTTATGTTGTTCAAATAAAAAAATTAAGAAAATTAATATTGTGGCTATAGAAGAACATGTAACAATTCTATGCACCTATTTGTAATGCCTTTCTACTTTGCCAGGTGTTACTCCTTTTCTAATTATGTTACTGATGTCACACAAGCATTTTGAACATTACAGTTTCAAATGGAGTTTGGAGTCTCAAAAATCAATGTGTGGCCCTCTACACAGTCTTAATATGAAGACTTCTAGATAAAAAAATGAGAATCAAGATTTCAGTAGTTCTTATACATGAAATATCTTCATTAGTTTGATTGACTATAGGACAGTCTATAAGGAAGTTTTCAGTATAAACATTAAACATCTATATGCTTTGCGAAAAATAATATCTGGTTCAGTTCTCCTTACTTCACTGGCCTAATAAAAGGATGCGTTTTACCCTGCATGTCACCTTGGGGGGGGGGGGGGGGGGGGGGAAGAAAAAAAAAAAAAGACCAAAAGCATCTCTGAAGAACAGAGAAAAATATACTAAATATTTTCCAGCTCCTTTTTCTATCAGTGTTTGCACAACTGATGCACTGGAGCAACTGAGCTGGAGATGTAAGCACAATAGGCAGCCACTTTAATAATTGTACCAGATGCTTAAAAGTTTCTCCTGAAAGTTCTGTAAAGATTTTTTTTCCTTTGTCTGAGGGATCCTAAGGCTTGCTACACTCTCAATAGGGAGCAGTGTCTTTTTACTTACTTACAGAGGAAACTGATGCCTTAATCTAAGCTTTTGTTGCCATTTGGCTGCTCTTTTTTACAGTATTATAGAACTGAAAAACACAGTTTCAAGATCTCATGTGTAGAAAATTCTCTCAGATTGGTACCAGAATAAGTAGACAGCTTTGACAAAATTTTTTTAATAGCAAATCAGGAAGAATAGGAGTCTCTTTTATGAATTTTTGTAGTCTTCATCCAAATGGAAGATAAGAGAACTTACAAATTAAATTTTAAATTAAAATGATTGAACTCAGTTTGAGTCAACTTTCAGATTACAATTATCAGTTATGGAAGAACTGGACATGTCCTCATTGCCACTTTCTATGGCATATTGGACCACTGTAGACTTCAATACACGTAGACCACTGTTCTCTTTCTCAGACTTTCTAAATACTAAAAAGAAGAAATTTCAAAACAATCTGTGGTCTGAAAGAGCTTTGTTTTCTTAAAACATGTGATTAGACTCTGACCCAACTCTTTAACGCCAGTTAAATCTAGGAATTTTCCTGGTTTCCTTACATATAATCCCGATGGCAGTGCTCTTTTGACTAGTCCTTCTGTCCTCACGTGACACAGTCCCCATCAGTACATTTTGTGCCACCCACTTGTGCTGGCCATTGCCCGAAGACATTTGAGGAACTGAGGTTACATTTCTGCTCACAAGTGAAACTGAGCAATTCACAAAGGTAACTTTGTAAGAGTTGTCTTTGGGAAGTTTATGACATTTTGTCTTTCAAACCAAATAGCTGTATGTTTATTTTTGCTAGAAAGCTTAAATGGGCATGAAGAGATGCAAATACTTGGCTGACTGACCTTTCTTCTTTTTTATATAGCTTCAGTCTTACCATGGACATCTTTAATTTTTAACTTTTAAACCAGCATTGTGATCTATTTTTCCCTTCCTTTATTGATTTACTACATTGTGAAAGGCTTCAAATTTCAACTGCTGTGTGACAGAGACCCAAACCAAACATAAACCCATGGAAAATAAGGTGGGGAGTGACTCCCAGGAACTACATATAGCAGTGTTGTTCACCATTTTTATTTATTTCCACCAGAAGCAATCGCGCTGACATCAGTGGACTACTCAGAGTAAAGTACTGTTTAATACAAGCAAGAGGATCACAGCCTGGCTGCCTAAAAAGTACAGTACAAGGAACTGAATCTCCAAATTACTGTACCAGTCCATGTCTAACTTTCACAGATTAATGTGTAACCCCATATATAAGAAAGTGAGGTGGTAACAAGCTGGGAGGAACATCCTAGTCTAGTGGGAAAGATATAATGGAAGGTCTTTACTCACTGATACTAGTAAAGAAACTAAGTGGCTTAGACTAATCTTCTCCAAAGGGGAACAGTAAAAGAGTAAGGGAAAAAAAAAACCCAGAAATGTCCTTGTTTTTAGAAATCCTGAGCACCTAGGAGTGCTTACTAGCCATGCCTGTGTTAGCAATTTAAAAAGCCTGGGGAGTATCCTTAGGCACTGTAATTTAATGGTTTATATCATTAAACTGCAAGTACAATCCCTTAGAGAATTCTGGGCTTTGCCCAGCTTTCTAACAGTTCCCAGGCATGGTTTGGGTAATAGCATGGGTAAGAGACTGTTCCCAACAGGCAATTTAGGCCAGACCACCCTGTTCTGGAGAGCCAAGCCACACAGATGTGGGGGTGGGGGCTGCCCCATGCCAATTGCCTTTAATGCCAAAGAACAGTCCTTGGTACATTTGATTTCTTAATATAGACCAGCCAGCTGATGTGGAAATTTCCAGATGCCTGACAATTCAGAAAGTCCAATTGCTTAAATTGAATGTATGGATTTAGTGCCTAATTATAGACCTATTTTTCAAAAAGATGTTGGCCTGAATAACTGAACAAGCGCAGGGCAAAGAGTTCTTCCTTAATGCAGGAGGAAACTTGATGGCTAGGAGCCATGCCAGCTACCAGCTGGATCACTCCCCCAAGCACTGTATTGGCTCTCCTCTCCTCTGGCTGCTCAGTCAGTGCCCAGAAATGCTCCTTCCACTGACCATTTGCACAGAATTTATGCACACAGAAAGACTCAGGTTATCACCAGCAAACAGTTGTGACAAAATTAGCAACATAAATGACTTGACTTGGTTTGCTTATACTTATTTTATTTATACTTACATACTTGTTTATACAGTTACAGCACAGCATTTTCAAGCAGGTTATGTCTAAAAACTAGCAGATGAACTAACAACTTTCAAGCTGCAAATATGTAAAATAAATCCTCATGTTAGATGCTCAAGAGGGGAAAAAACCCCCCACTGCCCAGATTTCACTCCTTGAAGTGCACAGCTTCTTCTAGCTTTAGTGAACCATGAAAATATTAAGGGGATAACTTGCGCCTAAGTATTTTGATGTTCATTAATCCTCAGGTTGCTTTAGTAAGAAAAACAGTTGTATCAGTATTGTACAGCATTGCATCAGACACTTCTACTCTAGTTTTTCGGTTGGTACGACTTCTCAGATTTTTAGTTCTGTTAAAGAACACAGATTCTTCAGCAGTCTTTGAAGGGTGATGGTACTTTAAAAACCCACAATGGAAACATGTCCAGGGAGAGTGAAAGAATCAGCGTGTTTCCTAGGAAAATGACATTTGAGTGTGTCCTTCCTTTTGAACTTATTTACTATTTCAAGGTATTCTGGAAGAAGGGATGGAAAATTCAAATGACAATTATGTTCCTATAAATTTAATGAAAAAAAAGTATTCACTAACACAAATATAAACTGGTACTTTATAATATATTGAATTGTCTTTCTTACTCAAATGTTCCAACCATAGAAAACAAAACTTTTAAGAATCTTCTATATGACACAGTCTTTTGCAATTAATTTTGGAGCTAAAATTATCTGAAGAATAATTATAAGCATTCTGTCTGTGCACCCAGGCCTTAATTTACTCTGTCCCCAAATGATTCTCAGTTAATGCTTGTAGGTTTTAAAATTGCTTTACTTTACTGATATTTATGTTTACAGGCTGGTGGCTAATATAATTTGTCAGCTTAATCCAATAATTTTTTTTCTGTTATATGTATCTCCTATGATAACCAAATAATTAGCATATCTAAAAAGATGGTAGAACTCTTCTGCAGTTGTGATATTCTGAAAAGTTTACCTTTGATTAAATCATTTTTCAGTAGTTACTTCAAAGAGGATAGAGCATATCCCAGAGTACTCATAAACTGACACAACACTGAAGAGAGATTTCTCCCTCTATCTATATAGTACATTTTTCAGCTCCAAGCATCTAATTTTATCATTCAAATGTTTTAGGATTCCAAATTTTTCATCAAAACCCAAGGCTATTTTACAGAATGTCATAATGTGCATATTTTCACATTTGATAAAATCAATATATTTAATAGTATTTTCCATCTTTTTCTTGAGTAGCTGACAAATGTAAAATATTTGATCCCCCAGGGGTACATTTATTCTAAATCCCATATTGATGTTCCCTTCTCATTTCCTTTGATTTTGGGATAATGTAATGAAGATGGCATTAATGGTAGAGATGCCATGATAATCTTTCGATTTAATTTCATCAAGCTTTCTCATAAATTGGTATGTGTTAGTATTCATCTGTTCCACTGAGATATCTTCAGACTACTAAACCTAGCTTAAGTCTTTTTGTTATCTTATGCATTTTATAGTTAATGAAGAGATTTACCAGTATGTGTTATCTTGCTGTTCCCAAGCAATCTAATTTCCTCTTCAGTTTATTTTTTAAAGTATTTCTTCCATATTTGCTTCCAGAAGAAGGTGTTTTCTTTTAAGATAATTAAGAAGATTACTCACATCTTCCCTCAACTGGTCTATAACTGTAGTATTAGAAATTAAAAGATGCCCGTTTTCATTCTCCATCAGCTCGTCTTCTCCAGTTCAGTGATATCTTCCCATATTCCTTTTGCCCTACTCCATCTCCTTCAGAGAGCCTCATATGCAGTGCTTTTACCACCAGCTCTTCACTGGCTCTTTCAGATCTAGGAGGTCTGAAA
Source organism: Strix aluco (assembly GCF_031877795.1). Lineage (NCBI taxonomy): Eukaryota > Metazoa > Chordata > Aves > Strigiformes > Strigidae > Strix > Strix aluco. Next base: position 90,037,905 of record NC_133932.1, on the reverse strand, counting down.
AAAAGAAGACCAAGAGAAAGATGACAGCAGTCTACATAAGTAGGGTGGGAAGTGTGAATAGAGATCAACTGCTCATTGTCCCTTTGAGAAAAATACATAAGGGGTATCAAATAAATGTGATGGATAGAAAAAACAGAAGAGGAAATACTTCTTCATACAGTGTAGAAGTCTTGGCCATGTGGCACTAGAATATTAAAATGCCACAAGAGTTCAAAAAGCAATGAAGAAATTTATTGAAGAAAAACCTATGGGGGTCTGTTAGAAAGATGGTACATACAGTTTGTAACCACAGGTTGCTGGGAGCTGAGCAAATATTCTGGGGATGTGTCACGAGATACTTGTCTTGTTCTTACCCTCTTCTCTGCACATCTGCTATTGGCAGGTTTTGGGAACAAGATCCTGAGGGAGTAGGACATTTTGTATGACCTAGAGGCCATGGCTGTCCTTGGCCTTTCTTCTGCCTTATCATATTTTTCAGAGATTCTGTTTCCAAAGACATATGACCTCTGAAGCACATCAGTTCTCAGTTGTTCTTTTCCAGCCTTTATCAAAACCCTGTTCATATCATTCCTGTTGCCATACTATCCAATGGCCTCTTTGTTTGCATCAAGATCATCCATAACATTCACATAGTTTTAAAATCCACAAGTCTGTTTTATAAATATCACCTGATATCCCTCTTTATTTGGATTCCTCCAAAACACTGTATTTTATGAGCAACTCAGCTATTTTTTTTCTATTCCTTATTGTGCCAAGGTTCTGTTCTTTTTTTTACTGCCTTTCAGCACTTTACAGCTTCACAGTCAACTTCCCTTATTAGTATTCTGACAGACAAAAGTTAAGTGGCCACCAGCTGGCATCATAATCTTTCAAAGCATCTTCTGAATTTATCATTTTGCATATGTAAAGCATATCTAAGAATTCTACATATCTAATACAGAAAAGAAGTCAATATGAGTATGCAAGCTAAAGATATTCCTTAAATATGAAATGGTTGAGAGGTAGAAGCTATTAGACTAGTTTTTACTTTTCATTAATACTTGATTGGAACCCAGGTAGATTCCAGGAAGGAATATTACAGGACCAACTTTTATTATCCAACAAATCCCAGGAAAAAAGGTATTTTCCAACAGAGCCAGACAATGGCTAGGAAAGAGAATCTGACAGCTCAAGTCCTGGCCGTTCTCAGTATTCTTGATCTCTTGCTCTATCTCTTCTAAAGTTTACCATTTATTTGATTTATAAAATATGTGTGGAAGTAGCATTGTGATTTTCATGATAGACCAAGAATAGAAATGAGGCAATGTCTGTGGGAGGGAGATTTTAATTTACTAGATAAGTGCTAGAACCAGGAAAAAGGCAAGCATAAAAGCCTCTTTTCAGGATATTATCTCTCCCTACACACCTTTCCTCCTTTATGTAACAGCTGCATAATTTAAAATGACCCATTATTTGTCTTGGCATTTTTTGTAATAGCTTGCTAATGGAAATAGTTACGGATCTATACAATATTTTCCCCTTCTGGGCCTTTGTTGTTAGCCTGTTGCTGTTTCATTTACTAATCATTTGTTTCTGTGACAATTTAAGCCAGTCTGTCAATTTTTGATCTTTGAGAACTTTTTTTTTTTAAAAGAAGCTATCTCAGAAACATAATTTTGTCAATTATAAAATGAATTGCAACTGTGAGCTGCTTCTTCATTTCTTAAGAGGCTGCTGTGTGGGCTTCCTAAGCCGGGTGGAAGAAGGAAGAGAATTAGGAAAGATACAAAAACTTGCTACAGTTGCCTCAACTTTCAGTTGCCATTTCAAAGGCCCTCAGGTTTCTCAGATAGATGCGATTTGACACCTCAAAAAGCTGAGGTATCCCCAAAGTTCTGTTAGGATGACCTAAGTATCCTAGGGCATTTCAGGTGACCCTCACATAGATTCTCAAATGATGGAAAAAGCATGGGGGGGTTTGTTTGTTTGTTTGTTTGTTTAATCTAGCATTTCCAGTTGATCTGGCTGTGTAGTACAACTATAATATGACGGGAGACAACGAAAGGAAATAAATGCAGTAATCCAGCCTTACTTTCCCATCAACCGGGGCAAGTCTTAATAACTGTCATAAGTTAATAGTGTCTTACAGCTATGTTTTCTTTAAATTCCAGTGATCTGTGTTCTGATTCATGGAATATCTATCTACTTTATTCCAAAAAATAATTCTTAAAAAAAAAAAAAAAAGTGGGGAAAAAAGTTTCGAAGCAATATAGAAGCTTGATGACACCTGAGAATTTATTTCAGAGGGATTTACAAATCCTGTTTTTAGAGCTGCTTCATACCTTTGGGCATATCAAAACAGTTAGGGACATGCAAAGTATCTGGCCCTTACAGTTCAAAGATGTTTATTTTAGCCTTGCTTATTTTAACCTTAGGAAGTTCTACTATTGTGGTACTAACTGTTGTTGCAAAAGGCACTATTATCTTATTGTAGGCTCATTTAGAAAGAAATGATAGAGATTCACTGAATGAATTATTCATACTTGGCTGAAGTGACAACATATTATTGTACCAAAATACAGGAAAATATAAAATTCTATTTGTTCTTCAGCTTTGGACACAATGGTATTTTTAAAAAATCAAATACTAATGTGTACTTTGGCACATCTTTAGCATTTGTGCCTCCCTCTGATAAAAGGTGATGCAAGAGCTTTCATCCAGCCTCTCTGCAGACAAGGACACTGCTTCAGGGGAATGCCAGACAATGTAGTAGCTCTTCTGCAGTAGACAGGGAAAACATACTACCCCCTACAGTTAGCTGCTAAGTAACCTTGTTTTTATCCTCTTTCCTTTTCAGGTACCCAATTCTGCTCTCACCGAGGTGAATGAGATCTTTTGCAGGAAATTTGCTTTTGTTCCATAGAAATTTATGGGAAGGAAATGGTCCTTCAGGAAGAGTTCATTCCTGTGCCTTTATGAATTTTCTACAGCAGGGTTCACAGCAACAGCAATTCCACTACATTTACCAGCAATTCAGAAATAACCTTAAACACTCATTGCCATCAACTACATGTGTGTTTAGCTGTCTTAAAATCAAGCCAGACATTTAAGATCCTCCTATGGCCTTAGAAAACTAACTTTATGTGCTTTCATAAAACACAAGAAAACTTCTATTCATCTCATTTTGCATCCATTGTCACCCTCTTGATGAGGTATCTGGTGCTGAGGTGCTGCACATAAGATGCCTCTACTGTTTTGCTCTCAGAAAGGGAAACTGGACATTGTATTATTGTCTGTGTGTTACTATGAGAGAAAATTAGATTACACCTTGCACTTTGAAGCAAAAAGAAGGGAAAGTCCTGACAGATTTTACAGTCTACAAGAGATACTTAGTCATGGAGTGATTACTCAAAAATCACAAGCAATCATTACACTCACTTTCCCTTGCTTTGTTTTGTAAAACAGCAGAGAGCAGTTGTGGTTCTGCATCTTTTCTTGGTTATCGTGGACATAAATCAGTCACAGATTTGGAGGCAGGTATTTCAAATCTTGAACTCTGCGTGAAATTCAATACAAAAGCAACATATAGTGGTTTATTTTTCTGAAGAACCAAGTTTGAGCACTTGCCTATGAATATTCCAGCTGTGGTGTACATAGTGCACATATTTAACACATGTTCTAGTTAGCAATGTCGGTTGGGATTATGCTTGTGTCCTGAATATTGCCAGACTTCTGTACTGAAGACACAAAGAATGAAAGAAAACCTAGTCACTGCTTAGTGGGTTTACTTCTCCTATTCATGCTGTTGGGAAATAAGCCAGTCACTTAGTATTGAGGCCATTGATAGGCTCTGACTCATTGATATTATTGCCCTAATCATTTGGTTTTGCATAGAAATACTTCTTTTCTGGTATAGGTATTTAATCTAAGTCTTGCAGATTTAAGAGCTCTTACATGATGACTGATGTTATGATCACGTAAACCAATTCTAATGGAGTTTACATACACAGACACTAAAATTACTCACCTTCAGGGGCAACAGTACTAATAATGAAATGAATTAGCAACTTGATCTATTGGATATGTTAATTTGCCTGGTAGATTTGGAGAAAAGATAGAGGATACCCACACCAATTTCCTGAATACAGACTGATTCACTATTATTCTCTCTGACATATGAATCACTATATTTTTCAGTAATGAATGTCAGGTATAATGTTTAGAAACAGTGGAGTAACAAGTTACAGCAAAGATCCATACAGCTTTTTCCTTTGCTAAATCCGAACTTATCACCCTGGTGATAAATAGCCTTCTCAGAATTAGTAGAGGCTAATTCTGTGACATATCCCTAGACCCCCATTACAAAAATATCTCTCTCCTACTTAAATGGTACTCTTATTTCTCTGATTCAGAAAAGAGCCTGAAAAGCTGTCTTTTTCTCCTCTCAGCTCTGTTCATATGGGCATCTGGTTCAGATGGAGTTAAGGGTCTTCCAGTTCATTCAAACATCTGGTGCTATAAATATTCATGCCTTGGTAGGATTCCAAATTTTTTGTGTCCGTTGGCTTCTTTTTCTACAAAATACTTGAGGAGTTTATATGAGGGGAGCTTTCTTCCATCTGAGTGCTTGCTCAGAATTATGACTGTATCTTCAAAAACTGCTGAAGGAGGAAGAAAATTGACATTGTACAAAAGCAGTATAGCTATACTAAGTCAGGAAAAAAACACCACAGACATTTAGACCAACATCCTCCCTCTGACACTGAGAGAATGGAGTAAATATGGACTCCAAATGAAACAGATTCTCCATCCTTGAAGATATCAAAAATTTGACTGGGCAAGGCCTGAGTAACCTGATCTAATCGGGCCTGCTCTGAGCAGAGAGTTGGACTAGCTGACCTCCGCATCTCCCTTCCAGCCTACATGATTCTGTGACTCTATCCTTTCTATTTAGCATCTATCCATCCATTGCTAATCCCCTGGTATCAGAAAAATAAATCCTTCTCGCACTTGTCTGGGATCTTTTCAATTATGCAATAAGAGTGTCAAAACACACATTCTGTAGCTTTTTGAAGGCACACGGGGTATAGCTAGATGCCTATCTATGAGCTAGATGCCCAAGCTCCCACTACAGTCAGTGGAAATCAGTCAATACAGTTGATAGTTGCACTAAATTTTATAAGTCTAGGTTGCCCACAGTCTCTATAAACTTGTTACTAATTTGCTGCATTTAAATTACAGCTTAGGTTGCCCCTGCCAGTGTGGAACTTGTGCAGTTCATGTGGGTCACGTGTTTTACACAGAACTGGGAATTTACTGCTAGTCTAATTAAAGTCTTGACAGTCTAATCAAAGAATTAGTATTAGTCTGGGTACAATGATACTAACAATTATAGTTTGAATTATCCAAACATTACTTAATAATGATACAGTGAAAACCGAAATACCCAAACTTTGTAGTAATTTTCCCCTTCTCTAGCATTATGCTCACCCTTCCACTGTCATTCTGGTGACACAGAGATCATGTCCTAAGATTGATGGCTTCTATCTTGGGAGGAGGGTGTCATGACAAGTCATCCATGGAAGAATTATGATGTTGGGGGGTTCCTCCTCCTCTTTTCTGGAAATATGATGTTGGTGTTGATGGTTTCTTACTCCTTGGTTCTTACTCTTGGGACTGCTTAGTGTCATTATTATGTACTTGCTAACACAGTCCACTTGCTCCTTATTCATTGGTTCCCATTTCCATATTATAACCAAATCTACTCTGTATGGTATGTTTTACATATATCAGATTCCTGTTCTTTGCTCTGTTTGTTACACCTAAATTGTTTTACCTAGCTCCCAAGGTTGCATTCCTTTGATGGTCAGTAACTGACTACTACCGAGTTGTTTATGACCCAGGGCCCTCTGTTATCATCCTGTGTCTGCACTTTCAAGGCTTCAGTTGTCATCCTATGCCTGTGCTTCTCTACACTGCATTTTTATTCTAGCATTATAGATAGGTCATTATAGAAAGAAAAACTACATGTATTTACTACTTATAAAAATGTATATTACAATAGGCGTTACACCATTCAACTGTACATAGCTAAGAAAGGCTGAAACAAATCAGGTAAGTCACCTGGTTATCAGACAACTGCTGATACAGCTAAACAAACTAAACCCAACCTCCAGGTAGGTCAAGACAAGTCCAGGTGAATCCTGACATGTCCTAAGGCCTGTGTTGTCAGCTTAACACAGAGCCTGAAGCCTGATAATCGTAACAGTAGCACTGTATGCGCTGGGCTGTAAGGCTGAAGAGTCAGGAGAGCTATTCAGCTCACCTTGCAAACAGATGCTGCCATTTGAAGAGCCCAGTCCCACCTATAGTGTCCTGAACGTGCTTGGAATCCTGGCAACGCATCCCTTGATTTTCAAGGAGAGTGAATTATTAACACTTTCTTTATCTAGTTCTGAGAGTGCTAAGATCAGATAGCGTTTCTAAAAGACATCCTGAAAAGCACATGCTTGGCAAAACTGTTTTGAAATGCAGATACCATGGTCTTATCTACACATGCTTTACCTATGTGAGAGCTCATATGTCAGAACAACTGGTACATTATGGATTTGGAACCGGCTTTTCTATCACTCGTAACTCTGATGTTGTCCGAATGAGCCCAACAAATACCATGCTTCCTTCATGACTGGGACATTTGTCTCAGAGTTGAAATAGTCAAGACCAGCACGTCCTTCCAAGTGGACATTTGTGTGCTGAGTTAAGCAACATTTTGCGTTGCTTGTTGACACCAGAGTTACAGCCATATTCATGTAGTACTTGCTGACTTGTCACTATACCTGCTACATTCACTTTTGCTGGGATTCTTGCACAAGACCCAGATCTTCATCTTCAGTTGTAAATATCAGAAAAAAATGCTGGAAGACACTATAGGCCCCATTCAGCTTGCAATTCTGGGCTTCATTTCTGTTTAAACTTGGTACAGTATATATCAAAGGCTAGGAAATTTGGTGTGATGCATGTCCGAGTCTAGTATGATGCATGCCTGAGTTCAAATGCAGCTGAGATGTGGTCAATGGAAAAAGGATCTAGGAAAGCAATCTTAGATCTGTAGGTATAGGGAGCAAAGGACTATTTCTTAGTTCCAGACAAACTCTCTCAAAGTATCAGTCAGCATCTTAGGCAATATTGTTTCTCACATCTGTTGGTTTCTAAGTTTACAAAGGTTTCTGCAAATAATTTTTCACCTGTTTCTCCTCCTGGCTGGCATCTCCTCTTCTTTCTGAGACTTAACATTGCCTGCAGATTTTACAGAGGCTCCCATTTTCAATTCCCAACATCTTGCTTATTATTATATTTGCCAGTGTAAACAGCTTAATAGCAGTATTGTCAGCACATGATTCAGCACTTCTGGAAGCTCTCACTGTGCAGTATTCCAAATGACAAGGAAATAAGCTCACTTAATTCTTACTCAATGTACTTATTAAGATATAGATTTATGGCTGGACATGCCGTGGTCCTGATCCCCAGTCACTCATTCTTCTTTCTGAGATGGGCACCCGTCTGTTTTTTTTTCTGTTATGGCCACATTGCAGAACTAGCATGGTGGTTTATGCTCACAAGGTTTTCACCTCCAAGAGAATATGACTAGCATGTGAACATGGTTCCAAAAGTACAGACTAGTCTCCTATGCCTAGAATTAACCGCTGAGTATCTTTTCCCTCTTTCGTCTTATCCCCCTTATTCTGTGATGAGCAAAATTAGCCCTTAAGTAGCCTTTTCCTCAACTTTCCAGACAGAAAGGGCTAATCAGTTGAGATATCCTACCAAAAAAAAAAAAGAGCTTCAACACTGAGATGAAGTACCTTGTTCTATTTTTTTGAGAAACATACCTTTATCAAAGATAGACTCTGCACACCCCATGGGTCACCTGTCCCTGCTTCCACATATTGTACACTTCCTTTTTATGTCTGAATTAATTTAGGAGCTCTTTGCTCATTCCTGCAGGCCTCTTGCTGCCTTTGTTTGATCTCCTATTTGTCAGGATGGACCCTTCTTGAGCTTGAAGGAGGTGAGCTTTGAATCAACCAGCTCTCCTGGACCCCTCTTCTTTCCAGGGTCATAACCCCCAGGATTCTTCCAACCAGATATCTGAAAAGGTTGAAGTCTGCTCTCCTGAAATGCAGGGTTGTAGTCCTGCTTTTTGCCCTGCTTCCTCTTCTTGGGATCCTCCTCCTGGGTCCTTGTGGATCCTGTGACTCCAGTGGTCACATAGTGACTGCAGCCAAGGCTGCCTCCAACTTTCATATCCCTGACCAGTTCTTCCTTGTTTTTAAGTATCGGGTCCAGGAGAGCACCCTTCCTTGTTGGCTTCTCCAGGATGAGCGCTGGCACTGTTCAGCATGGGCAAGAGAATGCTCAGGAGAATCCCATCCATGTATATAAATACTTGAAGGGAGGGAATGAAGAAAAGGCTGCCAGATACTTTTCAGTGGTGCCTAGTGACAGGACCAGAGGCATTTATCTTAGAATGAGATTAACTGCATGATGAAAATTACTGTTTTTCTCCACTCACTATAAAAAACATCCAGATACCTAGATCCTAGGCAGATGTCTGTAACAGAAACAACTAAATTTAGGTGAGGTAACTGCTCTGTGGTGGAATAAATCTGGGCAGCACAGCTGACAAATATTTTAAGATAAGTCTTCCTCCTTTCATTTAGCTGAACTCACATAATGATGTGCAGGATCAAACCATTACTGAAGTGCTGAGTTCAGAGCAGCTCTGTACATTCCCAGCAGCATTTAAGACACTGAAGCATAGCACTGTCTTTTTTGCCTCAAAACTGGTATGAATGCTGAAATATCATGCCCAAAGCTATATACACGCACCACACAATTGAACAAAAGCTGGTTTCAGTGGAAATTGTCATTGAAGATTTCTCAAAATTAATTTTTACTTTCTGCCACTGCAGTCTAGGTCAGCTCAGATGTTGACAGATACTTCCACTCAGATTCAGCAAACCAGGCATTTTTTCCAGAAAGCTACATTCTTTGGAAAACAAGAGTATGGAAAAGACTTGAGCAATCTTAATTACAGTTGTGACTATGTGTTTGCGTATTACTAGTTCCTGAGGTGTGTCTGGATAAAATTTGGGTGACTGCCTCTAGCTGAAATAGCACAGTGTATTCTGACAGTGGGACACATGTTGTTTGACTGTTAACATGCTAGTCCAGTGAAAAAGAACATTTTTCTCCATGTTTAACAAGTTACCTGTTGAGGTAAGCAGTCATATTCAGACAGTTTTAACCACCACCTAAGCTTGTGTGTCTAGCTAACAGGTAAAAACTATGGATGTCAGAAATCCTCTTAAAGTCATTTGAAGTGCTTTGCAAGATACAGAATGCTTACTCAGCAGGAGACTAGAGGCACGGGGCCTCAGTCAGAATTTAGGCTGAGTTAGCGATACAACTGGCTAGTGATGATGTGGTGGCTAATGGCATGGTAATGCTCTATTTTTGTTTATATTCTGACTTAGGTTCAAAGGAAACTAACCTAGCATTACAAGGAGTCAGTGTAACAGCGCAGCACTGTGTGATTTTTAATGCAGTTGGATTAGGAACCACCCTTTTGTTCTGTGTTTATAATACAAGAGGTTTATAATTTATGCAGAGCTTTATTTTATATAGAAGAAAATCAATTTGGGCATAAAGCCTGCTCAAGAGCTGTATATATGGGAAACATATATAATGATGAACAGACTGAAAGTTATTTAGAACAAGACCATTATCAGTACCGTACAGGACAGTGTGTCACAGGACATCTAATTTGAATGATCAGCATGATTTTGATACTGAAAAAATAATTTTCATTTTATAGTTTTTTCAAATAGATTTTTATATTGTGTTATCAGTGTTAGGAGAAATGCCAATACATTAGACTTACTATTCACTTACCATGAATATATACTCAGTTTCTCTCTGTTCCTGTAGGACAAAGACCATGCATTGCAGTTAATATTTTAAAGCAATATTGGCACTACAAGATCATGGAGTTACTTGTGTATCTATTACTTGGTCTTTCCTCTTCTAGTTGTATAACAAAATGATTTTCAGATAACATGCAGGCCTTAACTGTTTAGATTTTTTGCAAACAACCAAATTAAAAACAAGGTAGCTTTCAGATTAATGGCTGAACAAATATTTGAATAATCTTTTTCCTAAGGGATACACGCTAAAACTGTTTTCTATTTAATCACACCTTATTGATAGTACGAAAAAGACAAGCATTGCCAAGATCAGAATGGAAATGCTGCATATTGGCATCTGTATTTTTTACCATTTTTTTCCAACAGATCTCAAGCGTTTGGGGATTTTTTTTGTGTTCTTTGTTTTCTAACTGGAGGTATTTTCTCACATATTTCCCACATTCCTTCACAGTTTAGTGTATAGTTACATTCTTTATTCTGTATTTCTACTTTACTGTCATCAGTTTTATTGACTCTGCCTGACTTCTGCACATTCCATTCAATCCCATTTGTTAAATGGCAACTTCAAAGCCATGTGGGGATTTTTTTGTTTGTTAAATATTAGTTATTTCCATAACAGCACATTTTGCTGCTGTCAAGACTAGGTTTTTAACATCAGATCTGTATCTGAAAAAAACCTGAAAAACTATTGCATAGAAATTTTTAAAAATTGTAATTACCTCTTGGTTTTGTTGTTTGTGGTTTTTTTAGGTAGTGTCCACCACTGGTGTTTGCTACACACAAATATTTAAATGATTATATTTTATTAAAAGACTTCTTAAAAAAATATTTACAAACTCATAGATTTTAAAGACAAAATAGTTTTAAAGACAACAGCTCCAAACTGGGACACATGTGTTTACTCCTGTGATTCTTCTGCTTTGTTCTGACTTCTCTCAGAGTACACATGCCTCTCCGAAGAGGTGGGACTTACCAGATCATTATTACTCACTGTTAGACCTGTCTGTCACCTGTGTGAAGTGCTGTCAGCCTTTGCATTCATTCTTCAGAGCAACATCCAGTTTGTGTCACCTTATGTGGAAATAAGACTTTTTAAGAAGAATGCCCTCTCAGAGACAAGCACACACTGCCTCAGCCTTTATTTATGGACTCTGTACCATTTCCTCTGGATTCATAGCTTACTCCACAAAACTAGCTAAGCAATCATCTCTCAGTGACAACTTGTTCTGCCTTTTTTTTTTTTCTGCAAAACCAGCAAACTATACTGAAGAAGCTGTATTGCTGCTAATGGGAGCATTGGCTCCCCGAATTTGTCGGAAGCACAGCTATGTCTGCATTGAGGATCATGTTCCTTCACTTCTGTGGTCTCCTGCTTTAACCATGCTTGTGGCCAGCAAAGGTAATTAGTGTAAATTGTAAGGGAGGCAACAGAGACATAGGGATCTGACCATGCCACCGATTTAGACAAAGTACAGCTATGCACGAGTTTGTCAGAATACACCTGAACTAGTGTAAAATTGTCTCTGTGACTAATGGCAAATAGGTGTGGAAGTATAGAGATCCATGCAACCTGCAAAATCCATCCTAGACCAAGGCAAATACTTGGGATGTTTCCTGCCCTGAGCTCTGAGATGCAGTAATGACACTCAAAGCTGGTTCAGATATATCCACATGGTATTTGGACATATCCAAGGACCAGATTTACAAGACTATACACATGTCTAGTCACACTGAACAAAGATGATGACAGTGTAATTGAAAATCCGTATTCAGCTATGCAATCTTAAAAGTAGCCCAGTGTTCCTGTTAATGATGGCTCTGTCATTGCCTATGTGGCCTAAAAATGGAGAAGAAAAGATGAAGAAAACCATTTCTTCCTAATAAATTCAGTCCCAGGGGTTTCTTTAAGCCAACTTCCTGCTTAAAGTAGCTATCTAAACCCATATGGAGATCAGAAATTTTGTGCAGTTTACATAAAAAAGAACATGGAATTAAAACTAAATAGTTTATAAACAGAGTTTGAAAACAGCGGGGAAAACAAATAGTAAAGTCACAGTGTGGTTTCAGGTCAGTCCATGAATAAATTAGGCACATTCGTTTCATTAGACTTAGATTTGGAAAAATCTATTTATTTCCCACTGACATTATCTGTATTAGAGGTTTGAAAACCAATGCTCAAGATGCAAAATGAAGCTACAAAAACTGAAATTTTTTTTTTGTTCAGTTTTTGGACAGAAATCTACACCTTTTATTCTAAATTCTTTATATGGTACAACAAGCAAAACAGGACAGTAAGCATAATATTTACTTGAAATAGTACAAAACTGTAGAATAAATATGCAGTATTGGTTTTATGTATGTTTATTAAAATAAAATTAACCTAGTTTGGAAATCTACCTATTATGTAAGTTCCATCAAAAACCTTAAAAATTTGAATAGCCTTACACAGGTGAAGAAGTGTAAAGTTAAATATAGTGTTTTCTTATTTGCTGGCCATTGATTGAATAATGAATGAAAAACAGGTTTTAAATTGCTAACAGTCCTGTACTGCTTGCCTTTGTGCAATCACATTCAGACTTGTCTGAATTCAGATCACATCCTTCAGGTCAACTTTCTGCAGAATTGAGCTTGCAACAGCAACTAGTACCAAGAAGATTCTTTTCTTGGCTCATTTTCATGGTGGAGCAAAGTTTAAACTGTTGTAAACTTGCTGACTACAGCAATTAAATTTCTTCTTTCCTAAAACAAATCTGAAGCAATATTTTAAATGTCATTTTGACACTATTTTGTTACATGCTATTTAGAACACTATGTTTCCTTAAATACAGATCTTGCACAATAAACAATTTACTGCCAGGATCCAGGAGACAGTGATAACCATTACTGCCACTATAGGGCCTTAAAGTTTAAGAAGGTCAAACTGAAAAAGTAAATCTTAGAACTAGCATTAAACTGTTTTAGTCCACATGACTTGTTCATGTAAGTAATAAAGTCCTAACAGTTCTGAAATACGCGTTTCTCACATTCAATACGTGTTTTGTACAGGAGAGATGTGGACAAACCGGAGAGAGTCCAACAAAGGGCCACCAAGATGATGAAGGGACTGGAGCATCTCTCCTGTGAGGGAAGTCTCTGAGACCTGGGACTGTTCAGCCTGGAGCAAAGAAGGCTCAGGGGGGGATCTCATCAGTGTCTGTAAATACCTGCAAGGAGGGTGCAAAGAGGACAGCGCCAGGTTCTTTCCATGGGTGCCTAGTGACAGGACCAGAGACACTGGGCACACGCTGAAACACAGGAGCTTCCCTCTGAACATCAGGAAACACTTTTTTTTTTTTTATGGTGAGGGTGACTGAGCTCTGGCACAGGCTGCCCAAAGAGCTTGTGGAGTTTCCATCCTTGGAAATATTCAAAAGCCATGGTCATTCAAATTCATGGCCCTGAGCAACCAGCTCTATGTGGCCCTGCTTGAGCAGGGGGGCTGGACCAGATGGCCTCCAGAAGTCCCTTCCAACCTCAACTATTCTGTGATTCTGTGGTTCTGTAATTTAAAGGTGCCTTCATGCTTGCCAGTTACTTTGCAATATAGATTAATATTATGCCATAGTCAAAACCTCTTGAACCAGACAGTTAAATTAAAATATACAGATAACACTGTTTTGAAAATACAAAGACCTGACAGAAATGCACAACCTTCCTTTTGTAGCCTCTACCAGTACAATGACATAGGCTATAATCTAGTTACATAACTTTAAAAAAAAGTTACTATGTTTCAGAAAGAGTAAGAACTGAAAGATGGACATACCCTCAAAACAGACAATGTGACTGATTTAGGCTTTAAATAAGTCCCATAAGTACACTGGTAATACTCCTGAAAAAAAAGAAGTTGAGACTCTGTATATCTCATAAGTTGTATCACCCATCCAAAATCTGTCCCTAAATATAAAACTCTGACCCCCCACACACTTTTACTACCTTTACTGAATCTACCCCTGCCTCTACTGACACTTTTCCCAAGCTCTATGGGATATTTTCTAATTTCACTATTAAAGACATTCTCGTTCTTGCCTTTCTTCCCTTAAAAAAAAGTGATTTGTACAAGTTCAAAACTAAAAGTTACACCTTAATAAATTCTTACTTATATTCCAACATTTACACACTGAAATGCTATTTGGCAGCTACTAACTAGCATGCAAACTGGAGCTTCTAGGACAGCGTATTCCACAGAGCTGAGATACAAAAAAACCCACTTACAAAACCCATGGAGCTTAGGTGACATTTTCAAAATTTCAGATCAAAACTTCATTTTTGATTTGTACACCACTTTTCAGGAAATGTCTTCTTGGGCTGAGATGTCACATGCAACACTTTAGAAACAGTTTACTTTGGGGAAATTTGTTTCTAACAATGTAGAAAACACTAGAAGTTAAACCTATTACATGAATGGTCCAAATTCCATTTCCCATGCAATCTGGTAATATAATTAAGAGATTTTCCTTCTATTTGGTAACTGAAGTACAGTGTAGTACTCTGTACAAACTATTCTTAAACTCCGTATGACCTTTACTAATAACTGTTCCTTTTAAGACAGAATAATTAAACATAGAAATTTTCATAATGTATAAAGAGGAAGAAGGAGGAAATCCTGTCAGGAAAATAATAATATTAATCCATTTATAACCTATATATCTCTGCCAACTTTGTTTCCTAACTGGTAGGACTTTTGATGTGCAACAGAGTTCTTGTATGAGGAACATAACAAATTCAATGAACAACAGAGTAGGCCCAAACTTTCCAAACTTGTTTGGGTAGCTCTAGTAACCGCTGCATTAGGCAGATACGGGGCTGCAGGCAAGGTCCCAGGCACACGCAGAAAGCCTCACGCTTCCACCTCCTCCTCCCTCATGATCCTGTATATCTTCACTCCCACCCCCGTCTAGAAACAAAACTCTGAGCTCACTCTCCACTTCTCTGCCCTCCTACGCATACATACTGGGACTTAACTCCACTCCCTTAAGTCCTCACCCAGCTTATCAGTAATGACTGCCTGCACAAAAACACTTACCCTGCTGTGCAGGTCAGCCTCCGTACTAGCAATCAGCCTGGATAAAGGCGATGATCTGGGTTGCAGGTTAAAGTTCTGCATGCAAGCTATTACTGATAGCAAGAAACTGCTTTTGTGAAAGCGTTATATTTCAGTACATGTACAAACACTCCTCCCCACTGCATCTACAGCTATTTCGAAATTGTTTCATACCACAGCTACATGCAAAAGACTGGGAACCTAGGAATGAGTCATCCTCATCTGATATGCCACTATAGGTGAAGGTGTTTTTCACTGTTTTTACCACAGAAGGTCATAAACATATAAACAGTTTTAAGAGGAAGGCAGAAGAAAGTCACATTTTCTTGTCATACAATGATGTTCTGCCTTCAAAGTCACAGAGGGCAAATGGGCTCATGACTCATAATTATGCAGATGCCTATTCAAAATCATCCTCCAGGTCCTCAAGATGTCTTCTGGGTCACATCCTACTTCTCACCCCATGGAGGTAAGTATCTAAGCAAGGCATGAGTTTGGGACCGAACAGCCTTACAGAACAGTACTGCAAAGAAAAGTGGGGAAAAGGCTGAGGCGCAGACACCTGGTCATAGGCTGGGCACCGTGTATGCCACCGGGGGCGAGGCTGAGGACGGCTGCCAGCACGGCTCCGCGAGCAGGCCTGCAGCAAGGCCGGGGCCTGTACCAGCCCTACACTGATCGACAGGAGGCAGCAACCCTCAGAGCCAGCAGCAGAGAAGATGGCGATACCCACAGGCGGGAAGCCCGCGGACTCAGCAGCCCCGAAACCTGGGACAGGTACAACGCTGGGGCGTCCGGCGAGGGAGCACGGCGGCGCGGCACTACCCTCCCTCGGTGCAGCTGCCAGCACGGGCTCCGCCAGAATATGGCCGCCGTCGCGCGCCCCCGGCGGCAGCAGCGCGCATGCGCCCCCGGCGGCAGCAGCGCGCATGCGCGCCCGGCAGCGACCAAGGGGTTGGGCTGCGGGGGCACGCGCGGCGGAACACGCGTGGGGCGGGGCGTCACGGCGAAGGGGCGGAGACTTCCCCGCCCCGCCCCGCCGTCCTGCGCGCGGCGTAGCTCTGCCGGCACCTCCGGCGGGGGCGGGGCGCGGGGGGGCGGTGCCCGGGCCGGCTCCGCCGCCGGGGGGCGCGGTGGGCGGCCGGGGCGGGGCGGGGCGGCGGCTCCGGTCGAGCGGGCGGGGGAAGGGCCGAGGGACGCGGGGCAGGTCGGAGGAGCGGTGGCCGCGTCTGTGCGTGTCCGCGGGCGGCCAGGATGGATCACCACCAGCCCGCCAGCCGCTACCAAGTGGTGAGTGGAGCGTCACCATTGAGGCCCCGCTCGCCCCCCCTCCCCCCCGGGTCGGGGCGGTGCGGCGGGGGAGGGGGCGGCCAGGGCGCTTTCCTCCCCGTCCCGGTTCTCGACTCCCCCGAGCGGGGGTCTGGCAGGGACCCCCGGGCGTTTCTGCAGTGCCCGTACGGGCCCGAGTGCGGCCCCGTCCCCTCCCTTGCCCCGGCGGCGGTGGGGCTCTGACAGCCGGACCTTGCCCGGGCGGCGCGGCCCTGGCGGGGGGAGCGGCCCCCTCCCGCCCCACCCTCCCCCGCCAGCTCGGCCTCTGAGGAGCGGCTGACCGGCTTCGGCCGCGCTGCTGGCCTGTACGGAAACCGCCTTTGCCCGCCCCCCTTCCCCTCCCTCCGCCTCCCCCTCGGCGGTTGGTCCCGGTCTGGGGGCGGCGGGTTTTCCCCAGTGCGTCCCCCGCCGGTGAGGGGGCGGCGGGCCGGGCCGCAGCGCGCAGTCGGAGCAGGACGGCGGCTGCCGCCTGCCGCGGAGCGGGGTGGGGGACGGGGTAGGGTTAGTTACCTCTGGTGAGTACGTGGCTGGGAGCGAAGCGGCGTTCCTGCTCTAAAACCTTGTTATTTTTAACAGCTCGTTGCTGTCTGGCACGGGGATAAAGTGTAATGCGCGTATGTGTGTTGTCATCTTTAAGCCAGTGT
This sequence comes from Strix aluco, assembly GCF_031877795.1. Classification (NCBI taxonomy): domain Eukaryota; kingdom Metazoa; phylum Chordata; class Aves; order Strigiformes; family Strigidae; genus Strix; species Strix aluco. The sequence continues at coordinate 90,020,887 of NC_133932.1, read as the reverse complement.
GTGTATACACACACACGTGTACGCGGGCTTAATGAAGATTAGATGCAGGGGACTGTAAAATGCGGGAGACTGACCTTCAGAGTAAGCCGCTGGGGGGGTGTGTGTGTGTATATGCACACGCACAAACACACGCGGGCAAGCTGGCTTACTAAAGAACAGCCCGCAGTGGTTTGCGGCTCGTCGAGTCCAGTTTAAATGTCTGTTCCTTCCTTCCTGAACTTCACTACAGAAATAATCATTTAGGCGGCAAAGATTTTCCTCCTGCCCGAATTGACTGTACTGCTTGTTTCTCACAGTCATTAATGTCAGTTATATTAATCTTGTAGTCATTAGTTTAATGATTATACAAAATATATAAGCTTTTCTGATTATCGGTCACAAAAACAACTGAGGTGTGGTCAGTCTCGTCAAGAGTTTTAATTTTCTCCTTCGGTTCTTTGTACTTCGTGGCTTTGCTATGTATGTAAGGGTATACTATAGAAGTCTGAAATCTTTGCTACTGTCTGTAATTCAAATTTCTACTAAAATCTTCTAGGTAAATACTGGATTATTTATCTTAATGTTTGTGTTTTACAGCTTGAGCAGTGAAAACAATGTTCACAGAAGTAAACACATTTCTGTGAACACATTTCTGTGCCTATGTAGAACTAAATGCTGATACTTATATTCAGACTGTTCCTAGGTTAAGATCTAAGAAGAACTAATAGGAAAACCCTTGTAATAGGTTTGGTAGTCTTACAGTGTGGGAAATTTCTGTATGCTTTTGGACAGTTATATACTGGGACTGTCATATAGCTGATGAACACACCTAGTATCCTGCAACTTCTCCAGAGTGACGTGTGCCTTTGGGATGCTAGTTGGTCGCCAGTTGCTGTATGGGTCAGTGCTTTCTAGCATGCTTCTTTTCCTGCGCCACACTACCATAACCTGGAATCAGCAGAAGTCATTCCTTCTTCTTTACAATGGAGAACGAAAATGCTGGCAAACTGTTTTCTTAAGAGCCTACAAACACTTCTCTTCCCTGAGGCCTGAAGTAACCTGGGTATGTTTTAAAAGGCCTTAAAAGTATATGCTGTTAAACCTCAGACAAATATAAGAGAAATTTTAATTCCATTACTTAAAGGAACAGAAAAAAAAATGGTAAGATGAAACAAAGAAATAATTTGCCTCTTTAATATTTTTGTTACATTTAGGAACTTCCAGCGATGGTGCTGGTGCCACCTTTGGGTAAATGCTCTCTGGTGCGGCCTTCCGAAAGGGCTAATCTTAATATTCAACAGCAGGAGTTGGCCTACTCAGTTCCCTGTGGATATGAAACTTTGTGATAAATTTGTGCCACTGAATTTTGTTATGGAAGTGTTCTTTGAAGCCTTCACAATTACAGCACGTTAAGTTCCATTGAATTTGTTGTAAGTCACGATCAAAGTACTATCTTAACCTCTGATGTACTCTGGAATTTAAAATATGACCTTACTGATTACTGTTCCATGGGAAAGAGCATGTTGTTTTATCTTCTCTCTGTTGTATCTGACTGCTAGACGTTGAGATTTTTGTAATGTTATTTACTTACTGTGTTGGGTTAGAGAATGAAAGGAACAAGGCAATTGCAGATGTACTTAACTAGCACCTGATTATTCAAGCATGTGATCTTAAGTGTTATGATGTATTTGCTTACATAATGGCTGTGATGGGTAATAAGCAATAGATCATTGCAGATTTTATGGTTGTGTCCTAATTTTTACAGACAAAATATAGAAGGAAAACATGTCTTAATGTGGCTAATGCAACATTAGTTTTTTGAACGTCCCACTCCTTAGTGCTAAGCTTATGAAATCTGACCAGTTCTGCTATGCTCGCTGTCTCTTTTTTTTTTTTTTTTCATGAAAAAACAGGGTTTTTTCAATTGAACCCATTCTGCCTTTACTTCTAACTGATCTGTTTTGCTCTATTCAGGGCAAGTTCTCTTCTAAATAGAAAGAATTACAGGCATACATTATTATAGAAAGAATTACTGGCTTGCATTTCCGTTCCTGGCAATGACAGTAGCACTTCAGCGAAGTTGAAGGAGCTGTCTCACTGCTGCCTCTTTTTATTTGTGGATTCTTCAAATATGTTAAACAAAAAGACTTTAAGAATGGCAGGCAGTTTAGTTTTGAGCTTTAGCACAAGCCAGTTTTATGTCATCTTATGAAACAGAATATGTCTGATCATAAAGCTAACCCTCAGCTTCTCTTGTTTATCTCTGTCAGAAATAGCTTCGTTCTGCATCTTATTCTTTCTTCAGTGAGTCTGTGTTTTATTTAAAAAGCAGTTTAAAAATGTTCAAACCAGGCAACAGTTAGAAAGCCAGTACTTGAAATTGCAGCAAAGTAAGCGTTGTGAGCAAAGAGCAGGCGGTACATAAGCATTACATAACTATCTGCCATGGGCATGTGTGATTTATACTGCTTTCTGCCCCCTCCTTTTTTGTCCTTTCTTCATAGGGCAAAAAGAAAACTAATTGATGGGTAAGAATTTGTCATGCTTCCCTGCAGGAATATGACATCAGAAGTAAATTAGCCAACCTTTGTTGTCTTGCTTTACTTCCTTTTTTTTCCCTTAGTCACTTGCATGTTACAATCCTGTTGGTAAACGTGTCTTAGATTTTACATTCATTACAGATATAGTCAGTTTAGTCAGTTCAGTTGTGTTGTTTCCTTATTGTTGTTTTTTTTTTTTTCTTTTTCTTCCCCTATTCTGCTTGTTGTTGATGAGGGGACTGAGGCATCAACTTTAGGAAAATTATAATAAAAATTCCTCACTGATCATTCCTCTGATTCTTTTTACCTACTAGCTCTTTGTCATCTGACCTTAATTTGTGCATTACTGTCTTGTCTGAAATGTCTGCTCCTAGTCCAGCTTGTTTGCAGAAAAAATGATTTGAATGATGCTTTGTGAATCTATACTGGAACAAAGAAAAAGAAATGCACCCATTTTCTGCAGTGCATGATACTGGCTGAGCAGCTAAGTATTAAAGCTAGAGATTGCCTTTTTTTTTCTGTGAACTGTGATTTTCCAGGTACTTGAGTCATGAGGGAAGACTTCATGTGCATATGAGTGGTTTAGGCACAAAAATCGCATTCAAGGGTGCAGGACTTAGATGCTGAACTGCTTGAATGATAATCAATTTGCTGCTTCCACCCTGCCCCCCTCCCCCCCCCCCCCCCCCCCCCCCCGGTCTTTCCTTATTAAAGCTTTGGGTTATCAATCTGGGATCAGGTAGTCATCAGTCTTTGACTTACGGAGTGGTAAGAGCTAGACAGGTAAGTGGTAAAATGAGTAGTTAGCAAACTGGGACATATGGAGCCAAAGGCAGCAGTCCCCATGGATGTCAGTTTAGCTGTCACTGAACTTGCCATGCCACTGTAGCACCTGCTGTTGGTGGGATTTGTAAGTGATGTGTGATGTGAGACTCTGAGACATCAGCCTGCTGTTGTACAGCACTATGCAGGGATAAGGAAAATTTTTTTTTAAAAAGGCATGTGAATCTTAGATGAATGCAAGTTGTGTGTGTTTTTTAGAAACAGGGTTAAGAGATGAAAATTGCCGTTCTAAGCACTTTATTCCAATCCGTTTGTCTGCATAATGCTACATGTTGTGAATAGTTTTAGTTATCCCAGATGAAGCTTAATTTTCTGTATCTCTTAACTCCATTGTCATCGACTCTTTACTCTCACAATGTTATCTGGTTAAAAACATTAATCAAAGTCAAGTTGTCTTTGTAGGTCTCAAACACGTGTGAGTCAACCTACACAGGAAATGTGCACAAAGAAAAAATCTCTTCCTCCTTCCTTTCTTTTTGTGGGACTAAGCCTAATAGTGGTTGACAAATAAAAACCCAAATATTGTTTATTCTACACCTTTGTTATAAGACCCCTAGCTTATATCTAGCATACTTTCTACAGTATTAATTGTCTTTGGAGAACTCTTATGTAATTGGTGTTACTGAACAGACCGAGCTAGTTTACGTTAGGGAAATTCTGTTGCTTTCCACCGATCTGGTGGTGATGTCGTAACTGGAAGATAAAATACTGCATCTAGGGGACTGTTTATAATACTGAAAAATATTGAATGAAGATGCATTAAGTGATAAGCATTACTGTTGCTTGCTTGTGGCGGTTGCACTGATGCTTTTAGTGATACGAACCTCTTAATCATTGAAGGAAAAATTTTTCAGTGCACTGGCTTTTTACATGTCAAACACCTAGCATAGACCTCTAATAGTTTAGAAGGGCAAATGAGGATTTTCTGAAATTAGGTAAATAACACTTTCAAACAATGGGCTGTCCTTGCATCTTAATTGTTTTTTTGAATTTAATAATAAACATTTTAAAATTTGGGTTTATTTCTGTAACATTTTTACCTGTGACAAATGTGTCCATTAAACATAATGGATTTTTCTTGAAAGAATAGCTTTAATATTTTTATAAACACTTTTCCCTATTTTTGTGAAGAATCTTGCCACAAATGAAGAAGAAAAATTATAAATGTGTAGGTATGTTTGCGGATACAGTAGTGATGCAGCTTAAAAAGTAGTATATTTCACATTTTCTTCACTTTTTAGTTAAGTTTCTAAATACTATCATGTTTTACATGAACAAGGAAATAAACCTCAAATCTCTTTGTATGTTTTTCCTAAGTCAAGGTGATGAGTTACTGGATAGGTACAATCTTCTCTGTCTATTCCCTTTTGTAAATTTAAAGGGAGGTGGTTTAACTTTGTGTATTGCCATCACGGTCTGGTTTTTGTATCTCTTTCGGAGGGCCACAAATACAACACCCAGCTTTGCAACTGATTCACATGAAGAAATGCTGGCTCACTGGTACAGCAGGAGTGACAGTGGTTACAATGGCTTTCTAGTTTTTATGTGGGCACAGGTTGTGGCATGTGGGCAGTTTTCTTCTTGGCATGGGCACAGAGGGACATAAGGTAGTTTGCACACAGATTGGTTTAGTTATATAGGGCACCAGTTTTACTGTACTGAACAAAATAAAATCAGTATTAAAAACTAGCAAAATGTACTGGGTTGCTCCACTCGGGTTTTTCTCCAAGGGTCTTGGTAGGCCAAAATTTAAGATTGAGTCTGTATGAGAGTAGTGCAGGAGGAGAGAGTAGGAACAAGACTGTCCTTTCTGGTGACAGCAAGCTGTTGGAATGGCTAAGCCTGTCTTGTGAAACTGTGGGAGTTTTAGGTTTCTGAAAGATGCACAAACCCAAAAGAAAGATGTTCCTGATCTGTGTGGTGACACTAAGTCAGGTAATGTAAAAGGACAGCTTCAGGCTGTGGCATGCATACATGCCACATCTAGTAAGTCTTCTACTAAAAAAGGCGGAAGTTCAGTAAGAGGAATAAAATGCATTCAAATAGCAGGGTTCTCAGCAGAAGTCAGCTGTGATGTGGCCAAGCTAGATGTTCTTTTCATGCTACTTTAAAAAAGAGAAACTCTTAAGCACTCTTTCAGCTTGTTCATATCTGAAAAATGTGGTAGGAACCACACCAGGATAATCTCAGAAATCAAGCACTACATTAATACAAAATATTAGTAACAGTCTTCTAGACGGGGAAAATCAGGTGCTTCTGACAAATGGCTAATGCTAGCCTTACTTTGAAACTTTCTTCCTTGAAACAGTGTTGACAAAACAAGGAGGATGTGGCAACCAGTAATGTCATCACACCTAACTTTGTGAGACCTCAGTGCTCAGTTTACAGTCATAGATTTGAATGTTGCGTTCAGTTTCATAGCCTCAAGCCTCCTTCTAGACTTCATGTGTGTCAGCTACTTTGGAAAGGGGAATGAACAAATGGATGTATACCAGTACACCCACATTAGACAAGCCATTTTCAAAGGGAGAAGAAAAGTAATCCTAAGAGATTATGAGTAGAAAAAAGAATGAAAAAACTGGCAACTCCTTAGGTTGGAGAGGCACTACCAGCTCTTCCTACTGAAACTGAGCTATTGAACAGCCAAGACTGTGGGGTTGAGCTGCCTCAGGCTTAGGTCTCCCACTTCTTGGACAAGTACTGTCACAGCTAGCTGATTTTAGTTAAATGGGCACCCCCTTTGCCAGCTGTGTTTTTAATGAAAATGACTAACAACTTCTGTTTTGTGCTGAAGTCATTTCAGACTTGTGCTGTGAGCCCTGGCTGTGCGTGTCAGGATGTGGATGCCTTACAGCTTTGAGATTTACAGTGAAAGTGGAAAAAATATTTCCATCTTAACATTTAAGTGTATTCCACTTAAGCATTGTTTCCATTATCGTAGGCTAATAATAGCCTAAAACTGATATAGTTGAACTTACTCCTCAGTCACTCTATAGCCAAAATACTAGATATTGAGTCACCCCCTAACCCCATCCCTGGCCTTGCCTCCTCCAACTCTGTTTGGAGTGGACAGAATGATTTAAAAAAACAAGCTTCCAAACTTTGAGTGGTGTAGACACAACAAAATCCCATCAATAACTTGTATGTTACTTTATTTCTGTTTGTAATCCCATTTTTCTTTTTTTTTTTGAGTTATTGTTCAAGGTGCTTGACAGAGATTTGTCATCTTCCTTCTTGTAAAACGCGGCTTTCCAGTAAAAATTGAAGAAAAATTTTGGTCTCCAACTATTGTATGGTAACTTAACATATTTGCAAACATAGTTTGTCCATTTTAACTTCGCAAAAGGTAAAATATTGTTCGGTAATCCTATTAATGTTGACTGATAATTGTTGTAGGAGAGGTCAGAATCATGTCCTTGGTAAAGATGTATATGTAGTTTGAATTTTTGAACATGTGTTTGCTTTTCTCTGATTAATCTGAAAAGGTTACATAGAGCAGCCTTAAGGAAAGGTTATTGACCTTATCAGTTATCTCTGCAGAAAATGAGGTGGTTTGGATTTCTCTTTTTTTGTAAAGTAACCCAAGTTCATGTTTAAGAATTGCTTTGGTAACGGTTAATGTAGTTAACGTGTCTTCCTTGAGGAGTGAGTGATGCCTTTGGTGAAGCATAAGATGGTTGGGATAAGAGTCCTGGGTGATACTGAGGCCAGTTGTCCATTTTGATCATGGTACTTTGAATCAATTGTCACATTTTGGAATTTAAGAGAAACAGTACTTAAAGTATTTTTAAGGAATGCACTCAAGCATTAAGACTTAATTGAAACTCCAGAGTTGTGGTCACAAAATTGATTTGCATCAAAAGTATAGAATAAATGATTAGGAAAAAGATTTGCATAAGCTGTTTATTCTTAAAAACCTCTTCCCAATTCTAGAATGAGAGTGCATAATTTGAACAAATGAGCAGGCCACTAAAGCCCTGCAGTGCTGGGCCACCGCTGATGATGAGTGGTGCAGCCTGTGTTCCTTTTTCCCATACCTCAATGTCTGCTACTTTTTTGTTTTTAAATACTCCCTATGGTTTAGAGGTAGCACTAGTTCGATCATCTGCTATCTTGTGAAGAGGTGAGCTTCCTGGACTGCTGGGTTTTTTTATTGTTTTGTTTTTGTTTAGCTGCCTTATAATCAAACAGCCTGCTGGAAAGTGCTTGCTTCCAGATGTGTGCATCATCTGTCTAGCAACTGAGAGGTCCAGAGAATTGTCCTTTGGGCCACATATTTTGTAGGTTTTCTTTAAAATGCTTGGTCGGCGCTCTGTAACTCTTAACAGTAGGGTTGAAAAAACTTGACACTATCTGTTGAGACATAAACATGCGTTCTTTAAAGAAAGGGCCTTTAATGTTCATTGCTGGTGTGAGTTGTGTTTGTCTTTGCTACTAAATTTTATTAAAGCTGAGTCCCATAGTGGACAGAAGAGAAAGACGACCACAAATCAAAAGGAGAGCCTTTTCAGTAGAGCCTGTTCTTCTGCATGCAATGTACAATAAGTGTGTTCAGCTGGTCGTGTATGTATGTGGGGTTTTTTTAAGCTGTTGAAATTTCTGTCTATATTATCTCTGTAAATTGAGGAGCTTGAGTACTCCATTTCCAGTTACTAAGAAAGTGAGTTAAGCTGAAAGTCAGGCACGATTGACCTGCTAATAAGAATAGAGTGTTTGCTCTTATTGATTAATAATATCCTCCAATTTATATTTTATTTAATTAATGATTTCATTTTGGTCTACTCTATACTGTCAAGTAAGTGTTATTCTGTACTGTCGAAACTGTTGTGCTTGACTAGCTTTATTCAAGTACACAAGCGATAAAACCTCTGTGTTGTCAATCAAGTTGAGACACTTGAAGTTTTTCTTAGAGTTTTCCTGCAGAATTTTCAAGGCCACTTACTTACATGTGATATAGGAGACACAAACTTGAGTCCTTTTTTTCCTACTTCTCTCAAATCAGGGACTTAAGGTGTAGCTGTGTGCTGCTTCTGCACTTCAGTTTCCATGATACTTCTTCAGGAAGAAACTCCTCTTTTTCTTTATACCTCCCCTTGTAAAATGAATTTGCCATTTGTGTCATCCTCCTGCATTGTCTTCATTAGGAAGCTTTGTGTGTGAGCCTTCCTACTGTAGTTGGGCCTTAAAGCGGAACATGCATAGTATAGTTAGAGAAATATTTAGCTTTTTCAATCAAAAAGGAATTTTTCAGACTAAATTTTTCAGACTAAAATGGAAGCTGGAACTAACTGTTGAATATTGAGTTTGGTCTTGGTGACAGTCCTATCCATTTCCTAATTTTACAGTCTCTTCTATTCCCTGTACTTTTACAGTTTACGTGTTTCGTATTGTGTATGACTTTGGAGTGACCGGGATCTACTTTCTGTACCAATTCTGTAAAGCTGATGGTAAGTAAAGATAGGACCTTTTGACTTGCAGTTCTTGGAGCTGCCACTGATGGTTTGCTGAAGCTGTTGGTTAGTAGCAGCTGCCAACAAATCCTGTTGAAACTTTGTCCATCATTGGGAAGACAGTGAGAATGAACAGGAAGCATCATTGTATGAAGCCTGGGGCCTGCTCCCATGTTGGGTACTGTACACAGTTTTGGTCTCTCACAAGAGGAGCCTAGAAGAACTACAGAAGGTAGAGAGGGAAGCAGACTTTTTTTTTTTTTAAAGTGGCATCTGAAATGGGTGGTGAGAGTTGGAAGCGATCAGTGCTTACAAAGTCACCAAGGCAGTGGATAAAGCAGTTGTGGAGCTGTTATTCACCGAACTGTGCAATGTTAAAACTGGAGAGCACTCACTGAAGTTTGGTTTAAATCATGGAAAAGAAACTACACAAGGAGAAGTGACCATCAGTAGTTTGTTAATACACAAGATCATTGAGGCAGATAGTACTAGCAGATACAGGAACACAAATTCACACACATCAGATCCGTAAGAGATGCAAATGGAATAGACAGACACGTGCACTTTACCAGCTATAATACAACAGCTGTGAATGTTGGTGGAGTCTTGAGAAAAATGGATGGCAAGTAAGTGACTAAGGCTCGTGTGCTGTCCACGGATCTTCTGATGATTGTGTTGGAGACAGAACACTTCCTTTGCTGGTCTCAGGTACATACTTTTGTTTTATTAATGAGTCTCTTCTAACTAGAAAGCATTCATGGTGGAGAGCCTCATTTTGTACTTTGTTTATAGAATCTAAACTGGTTCCTCAAGCAGTTTCTGCGTTACCATTTGACAAATAGAAGGCTACATGGTAATCGTTAGTAACTTCTAAATTCTAGAGTAGATTAGAGTTGCAATACCTCGTTAAGTACAAGCTTTAGAGTAAGCTTTCACCAACTTTTTTTTTTGTAGAAATATTTTTTTTTATACTTGTTCTTGAAGATTTGAAAAATGTTGGTCCCAGCCACAGTCTTTATTAGTATTAGAGACATCAGGTTTTTGTTGACAAATTTCATGATTAATTCTTATAATGATGCAATAGGAAAAACTCTTGGAAACTATGCCCAATTTAAAATTTTATAAAAAATACGAAGCATATATCTGTTTGGATCATACCAAAATTCCAGTACTCAGAATTATTTCTGAATAATTATTTAGTAGAGAATAAACCTGAAAAAATAAATCAAGAGAAATGGATGTATTTTAAAGGATAACACTACACTTCTAGTAGCATTATTTCAGAATATTTACTTTTAGAAGAGTTCTCATATTGACACATGGTAAGTTACTGTCCTTTACTAATAGCTCTACTTTTGCTATTAATGTGGGGGATGGGAAAGAATAGATGTCTTAGAAGCCATAGGGAACGAATGTAAATGTGTATGTTGTGCTCTTAAATGTGTAATTAATTACTTAATTCTGGATTATCCACAAAAAATGGAAGAGCAAGTAAAATGTTATATGTAAAGTAGCTGTTGGGATGGAGAGTTATAGATCTATATCTATATATATCTAGCTACACACACATTACATATATATATAATTTTTTTTTTTTTTTTCCCTTCACAAAATCCTGATCACCATTGTTGTGGGGTTTGGTTGTTATGGGTTTTTTTCTGACATTCTTATAAGCTTCTTTTTTTTTAAAAACTTGCAAAATTCAGTATCTTAAAGATCCTAAGTTAAACAACTAAAATCATCTATCACTTAAGTGACATGCATGTAAACCACTTTCACTTGCTATGGATCTCTTTATTTTTACATGAGGAGTCTCACTTTGGCAGAAAAAACATTCTGTTGTAATGTATCTTTTCAACAACATTCAGTATAAGTCTCTTTGGATTCTTTTGCTAGAAATTTGCCTCCAGAGGTGGTGGGTTTCCATGGTACCTAATCCTTATTTAGTAGACACACTTGGTATTTCTACACAGCTGTGGAATGGCAGCAATGGACTTCTGTTCTGCTTTCCTGCTTCTAGTGCAGATATTATACCTTTGACCTTCTAACATACTGACTACTGTTGAAAACTTTCTGCAGAGGTGCATCAAGGAAAAAACCCAAACCACTGTCACGAAGGGCTATTGTTAGATCTGGGTATGTGATAGTTGCTGCTTGTCAAAAGATGGCATGGTGGGGATCTGTTTTGTGCGGTTGGGAATTCTGATCAAATTTGATCACTGAAGTATATAAAAGCAAAAAGTATCTGAAAGTTGCTGGACTTCGGTGTTTTACTGGAGTGTACTGAAATGCCTTTTAAACTTAATTGCTTAGTACTTTAGTAGAGTGTTTGTTAATATGAGGGCTCCCCAGTGTCTAGAGGATAATGTTTCTCTGGAGTGTTGTGGCTGTGGCCAGGGCTGTGGTTCAGGAGAGGGGTGCGTTTGGTGCTGAACCGCAAATAGCTGCGTTCCTACTAGCTGGTCTGCACGGGTTTGTGTTAGGTTGGTGTTACAACAGGAATTTGAAGAAAAAGGAGTGATCTTGTAAACTACCTTATTGGTAGAGGATGAAAACTGATACTGAGGAGAAAGCTAGGAAGTTAAAATATGATGTGGTGGTGTGGTTTCTTTTTTCCTCAAGAATACTTATATTTTACAAAATTGTGAAATATTTCAAAGGCCATTGGGGATATGTGTTTTTCCTGATAAACAAGAAAATGAAAACATTTATTTTGCAGAAGGATTTATTTATCGCTTCAGCTCTTGTAGTTCTTATCTAAGTGTAATATGGATTATTGGTTTCAGTTTTGGTTGTTCAGTGGTTACCAGTGACCTAAATTAGGGCTGATTGATTTTTAGGGCTGATTGATTTTTAGCACTTGAATGGTGTTTATGGGTTAACTGTATAGGTTTTATGTTTTCTTTCTAAAAATACAAAAGTAATAGTAGATGGTGTGAGCTGTTGAGACTATTATGTGTCATTCAGAAACAACAGAGATGGGTAAACAGAGGTCAAAGCTGTCTCCAACATTGAGTATTTTTAGAACAGGTTCAGAATTAAATTTTATTACAAGATTTCCTTTTGTTTTTTTCCCTTGAAAATCCCAAGATTAATATTTTGCTATTTGCAGATGAATAAACCTATTTTTAGACTGCTGAAGCTGGAAAAACACAAAATGTGGTTACAAAACAAGCATTTAATACACAGCCTGTATTTGTTCAAGTGAAATTATTTTTATGTAGGTAGAGAATTCTGCTTTCAAGTCTCAATCTCAAGCCTCATTTGTAGGGAACAGTTCAGTACAGATTTACAAACTGCTATGAGTAGGCAGGTGTAAAAGGCATTTTGAATTTTTCAGCAAATGAAAATACCAGGTGTAACACAGAGCTGATAAGCTTCCTGAAAACTTAATGAAGATGATAGCAGTTTTCTTTTTAACCTACTGTTGGTTACAGCTCTCATATTTACTACAGTAGAATTTCCATGGAATAAATACCTGTGTAGCAGTATGGAAGATGTCATGAATCTAATGTAGAAATGTTGGAATACTTTTTGTGCATTGCACTGGCAATTTTGAGATGAGTCTTTCATGCCTTTCCCTCCAGCACTAGAAGCTGCAGTAAGTGGATATTTTTGGCTGACCTTTAGTCATAGACTGAAAAACTGACTGTAGAAGACCCAAGTGTTAACTTCAACAAAGTGAAGATGATGAACCTCTGTTGCTAGGAGTGTTGCTTTTTGTGGAGGGTGGAGGAAGTGTACCAACTGACTGATTTTCATATAGAGGTTGAACTTGCATGGTCTAGTTAGTTGTCTCCATACTTAAAGGAGAATATTAGGTCCAGCGTTATGGAGTTTCTATGCATTGTGTTTGTTTGAATGCAGTTTGAAAGAACCCATGAACTGATTGGTGTGAGGTCAAAACTGGAGAAGCCAAGCTTCTCAAGAAATGTAAAATCATTGGAAAGGCTAGGAAGGAGGACACATTAAAAGTGCTCCTAATTTACAGTTGCTAGTGAGAATGGTGTGAAGCTCCATGGTGCCCCAGGCAGAACCATCACTACTAAAACACAAAAGCTTACCTAAAAGTTAAGCTTTGTCAAGATGAGCTGGTAATAAAGTTATAAAAGGAAATGGGAAAAGAAAGCTGACTACTTGTTTGTGGGTTTGGTTGGGGTTTTTTTTTCCCCCCTGCATGGCAGTATCCTCTGCATAATTTTATGCTGCACTAAAAAAATATATATAAATAGCATGAAAATAGTGTATGTTTCTAAAGGAGGTCTTTTAAAGTGCTTGCAGTGTTCTGTTGGAGTTAATTATATTGCAATAATTTTATAATGCAGTGATTTCTGTAAATCATATTTTGGATGGGGAAAATGGGAAAACATCAGCCTTTGAAATGTGCATAAAATCAGGTAACAGAAATAGTGAGTGTGCTGTTTGTGTGTTACACTATGAGTATGACTAGAACTAGTGTGTGCTGCTTCAATGTACTTGTGTCAGAAAATATTGTTCTAGTCTTGTGTATGTATGCTACAGGTGACATAAGACATTTTATTACATACTTCTCCCCTGATTTTTTTTTTTTAAATTTGGAATATTATAATAACTTGCCTGTATTGCCACTCTTGGAATATCAATCAGTTCATCACAAATGAAGCAAACTGTTTATCCAGACAAGCAACCTTCTGTAGGTCAGACAAAATTCCTATTTGCAGGTAAATGAAAAGTATTAAGTAAAGAACGAGATGTTCCTCCCAGTTTAAGTTTTTATTTTGAAAAGCTGAAAGAGTAAATGCATGCGCATCAGTCCACTCAGTGAAGGCTTCTGTACTAAGCACTTTCTTGTGGTTCATGTTCTTTGTAGGGTGTCAGCTGATTTCAGGCATTGCATCTGATGACTTTGAAAATAATTACACAAGCTAACAGACTTGAGGAAATAAATTGCAGGAGGAGATGCAGCACTTATAAAGGTAGCTGTAATTTCCACAGTATTTTGGTGCTGAAAGGTCTGACATAGATTTTAACTTCTGAAATGAAATAGTGAATCATTGTTTTATAGAGCTTCTTGGGGAAAGAAGCTGAAGATAGTATAGGGTAGAAATCCTATGAAGGAAACAAATATTTTTTCCTATACGCTCTTCAGTAGTTAGCATGAGATTTTGAGTCATTGGTGTCAGATGAGCTGTTGCTCCTCGATTGAACGTTGAATTTTAAATTTCCTAACACAGATAGATCTTGAGAATATGAGCATGATGACTTTTGAGCCTGTAATGTACTGTAGTTTCAGGGCTGTGAAAGCAGGAATTGAAATATTTGTATAAACAGTTTAAGAGTAATATGTCTAATAACAAAGTATTCCCTTTTTTTAATTGTAAATCTCCATATAGCCAACCAGATACCCTGTGTACAGACTGAGATGTGAAGGAAAAAAATGTTTTTGTGTCCTGCTTTTAAAATGTGAGGGTGGGGGGCAGGTGAAGGTACTAATTTACAGTTGTCTGTACCTTAATAGGTCTTGGCAATTGTTTTGACCATAATCTTGGCAAAAGCAGCTGTATTGCTTACTACCATGTAATAGTTCACTGGGGGCTTGGGAGGGGGGACTGGGATGGTGAACTTTGAGTTGTCCTTAATCCTTTAATTAAAAAAGTGGGCAAAATAATCTTACTATTGGAAAAAAAAATCTTAGATACAATTTCTATACTTTTAATATTAAATGCTGTTTCAGGTAACACTTAAGTACATAGCATAAGTAATGCCTTGAAACAGACATTTTCTGTTCCCTCCTGAGTGTTTTTAGCTTGGTTTCTATGGCAATCAAACCTATGCAGAGTGTCAGGCCTCTTCTTCCCCTGTCTCCAAAAATAATTTCTAAATTTACCAGCTAGTATGCGCCAAAATTAAACGGGAAGGGGGAGACTCAAAGGTAGTCAAATTCCTGCTAGCTTCAAGCAAACTGGTGACTCCACAGAGGAGAATCAGTGCCCTGTGAAAACAAGGCAGAGTTGCTACAAGTCAAAATGATATACCCACTGCTGTCTACCCTACTGGCATAGGCAGAATTTCCAGTTTGCTGGGGCAAGTTCTGCTGCAGTTCTGGGGTTTTATTGTTTTGTTTTGGTTTTTACCCCAGTGGAGTCCCCTGAGAGGAGCTGAAGTTACTGCCTTGAGGAGAGGCTAGGAGACAGAACACTTGAATGGGAACAAAAACTCATTTCTGTTCATGAAACAACTTGTGTTTATTATTCTAGGTGTAAACACTCAAGCTGCTTAATCCACATTTTGTGATCTTTATGATGGGGTGTTCTGTAAGGAGTCTGTTTTATGATTTTTCTTTAAATTGCTGTATTAGGATAATCTTGATGCCTTTCAGAATTTCAGAAAGGTTTGTATAGTAGAAGACAGGATAAACAGAAATGCTTGGTCCCTGAGTATGAGCCCTACAAAATAAAGACCTTTTGAATGCACTAAATGGCATAACAGGACTGTCTTGTATGGAGCCCTTAGGATGGAATTTTTCTGTTTTCTAATTGCAGTTGCTATAACAATTGAATGACTTGTTAACTTGGTCTTTGAAGGCAAGAAGTCTCATGTGCATGTTCTCTCATCCTTATGTTACCACCGTCATTTGTAACTGTTACTAAATTACAGATAATTTGGAGAAAAGTAACTTTCAAGAAAGCCTGTAAAAGACACAAAATTAATTTCCTCGGTAATGGCAGAGTGGGTTTTGAGCAGTAATATGCTCTCTAACCAATGAGCTGCTGTGGATCTCTGTGTGTCTTCAGGATAGTGACTGCACATACTCTGGCTTGGTCGGGGAGAAAAGTTGCAGTGACTGAAGTGGAGGGCGAAAGGAGAGGAAGAATGGAGGTAACAGACAGAAATTCATTAACTAGACTTCACTTCTTCTCCTGCTCATAGACCACATTGTTGTGGTGGGGTAGTCAGAACTACACACACATCCCAAATGAGGGTGGGTGTACCAGCCATTAGTGTAAAAGCATGCCAGTAATGTTCTGTTACTTGTCTCATTGCTAATCAAATGACAGTTTTATTTAAAAATGGTTTTATTTTAGCTGTATCCATTGCAATACTAGATTTTTCTTGTGAATGATTGTACTTAATTTAGAACCATAACATTTGTAGCTCTCACGCTGTTTTTCTGACCTGCTCAACCTTTTTAGAGAGCTTTGTCTTCTCACTTGCTTTCTGTACCCCTAAATATATTAGGTTATTTTGAAGTAGTGTTGTTTTCTTTGGGCTTAACTGCTCTAAATGGCTATACATATTTCTCAGGTTACTACTTCCTCTGGATCACTGATTAGCCATTAAATGACCTGATTGCTCAATACCCAAAAACCCTCACTAGCCTCTATCAGTTCCGTTGAAGGTGACTTCTTCATAGTAGATGCTCGTGTGTGTATTGTGGCCTGTGTGTATATATATACACTCACATATGTGTGTGCATATATGTGTAGTTTATATGTATAGGTAAACCCTTTAAGCTATAGTTCTTTGAGTACAGTATTGGGAGGGACTCCTGAAAAATGCTTTAGCAAGTAACTTCATCACTTGTCCTAATTTGACACATTTTAAAGAGAAGAGTGTGGTAGAAGCCATATGAAAACTGCACAAAGTTGTTCTGCTGTGCTAACTTCTCTTGAAGAATTTTCTGTTGAGCTATCTTTCCAATTTACCTGCCTACTGTTGAAATGTCTTCCATGCTTGTAGTTCCTGGTGTTATCCTTAGTTTTTAATTAACCTGCAGAACTTGAATATGAGCCAGCAGTGTGCCCTTTCCACAAAGAAGGCTAGTGGTATCTCGGTCTGCACCAGGTAAAGCATTGCCATTAGGTTGAGGGAGGTGACCCTTCCCTTCTGCTCAGCACTGGTGAGGCCTCTGCGCTGTCCCCAGGTCTGGGCTCCTTAGTATGGGAGAGACTTGGACATACTGAAGAGACTCCAATGAAAGGCCACTAAGATGATGAAGGACCTGAAGCATCTCCTGTGAGGACAGGCTGGGAGACCTGGGACTGTTCAGCCTGGAGCAAAGAAGGCTCAGGGGGGGATCTCATCAGTGTCTGTAAATACCTGCAGGGAGGGTGCAAAGAGGACAGCGCCAGGCTCTTTCCAGGGGTCCCCAGTGACAGGACCAGAGACACTGGGCACAAACTGAAACACAGGAGCTTCCCTCTGAACATCAGGAAACACTTTTTTTTTGTTGTTGTTTTGTTTTTGTGTGGTGGTTTTTCCTTTGGTTTTTCCTCTTTAGCTAAAATAGTCAAAAATACCCTCTCTAAGAAAAAATCCTAGTTGGTGGATCCGAATTCCAATTTTAGTTGACATTCTTGCTTACCCAGTTTCTATTTCTGTATATGCTTAACTGGACATGTCATTTTAAAACTGCATTTTAAAAAAACAAACAACCAAGCTAACTAGCAACTTTAAGTTTTATAGGGTAAGTATTCTTTCCAGACTGTAAAGAAAAACAGAATGTTTTGAAAAGTCTTAGAATTTGAGTGGAGAAGCTCTCTGACAAGATGCAAGAATATAAAAATCACAGTTACCGAAGTAGAAAAGTGTCTTATTTTTTTTCATTTCTTTTAGATTAATACAATAAAACAGTGTTGCTCATCCGTTATATTTTAAAATGTGTTAATAGATTTTATGAATGTATTTAAGAAAAAAAAGTGATAGTGTTAAAATATTTATATAATAGAAAGTATTTTATAGTCAGCATTTTCCCATATAGTAAACACTACAAACCCCAGATTTTATAAGACTCTGTGAACATCACTAATGAGAAGAAATCCATTTCTGGGGGAAAAAGAAAAGGCAGTTAAGATTGTCTTTAGCCATTTGTTTAAACGGATTTAACTGGACTACTTAGTCACATGCTGTTTTGTAAATAGTTTTTGTTTTGCTGAAGAGAAATATTCTCTCTTTTTGAAGATGGTTCTGCAAGTGCTAGGTTGTCATGGAAAGTATTCCTTGAATGTGTCTGAATTTTGTGTGTTTTTCTTCTAAGCTTCACAATGAGGATGACCCCCCAGAGTCTTCATCAGCTGAGCAGCCTTCCACATCTACAGAGACTACGCAGACTCCTCAGACAGCAGCTTTATCTGAAGCAGATACTTCCCCTCCACCTTACTGTAGCATAGCTGTAGAAGCAGCTGCAACCTCAGGTATTTTTCTTAGATAGCAGCTTGTCAGGGAGGAGTGTGTGTGTGAATCAGCACTTGGTTCAAAGTGTTATGATGCTGCGGTATGTTGGTTTTTTCTACATGCACAATTGCGGCAAAAAGCTATGCTTTCATCCACAGCCCTTTCTCTGGTTTGCTCAGAAGAAGCACGCTTCTAAATTATGCTGATTGTTCCAAATTACTAGACTAATAGAAGCTCATTAATTAGTGTAATAGGTTTTATTGAAGTATCCTTGTAGTTCAGTTCCACATCTAATCTACATCTTTGAGTAGTGCTCCATTATTAGATGTCACTAGCAATTTTCATTGCCTCTTTATAAAAAAAAAAAAAAACAGCCCACAAGAAACAAAGCACTGATTTGTCAAAACTCAAGCTTTTTATGCATATGCCATTGTTAGGTGAAAATATTGCCATGAAAAGATTTATTTTGCTTTAAAGGCTGTTGATAAAACTTCTTGTGGAAAATGAGTAACATGGATCTCTTTCTCTATTTCTTCACTACTCACTTTCTCATGAGGTTGTGACTTTTCCTTGGGGTATGGGAAACTTAACAGCAGGCAACTTCAAAGTCCCTGTTTAAGTTTCTTGGATTTGGGTCTCCCCTGTGCCAAATAAATATTTTTAGACATAACCTCTAATTTTTTTAATGTTGATTAAAGGAGCAATTTCCTGTCCCTGTTCTTTGACACAGTGTTTGCAAGTATAATACATAGCTATGCAGAATTATCCCTATATATAACATCTTTGTGTTGGTGTGCTGACAAATCTTTTTACCATGTGACCTGTGCTGACAAATGTTTACCATGTAAGCAATCTTGTTACAAATTACTGCTGGCTGTAGGAGGAAGCTCAAGGTGTATTTTAAATACTTTTTATTCATTTTGTTAATAATTCTATTCTATATGATAATGTTTTACTATTCTGATGTATAAGAATGGAGTCTGAGGTTCGTTTTGATAGAAGGAACATTTTATAAGAATGTGGTGAAATTTAAACTGATTTTCACAGAACAACTGGAGTTAGCAACAAGGCCATGCTAATAAAAATATAGCATGATTATTACTGGACCCAAGTAACTAATCGGTGTTGATAATTTTTTTTAGGATATTTCTGTGCAAGTCTTTTGTATGACATGGTAAAAAGCTTTTGGCTGAAATGCCTTGGGATGTAACTCAGCAAATATGATTTTTTGTTCATAAATTTGTTGGCTCCTTGCAGCACCTAGGTTAAGGTTTCTGCCTTGAGTAGCAACTAAAAGTACCATCAAGCTGTTCGCTATTTTATTTTGTAAAAATAAAGGTTTTTTGAAAAACTTGTAAGAACTTGAAATACAAATATCAATTTCAGCCTCTGTTGGGAAAAAATATGCTTTAAAGCTCAATAGTTACGTGCATGTAAAATTTAATGTTCTTGACATATTTCTGGCTTAAAAATGCATAACCTCTTTATTTTAAACAGAAACACACAATGAATTTTATCCTGTACCACCTCCATACAGTGTAGCTACCTCTCTTCCTACTTACGATGAAGCAGAGAAGGCCAAAGCTGCAGCAATGGCAGCTGCTGCAGCAGAAGTTGCCCAACGAGTAAGTGATACAGTTCTGCTTTATTTCAATGTTGTGAAACTTGTTAGGCTAATCTAATTATTTATAACAATTGGGCCCATATTATGGCCTGTTTAATAAAATAATGGTGAGCTGGTATTTTAAATGTTTTGAATGCTTAGGTTTTGTATAGATAGTGTAAGTTAGTTGTAAAGTACTATGAAAAGTGTATCATATTAACTCTTTTCTGACATATAGCTGCTGTCTAAACAGCTTTAAAACCCAGATTTTGCCCTGGTTTAATACTTTATCCAGTATTTTGTCATCTTTTAATTAGGTATCTGCTACTAATGTTACTTTGTAGAGTCATTGCTGATATTTAGTGTTTCAGGTGGTAAAAAAAAAATAATGAACAAAGACCTTTAGAGAAGAAGGAGAATTCTAACAGTCTGGAAAGGGTAAAACCCCAAATAATGTAGATCTTTCTTAAAAGGAAAGGTCCCTGTTGTTTGTTCTGTGAAAACTTTAATACCGAAGTTCAAAGAAATGTTCCAAGAACTTAAAACAGATAAAAAAACCCAAAAAACAAAAAAACAGAAAACCCAAACCCCAGCAAGAATTTTTTATAAGAATTGACATTCTAAAGAATACAGGCTTCAAAACTGAAAATTGATATCTGTACTTAGTGTTAAAAGTTATTTTGTAAGCAAAGTTATTCCTTTTTTTCTCCCAAGTTTTGGAATGTGGAAATTCTGCTCTTTGGTAATATTGGCTGTACTATACTATACCCAGATTAGACTTCCAGTGCTTTCACTGAAAGTCTCCACTTTGAGATCAAATGTGATTGCATTTGAGATGCATTTAAGATCTTACTGACTGCAGTGTGCTTGTGACTGGAAAAAATATTCTGTTCACCCAGCGGGAGTCTGTTCCTTCCTTGACTGCTGTGCAGTAATCACAGTGCACAACACTCAGTTTAAGGTATGCACAGCTAAAGTGAAAGTGGATTTGTGTAACAGCACCAGTGAAGGTGTTACACAAATCTGTTTTACTAAATGCAGTAGGGAACCAGGGACGTTTGAATGGTTACTTGCCAAGTTTCTGTTACAAAGTGATGATCTGCAGTTGTAACCTTTAAACTGCTTTAATGGGAGCGTGGATTCTATGTAGTCTGTGCTTACTGTTGTCATAAAAGTAAAACTTTTGCTGAAATACTGGTCTGAATGAAACCTTCAGTCTGAAATTATAAACCTTTACACTTACTTGGAACATTAGAAACCCAAGCCTTAACTTTTAGGGACGTTACATGTCCTGTGATGCTTCAGGCAGGACGTGTGCAACTCTCTTGCAAGATTCTTGTTGCTTTTAACTTTGTATGTCTAGAACCCTATGAGGTGAAAGATTCAGACATATAAGCAATCTTCCTTGACCTAAATTTCACAGGGAAAAACTCAGGCTGGGGTTAGCCAATTTCAAGAATAAAACTAAGCAAAAAACCCCCCCAAAACAAACAAAGTCAAAAAGCAGTGGGTTTTGCCTTGTCATTTGAAGCTTTTTTTACTTTGGAGAACTCTTTCTCACATGTTCAGGTCACTGTGTCAGAAACATCTTTTGCCCTTCCTCAGAAAACCTGCCTGGTTTTGGTCAAATCTGATAAAATTTCAAAGTTTTTGAAAAATTATTTTCCACAGTTGATACATAGAGCTTCAAATTTAGTAAGTGTGTGGAGATTGTCTTGCATGAATAAATTTAGACTGCTTATAGCTCTGAAAGGGATGGGACTGCAGATGCAGAATGTCCCCAGAGAACATTCTCAAATGTTCTGTATCAGAGTAGGACTATGGGACTAAAAGTAGATACACATTATGACTGCTCTTGACTGCTTTTCGTGAAAACACTGACACTGAGAAATAGGAATTTCTGGTGTGCCTTGAAGTAGTTTTATTATTCTTGGCCTTTGGTTAGAAGAGAAGGGGAAAGCCATTTGATTCAACTTCAAGGGCCTCGATGGTAGGCGGAGGGAAGAAGGTCAATGACCCTGGGCCTCTGAAGCTTACGTGTTGTGGGAAGAGAAGTCTGGTTTCGGTTGGGCGAGGAGGTAGCTGGCTCAAGGTGAACACAGGCAGGGATCAGAGAGGATGTGTCTAAGTCAAAATAAGAAAGGGCAAGGATGAATGGAGAGCAGTGGTATGGAGGGAATACAGATTTAGATGAGAAACAGGAGGGAGAAGGATGAACGGATTGGTGGAGAACAGAACCTAAGCGGGGACATAATGTGGTACTGGGAAAGGAGCTGAATCTGGTGTGTGAGAAAAGAGGAGTAGGGAGGGAGAAGGAAGCTGGAGTTAAGAGGTGGGAGAGTAGGATATGGTGACAAAGTGAGAAATAAAATTTTACATAGTCTGCTTTTCCAAAACAAACAGTAGAACTTGACATTCAAGAACAAGGTGCTGACACCACAGAATTTCACTTATGAAAAATCAGTAGGAACACACAATCATTCCCCCAGAGCAGAAATTGGTTAAAATGTTGTAGACTTAACAGCAGTACTAAGTTAGTATCAGAAGTCTACTCAGTGTACGTAGAAGCCACAGTCCTGCTGACTGCTAAAGATCTCAAGTTTGACAGAATTTCTGCTCAGTTTGCTTCTGTGTTTTTGGTGGCTTTGGTTTTTTTTTGTTTTTGTTTTTGTTTTTTTTTTTTTTAAATCACATGCATGCACACACACAAGCTATATCAAAGAAACAGTATTAAGGCTGCAAAGTTGAGATCTGGGGAAAAAGTTAGAAATGCTGAAGTTGAGTTCCAGTTCTGTAGATGATATTAAAATTATGTGCCAGCACAGTTTTAATTAATGCCATTTTAATTACCTTACCATGTGATACTGTCACAAAATCTGTCTTATTTAATACTTCTGATGGATTTACACTGGGGGTGGACTAAGACTGTGGAATAAGACTGTCTTAATCTGGCAGATGACTGGAATAAGGAAAAAAAGGTCATGCTATGGTTAGACTGGTGGTTTGCCATCTTGAGGGGAAGAATTTTGATCATTAGCTCTGAATACCCATGAAAGAACAGATAAGTAAACTTAGCACTACTAGTATGTAGTTAATTGTTTTCTCACTTTCACTGTCTTGGAGACCGCAGGCAGTGACAGCTGCAGACAGTATCTGACTTGTATACTACACACTTTGCAAAACATACACAAATGATACAACTTTTGTTTTTTTCAGTTTTTATCTTCAGCCTTATGAAATTAGTGCTCTTATAAATGTGAAGCCTGCTATGATCTGTGCCTCTAGTTTCTTCCTTATAAAATGAGGTTATATTGCCTCTTCACTACAATAATATGAATAGTTAAATGTCCTTGTTACCTTGAGTGATACATGAAGCAGATAATCGTTTCATGGTATAGTCCAACGTGTGCAGTAAAGAAGACTACAAACTGACTGACTGAGCAAAAGAGAGGAAAATGGTATAAAAAGGCAACACACTTAATAAAGAGCTTTCCTATTTTTTTTCCCGTGAATCATGCAAGGATCTTAAAACAAAAATATTAGTGTGATTATGTCAAAGACTTCATCATTGGCCTGGCATTCACAGATTGTATGAACAATCTAAACTTAACATTTACTGAAACTTTCAGTAGTTGTAGTCCTTTGTGTAGTTTGGCTTACAAGCATACATTGTGCATAAACATTTATTTCTTTCAAATGTTCCCAGATAGCTCAATATATGAAAGAAATTGTAGCAGCCCTATGTCATCAGTAGTTACAGCATTAGTTACCCTGGTTTTTGATGTTTTCCTTTTCAAATTCTCAAGGTCAGTTTTGAAAGGTTAATTTAAATGGACAAAAATATTGCTAACAGCTAAATGACTTGTTTGTATGTTGCAATGAATGGCTTTTACTTAATGCTTTTCAGTTGCATTTGTCTTATGTTTTTCTGTTTTTACATGCTTAGCACGCCCAGTTTAGGGAGTCTAGGAGTCTGTTTGATGAAATATTCCTCAGTCGTCCAGAGGTATGGTATAGTTCTCTCTAGTTTAGACTTTTAACTATGAATTTTCCTGCTGGCAAACAAAAGCTTTTGGAGTTCATTGTGCCTTTTTCCCCCCACCATTAACTTCTCCATATTGTTTTGTATGCTGAAGGTATTATTTATGGGGTTTATTAAGTAATTTGACCCTTTCCTCATAAGTTTTTCCCTGTAAATTCACTGCATTGAGAAGAGTTGTATGAGTGTAGTTATCTAAGGGGTTCCTGAAAACTGGTTATTTGATTAAAGGTGGTTGTCTCACTGTACTCCATGGTAGTTTTCAACCTGAAAGAAGTTAAATAGCATTGGGGGGGGGAAAAACAGTCCTCTTTGCAGAATACTACAGAACACTGTAGTTTCAGAGGATTTAATAGATTCAACTTCAATAGATGCTGCATACCATCTGATGTTCTTTTTGCTTAGAGAAATTACTCTGTGTGACATGCCACTTGTGCTGATAATATATTTTGCTGTTTAGATGTTTCTCTGGTTGTAGGAACAGTAAATTTTCTGTTTATACAGATCTCAGCATATTTAGCAAACAAGAAGTATCGTCCATGATCCTTAACATGGCTAAATTTGTCAAAAATCAGTATGAGATACTGAAACAGTATTATATATTTTATGGATTTGTGTGGTGTTATATGACATTCTTCTCATTAAAAAGAAAGAATATATGTAAATAGAAGATTATTATTCTTATTGATAAAAATGTCAGTATCTAATAGAAGTATTACTGTGAAATTATGTTTAGTTCTAGACATCAGCAGAGAGAACAGTCATTCTTCATTGTCCCTTTTCATTCCTCAATGAATGGTGGCAAACAATTACATTTTGAAGAAGGACTGGGGCAATTGACACCAACTAGATCAAATGAGAGTGCTGTGAAAGACAGCCAATATTAGTAGTGGGGCTTGAGTGGTAGCCAGTTAGTGTCTTGCATCTGCAGGACTGATTATAAAACAACTTAATATTAAATAATGTAGATACAGGCTGAATGTGATATAAGCACAGTAAACTGTTTCATTTCTTAAACATTCTGATAATTTTCATATGCCAGTTTTTGGGGACTGTAAGTAGAACTTCGTTTAACATCATTCCCTTTTGACATGGAGTGTGATAAATTACAACTTGTTCACACTTACTGCAACAGTGCCTACTTACAAATGTCTGCTCTCATGTCCCTGGGTTACATACTGACCTGTGTTTCTCACACGTGTAAGCTTTAGAGAAGCCTGTGCATATAGAGAAACCTGCTAAGCTTGTTATTTTAGTTGAGCAAAACTTTCTTTTTCTGAAGCAATGTTTTGCGTAGGGCGTAATTCACTAATTGGCTTGGAAATGCTAGTATGAAGTACAGTAGTTAGCAGACAGTTTAAAAAATTCAAACGTTATTTTATATGGGGTTTTATAGACCTTCTGAAAATAAAATTGAAAATATTTTTTGTTGCCCTGACTTGAAAAAGGAACTTTTGTGGCATACTTTTCAGAGATAAGCACATTCAAATGTAGCTCTTTGTTAAATGCATTTTCAGCCCTTCCTTCCCTTCCCCACATCAGTCTTGTAGCTGCAGCAAAGTTGAGCTAAATAAACTAATACTTTCATAGTCACTTAAGATAACCATTTAGGGACATCTGAAATTATGTGGAGCTGAATTATAGCCCCTTAAGATTGTTGCTCAGCTACTTTTTTGAGCTTTCCTTAGTATTGTCTATGTGAATAGCAGTGTTTTTAAAGTAATTTGTCTGATACAGAGTCCTGGATAATTAATCTGAAACGAAATAGTGCAGCTGGAATTTAATGGCCTTGTTACGAAGAGTAATGCTGGCTGCCTTGAGTTGGTATAGTTCGTTCTAGTACATTTTTAACCATGATAGCTATACCCTGGTAAATTATTGCTGTGTTGACAAAGGTGAACACGTCAATCACATGAAAGAGCTTTAGATCACTGTGATTGTTTAATGCCCTTTTAGTTATGAACTTACTTACAAAATAACATCTGGTACAGAGACTGAATAGTATGTTAAAATTAGAAGCAGTAAGCAGTAAAATTTCAATAGTGTTTGCTGTGAGTGAAACAACTAAGTAAATCTCACTTGAACTAATCTCCCTTGATGCCATTTTTTTTTAAATAGGTCATTTCTTATCTCATTTCTAATACATTCTCATTTCTAATAATTGGAGAAAAGGATAGAAAAGAATGTTACTCATGCTTATGTCTAGACCATATTACTGCTGCTACTGGCTGCATTATTTAACTTGTATCATCCTGCATTGTTTTGATGCTATTGATTTAAGTGTAAAAATGGTGTGTTTAACTGGTTTTACAGTTTTCATCAGGCTCTCCTTAATAAGTGCTTGTTGTCATGAAAACTTCTAGTTTCCCAGTCTCCAGTTGCAGCAATGTTTTACTTGTGCACAGAACTGTATACCTAAGATCTGCCAAGTTCTCTTGGAAATAAAGTACTGAGGAACAAAACAAACTCATACTTTAAATATCTTAAGATCTAGTATTTTGACACGATGGGAGAAATCTTTGGCTTGTTTTGACTGATACCTCTGTTTTCTTTTGTTTGACTTAAGTACTGTGCGTTTTGCGTAGAAGACTTTTAATGTGCTCGCGCCCTCTAGTGTCCTCAGGGGTTTTCTTTACTTTGCATATGTTTTTCTGCAGGTTATAGGATACTCAAATTGGTTAGTGCAGTGCTGTTGCATCAGCAATTTATTTTAAGATTCTAACCTTATTCTAAAACTTTATTTTATATTTTTGGAAGCATTAAAAACTTTTCTGGCAGGAAAAAATTAGAACATACTATGTAATGATTTTTCAAAAAATATTTAGTAGCTTGGCTGCATATCAAGATAGTTACAGTAAGAAAAGAGATTTCTTTTGGTTTTGGTTGTCAAAGAACTCATCTGAAATAATTTCTAGCTTCATTTAAGATGAATAGGCAGTATGTACATATCTTCTACAGAAGCTTTTCAGTTAAATTTGGGCTCTGTCGATATAAACAACAAATAACACTTGTTTTATAGCTATGAGTTACTTTTTTTTTAAACTTCCTTGATGTGGACGTGTTACAGAAATGTCAGTTTTCTTCTAGCTTTAGAAACATAATTAATACTTTAATCCTACAAATAATTATTCTAAAGTAAGCTTTTCACTAAATTATCACTAACCTATAAATCCAGGAAGAAGAGTATCCACCACGGGATGATTTCAGTGATGCAGATCAGCTTAGAGTGGGCAATGATGGCATCTTCATGTTGGCATTTTTCAGTAAGTTATCTTGTATCCCAGACCTACTGAGGTATATCTTAATTGTACCTTTTTTCTATGGAATATAAAAGATAGCTGTGATAAACTGCATTAATGTACTGTAACGACTGGATTTTTTTTACCTGTACACAGATATAAACGCTTCCTGTTTCAGATGTAGCAAATATGTTGCACTTCTTTCGGTGGCATCTGTGACAGATAAGGGGACAAAGCAAAATCATTGTAAATGTTTTGAGACGTGGCAAGGCTGTACTGTTACCTATGAATTGGGAATTTCTGTCATCATCTAATTGGAGTACCAACTTGAATTAAAGGCTGGATCACAGAACTCTGGCAATTGATTTTTAAGTAGAAAAAAATTTGAGGGGTGATACTCCATACAACAGTTGCTGATGTTAGCATAGTGGATTAAATAGCTGTGGGTGGATTTTTGGAACAAATCCAACAATGCTTATTTTCAGGTTGAACTAACTACGGGCATATAAAAATGTACTGTCTTTAGGTAATGTGCGATTGCAACCAGCACTACTATAGCATTTCTTCAGGTACTGTGTGTGTGCACTGTGCATGTCTTACCTTGTAATTTATGTACTGCATTAAACAAAGTTAGATTTAGCCACTATAAATTACTTCTAGAAAGAAGGTGCTTCTGCTTTGCCAGTTGCATATTTCTTTCTAATTTCTGAGGACTTTTACTTTCTGAAATAAATGTTGGCAACCTGGATGAAAGCTTGCTGTTGGGGATGTAGCTGTTTTTAGCATTTTCATCAGGATGAAAGCTGATTGATTATCCACTGAAATCTCCTTTATGTCTTTCAACCTAGAGCTCATCTTAGCTCTTTTTTCTTTAATGTCTTTCACAGTCTCTTTATTTAACTGTTACAGATGAAGGTTACAGAACTATCACAGTTTTTGGTTTTTTTTTTTTCCACATTGGCATATGATGTACTAGGACAATGTGGTGTTCATATCTTGGGATAAAAATATATGTGTCTATCTCGCATAGCAAATATATAAATACATATGTAGGATAACAAAGTGAGTTTTACAGTCTGACCTCTTTCTGTAGTTGAACCATAGAAAGGGTATATGTTCTTGGGTGCAAAGAGGGGTGTGGCTTCTTTTTCCTTTCTCCCATATGTGCTGCAGGTTTTTGTATTTAACCTGTTCAGGTTTTGTATTGTGTGGACTTGTTCTTGCTTTTAAATCCTGGTTCAGGCCTTCATTAGCACTGCACTTGAAGGTCAAGTGGATCGTTGGCTCTAATATGTTTTAAGTCCTTAAAATCACAGCTGTGAACAGACTTGTTAGCTTGCAGCTAGGAGCACAGTAGTAGTTAAAAGCCTGCTATGTAGAAGCTGAACTGGAATCAAAGGCTCCAGAAAGGCTCCAGTGATACTCACATACAGTTGGCCAAAACTGCATGCCCAGAACCTTGTGTACATCTTCAAGAATGCAGATGTTTGGTTGGATAAACTGGCAACTTTCTCTTCAAACAGCTGTTTAGCTGAGACTGATTGCACAGAGCACTGCATCTACAGATTTGACAAAAGTACTCTGTAGATCATATTTTTTCTTGATTATTCTGAGACTACCTTACTACCAACTTTGCTCACCTACGAATGAAATACATAAAATAAGTGCTTACACATGCAAGATATTTATGCAAGTGCATGCTTAATTGGAATCTGTGTTGGCTGTTGTGAATGCTGTTATCTATGAAAATTGATCAAGTTTGCTTATTATTATTTGTGTTCATAGAATGAGGAGTTCACAAAAACTTAAAACATTTTTAGACCTATAATATTCAGTAGTTTTTCTTACGGAAATTGGAGAGCTAAATGAAAAATGAGCTTAACTTGATAAGGTTAGATCATAAATAGTCCGTGGTGTATTTCTGCCTCTGTAATAATGAGATAAAAGTCTCCATAAAGTTGATGTATGTAGATTTAAGAGAGTGGGAATGAAAATGAAATTTACAGTATGACTTTTTTTTTTTTTTTTGTAGTGTGGAATATGTTTAAACAGTGCAAGTAGAGGTGGCAGATCAGAGAGACATCAGTTCAATCATCAGTTCTGTCAGTTAAAATGCAGGAGAATAGTGTAAGGAGCTGTGCTTCTAGTGAGAGGAGCATAGAAAGAATGGCTTGTTCCAGATGTGCTCTCCCACCTCCTCCCGTGACTGTTACATACAGCGTTGGTAGAAAGATCTTGGGGAGGGCGGGGGCGAGCTGACTTTGTTTTAAATATAAAACAATGAAGTTAGCTTTTTAAATTTGATTTTATTCAACCGAAGTAAAATCAAATAAACGTTTAACTGAGCTTGCGTGCATATTGCAATCAACTAGTGATATGTAGCTGCCATCTAGTGGTAGCTGTCCAGGTTGCATAAAGCTTCTGTCTCGAGGCCATCTAGTGGCCGGATCTGTTTGTTTGGGTTTTCTGTTTGTTTTAGGAGCTTGATGCGTGCAAGTTACAAACCTGTTTCCCGTCTAAGTTGTGAAGCACTGTTCTCTTTAGCGTAACTAAATAGAATGGGACAATATATGCTAAAGAATAGAAGTATTTTGCGTGAACAGGTGGATTTTTTTGTTTTAGCACTTGATTCAGAAACTTAGAGGAAAAATTTGGGAAACAGCCTATTTTATTTCTAATATATAGTAAAATAATGTGTTTTAAGAAATTGGTGTTTCTCCTGAAGTCTGTGTGTTGGTGAGTGAAGAACCTGCTCTCTAATGGTCAGGGCTGGTGTTTGTCAGTTTCTGATTTTGCTATGAATGCAAAATACAGCAAATTTAGCTGTTGGACCACTTAATGTATTTTTTCTGGCCCCAGAAGGAGTTGTGGAGCTCATCTGGATTCTTTGAAACCATGGAAGGGAGTTTTGGGTTGTTCGTTCAACCTAGGAAAAATTAATATGAATTTCAACCTCACAGATGGGTTAATAAGGAGGAAGAAATGTAGAGAAGTGTTCGGTCATACAGCCAAAATTTAAGTTCACATAGAGAGACCTGATTTGTTCTTTTTGAACAACATCTGGGCAATTTAAACCATCTGTACAACTCCACCAATAAAATCTCATGATGTGGAGAAATGTAATGTGCATATTGTCTCAGATGCTATAATGATACCAAAATTGTGTAAACTAATGTTCATACAGTTTTCAAAGCTATTAGATGCTTCAGTTAATAAACTGCACACAAGCTAGGATATCTACTTAGGGGGTTTCAAGCGGGCACAAGTTGGAAGGTAGCGTTGTGGCAGAAGCTCAGGGTGAGCACAGCATCCTGTTGTGTCCTTCCTGAGGAGTGGTAAGATGGTCTAAATTTCCAGTGGGAGGATTCTTCTGTGTGAATTTAGGAAACTTGACTTATGCATGTCCACATCATGAATGTTATGCAGGTTTCCCTTAGTCATGCAAGAGAAGCTTAGGGGAAGTCATTTGACTGAAATTGCAAATGTTGGAAGGAAATAAAGGAACTGTTTTGGGAGTGCTTATCTCTCTCCAGTTATCAGGGGAGCCTGGCTCATGTTCATGTACAATCACCTGACTTCTTTCTTAATGTAGAAAGAATTTGACTTGAATGGTTTCTCCATATGCTTTGGATATAATACAAAATATTTGGAATGAGGAAGCTTCTAATTGGGCATTAAGAAAAATTTATCCACAAGGGTAATGAAGCCGTAGAAAGAAATAAATCGCCTAGGGAAGTTTTTGAACATTCATCACTGAGTATAAAAAACTGCCAACATTATCTGTGGAAGCTGATAGCAAATGCTTCTAGTGATCTTCAGACTTCAGGGGTGCCCTTCAGGAAGGAGCAAAAATGTGTCCCAGTTCAAGAATAGAATAAATTCTATGCAGGAATGGGAAGAATAATTTCTAGTGTTGCATGGAGATCTGGAAAGTATATTTATTGCAGATGCTTAGTAAACCTAGGCTAGGTATGAAATATTAAGCTTTGTCTGCTGTATATTAAAATAATAAGTCGTTGGACAAATCAGGGACTGAGGGTGTAACTGAGCACAATTGCTTTTTGTAGATATGTAGTTGCCATTATAGTCTTAGTACAGGCTTGAGCCATGGTTAAAATTTGGAACCAGCACAGGTCTTCAGACCAGTTTTGTTGGCTTCTTTTCATGATACTGAATATAAACTTAAGTGATTAATGTGTAGCTGTGGAAAGTTAAGTAAAAAAGATCAGCAAGTGAAGCGTAAGAACAATTCAGGAAAAAGTAGACTTTTTTTCTAGTGTGCTTGTCATTTTTGTATCTTCTGATGTATTGCAAGATGTACAACTCAAAACCTTTGCACAAGATCGCTTAACTCAGAAAACTAAGTTTTCTTTGTTTACTGTAAATTGTGGGAATACAATGAAAGGATGTGTCAATATTGTTTTGCAACTTAATGAGCACTGACAAAAATAAACATGGATTAGTAAATTATTAATGACACAGTACAGCTTCACACATCATCTTTGCCTTGCCCCTGTAGTTATTGGAGATGAAGAATGGCAATGGATACAAGCTTGTTTGTCAAAACCAAGTTGAATTATTTTACTCCAGCTTCTTTGGAATTGCCAATAGATAAAGATTTTGATTTCTAACTTTAAGTTTTGATATGAAAAATGCTATGCTGACCACTGCCCCTCAGAAGAAGGCTTTCAGTGTGGAAATAGCTGATGGATAGCCTTATTTTACATGTCAGATTCAAGAACTTCTGCAACGCATAGAACATCCTGTGCTTTGTATCTTGGCGGAGATTATGTTACTGCACAACATGAAGGGAAATACAAGTATAACATAATTGTTGTGGGTACTACACTGGATATCAAGAAGACTTTTTGTTAAAGATGACCTTTAGTCCAACCCTCCTCTTCCTCCCAAAAAGCAAGTTCTTGCCTGTTTTTATGATGAGTTTTGCTGCCACGAGGAGATAACTCTAATGGTATATTCTTTGTATGTGAATTACATTAATATAGTCTTACTTTCTCTTCTTGTTGGCACTTCAAGAACGTATAAAACTCAAAAATCTTACTTTTATCAGTTCTGCTTGTCTGCATGGTGTTAGAGTAGCAAAGAAAGACTGAAATCATGATGCCAGCGCGGTCAGTGTGAGTTTCATCTAAATGTCTGAAATTCATTAAAAGAAAGAGGACAATAGTTGTAAGTATGAATCCAGATGCTAGCGATCTCTGGGATAGGAAACAATTATTGCTGCAGAGTGGGTAGTCTTGCAGTGGTTGTCTAGAAGATACAAATGCTTCTTTAGTTAAAACCAGGATGATTTAGCAGCTTGTTAGACTGTCTGTCTCATTTTTAGGAATGGCTTTCTTTATGGTAACGTGTATTAGTGTCAGACCAGGAACATTGGATGAGAATGTCATGGGAAGCTGAAGCAGTATGAAGGACGAGGTCATCTCTTTTAACTGCTGAGCAGTGTCATTTACATTTCACTGAGTGAGTGAATGCAGACAAATAGAGGATTGCATGTGTTGCAGCAAGAAGCTCGCACAATGACTTGGTTGTCTCTAGTAGATACAGAAGGAAGTAGATACATCTAGAAAGAATAGTAGATGCTTCCTTTTATTAGTCTGTCCCCTCGCCATTGTATTTGCTTTCTCATCTTGGTGGACAAACCTGTGCTATGACTTCTCTATGTCAGTATAGGGATGAAAATTATGGACAACTTTTATTGCAATAATTACGTGATGCAGGAATTACACAGAAAATAATGTTAGTAACTCTTAAGCAGATGCAATGTAAGCTGCAAAGCTCAGACAACTTGCATGACTGACAGAGGATATACATGGAAATCATCGTGGAAAAAGATACAGAAAGGTGTGGATCAGGCTAATCTTGGTGTGAAGAAAAACAGTTGAAAAATAGATAAAAATTTTACTTGTTGCAGTTTGCTCAGAAGCTGGAGATGTGTTTCTGAAAGGAAAAAACGGATTTTTGCAACCAGAATGAGAGTGAAGATGACTTTTGGAGTAGCAGTAGGACACAGAGGAGGTGAGAGAGTAGAAATGGGAAAGATTGAAAACGTATAGACATTATTTTTGCTCATCTTAAGTTTGTTAAAGTGATGCAACACCAAGGCAATGTTGGGAAGATCTCCCTGATATGTTGCCTAGGTTTTACAGAGGTGGAAGTACACATTCCTATTGCTGCTGAAGACAGGGAGTTTTGATTAAGTTTCACTGCAGATTTATTCTAGTGGATGGTTACAGATGGAAAGTTAGTGAGATTTTTTTCTTCTGTATGTAGTCCAGTTTTATTGGGGTATTTGAACTTGCATAGTTTACAACTTTTGTATAGTTTATGCCTTTTCTTTCCCACTTGCACTGTCTGCTTATCTAAATTGATGGAACAGCACACTGGTTAAAGGAAAAGAGCTACTATGAACAACGTTGGAACATGGTGATACCTTTGCTTTCAGGAGTTGGGCAAACAACTTAGTGTTAAATATCTACCTAATATCCAGTGACTGTGGATTCTATTTTGAATATTCCTTTAGATCAAATTGAAAGAAGGGTAAAACTGTCACTGTGTTCAACTTTGATTATAAGAACTAATTTTTTCCCCCTCCTATATTTATGATTGGGAAGTCTCTAATTTTTATAATGCGTGTACAAATTAGTTGAGGCGTTACAAAAATCCTTATTTTTTTTTAAATGTATACCTATTAAAATTGTAAGTATTTTGAGAATTCCTGTAGTCTGCATAGTCCATTAGAAACATGTCTATCTTCTGTCCTTTTTTGCATGTCTGTCTTTGGAGCCACAGTTGAAGTCACCCTTGTCACTACTTTGCTTGAGTAGTGGGGAGGAAGAGAAAGAGCAGTAAACCATTATGCTGGGACAGGAACAGAGATGTGTTGAAGAACTAGGTTCTGAATTGTGTTACTCTTAAAAGTATGGTGGATTTGGAGATCTTGCTTAAAATAGGGAAATCCTGTTTTCAAAACAAAGTATCCAGGCTTTGTAAAATGTAAATGCTTTTCTTGTGTTTTGGAAAGATAGGTAAAATGTTAGGGTCACGTGTTCTTATGTAATAGAAATGCCCTCTTTTGTTTTTTTCTTCTTCTTCTCTGTGTATACAAATTTGGATCAGAATTACTCAAAGTTGTGTGTGTTTTGGGTGTTTGGTTTGGTTTTGTTGGTTTTGTTTGTTGGTTTTTGTGTTTTGTTTTCTTTTTTTAAAAGATTACTAATTAGCATAAAAGAGTAAGCTTTCTGATTGCTACCATCTGTTACCCATGGCTCTGTCTGGGACAAGGTGTCTTCTCACTTGTATGAAGTGACTGTGCTGATGTCTTCCAAAACTTCTCTTGGAACTTCAATTATTTTCACAGTTCATGGAATCGCACTGCAGTTTTACAGACTAATTTTGCATTTGTGGGCAAATCATTGCATCTTCATGTGGATTCTTGGAGGAGTTGTGACGAAGTTTTAAATTACAAAAATGGTGGCTGTTTATAGATAATCCTACCAAATTAAATTGACTTTTACTTAAGAAAACTATTGACCAGTTTTCTGTTCCTAATGTTTTAAGTGTTCAAACTTTTACAATAAAGACAGACATTTTTTTTCTGTGGTGGTTTAATGTTTGAGTTTTATGTGAGTTTTGTTTTTTCCCCTAAATTTGGGGATTTAAAACATTGAGGATTTATGTGCAGGGGTTTTGTTCCCCTCTGCCCCCCTTCCATTCCTGCTTGCCTCCAGTGGTTTTTGTGTGGCTTCTCAAATGTTTCAATTTTTTACCGTCTTGTCCTCTCCAGAACTCCTAAATGGTTGTCTTCTGCCAGCTCCCCCAGCTTGTCTGTTTGATGGTTTTCCCGTTAGTTGGGGTAACTTACTCCGAAAGCTGGGACATCACCTAACTGGGAATTCCGACACTTTGACCTAATGCATGCAAACAGAAGTCAATACAGATGATGATGATGTTGATTGTCAAGTACATAAGCAGATATGAAACTTTAAATTGTAAAACTACTGGGAGCTGAGTGGAAGTGTTAATTGAAGTAACAGTAGTAGTTATGCTCAACGTCCTTTGTGTTTCTTCATTTCTTAAGCTTCTGTGTAAAACTTCTTATATCTTATGCTTGAATAGAGATCTAAAAGAGAAGACATTAACCAATGAAACATCAGCTTCTCAACTTATCTTCGTTTCTATACTATGTTTACAGAGCAAGAGAGGATACTTTTATTCTGTTCGATCCAAACTGGATAAAGCTGAATATGCAGCCTTGATACATGCACGTATGTGTGCATATAACTATATTTTTAGTTATAGAAAAATGTAGGAGGGTTTTTTCGTTGTTTTAATCCAAGTCTCATATGTTACAGTCCTTTGTTTGCATTCACTCTTCATGTCTAGTGTCATCTGGTTAGATTTCTGTAGCAATATAATACTTTCTTTTAAGTTGGAATTTTCTCCTGTTTAAAGTAGTAGGTTCCAGCCTGTTTACCATTTGCTTTGTTATTAAGTGACTATACCATGGGGAATGTCTGGGTTCAAAGTCAATCTCTGAAAACCTGAATTACCGGAAGGGAATTAGTGACTGTGTAAGCATGCCCTTATTAGTTTAAAAGTTAAATTAATGTTCAGTCTGTTTGCTTAGCTATACAGATTAACAGAAGCTACTGTTTCTTTTATTTTATAGTGGCTTTTATTTTCAACTGGATTGGATTTTGTTTATCCTTCTGTATAACAAATACCATAGCTGGAAGGTATGGTGCAATCTGTGGATTTGGTCTGTCCCTGATCAAGTGGATTCTCATTGTACGGGTATGTTTCTTGATTCACACTGTACAGACTCTGTTTGTAGAACCAAGCCATAACAATTTCTTCAAGGATATATAATAATGGAATTAAAAATCAGTATATTAAATTCTAGTGCTTAACAGAGTGCCCAGACTTCTCTCTAACTTCCACTTTAGTTAGAGAATTTACGTGCTATATATTCATATGTGCTTACTAATGATGAAGCTTAAACTATTTTTATCTGACATAGCATTTTATATTCATCTTTCCACTAAAATAAATGATTTATTCTTTGCACAGACATTTAAAAGCATTCAGAAGAAATGGAGGAAGTACCTAAAATGTCACTGAATTATAGTGTCCTATATGAAAGATTTATAAATGCCTCAGCCTATCGGGGTGGACAGGGAGGAAATCAGAAAGCATTTATTCCTTGTATCAGATTCTTTTATTCCTTGTAAGATACATACTGAGTCAAGTCAAAATTCAGTATGTAGTTAGTCACATTTTTACCATCTCACATGCTCAAATTCCTGATATTTTCACTGCAAGACTAGATACTTTTCAGAAAGGTATGTTAGCCAAATGGAGGTTACTTAGCTGACTGTGTGCTAGATGAAACGTGATAATTCTTTCTGAACTTGAATTCTGCATGTCTGTGAGACGCAACATATAAAATCTCATACTGTCTAATGAAGAAAGGTCTTGGATAACTTAGTTGTCTTTTATGCCCTGCCAACTCTGATTTTTTTTGTTTGTTTGTTTGGTTTTTTTTTTGTTTGTTTTTTTTTCTGTGTATGTGCTAGTAGCTTAACTTGATTTGGTCTTTGCATGATAGTACAAGGTTTGTAGAGAGAAGAGATTGCACGGTCCTTCCTGGACATGTCCTGCATCTATCTTAGAGCTGAGGGTGATTTTGGTGGGTTTTTTTGTTTTGTTTTTTTTTTCTTCTTCCCCAGGGCAGTGGAATGCTACTGGACCAGATGTGATTCTGGTGTATTTAGTTGGAATTCAGGGTTTGGGATGGAATTTATCTTAAGGGAGCGAGGAGACATGAATTTTTCAACTATGCATTCATTTGGGGATATTTTCAGTTTCCCTTGAGGCATACTAAACAGAGGGCAGAACTTGCTCATTGTGTCAGTTTTATTATTCCTGTCTGCTTAAAAATGTGCTTATAACAAACACAAAAATTATTATATGTTAAACTTCCTTGAATTACTGTGTTCTAGACTATATTTAAATTCTTTTATGTAATCTGTTGCTAATTCTAAAATACTAGAGCTGACCAATTCCAAGACCTCAGGGGTGGTTTTTTTCATAGTGAAGATTATCATCTTCCTGTGTTGTCTCCCCTTCTAGAGACAATAGCAGAAAGCTCATAAGGTGTATGCCAACAATTCTGTTTTAATGATGACACACAAGCACACATGTGTGCACAAAATTGTTCCGTTCCTTTGTTTCAAGCTCCTCCGAAGGTCTGTGTTGCCCTTTCTCACTCAGGGTCAGTAGTACAAAACTTTAGTGTCTAAATAGTCTGAGTTCACTTATGCTCTCTCTGTATCAGTTTTTACTGGGGGTGGGGGGAAGAAGAAAACCATGATTTTGCTGTTGGGAAAACTCTGCAGCCACTGCTGCTTCTGCCTAAAGAGTGAGAGTAATGCACTTAGGCCAGTATTTGATTGCTGGTTTTAGTAAATCTTCTTTTCAGTTAAATGAAATTGTAATTTTAAAAAAAGTGTGTTGTTATATATGTTTAGAGAATTGAAAATACTGACTACCAAGTGAGATGGGATTAATAATGTTGTTAACTTCCTGGGAATTGAGTATTCATTTGATATTTTAATGAAGTGTCAAAAAATATGAAATGCTTACTCTGCCAAATTGCAGAAATGCTAGTATTTATATAGGGATTTTGTAAGTACCAATCCTTTAGTTCAATTTAGCAATTCTGCTTCTTGATTATTTTTTTCTTCGTGGGTTGCCCATAGAAATGAATATAGTACAGGACTAAACATTTAAAGAATTCACATGATCTGGCTTTATTCTGGAGAAAACATGGATCTCAGTGCACAGTTACTTGAAGAAAAAAAACCCAACAACTATATCTGGAGTTCTTTAAATGTCTTGGATTTTTATCTGGTTGCATATGTGGTCTAGTATCTTCTCTCCCTCTTTTTTTTTTTTTTTTTGGAAGTAAATTGATTTACATGATTTCTTGGTTGATACTACTGAAACGTCCTAGAAATGGCAAATGGGAAGCACTGTAGCAGGATGCAGTAAACGTACTGAATGATAGTAGGATGGGAAGTGTATGAAAAGTGTGCAGAGCTACTAAAAAGGTTATTTTATTCCTTCTGGCGACTTTTCACACATGTCCCCATTCCTGCTTCTTATGTGAGTTTTGGAGACATTTGATTAGCCTTTTTATCAGTGAAGCATGCAGTCTGGAGTCTGGTAAAGGCACAGATACCTGTCTCCAATACCATCACACCCTGCCCTCCAGCTGCCTTCCACATCACAGGGAGGACAAAACTGTCTACCATGGTCACTAACAGGAACAGTTGAAATGCCACTTCAAGGTTCATTTAGTTGCGTTCAGCTCACTGCTGGGAACTGAATGCTGGTTTGAAAATGAAAAGACTTTAATGAGTTGGGGGTCTTTATGGGGCTGGTATTCTTGGCAGCGATTAACAGTAGGGGGTATACAGAAGGTCAAAAGCTCTTCTTTTTGAGGGGTCAGCAGAACATCCCTGTCTGATAAGATTAAACTAATGTGGCTTTTGGTGTTAATATCTAAAGCAGCAGGCTGCTATAATGTGTTTGGGATGGCAGGCATTGGGGGGGAAAAAGGACAATTGACAAGTGGTGATTCATTATAGTAGAAAATGTCAGATGATTCTGGCAAGTAATACAAGGTTGGTTTTTGGTTTTTTTACACGCACACATACATTTTTTTAATGTATGTTTTAAAATAACTTTGCCACAGACCAACTGACACTGAATGTTATTTGTATATTAAACTGCTGCACAAATACTAGTTTTGCATTTTAGTTGAATTTATATATTCATTTAAATACTTTTATTTAAATTTGCTTTTTCCTCTGTGCTTTCTGTATTTGCATAGTGCATTAAATGTGTCTGTCATCTGTCTTACTGCAGCTGAGCCTTGTGTATGAATTTCAGTTTTCAGATTACTTTACTGGATATTTCAACGGGCAGTACTGGCTTTGGTGGATATTTCTTGTACTTGGTAAGTGGCAATTGAAAACATGTCTGTTTTGATGCGGAAGTACTTAAAGATGAATCATATCATTGTAAGTAAGAGTTCTGTAACGTGTTTAGCTATGTGTTTTTCTTTAGCTGCTGATAGTTTTTTGTGTTGTTTTTATTTCCATAGTATTCATGAGGTTATTGGTTACCATAGTGGTGGTGGTGTGTGAACTGTGGACTGTTCAAATAACCTTCATCTCAAAAAATTTTGTTCTACATATATAATTATATAGATACCTGAGACTTGCAATTTGTACTTTTTAAGCTGCTTCTACAGATCCAGGGGTGCAGAACTGTGTAATGAAACTTCAGCTTTATGGAGGGAACATATTGAGAAGTGAGTGGTATCTAGTACTTAGATGTATGTCAAGTATTAAATTTTAAGAAATGTGACCGATACTAGGAAGGTGGAGTCTGCTGTGTTGTACATAGGTCATGAAATGCCCTTTTCTAGTCCTTTGAAATGCATACTGCATCAGTAGTTTCTCAGTCGGACAAGAGAATGGCTTCATGCTGTCTGATCACAGTGCTCCCATGATGTCAGTGTTCTCTTAAGAGGGCTGTCTGCCTGTGTTCCAAGTCTTATACACATCAAATTCTGCTCTTCTGTCTGTTTTTAATTAGGATATACCAAACCCCAACCTCTATACCTTTTTTCCTACTGTGGCTATTGTAATTTGAATATGGAATCTGGAATGCTTTTCTTTTACAGAAGTGAATGCTACTATCCATTTTATTTCCTAGCTTTCCAAGCAAGGTTGCTGGTTCAGTAGGTGGCACTCTTCCCTTTAAATCAATTGACTCAAATGACTAACAGCAAATGTTAGAATGAAAGATGAGTAAATTAAAATAAAAAACAAAAAAAGCCCACAAAAAAACCCAAAAACACTGAGATCCTGACTGTTTGTGATTTGCTATTTATCTCACAAGAAATACCAGTAATCTTAAACGATGTTACCTAAAACTTTCTCTGTCTTCTAGTAAAGTTCAAGGGCATTCATCAGACTTCTTAAGACTTGGGTTGCCCTACTGTTCACTTGGTTGTTGAAGTTATATAGAAACTGCATATATTTAATGCATCACAGCACCAGTCTCTTTAATGTTTTCATATTCTGTTTGAGGTGATTGCATTTAAGTAGCAAGTGAAATGTCTCTTTTACAGGTACAAACATCTCCACATAAATCTTTAATTAAAACAAACCCTTGTGGTGCCTGAAATTGGGGTTTGACACTGTTTTCACTTGGATGAAAATACTGTGTTCTTCCCCTAGCGGTTTCCCCTGCCATGTCTATGGAAAAAGCTGTGATTTGCAGTTCCTCTTGTTTCTAGTGTTTTGCAGCACTTCTTCAGAAGGAAGCTCACTTTGATTTAGGAAAGCCTTATCTTCAGCCTTAACTGTTTGAAGATTATTTTTTTTTCTTTAACTCACAAAGTTTATAATATGCTTTGTAATAAAAGACACTGTGAGGCATGTAGTATGCATCCAGCGGTCAACGTTCTCTTGTTTTATGAATGTTTTGCATGAAATACACCAGCAGTGTTTTTAAACTGATAAAGTGGATATACTAAGATTGCTAGAGAACCATAGAAGGATTTAACCCAGCAGAGCTACTTAGCAGGACATGGAGGAATATTATCAAGTCACGGGAGCTCTGCCAACCAGATCTGTATTTCATCGTTTTGGCTAACTTTCCCATTAGAGCATGTGAAGTAGCATGTCCTGTGTCTCTTCAGAAGTGAATGAACTGGTTAGACTTTTTCTTTTGGATAGTCCTTTGACATACTTGAGCCCACCTATTGCCATCTTCTCCTCTCTTCTGGTGTTCATCGATCTGTTTCTGCTCCCTTCTTTCAACATCTGGAAAAATCTGCTCATGCTTCACGGAAAAGTGAAGTGCTCTACTTCCAAGGAGCTGTCATGTACAGTGAACAAATTGGAGAGAGACAATTCTAATTTTTAAATTTAAATGTTAGCCTATGTTCCTTTTTGAGGAACACAATGGAAAGTGTTGGGTGGTGTTTTGTTTTGTTTTTTTTCTTCCCTAAACAGAGAAATATAAAATATGGGTTGAACTTTGACTGGGTTTTCCAATGTGTGTAATGTAGAAGGTACGCTTTCCAGGCACCTTAAGAGCTGCCTGACCACCTTTTGCTGTTTCAGCTGCCTTTCAGTTGAACGTGGGACTGTCTCTGGTAATGTTTGGGTGGCAGCTTTTGTAGTAGACTTCTGATCCAGATCTCAGTGCTTTCTTCTCTGTGCAGAATTCACCTTAATCACAGAAATGTGTTTGGCTTAGGTCAAAGTTCCAATGGTTAGCAGAGCAATCTGTGTGTTTGGGGTTTTTTTTGTGGTTTTAAAAAAGCAAAAAGAAAGTAAATAAAATAAAAATTTACAAATAAAAAGCATTTAGAGAAGAAATGAGCATTGGAAAAAACAATCAGAGTCTCAATCCCGAGAGCAGGAAGAAAAAGTGCATCACATAGCAAAATACCAATGTAACCATAGAGATTGTTTATTAGGATGTAAGATGGTGAAAAGGACTAAATTCTTTGCTAAACTTGTTAAGCTTCAGTTTAGATTTTCGTTTGAACCTTTGGAATCTTAATGTATACATGTGTACATACACATAAGCATGTATCTTCAAAAGGTACCTGTGTGTTCATTAAATGAGAAGAATTGCTCTCTAGGCTCATGTTTCTCTCCACTGGATGTGGAACTCAGATTTCAACCCTCCCAACTCTTTGGGCAGATTGTTTTATCTCTGTTGGATTCTCCCTGATCCAGCTGATAAATGGATTAATCTGTTGAAGTTTACTTAGCAGAGGAAAATGGACCAAAGAACTGTGTCCACTATGCAACAACGTGTTTTTCTGGGTTGGTTTGTTCAGATGTCCAGTGACTCTCTGAATTGATAAAAATGATGTTGGCAACATCATGTTAGTGATTTCCATTGTTGCAATTGTAACTTCTGTGTGACTGTTCTGTATCTCTTGTTCCTCTTATCGGAGCTGAAATATTCTTTCAGATGCAGCTAAATTTAAATATTTTAAAATAATTTGAAATGTGGATTTGACAAAAGAAAATGTAATCATAACACATGTTGAGTAATTTTCTTTGAATCGACTGTTGTTCTTTCTCCTCTTGGACAGGTGCATTTTCCTGGATGGTGAAATCTCAAGCCATAATCTACTATAATTTATTATTGGCTTGTTGCTAGAGCAATCTATACTGTCTCTTCCTGCCCCCCTGTGCCCCCCCCCCCCCCCCCCCCCTTGTAATACATTTACCTTATACATTTCTAAAGGTATGTTTTGTGGTTTGGGTAGTCTTCTAGCACACTAGTAACTCATTTTAAGAATTCTACTTGAAAAGAATGTGTAGCATGTATTTTTTTTTTTCTTTTTAAGTTCTTTCATGCAGTCTTTTAAGCAGATGATAATTGAACCAAGAATGAGTGTAACACTTCTGAAAAGCCTTCCATAAGGCTGTGTCCTAATATCACAAGATGAAAGCAGAAGACTTGCTTGTTGAATTTGTGAATCATGCATAAAGACCTCACTTTACTTAGTGTAATCTAGATTTTAAAAATTATAAGCATAATGTGGGATACCACATACTTAAGTTGATAGACTTCATTTTGTTCATTTTCTACACTTTCAGGACTCCTCCTGTTCTTTCGAGGTTTTGTTAATTATCTTAAAGTCAGAAATATGTCTGAAAGCATGGCAGCTGCTCACAGAACAAGATTTTTTTTCTTGTACTGAAGGTAAGCAATTTTTAGTGATAAGATTATCTCTCCCAGGAAAACTGAGAAGAATGAAATACTTCTCAGTATTAAATAATCAAGCTTCTGTCACAAAACAGTAGTCACATGGGTTTTGAACATCTGTCATAAACGTTATGTATTCTACATGGATTTGAAAATATCTGAAATCTCTTTAAGTCATGAAATTTGAAAGTAAGTTATGCATCCTCGTCGCCTCCAGTCCTCCCTGGAACTAATGTTCAGTAACAAAAATGAAGAGGAGCCTGTTGTTTTCCTAAGCAAGAAACAGTATTTGGTGCCTGTCAGAATACTGTTCTTTGTGTTGGAAAACTGGCTTTAGTAGTCAACCTGTTGTCAGCAAGTTAGGAAGCACTAATCTGCTTGCATATTAAATCTTATTGACGTGGGTCTGAACATGTAAACAGTAGATGAGTATTGTGTCTCTTTATATGATTGTCTTAGTCCAGTCCTGTACAAGTATGATTATTGTATATGCAACAATGTGCTTTATATATCCTTCAGGTGGCTGACTAATCAGTCTGACACATACCCACTCTTTTTCTTTCTTTTTTTAAACTTTTTGTTTGTTAGGTGGATCTATTGGACTTCACTATGTAACTTAAACCAGGGGGCTCTGCGTTCAACTTCTTTTACTGCAATCACATGATGAGATAAATTTAAGCCTAGAAATAAGTACTATAGCATTTTCATTACTCTGCAGTTTACTTAAAATGCTTAAATATTGTATTTTGACTTAACTGAGAAACTATGGTTGCTGTAATAAAGCAGGTTTTCTTAACTTTTCTCCAAGACTGGTCACAGGATCAATATGAAGTAACCAGCAACACATTATTGAAGCCTGAAAAAACCAGTATTTGCCTAGAAAAAAAACCAGTTATGTTTATATAAGACACATTTAAAAACACTAATGATAAATATCTGTGCTATACTACATAGTTCTTGGTCATGGAAGAAATCTGTTAACATAATATTTCTTTTTAATGTGCCATTTTGTCAAAATCATGCAGTAAGTTAAATAACTACGGTGTATATTGCCTTTTAGTGACCAACCTAAATTAGCATCTACCTGGCAGCATTTCATTTTTACAATAGTTACATATTGCTACTTTTCTTAGTAATGTTGTAACCTCTTCAGAATACTGAAATTTATAGAGGTGAGACTGAAAATATGTTAACTTTCTGTACAATAAAGTTTAAAAATACTATTTAAAAATAATTTTTAGGACTAATTGGTATTTTAAAACTGTAGCTTGAAGAGAATGAGACTGTAAGATACTGTGGTCTGGGATTCTTTGCTCTCCTGCAGTTAAAATTCTGCTCTGGGACAAAACACAACTTTAATTCAGCATTAACTGAAGTTAGTGAGTTCTGTGCTATGTGAGTTCAGTGGCTTTGAATTTTTCCTTTACTTGTAAGCATTACTGAGAGGTATGGGCTGATAAGGTCTGTGGAGTGCTTAGAGCAGAAAAGTACTAGTTTTCTGAAGCATCTTAAGTATTGCAATAAGAAGTTCAAATTAATTGCCGTCACACTTAAATGTCCTTGTTCTTGCATGGACAGGTAACTTTCTCTATAGTGACTATTAGTTTTAATAAAAAGCAAATATTACCTCTACAGTTACAAAATATTCTTAGGTGTTCTTTTGAAATGATAGTAAAGTAACAGTAAGTTTTCGCTTTTTTTCCCCCATCCTGAGGTGGGGGGGAAAAGCGCTGCTGCTTTGTTGGTTCTAGGTTTAACATCAGTTAGCAATGGTACTTCTAGTGAATCACTGCGATGAACTGAGGTACAACTCTCTTCTTTT
Source organism: Strix aluco (assembly GCF_031877795.1). Classification (NCBI taxonomy): domain Eukaryota; kingdom Metazoa; phylum Chordata; class Aves; order Strigiformes; family Strigidae; genus Strix; species Strix aluco. Next base: position 89,976,382 of record NC_133932.1, on the reverse strand, counting down.
TTTTTTTTAATCTCCAGACTGCATCGAACAGACATTCCTTTCCTATACCAGTGTGAAACTTCCAGCTGATCTGTAACCCTCCAAGTTAATAGGATAGAAGACTACTAAAACCAGAAGACAAATTAGTGAAGATACAACTTCAGAAATGAATGACAGGATGGTTTATGCTCAAATACCAGTTCTGGTCATTCTAGTAAATATTTATAATTGCTGCCTTTTTGTTTTAGCACATTTGTATATGTGCTTATTAAAAAGATAGTATTGAAGTAAGAACAAACCATCTGTTAGTATAGATTAGGCACAGTCAGATTAGGTTAATCTGCGCTTGTTGTATCTGAAAGATTTAAGTGGACACTCGTTTCACGGCATGTATGTACCACTGACTTGTTGATCTGAACTTTGAGTACAGAGAAATGCATTAAATGATTCAGATTAACCAGTTCAGACAGTTTTTTATATAATTTAGATTCATCTATTGATTGTGTAGAACATTTTTAAGTTTACTAAACCCCAGCGTTCCTTGTCACAAACTTGTATTCACCAATATTTTATCAAATTCAAACCTTAAATTGATACTCCACTTAAAATTGATACTCCACTTTAAGTCCCTTGTAAATAACTCTGCATAAATGACTGTTTGAATTGCTTCTTAGGAAATATGTCCAAATATATTTTGTAACAGCATATTCTCTAAATTTTGTTTAATCTTAGAGCTACATACATATTTTTTGTTAATTGGCTATTAAGGGTATAGTTACTACTAGATGTAATTTTGGAGGTAAAGGCATTGAATTGTTTGTCTCATTCTAATTTTCCTCACATGAATTAATATTAACTGGTTTGGGCTTGAGCCTGAAAGTCATTATTCATATGCATGATCCCATTAAAAGATAGAGTTTGTTCATGGTAGCAGGGATGGACAGCCTTACATCTTTAGTCATTGGTTATGCAGTCAGATCCTCGTAGGTGCACCTTTGTTCCTGAAACAGAGTATTGCATATGTATTCTCTGGGTTTATAACACTGGCTCTGTTTAAGAAGTCTTGAGTTCAGTGTAAATACAACATCCACCCTGAGGGCTTCTCAAAAAAAATTCATATAGCTATCTTACAATGCTTGTTTAGAATAAATACTTAGCCATTTCCTATGAATAAACTAATTTAAATGTAAGGTAATTTTGGAAATAATCTCTGAAGGGGAAAAAAAAAAATCTTACTTTTAAAGTTCTGAAAGTAGAAAATGTGTGTTGCACCTCTCCCAGTATTCATTTAAGGTATACCATTACTTTCTTATAAATATCATCTCTTTAAGGGGTACTGTCTACTGTTCATGCATGTGTGGTTTCCTTTAAAGTTTGTGAAATTTATGCTTCTCCTTCAGTAGGAGAATACATCTCTCAGTCCTTTGTACAACTGGAATTTCAGTTGCAAAAATACATTGATTGTTGGTTGCACCTTTTGAGGAAAAAAAAATACAAATACTTTCCTCCAGTTTTTGTTTTTATATTAGAATTTTGCCTTTTTATTACTAACATTAAAACCAGTGAGGTTTATGTTGTTCTAAGCTAGTGCTGTATTCAGTTTTGTATCTATAATGAATGTTTAAAATATACATATGTAAACTGGTCACATTATTCATTTTCTTAATCTTTCAGAGATACTGAAAGTGACTAAAACTTTAGGGACACCTCCACTTCCCAGCTTTTTATGGAAAGAATAAAATTATGTTCAGTATCCAATTGGGATTTCCTTCTAAATTTATGTGTGTGTTTCTGTGTTCTTTTGCATTCATTGTCCATATGAAAAAGAAGTGGATAATAAAACATTGCTTTGTTTTGCTAATTAAGACTTACACTTTTTGATTTTTTTTTTGTATTTCACACTGAAAAATACACACTGCAATATTTGTGTCAGCATGGAATTCTAGACAAATTACTGGGCAAATGTTTTATGGCAACAAACTGTAAGGACATTTCTTTTAATGGGTTAATATAACTGTGCAAAGCATACCATATTGATTCATTTTCTCTGTTTACCAATATCAACTAGTACTATTTTCCAACTACATCAATTTTCCCAAATTAAGTAGCGTCTTCTGATTGAATTATTTCTGTTTGCTCCACTGCATTTTCCGGAAAGCTTCATACAGATACTTGGTTTTGTTGTGGGTTTTCTTCTGGATTAGCTTGGAAAAATTCTCATTTGGACAGAAATAATATGTAGGGTTAAAAATGTACACATGTTATCTAATCCTCTATAGTTGATGCAGCAGTTTGGTAGCCTGAAATCTCATCAGCAGGAGGAAGGGAATTGGGACACTGTTTTCAAAGACTTTGCAATCTATTCCAGATGTGTCAAATGCTGCATATTTTCCTTGCTATTTCCTGTGAGCTTGGTTAGGAGCAGCTGGCTCTGTGGTTTAGAGACACCTGGCCAGCTTTGCTTTGTGTCTTAGTCATGGGGGAAAGGGGGAGGGGAAGCTCCAGTATTGCAGTGAAGTTGACTGTAAACAGATTTTGTATGAATGCAGATAAGCCTTTGAAGTTTGGGGCAAAAACAGCTGGGGGAGGGAAGGTGGGGAGAGAAAATTCCATTTTATTTGAGCAACTGGCATGAATGTAATTTGTTTAGTTTTGTCATCTACTTTTACTGCTGTGGACACCACAGGAAGTTGGACATCTTGAATATGGTTCAGGTAGCCTGCGACAATAATGCATTTCAGAAATGATCCATCACTCACACTTCCAGTCCTCTTACGGAATGGAGGTTGTCTCCAAGCATTCAATTTGCTGACTCACCTAGAGTGTGGACATCATCCTCATCCTGCAATACCTTTTAACCTGGTTTCAACACCCTACTCTTTCTGGGTCTGCCTCACTCCCTTTGAGTGATGATAACAGGTGAGGAAAAGTGGTTTTATTAATGTGCTATCATAACATCAGAAAGCTTTTAATCTCTTTTCTGCTTTTGAGAATGTTTTCTTGTAGTACTCTGCATCAGTCCCTTCTGTGTGGTGGCTTGCTTTTGTTCACTTCAACAAAAAGTTCATCTCATGAAATTGCTGTTGCTTCCTGGACTTTTAAAGAGAAGGTGAATAACTTCTGGTATGGAAATAAATAGCTCTCAATAGGGGGGGAAAAAATTTTAATCAGGCTAAAATGTGATTAGCATGTGTGCATAGCTATGCAGAAACAGTAGAGTCCAGTGTATTGTTTGTCCTATGTATGTTGTTCTTTTCCACTATCCTAAGACCTTTACCTTTTTTCTTTATAATTCTGAGGATACTTTTACCATCCGTATCTTCTCTAGTTAGCATATCCTTTCCACTTCCATGCTCCTTCTCCTTTCTCTGTACGCATAGCTTGCTATGCACCCCGCAAGGACAGGCAGACAGCTGCCCTACTGCACGTTGGTTGCAGTTAATAAGTAACACCTAGCAATTTTGAAGTTTTTTGGTTTTGGTTTTGCTTTTTTTCTTCTGCAGTGGTGGCTTGTATTTTCATATGTCCATATTTTACAGGTAAGCCAATTTCTTAAAAATCAGTGACTTTCAAACAACTGAAAACGCTTAAAATATGTGACTGTCATCCACCTGTTGTAAGCATTGTGTGTGCAAGTGGTATTAAAACAGTGGGAGAATTTGGTTTAGGTATATGTTCCTTTATCTCCTGAAGTGTCTGCATGATCAACTTGAAACTTCTCTGATACGTAATTGCTTTCCCCTCCCCACCAACCCTCCCTTCCGAAATGAAAGAAGTCAGCTTTCCTGGATTTTTGCCTGTGGTATATTTTCTACTTGAGGAAACTTGCATGCAGTGAGGCTTAAAGGTATTGCAAACATCATCAGTTCTCCAGCTATTGTTCTTTCTGTTGTGAGTAAAACAGAAAGGTATATATTCAAAAAAGTCTAAAATGTTTTGATTCTTTCATACTGAGGGATGGTTACAGTTATCCCCACATTTTTACATCTGTTCTTGTAGTCTTCACTCTTAATTTTTCTTGTAGTCAAACAAACACTGTTTGTGGGAGTATCATTAACGTAATATGAGATGTTGTTCATTGATTCTTCATTATATATGGCTGCACAGATGCCCATCCTTAATTTTCTAGGTGGTTATAGTCCCATGGCTTCGAAATGCCCAGTTTCATGTGGGCATCAGACTGCTGATGCTATAAATTGTTTATTAATAAAATAACTATAAAGCAAGCTTCACTTGCATGTGTTCATTAATTGAGTCTTGTCGTTTAATATGATTGCAGTAGCATTGCTGGTCAGTCCACTGCTGCTGTTGCTGTATGTAGTTGATGAGAGCTCACTCCTGGAGTCTGAAGTCTCAGGTGTATTCTTCCATTAGTTGAGACGTGGGTGTTTGAGTAAAGGCTGTAGGTCTTACTGGTGGAATGGTTAATGGAATAAAGCCAGTGCTAATGGTTGTGTAATTGGTAACATTTGCACCTGTGGGACCGTTGCTTAGCTCTTCCTTGAGTCTCTGACTTCTAATGAATGAATTAATTTGACAATGTCTCTTGCAACTTTCATGGAAAGTCTTCATACATATTTTTGTCTTAGAGGATGACAGATTGTTTTTGATGAGTCAAATTTACCTCTGGACCTGTCGGAACAAGGAACTTCGGAAGACAGACCTACCAGTTCACTCCTCTGTATACACAGAACAATGGAAATTGTTCCTGCAGACTAAATTGTTGACTACTACTACCTGAAATGTGAATCAGATCCCGCTAAAAGCTCTTACTTTGGGGATAGTCTGACACTGTGGTTAAGCAAACCCAGGAATTTCTATTATAAATAATTATCACCAGTCAGTTGTAGTGTTACTCTACTTTGGATTCTCAAGTGCTGCTGTTTTTTCCCTGAGGAATCAAAAAGTTTTGTTCTTTTGTAGGAAATTCGCATCACTTATTCCAGTTCTGCTGGTGTGCATCATAACATGGACATGTGTTAAATGCAAGAAACACTGACAGTGTAATCCCGTTTAAGTGTAAGTGTATGCATTCAGGAGGCTTAAATGTTGCTGAATTCTGACTGAAAGCTGATGTGACGTGTTGGACTTGGCAGGTTTCATATGGCTTGGCTCAGGTCTCCACTTGATTCCTCCTTCATAAGGATGGTGAGTGCTGCTACATGGTGTGATCTGGATATGTCACGGCTTCAAGCTGTGATTGCTGTGTATTAAGCAGAGATTTGCTGTGAAGGGACCAAGAGAAGGGACGAGGGGTTCTTGGACCTTTAACTCTGGGTTTTCAACAGCTGATGTAGCAGGTGTTTCTGGTGAGATGTTGGGAGCACACCCAAGTGCAGTCCTCATCCCCTTCCTCCCTGGTTGACCAGCCACTTTGGGTACATACATATTCTGTGAAAAGGGACCCTTAGGTTTTTCTTTTCTTCCTGGAGACAACTGGAATAGCAAACTCTCCTCCACTTGGGCAGGGAGAAGGAGGTCCTAGCTACCTGTCCTCAAAGGTGCTTGGGCAGCAGTTGTTAGCCTAGCTGGCCCCATGGGAAATGCCTCTGACTGTTTCCCTGCCTTGTCAGCAGGAATGCGATCTGCAGCCCTGTCTTTGATTATACAATCTGTATGGCATATGCAGCCTTCCCATTTCTTGTGACACTAAGGTTTACATTAATGAAATCACTGTTGTCAACTTTGTATTTTGTCACAAATCTCATGATGCTGGGCACCTTTCTTACCGTTTCACTTAGTGTGGTAGCTACATGAGATTCAGTTTAGGGTGGAAAAAGGTATGTTCCCTCCCAGCATATTTTTTAAAATCTCTTTGATGGATGACATGCATTAATGAACACTTGCTCCTGATCTTGGGTGTACCTCTCTACCCAGTACAAAGGGATCACTAAGATTTGTGACTGGCTTCTTAGGAATTACCATTTTAATCATAAAATTTGAGCTTTTTAAGAGAAACTGCTGCTTACTAGAAATGTTATCTACCCAGTAACAGCAACAGCTGTAGGAGGAACATAGCCCAGAACACTTAATAGTTCTTACTAATAGTGTCTAATATAATATATGTTTTGGTGAATGAAAAATTTCAAGTACTGTATTAAATTTTTCATGTTTTTTACTTCTAACTTTGATTTTTACATTTAATTTGTATGGAGTTTTTTTTCCTTTGGGGTGTGTAGACAGTTAAAGGGTGAATGTTGCGGTTCTCAAAGATTGAGTCACTTAATTTGTTTGTTCTTAGAGGATTGTTCTTCTTTGAACTGTGAATGTGAAAATTACTTAGGGAGGTTTTAAGAGCAATGAGTTATAAAGAATTTAAGAATCAAATTGATCAAGAAGGCGTACCCAAAAAATAAAGCAAAAGCGTGCCCCCTGCCCCTGCTCCAAAAAAAGAGATAGATGTCTTTTGGCTCTTCAACTGTCACCTTGACCAGCTGTGCAAAAGTAACTTTAGTTCTGCAAGGTCTTGCCTTGCAAATCATCAGCATTAAGAAAAACTGAGCAGAAGAAACTGTCCTTCCAGTTATGCTCTTAAAATTGAATTTGTATTTAGAGTCTTCCCACAGTTAGCATACGTATACTCTATGATATAAAAATTGCCTCCAAAGAAAGGTCATTATTTTGTAGGGCAGGAAGGGTATCTGTCATATGATAATAAGTAATGAAGTTCTGTGCACTTGCCGTTTTTTGAGAAATGTCTTTGGTAAGGTGTCTGGGTTTTCTTTTTACCTCCATGATCAGACTCTTCAACGGGATGTTGTGAAGTGAGTACAGTTCTTAAGACTGGCTTCATATGTTAACTCTGACAAGTATGTGTGATGCAAGATGCATAATTCTTGCCTACCTCAATTCTGTTGAAGATGCATAATGCAAGAAGATCCTTCAGCTTTGTTGATTCTGTAGTATAAAAATGATTAATTTGAGAATATGGGAAGATACATTGTATCTTTTTTTGCTTTCAAAAATCAAATAACTGTGCAAGGTCCTGCACCTGGGTTGGGGCAACCCCGGATATCAATATAGGCTGGGTGATGAAGGGTTTGAGAGCAGCCCTGTGGAGAAGGGCTTGGGAGTACTGGTAGATGAGTCAGCAATGTGTGCTCATTGCCCAGAAAGCCAGCTGTACCCTGGACTGCATCAAGAGTAGGGGTTAGTAGGGCCTGTTGCAATAGAACAAGCAGTAATGGTTTAAAATGGTTTAAAATTAAAAGAGGGTAGATTCAGACTAGATATAAGGAAGACATTTTTGATGATGAAGGTGGTAAAACACTGGAACAGTTTGCCCAGAGAGGTAGGTGCCCCATCCCTGGAAACATTTAAGGTCAGGTTGGAGGGGGCACTGAGCAACCTGATCTAGTTGAAGATGTCCCTGCTCATTGCAGGGGGGTTGGACTAGATGACCTTTAAACGTCCCTTCCAATCCAAACTATTCTATAATTTTATGAATTTAGTAATTCCTATGCATTCTGCCAGTGAATGTTATCACAAAGCATTTTTTATATGTTTGTTTTTATTTCCCTGCGGTTTTTGTAATGTCTCATGATGATATTTAGGCTATATAAGTACTATATATAGAATTTGATCTCTGTGGTCCATGCCTGTAAAGTGAACGACCATATTTTATGTGCATGCAGTATATATTTCTGTGATGATATCAAGAGAAAAGATGGTGTGTGGTTTTTTTAAAAAAAAAAAAAAAAATCTAGGGAGGTTTACTTTTGGTTTGCTTTGGAAGTTTCAGCAGAACATTTATTACTTCTGCATCTCAGCCCTAAACTTTAAATTGCAGTGACAATGGTGATTTTTGCATCTTTATTTCCTTTGTTTTTTTCTGGTCTGGTGTTTTGAGGCCTTTGTTAACGCTTGTGCAGTGTTTAGCACAGTGCCACTCCCCATCATTTTTAGAGCTTCTAATTATACAGCATCTGTGCTACAAAAGTGATTAAACAGCTAGTGTGTGTGATTTAATCCAGATTTGGGGCTTGTGAAATGCATAAAATGTAATCCAGTAGTATTTGCGCTCCTAATTAGTACAGAATTGTGTTGCCCTTCAACTGAGAAATACCATACGGTTAACTCTCGGCTCCCCAGAAGCAGCTTATCTGCGTGATGAATCAGTGAATGCCATGGGCTGACACCTGCACTGGTCTTGCTTGGCTGCCAGCTCTGTGCTCATCAGTTTAGTCATGGCAACTATACTGCTATGAGCCTTGATTTAGGCTTGAGTTTGGAAAAGTTATCACAGCCACCCTATGACCCAGATACTGGGCTGGTAAGTCCCTTGCAACTGAGCTAGCTGCACATAGAGGTGTCTTTGGTTTCCTAGGTGGTGTCTCCAGTATCTGCACTACTGGGAAATATCATGCACAATTTTTGATTTGGAGTCAGCTTGGGTCTGACATGGCTGGTTGTAACTCACGTGACACAAATTTGGTCAGGCTCAAGCATATGCCTTTTGGACCAGTCTGAGCATCAGCATCATGTTCTTCAGCACATCTTGAGTATCCATATTAACTAGATCTTTTTTCATGACAGTGAGAAATGAGTATCAGGCTGATATATACAACACTTAAGTTCCTTTATGAACCTAGTTTTAGGTGTATTGCATGGATATACAACAGGTTGAAGTTGAATTCCTGCTCTCAAGATTATTTCTATGTTTAGCATAAATGAAAATCTCTGAGTATTCCAACTCCCATCTGAGTGATATAGCTAGGTTAAAGGGTTGGGTATCTTCTTGCCTGTTTTCCTTTGGACCAGTAATTTCCAAACTCACTGCAGAAGCAGTCCTTCAAGTCAGAGGGGACCACAGGAGGTAATCTGGTGCAAGCTCCTGTTCAAAGCAGGGCCAGTGCTGAATTCAGACCACACTGCTTCAGACTTTGTCAGCTGGGTCTTGAAAACCCCGGAGCACAGTGATTCCCCACGCTTCCTGGGCGACTTGCCCCAGTGCTTCATTATCCTCGTTCATCATCATCACTGACTGAGTTTCCATGAGGGATGTGCTCAGTGGCTCCTTCCACAGCACCCTGGAGCTCCCAGCTCTCTTTTGACAGGCTAATCCCAGCATGAGGAGGGATGTAACCCAGGTCTCTGGATTACTGAGCAGCCCTACAAACTCCTCAGCTGTCAAGTGATGAAGGAGAGAAAGCATTTTGAGAGAAAGTGTATCCAATCTCTAATGAGTTGCCCACATTTCCAACACCGAATAAGGATGGTGGGTCTTCCACTATTTCCTGCCAGCTTGTTTAAACATCTTAGCGCTCAGAGTACTGGATGCTGTGAATTCTCTTAATTGGTCCGAAAATTGTCACTTCCATGAAGCCTCTTCCTTCATACATGGTTCCTGGGTATTCTTCTGTGATTCCTATTTCAGACTAACTATAGGTTTAAGTATCTGGATCACTTGCAGCAGGGCTCACATAGTCTAATTGCATTTGCATAAAAGTGTAGTCATTAGTCTAAGCTAGTTACCAAGGATTACTCTGTAGTCAGATCAAGAGATACATCTGCAAATGATGCTTTTTTCCACCCAAAACTGTGTGTCTAAGATGGAGTCAAGTGAATCAGTGTTGAAAAGTATTTGGACAGCAAACTGCACCTTTCATTACCTTTTAAAAAATGTGCCCTGCAGGTTCTTAAGAAAACAATAGCTTTTGGTCACACTGGAGCTTGCTGAAGAGTTCCTCGTTTATAGGAAAATTTCTTTTCTTTGAAATTCATTTGAGCAATTTGCCCCAGCTTCCAGTGTTCCTGCCCTTTGGGGACATCTGTCTTGTGGCTGAGGATACCACAACTTCCAGAGTTGCCAGTCGCCTGGGTTCCCCCAGGATCCTGCCTCGTATTTGGCAATAGACTTCAGTCTGTGGTGTTTCAAACTGAATGGCTTGAGCTTTGTGAAATCCTGTTTTCCTACAGACTTTGTTTCACAAACAAATAAGGATCAGCTGTTTGCTCCCTTCTGATCCAAGAACTGAGGGGACATAATGAAGCAAGTATGGAGATGTTGAATTTTTTTCACAAAACGTGCCATTGAGCTGTGGGACTTCTTTCCCCAGTGTTTTGGTATTTGTTGTGATTAGAGTGGCTAAGTTCATTACAAAGACCAGAGAAACCAATTTCCATGGCAAGGCTTCTTTTTGGTATGGCTTGTGGGGGCAGTATGTCTTCATGGTAGAGCTGGCAAGGTGTGTTAAGAGTGCCATGCAGTGAGTTGCCAGTCAAAATTTGTCGTGTTCCCAGCTCTTTTACCTAGTTTATGAACAGTATTTGTAGCTGGTATTTGGGATTAATTGCTACTTTAGTGATTTTGAGAGGTCAACCAAGTGTTCCAATACCTACAGCCCTATTTGATTCTTGAATCCTCCCCCTGTGAAAGCAAGAGCTCTGCCAGTTCTGAGTCTTACTTAGCAGCTTGGCATGAAGAATAACAAACCTGCTGCAGGAGTGCTGCTCAGCAACTAGACAATGCTTTCTAGATAGGGCTTAGGGACTTGCACTGTCATGAATTAAATCAATTTTCAGAGACAGCCTGGGACTCTTAGTACACTGCTGAATATCTCAGCTTCAGAAAGGGATCCTTGGCTCCCAGGCCAAAGGTGCAGAGTGGCTTTCATGCACGTTACTGTGATCCAGCAGACCTGCAGCAGGCTCACTGCATCCACACTGTGGCCTTGGTTGCTGTTGGATCCTAAGACAGAGTATTATTTGGCTTTTAGTTCAAAGCACCTGAAATGTGGCCTACATTGCAGCTTTTCAGACTGGTGCTTTTCTATCATGAAGCAGACAGTCTGCAATATTTTGGAGTGCTCAATGGTTCCAAGGCTGCTGAGATAGTGTTTGGAGGACTGAGACAGTAGCAAAGGAAAGAAAGTCAAACCTGGTGCAGTCTGAGCCATGCTATCTGTCGGAGGCCTTCTCTGGAATAATTTCTTGCCAGAGCTGCATCCAAGTTCAGTTATGTGGAGAGAGCTTAGTTAAAGCAGTCAAAAGTAGTGCCAGAGAATGACCTAACAGCTAAACAGTGCAGAAGATTGGGGCTCTGGTGCTTGTGTTCAATCCCTGACTCCTTCATTGAGCAACATGGTCATAACCTTAAAACCTATTTTCATGATGCCAGAAATTTACTTAGCTGCAAGCTCATTTGGATAAAACCCTGGATGAAGCCTCTGTACTGTTTAGGAAGTCGTGTAGATTCCCTCTCTCAGTGCTGGGAAACTGATTCAGTTGCTACAAAGAAAGCAGGAGTTCCTTGTGAATTGGTTAAGCCTCAATGCTTTAGTCTGTTATATAAAATGAGGAGTGATCCAAAACATAGTGCAGTAAGATGAAGGACTCAAGGAGCATTTAATTGTGACCACTGGAGAACAGGAGAGTCTACCACCACTTGAAAGCTCAAACCTGCTCTCACCACCACTATACAAGCTAAAAAGCTGTGACTGTGTGACTTCCAGGCAGGTAGCAGAAGGTGCATGTTAATATTCAGTTTTTGTCCTGTGTGACGTAGGAGTGCCTCCCCAATCCTGACTCTGCTCTGCATCCCATCTTCTGGCAAGCTGGTTTCCGTACAAAGGAAGGGAATTGCAGCGAGTTCTGAAAATATCCCTGGGTCCGAACAACTATGAAAGGAAGGTGTGTTACTGAATACACTCACCCTGCCCAGCCAGAGAGACCACATTTCAGATAGTTTCACAAGCTGTAAGGCCTCAAATCCTGCCAACGTTAGCACATAATCTTCGCTTTGTGTTTGTAAGTGGTCCCCTTGCTTTTGAAGAGAGGGGGAGTTACTAAGAGAGGCCTCTTTTTGTAGAACTGGGTTTTAGTCTTGATTTAAAAAAAAAAAAACCCTCAGTAAGTGTTTTTTGTTAAAAAGAAAACACAGCAAATATGACTCATTTAATATTGTAGTCAAGTTTTTCTCCTTTGGGTTTCTGTAAAGAGGTACAGAAAGGATTGCAGAGATGTTGACACAAGGGTAGATGATAACCGGTTGCTCTCTGAGGGGCTGAATGGGTATCTGGAAGGTAATGCTCCACCTGGGCTTTGTGTTCAGGCCTGGTGGTTGTGCCCACCCAGAAGGCTCAATAAAAAACTTTTTTTCTTTTTTTTTTTTTTTGCCTTTACTATTGTTCTACTGAGAGGAGGCTTCCTGAATTCAGCTATATAAACTTTTAATGAGTGACCTATTTGTGAGACTCCTTTCCGCATTGGCAAATAATGTGGATGGGAGGGAGCTCCTTGTGCTCTCCGAGCTGTGGCTGCACTCTCCTCCCTGCCTCCTCTCGATGGGACCCAACTGAGGTAGGGAGAACTTGACCTGAACTCACCAGCTGTGAAATACAGACTGGACACAGCATTTCTGCACCTTGCTGTATCAACACCAACAAAAAGTAGGTATCTTGTGGTAAAACTGGTGGCGTGTACCATCTGCCCCAACCGAGAGACTTCTCAGGCCTAAACTAAACAGCTCTTGCTAAACGCTGAGGCCCACACTATTGTTGACATAGCGATAAAATAGCATTTGCAGCATACAGCGTCCTTTCTTTCACTGCTTTTGAAAGGTGTGGTGCATCCGAAAACCAAAAAAGCAATGGGTTTGGACCTGGTGTGTCATGCTTTACAAGGCAATACATCTGTCTGGATGGGGCATAAGAGCATTCAGTCCTGCTTTTTCCTCCTCCGCCTGCCACTTGGAGGGTTGGCGTTTTTCTCCAAACATAGGAAACTCTGGATTAATTTGTCCGTACAGAGAAAATATATTTTCTTGAAATAATATTTATTGCATGTTGATATTCCTTAGACTTAATGTATTCCTGAAAAGGGGATTAGGAACCAGAACTGGGGGGGAAAGCCCGAAACCTGGATCAAAATAATTAACAGAAGTGATTGAAAAAGATAAAGATGTAACATTGCATGTTCTTTGAAACTCAGACAACTTCATACTGTGTAAAACAATATGGCAAAAGAAGTTTCTAATGAATAATCCAGTTCATCATATGATATTCCAGTAAATACTGAAAAACAGAATTATTTTTTTAAAGGTTTTAAAAGAAAATGTCACCAGTAACCTTTAATTACTGATCTTGTGCTTTAACAGAAAGGAGTTCATAGGGGTATGGATGACATTTTAGTCCTCCATCTCTGACAGACTTGAAAGATATTTGTACTGCTACAGTGAAGATGAATTGTGTAAATTACATTCTGTAAAGAGACAGGATACGTAGAGAGGAGAATTAAAAAGCATCAATTAATATCTGGTGTCACCTGAGACAGATGTGGGTTTCACATCTCAGACTTTGTTCCATTTTAGCGTCCACATACAGGCTTTGTGAGAGACCAGATGCATGTGTTGATTGCAAGCAGAGTCCATCTTTCATGTCTGCAGTAGCTAAAAATGCATAGTTCAATGTTGTATGCAGGGACGACACAAACATCCACGTTTGTCTTTAAGTTGTACTCACAAAGGGAACGAAAAATGCACATTTCAAGTCTGCAGTGTTGCTCCCTGTTCCAGTGGTTTTCCAGTGAGATGCCCTGTAGGTCCATTTGCAATTCTGTAAAAAATTGTCATTATAGTTTGCTTCCCAATATTACACCTGCTGTTTCTCTACTGTAACCAACAAAAGGTACAAGAGTGATATCCATTTAAACAAGTGGCCTTGAAATGCCATTTTGGTTGCAATGCAGTCAAGTTTTGTGTAAACATCTTCATCCTGAAACTTGAATTCAAACATTGGTTAATTCAACGTGTTGGAAAGAGCCTGATAGTTTATTTGTGTGCATCTCAAAACCGCTGCATAGTTTGGCATGGGAAGCGAATAGCAGTGAACTGGCAGGTCATGAGTGAGGTCAGCTGGCAAAATGGCGAGGAAGCTTGCACAATACCTGCCTGTCGTCGGTTTGGCTCTAGCTCTGAAGTCACCCACAAATCAAACAATGTTAAAGAAAACACCTGGTGCATTGTAGACGTTTGTACAACACTGTAAACACGAATCAATTTTATTAATGGAATATGCTTTATCAATGGAAGTGAGAATCCAGATTTGGGGGAGATTGATGGGAGATGGGTTTTTCTGGGGGGGGTGAGAGGAAGAGGAGTCTCTTCTGCGCAGCGAGAGTCATTCCTCTGGAAGGTCCCCACCAGGTGTTTTGGTGAAGTCCTGTGGAGGAATGTGCAGTAATAAAAAATGGAGATTCAATGAACAAACCGGGAGGCAAGGATAGATTTATGTCCTTGGCAGCTCAGGCCAGTCTCCATATGTTGTTAACATTAGATGGCGAGAGAAATTAACTGTATCATATGCTATTGCACAGCCTGTATTTTGAGCCTCTCCTGTTTAAAAACATCTTAAAACAAATGGAAAAGATAAAATGAGAATTTTCCTCAAGTGAGAACAGATGGTAAAGTTTTCAGGCTCTGGAACGCAGAGGGAGACTTCTCCATGGCCAGGAGGAGATGGGACAAGGAGCTCTCTGCAGGGCGCTGCGTCACCTCTTTCTACAGCAGGAATGTCTGAACCTTCCAACAACATGCATGTTGTCACAGTAACTTACCTTTTGTAGCCAGCCACCCTCCCCTTGCTTTAATATGGTTTGAAGCTCAAACTATTAAGGGCATAAAGTTCCTTGACAGATGTGGTCATTATTCCTGACGACACTTGGTTCATTAAGCTGCATTTTCCAGTTCCTTTTTTGTCAGGACTTGGGGCCTGTAATGGAGTACTGTCAAGCATCTTGGTGTTCTTCCTTTCTTATATATCAGGAAATGTGGGAGTTTATTTTTGATTTTTGAGGCATCTAAGTTGTTTTCAGGCGGTCTATCTGCCCAGATAGCACCTCCAGGGTCTTCCTGGACTGTGGTGTGAGCAAGCAAAGGAGCCGTACCGCATGTCATCAGGACCCGGAGGTACCCTGCCACAGCTGTCCAGAGCCTCCAAATAAAGAAGGAAGGATGCTTTCAAAACAATTAGCTGAGGAACTCTGCAGTTCGGCCCTATGTTTAATTAATTTATTAAAGATTTGGGCTAGCTTGAATTCCTTAAAAGCCTTAGTTGCCAATGTTTTCTTTTAAGATGTGAGCCTTTTTAAGGCTCACAAACAAGCAAACTCCACATCCCATTTTGTCCAAAAATTTTGACACTAGAGCACCTGACAGAGGAGGCTTCAATTCTCATTTCACCTGCAGGGGATTTTTTTAATTCATACCCATTTGAACCATGACCACCCAAAACAGTGCCCCCACGTAACATAGTATCTAGGGGTTATTTTCACAATCCCTGATGATAACTTTTTCTTCCCCAATAAAAATTTATTGGGTCACTGAAATAACTACTCCATTAATGAATTATTCACTGGTTTGCTTTACCTCCCAGTAGAGTGCCCTAACTGATAGGCCTTAAAGTCATTTCCCTCTCTCTTTGTTCAATGTATATTTAAGTAATTACTTTATACAAAGGGGTGGAACAGCTCCAGGAGGAGAGCTTGGCAGAGCAGGGCAGCTTTGTCGGGGCGGGCAGGATCCTCTCCCGAGAGATGGCTGCTGAGAATTTCACATCCCTGTAGGGAAAGATGACAGGGGTTGAACCAGTATCTCCCAAATCCTGCATGTGGGCTGTTGAATAAAAGCACTACTGCCTTCATTTTGGAAATAATGCCAAAGCGCAGCTGTTTGAACATTTTGTTTGCCCTGAAACAGATTGGTTTGGTTTGGTTTAATGTCAGTGAGGACACCTCTCTTCAAGTCCCGTTTTGCTTTGGAAAAAAATGCCTTTTAATTTTTTCAGTGGTTTACTTCCAAGGCTTAAGTAAAATGAGAACAACCAAAGAATTTATTGACACATGTATAGCTAGCTGAGCCTTGCAGAGAAAAGGCAGAGGGAAATGCAGCTGCAGGTTGATCCCTGCAGGGCAAGGAGATAGCTTTTCATTTTCCATCTGTTGCACGATGATGAATTTCATTTCATCTGGAAAATAGTCGTGGCTATAGGTTTGCAGTTCAGCTACAACCTTCTGGGCAGTTCATATCGCCATGGATCCTTGGGGTTTGGTTGGGTTTGTAATGACTGTTGCACTGCCTTACGTTTGGTAAACATTTTGAAAGCTAACTGCAGCTCCAACTGCTAGAGACTTTGTTTTTCAGTGTAATCTGAGATCGAAGCATGTTTTGCACAAGGGTTGAACTGTGGGCGCTCATGAAATATACAGCAGAGGCTGCGGTTGCTCATGCCTGTATTTCTAATTGCTGATAAACCTGGTAGCAACCAAATCACTTTGTAGCCTCTGCAACTGAGAACAAGTGAAATACGAGGCCAGTCAAACACCATGGTATGGCTACAAGTAAACTACATTTTCTGGATGAATCTAGGGTGGATTATCTGTCTAATCAAAATTTGTAAGGTGTATTCGACAGTACAGAATCTGAATTTCTCAGCAGCAAGTCATCAAATAATTCAACAATTGGCCAGGAAGTTAATTGTTTACATTAAAACAGCTTTCTTTCAAGACTTTGGGTGTGGATGGAGCATAATATTTATTTAAAGATGGAGATAAAAATTTGCCATGCACACATAATCTTGTATGTACATCTCTGATGTAAATACCTTCTTATCCCTAATGCCTCTTACTGCTGTAATTATGTATTGCACTATTTATACAACCAGGAAGATACGAATTAAAAAGGAAGTCCTGTACATCTTTTATATTAGGGTACACAAAAGCACCCAAAGCAGGGATTGAGAGACTTTGTTTTCATATGGATGTTGTGGTTTTTAGCAAATAACATGGCTTCTAAACACATGTATTTCCCTCTTACCACATAGTTTCTAACAGTTATGGTATAGGTTATGTCTAGAGAAAATCAATCAGCTTTTTTCCCCTGTCTTTGTAGTAACAGTATAGTAGAGGGTTATGGGTTTGCTGCTCTCTCCTCCCCCTCATTTGACAGCAGGCATAGGCTCTGTGCTGCAGCAGCCCCAGGAGCAGTTAATGGTGAAGCGCTTGCTGCCGCAAGGAGATGCTTAGAAGGCCGGTTCCAACACGGCGAACGTCTCCCTTACAGAGAATTTTAAACTTGTTTACTGGGAAAACCCTACTTGCCAGAACAAGATCTTTTTACACACAGTGAGAACAATCTCCTATTGTCTCCGGGGATAAAATGGTGCCAATAAAAGATAAAAACCCCATGCCAATGCAGTGATACATAACTATGTTAACTGCTTCACCACTATATTTAACTATGAGGTAAAAGTCTCTGAGAGAGGTGTTTTTTTGGTCTTGTACATCCAAATAAATGGAATGTAGCAATTACATTGAAAAAACCCCCAAATGTTACATTCACAATTCTATAACTATGTGAATATGAATATTACCACTTTTTTATTTGTTCTTATGCCCTGGCTGTGTGTCTGTATGGGAGGGCAGGAGTGAAGGTTGAAGTGTCTCCTGCTGCCTTCCTAGCTTTGTAGAGCTGCTGTCACAAGGGAAGCATTCATATTTTAATTCTCTATAGCTGGAAAGAAGATGCTCTGACCCACTTCAGTTTTTCATGGGAATGGACCATTTCTTGTGCCTCCTCTCATGATGGTTCCTCCCCTTCTACAGAAATAGTGGCTGCCTCAGTTTCCCCTCACTAGGACAGCCCAGCTCTGTATGAGCAATGGCTGCTTGAAGGTACCTGTTTGGTGTAGCCAGCAATTTTCAGGGAGCAGGAGAGTGGGAATGGGTCTTATCTAAGACATTCATTAGCTAGAAAATTGTGGAAATTGGGTGTGATATTTCTGATTCTCCTCTCTCAGCTTAATGTCCTGACAGTGAGCCTGTAGGATTGGATTTACTCTGCCCCCAGTGACTCCTCTTCTGACTCACACTCTTGATGGTCTGTCCCCATCAGGTGAGGTGGCAGGGCAGTCTGTTGGTGAGGTACTTCTCAGCACTGTGGGCTGTGTAGGTAGACCTGTAGGTGAAGCCTGAAATGCCTTCTCCAGAGACATCATCTACGTAGGGCAACAGAACAATTCCCAGAAGGGACCCTGAATGCAGCAAGCACCTATTTTACAAAGAAGAGTGTTTAGCCATCCCAGGCCTGTTATATTCAGTAGCGTAGATAAGGTCTGCAGGACATGAAGCAGGAGGTTGCTGAGCCTGTGTGGAAGATGGGTGCCTCTTCCCAGAGAGGAGTGTGCTCAAGACAAGGGCCTCTGAAAACTCCCAGGCTCACCAGGGAGGTGCTGGGGGACTGTAGGATCCTCAGGCTTAGGTGCTGCTGGCCAGTATAGGCTTTCAGATACCTTTGGCTACTTGGATGTAGGTAACCACAAGGAGAATTTGGTGGTCTGAATCTTGCTCTGTGCTTTTGTCTGATTTTCCCTACACAAACTCATGATTGTGCTGATAGTTTTTAAACAAATCTGCTGCTTTTCCTTTAATCTTCCATTGCTCCTCCTGTCCTGTTCAAGCCCCTTTTGTAAATTAGCTGGAGGAGTAACAGTGTTTTTCACGCTCATAGTACTGGCGCAGCCTTTGAACAGTCCTCGGATGTTTGCTGAGGAGTTCTTTACCTTGAACCATTCCAGCCCTTCCTTCTCTTTTTATTCCCGTCCCCTGCTTCAACTGCCCTTCAGTAAGCTCAAACAGTGTATCTCCTAAATATCAGGTAGAGAAGCAGTTTATAGTATATATTGCATGTATATATATGTACAATACACATATGCATACATGCGTAGTGTATACATACACACACAAAGAGTATGTATTTGTATATGTATGTATGTGCATATATAGAGTACTGGAGAATAGCTCCAAATGCAGTGTAGCCTCTAGATGCTACTGCATTACAAACAACCAGCCCCTCATTCAAAACCTCTTTTTCTTAAGTTTGGATGTGCTCATTGTGGAGAGCTGGCCCCATTATGGGGCTTGCCCTTTTCCATTGATTACATGGCACCAAAATGTAGAATTGAATGCAAGTCTAGGTTCATGCTGAGAAAACCCTGCTAACTTCAGGGGGAAGGAATTAGTCGGTTTTGGAATTTTAATTTGGTCCCAACTGTATTTTAGCTTTCTTTCAAAAATCTGAAAAGCATAACAATCAGGAAACCATGCTACATAGGTCCATGTCATTGAGCTAAAATTTTTGTTCGGAATAAATAAATGGAAGTGCAAACCACTGCAAACAATCTGGTTGCAGATTGTCGTCAAAATTATATACACACATGTATACATTTTCATTTCCTTCCTTCCCAAGATAAATTATCCCTTAAGCTTCTCCTGTGGAACACATGTGTCTCTGGAATTTCAGGAGACTGAAATGTGTGGAAATGCAACATGTGAAATCAGAATTACATCTGGTTATGTACTTTTTCACTCCACTATGGCTCAGTCTCTTGCTTCCCAACAATGTTTAGATTAAGCCCTCCAAGATGAAAATTGATTCTCTTTGTGTCTCTGAATCTGCAGCCATGAGAATTAAAAAAAAAAAAAAAGACAAGAGACTTTTTCTGGTGTAGTCTTTTCCCGTATTGCTCTACATCTTTTATAATTGGTAAAATTGGCTGTTATGACAGAGGCAGCATCATAAATAATAAGCAGCAAGCTGTCCAACTAAGAGCTTCTTTCTCACGCTATTTCCTGCAGAGTCAGATTGTACGGATGCCTGCAAATATCTAAACTTGGGGCAGTATTTGAACATCCCTATTACCTTTCTGAGCTTTAGATCCAGCTCTTTGATTTGTTCTCTCAAGCTCCTTAAAGCTCCTTCTCTGCCAGTTTGGATGATGTGTAGGAGTCTGTGATGAATACGCTCATTATCTAATACAAAGTGGCATAAAACACTCATGCCATGAACTCCGCCACACAGCTATACCCTGCTGCAATTCTCTGATTCATGCTGTAAGAGATTAATAGCATTTATGTTATTCATATATCTTGGTTGACCTTGATCTGTTAGAAACTCCCTCCTTTTTATCTCTGTCCCATACTGGGGAGGTTTTGTCCCATGTTAACAATGGATCTTTTGTACTTCAAAGCACATTCCCCCCACGCCCAACATCCTGAGTTTTAATTTTCCTTACATATATAATATCTGTTCCCTTCTCTTTCCCTCTCATATTCTTACCTATGTTTAATGGGCTGATACTATCTCAGGAGCTGTAAGCTTTTATTTTATTTTTTTTAAAAATCATCTTAAATTAACCCTTTGGAAGCTAATTGCAGAAAAATTCTACTGGAAGAAATAAAACATGCTCTAAGAATAAACAGTATTTGTAGCTTTTCTCTGTGGCATTTGTAGGGCAAATACTGTCATTTCAACTGGGACAATACATGAGAAGACATACGTGTGTATGGGCAAAAAGATGATACAGGAGCTCATATAAAACAAAAAGGGGTTACATAGTTATTGGTGTGATTTTTCAGAAAGCTACGGTTCCTGAGTTTCTCTTGGGCACATTACAAAACTGGGGCATGTTTCTGCCTCCTGTGTTACTTCTGTGCTCGAGGGATGAATTGCTCTCTGCGGTCCCCCACTTCTGCTCCCTGCTGCAGCACACTGCTCCCCACTCATGGTGAGACCCTTTGTTTGTGAGCATATTTGAGTTGTGCAGGGAGAAACATCCTGTTGGAAGTAGGTGTCCATGGTCTAATCTGTTTTCAGCCAACAAGTCTGCCTTTGCTGGCTGCAGCCTCTAACTACTCACTATGCAGAGGGAGGTCGAGGGGTGAGCAGGAGCTGGGGTTCAGAGAAGCCGTGCCCTGCAGATGAGAAGCCATACTTTCCCGGCCCCTGGCCACAGCAACAGTGCCTTGGGGACAGTTTGCTGCCATGCTGGTGGGGAGAAGCTCTGGATGGGCCCAACAGCTCTTCTCTTGGCTGTGTGGAGCAGAAGCTAACAAGGCTCTGGGCAGAATGTGCACAGAGGGAGACATGGGGCAAGAGCAGAGCTGGGGAAGGACTGCAGGCAGTGCAGCAGGGCAGGGAAGTGCAGAGGAGCACAGAAACAGATGCAAAGGGAAGGCGAGAGAAGGAAAAGACTGGAAGTGGGAGGTGGTGACAAGCCTGAGCGTGACTTTAGTGAAAATAAGAACAGAGCCCCTCCATATGGTGCAAAGGTAGATGCTTCCTGCAGTTCTGGGGCCAGACTCACACCTCAAGAAGTCACGTCTCTGCCGTGGACTGGACATCCTATATCCTTACTGTCCTTCCGGGCCATCTTCCACCATAGCTGGAAGTGGAATCCAGCTCTGTCTGGGTCTCAGTCTGTCACAAACTGCTGTGACACTGCCATGGGTAGGCTGGGAACTCCAGATACTGCCTCCCTCCCTTTTCTCTTCCTCAGCACATGCCAATACTAAGAGCTGTCAAAACAGGTATATGCCTGAGTCCAAAAATTGCAACTGGCAAGGACCATGTGATTCTTAGGGTTATAAAGGCTTTCTAGTCTATTTATTTATTTATATCTCCCCCTGGCTTGTGATCAGTGGCTTCTTAATTTTTATTTTTCCGTCAGGTTTCTGAAAGGCTGGATTAGAAATATAATAGCTAAAAATGCTGATCTGGAAATACATGTGAACCAAGAGCTGTGGGGAGAGGCAATGTCTTATATTAGACACACTGATACCGCTGGAAAAATAGACAACTTCCAGATATAGCAGCTCATCTTTAGGTCATGAAATCCTGTCTTTATTTTTTCCCCAGTGATATTGGTTAAGACTAATAAAAGATATGACATCTAGTTCCAGATTCTTCCTTGCTTATGTTGCTAGACCATCATTGCTCCAGCAGCGTTTATCAGTAAATATTTGTGGCCAGGGTTGTGCTGCTTGGAGCGGTTCCTCCCTCCAACTCCCTCCGGCTCCAGCTGTAGGCTCCTTGTTGCCCGCCGTTGCCAGTGTTCAGCCCTTGTGCCGAGCAGCAGCAGCCCAGGGAGCAGGGGGACGGCTGGCTCTGCTCCACGTCCCTAATGCTGCACCCGCCTGCAGCTCTCTTTGTAGGGGATTTGCTGAAAGGGGAATAAAACAATTGTGCTTAATGCAGAGTAAATAGAGCAGATCCTACCAACCTTTCTTTGCAGTGTATGGTGAGTTCTGCATATTTTTTCCTGCTGTTTTACAGGGTTTTAGAGTACATGAACGGGTCAGAGTTTTTAACGGAGGCAGTGCTTTAAAATTCTTATGAGTTTTCCCTGTGCTTATGCTGTTGTTGCCCCACAGGTCTGAAACATGTTAAAATCCATCTATGTTATAATCCATCAAATTAGCTAAAGGAGAAGGAGAGACTAAGATTTTTTTTTTCTAATCTCTGCTTTAATCCTGCAAAGAAAAACCTGACACTTTCTAAAAGAATTCTTTAGTGATAACAACCTTATCGGTATCAGACCCATGGTTTAACTGTGCTGTGCCTGTGTCAAAGGAAAGCTCTGTTGACTCTGGATTTGCAACAGGGCATATGCAACTTTCATGGGCTTAGAAACCCATATACTTTGGCCTGGTGAAATTGTTTTGCTTTCTTGGCATGTTCGAACTTCTTGAGGAAGTGAAGGACTTCCTCTATGAAGGGCCGTGCTTATTTCATTTCTTTGTGCTCCAAGTACTGAGACAGCAAGTTCCTCAGGAGATCTGTTCTTTGTTCGCTTTGGGTTTATTTATGACATGCATCTGCCTGCCTTGTCCTCTGCATTCAATACTAAGAAGAAAAAAGAAAGAAAAAAAATAAAGGAAGAAACTTGGTGCTTCTACAAAACCATATCCCCTAATCTTTATTCAGGGATAGACCGACACTTTAAGGCACAGTTTCACAGTGCATTAAATTGCAGGGTGCAGTGCCAGGAAGTGTATCTGAACATCAGCAGGAAAAACATGCTACTCACCACCATCCTCCTGGACTTTGAAGGAGCTCTATTACTTTTTTTTTTTTTTCCTGAGATTATGAAAAGCAAGCCATGCACCAGTATGCCAGACATTTTCTAACCTTATGGTCTCCACAAGGCCACACCCGTTAATAGGTTTGTCTTCTGGCTTTTCAAGCCTGAGTCTTTGTCTAAGGTTTTCATGTAACTCCATGCGATGAATTCCTTGTTTCCATGCAGGTCACGTGAATTCCCACCAGTGCTACAGCACTCGGGTAGTGCTTGCAAAGTTGTGCAAAAACATTCCTTAACAAGGATGGGTTCACTTTGGGTAGGATTGGGCTGTATTGCTGCTGTCCTAAACACTGCATAGGACATTGAAAACTGGTAAAAGCCATTTTATCCTGTCTTCTGAAAAGTCTGCACTTGAAAACCACAATTTTTTTTGGTGAAGCAGACATGTAAAAAAGCAGTTTGTGAGCCCAGAGTTGGTTGCTAGTGTTAAGGTCTCTGTAGCTCCAAGTTAAACTCATCCTTTAAAGTTCCTCTGTGGTCAGGGGTGATGAATTCATTCCCCTCAAGAGGAATGGTCTGAAGTAAGGATTCTTCTCTCCCCAGGGATTCTCTCCCTTCTTTCAGCAGTAACCCAGTCATTATGCTTAGGTTAGCTGACTGCATGTTAGATACTTACATTTAGACAAGTTAAATCCTACCATAAGCAAACAAAGGTAGTTCCCAGCTGAAAGTCAAGGTACCCGGAAAGGATCAGGTTAGTACAATACGGAGATACAGTTCCTCAAAACATCCCACAGCATAAAACCACACATGGGACTTTAAAATCTGGACACAGCTTCTACCTTTAATACATGTGACAGTTTGTACTTACCAAAGCTTTTTACTGATTCCCAGCATAACATAAGAAGATGCAAAGGAAGCGGGGAGAGTGATGATAGCATTTAAATTTAACCTCCAAAAGGAAGAGAATCATCTGCTTTTCAGGTCCATAGGGACAAGAAATAATTTCATTAAACTGAAGTGGAGGAGATTTTGGCAAAAAGCCTGTCTGAAATAAAGGTGACTAAATGCTAAACTAGACCAGGAGGCCATGGAAATCTACCACTAGAGGTTTGTCAATAAGAGGTTAAACAAACTTTGGTTTAGTTTGTATAAAGAAACAAGATCAGCTGAAGACAGATGGACCTGCTGCAAAGTTACAGAGGGGATTTCCCAACACTGACCTCTGGGCACTGAGGTCTCCTTCCTACTGCTCCTGCATCAAGCAGGAGTTCGAAGTAGGAGTCTCTCTTACACATCATTGGGGAATGGCTGAACTGGTGACTCTGGATTTGGCACAAAATTTCGTATCATGCTAAGAGTGTGTGAATACAAGGGTTATAACAGAAGTCTGAACGGGCACTGCATTACTCAACAAGGACTGCTGAAAAGCTGTTTGAATAATGAGTTACATGACATGAACCTGGAAACCAGGCAGCCAAGTCCTGTCTGACATGAATTTACCAACTTGGTAAAACATCTTTCAGAATGAATGTAAAATAACTAAATATTTATAAGAAATTCCAGGAGACACACTGAACAGAGGTAGCAGGCAGCATGAGAAAGCAGCGATGGTATAATGTTGTGTCTTACTGTGCACATGTTTGTGCATCCCTGCCACTGTATCCCCTATAACCATCTGCAGTTGTTGCCTGCCTTGTTTGGGATCTGGACAGGGGCTGTATTTTTAGCTTGACTTCAAACATTGTCAGTGCTTGGCTCTGAGTTGCACAGGCTTTTGCCATTTCTAACAGTCATTGTTTGGGACTGGAAAGCCTTATATAGCCTTGAGTTGGAAGATAATGTATTCAGCTTCTACAGTCACAGGAACTGACTGACTGATTTACACCTACTTGGTGTTGAGGATTTAGGTAAAGCCTCCAAAAACCTCTGAGTGTTGTCAAATAGAAACTGGGAAACTTTTCTAACTGGTACCATATTTCACAATTTCATTTCACCTTGTTTCTTTTAGAAGTTCCTTTTAAGTGGATTCAACCTGGCATTTTAGATGGGGCTATTGTGGTAAGGGATGTGGCACCGTCTGGAAACACCAGTTCCTCTCCACTTGCTGTAGAGGGAGCCTAGAGGGCTAGTTTAGATTACACACTCATCTTTCAGACTGCTGACATTAGAATAGAGGAATATGTGTCTTTGCTAGTAGTGAAATCAAACCACGAGGACAGAAAGTGCCAGAAGTCGGTAACAGAGTGGAAAAACTTAAGCTGCCTATTAGGAAATATTTATGAGATAGTGTGGTTTAAGCACTACTTCTGAAAGTGAAACACCTATGTTGACCTTCCAAAGAAATGCCTACTGCTAATTAGGGGTCACAGCTATGAAACAACTCCTGGAACTGGTTACCTTAGTGCATCTGTTCTCATAAAGTCCAGCAGAAAATGGAGCCAGAGTTAAAGTATTCTCTGGCAATGTCAGAAATACAAGGCCTTTCTTTCCTCTTAGACTGCCACTTGTGAGAAATGGCTAGTTTAATAGCCAGTGTCCAAGAGAGGGTTCTTGGTCATGAATTCCACATGGAGGGATGGAGGTCCCTGCGGTTCAGATTTCAGTGCCTACTTTGTTTATAGAGGTGTAGAAAGGTATGGCATAAAACCAGCTCCCAGACTGGCCTTTGTAGGCAGAGGAGTATGTAGTCTGTGAACTGTCTGTCCTTAGATGTGAATTAGGTGCCAGCTTGCTTGACAGCATCAAAACTTAGGTTATTGTGGGTGTGCTCAGGAGAAAGATATTTAGGTACCGAAGACAGTTTACTATAGAAACTGTGAGTTTGGTACCTCCAAAGTGACGTGGCACTTAAACAGAGAATTTGAAAACCCCAATTTAGCCTTAGAGACATAGAATAGCAGTGAGACAATTCTGCAAGGGCTATGTCCTGGTTGCTGCTCTGTATGGCCACATGGAGCTTAGCCCAGAGTCAGCTTTTAAATCTTACCAGAGTTTACTTGTGCTACCTGCTATGAATTCCAGGCTGTGGGGGCTAGAAGACTTCTAGTTCCCAAATAACAGGTCCCACCAGGTGAGCCTATGCCAGCCTGGGGGAAGTGACTCACTTCATTGTGTTTTGCTACCTGAGTTATGAACCTTTCTACCTATCCTGTAGTGCCAGTTCTAACTGTACAGGGACTAGACTCTGTAGCTTTCCTAGTCCTTGTTTTTAGCCCCCAAACCTCAAAACCTTAGCGACTCAAAACTTGGAGCCTAAGTGCACCTGAAATCACAAGAAGTATTTAGGTTTAAGAGCACAGTTGCTTTGCCCGTGTGGGCAATGGAAAGAGAGGGAATCATCTGCAGAAACAAGGTACCCCTGCCTCTGGGCTGACATGTCTGGGATACCTCAGTAGCGTTTGTGTGGGGACCTTGTCCTGTATTACTACCACAAATGGGACTTTTGCCATGGACTTGGTTGAAATGAATCACCCTTTTCTTACAAACATTTCTCTGTAGAGAAGCTAGGAGAAAAGCAGTGCTCACCTTTTGTAACACCAATTAATTTGGAGACAGAGTGTGAATTTGCATGTGTCTTAGGTATAGATGTTTTTGGAACAAAAGTCTAATCGAGTATTTTTGCTGAGAGAGTTGTTTCATAAATCCTGTCGTGTTATATGATGCTACTGGTCCTATGTGTTTACTTTCAATTTACATTGTTAGCTCTGTTTATTGCCTTTTATTGAAGTTCATCAAGGGGATTGTTTTTAAGTCCTGTTATGAGAAAGATGAACACCAACATGTGGAATAACCTAGATAAATAAACTGAAAGTAGTTGAAAGCTTCTATACTCAGAAGTATCTTATTTGAATTTCTTGTGTGGGAGTATTTACTTGCAAAAGACAGGATATTGATGATCAAACATGCAATTAACTGAGAGGGTTCTGTGTTCTTTGTATTAAACAAAAGTATATTGCATAAAGGCTCTGGCAGTTTATTTTTTTAACTCTTTTTTTCACTCACTTCTTTAAATGAATGAATGCATATGTTGCAATATGCTTTGCCATAAACTGACTAAATGTAGTCACACATTTGTTAAAGGAAAAAATCAGCTTTCAATGACTTAAAATCTCACAGAACTGCTGATATAAATTGCTTCATCTGTGCAATCCGATCTATCCATCTGTTATGTTTTATACTGGTTCATTTCTATATTTTAGTCAGAGGCTCATGATGAACATCCTATCAGTCCTCCTTTGTAATGCAGTCCGTAAGCCAACTAGCAGTTTTGAGACAAGTCTATAGTGTGCTAGAGGGTCTCTCAAAAGATGTCTCATTCACTTAAAAGCCTAATGGCAGGACATTTCTGCCTTAGTATTTACCACTCGGTCATGTTTCAGAAATGCTATCGTTGTCCCTCTGTGACAGCCATTCTAGTGCACCTGTTTCTTTTTTTCTTTTTACTTTTTTTTTTTTTTTTCCCAGGCTCTTTACAAGTGCCTGTATTCACAGTTTTTGTGTGTCTGTTTGTATTTTACTCCGTCAACTGACACCCTATTTCTTTGCTAGGATATACCTCTACAGTCCCAGTCTTTCACATTTCCTGTTCAGTTGTCATTTTTATCCTACCTTCTACTCCCAGACACAGAGTTACCTTTGTGCTTTTGACATCTCTAGTAGATGTCTTTATCTGACCTGAGTGCTCCCCAGCACCTGTTAGCTTTGCCCCAATTCCTATTTTAAATAACCTCTTCCCCTCCCAATTCCATCAGTTTTCTTGTTGAGTAACTTGGCTCCACCACACACCACACTCCTTTCCTTGTATGATCCTTCCCCTCCTTATTTCTATCTTATCCAGCATTTAGGAAGAGTAACCCTCCTCTTACATATCTTCTGCAAATACATGGGTTTCCTTGCCAGCTGCTGAAAGGTGTAGTGATGAAGAGCAGTTCAGGATAGAATTTGTGTGGCGATTTCAGCCCTAATGACTGTGTAGCCATACTTGTATAAAGAGATATGTTCTCTACAATGTACCTCTTGCAGGGATGAACTGCATTAGTACCACATTATTGAAGTTTGGGCATGGCCTAAGATTATAAGGTCCAACTGGTATGTAGTACTGAAAAGGTTCAAGAGAGGATTTAATAACCTAGAAGCCTCAAATTTAAACCTTGATAATCAAAGTGTCACTCCCATGATCTCTTATCTCCTCCCCTAGATGTGTGATACAAGATTGTGGCCATGGTGAGATTCAGTCTTGAATCAGTCTGATTGTGGCTTCAGTCTTGTGATGCATCTGATAACCAAGGTCTGAGGGCAGAAGATGCTGGATCACAATCGCTGCACCTGAGAGAGGCAGTTCCTCTTTTGTAGGCAACGCAGATGACATGAAACAGGAATATGACCAGTTGTTGATTTTCCCCAGCCTTTCTAAAGCCTATGTGAGAGTGACCTAACTTGATGCACCTCCTAGTGACACCCAACCCAAATTCTGACCTCAAAAATTGAATTGCCTTTTCTTAAAACTGCTCTCCCCTTTCCCAGTGTCCTTACCTGCTGCTTTTTGCCCATTCCCACCCCCATGTGAATGTCTCTGAACTACTCTGTCCCACGCTGCAGATTTTGGAAGTGTGATGTAGAAATGTTCAAGCTGGCCCCACATAAAACTTGCCCAGTTTCAGTTCATTTGCTTAACTGAACTGCAACCCTCGCATGCTTGAGTCACATCAATGAGGCATGCTTCCCTGCTTGGGAACCGGTGGTATAGGCAACAGCTTAGCACATGGAACAAACCATTTGTTCTGTTTAAAAGCGAAGACAACTTTACTTTTGAACTGCGTGGTGTGAACATATCTTCTAAGAAATGTGTTTTCTTAAGGGGGAAGAGAATATGTCATCTACAAACCCATTGACAAATTCTCCCCATGTGGAAAATATGATCTCTGATAAAATCTAGCAGGTGTATTTGAATTTAACAGAAGATGTCAAGGTTCTAGAACCTTTTTAAAACTTATTTCTTATTAGTCAGTACTGTCAAAGTACACCAAGGTGTAAGATTTAGCATGGTGGTATTCAGATGTTTTCTGGGCTCTTCTCCTTTTACTTTCCTTCATTTACAGACTGCCTTGCCCTGTCCCTGAGCTGTCCAGTTAGACAGTGGTTATACTTGACTGTTGATCCTTGGTAATACATTCTATGAAAGATTTTTTTTGTTTGTTTGCTTTATGTAGGAGCTAAGAATGTTTAATAGAGTGAAAAAGCACGCGGGTGAAATGTAGGAAAACACCCACGGCAGTTGCTTAATTCATCACTGAACTGTGGCCATTTTAACCGTCTGCATGGCCACCTCTCCATGCGATGGGCAGCCTATGGCACATCTGTTTGGGACCTGCAAGGGCATTAACCTCAGGATTATGACATCAAGAATGGCATTTGTACAATTAAAAATGTTATCTCACAGGGCAGCCCCTGTTGCCCTCGGCCACCTTTGGGTAAATTGTGTTGTAGGAAAGGTTAAAAAAAGCTGCTGGAACTAATCCTTTTGATGAAACCTTTAACAAGTATGTCAAGCTCCTCTGATCTTGGCCCTGGCAGAGTATAGTTGTAGTTGATGTCCTCGGCTCTAACTCACCGTCTAGGACCCTCTTTCCTGCCGTGTGTTTTCTTCATCAGTTTGTATTTCTGCCAGTCAGTGTCACAAAGCACTTCCTGCTTCATCCCTGCCTGACGGGGTTAAGCCACGCTGATGGTCTGCAGTTGTGTGCAGCTTCATTTTTCATAGATTCTTTCTGATAACCATAACATGAACTCTGGAGTATGTGTTAGGAACTGAAAACAGGCCAAGTGTTTTGTATTAGAGCCTGTATTCCCACATTCACCAATTCTCCAAGGGTTGAAAATGCATCAGTGACATGTATGAGAAAAAAAAAGGCTGGGACTAAAATCAATTTTCTCCCCTCTTGCCTACATGAAACAAAATTAAAAGCACAATGAGCCTTATTCTTTTTTCATTTACTGCTGAAATTCCTCTGCCGTTTGTGAAGGAACTCTTGTTACACCACCGTAACTGGAAGGAGAATCAACCTCAGTGTCTGCTGCAGATGTTTATACCTTAAAGAACACGAGTGCGCCCAGCTTCTCTACTTGCTTTTTAAAAAGCCAGTAAACATTTTATCTTTATGGATGGATCTAGACCCCGGAGAACTGCATTAACCGAAACTTGTAACTTGCCCTGAATGAACAATTTGATACTCCCTTATACATGGCTGGCTTTCAATATTGCAGTACGTATTGTGACCCTAAGCTGTCTGTTTAATGCCTGTGTTAACACAGATCAAAGGAGAACTGAAACAAAATATAAAAATATAGCAATAAATAGCCTAGTCTGCTTTCTTATCTCCAGTGACAATTTTATATTAGGCTGGTTTATTTGCTTGGTATTACAGAGTCTTCTTTAATTCTGTTGAAAAAAACCTGGGGTGAAAAGCCACAATAATCCTTCAGATAAAATGGAAAGAGTTATTTATGCCTGTGCTATTAATAGACGTCTCTTCTTAGAAACCAGCCATTTGTGGGGTTTTTGTAGCATCAACTTTTCTCCTTGAGGTCTCGCAACCCTTTCTTTCTTTCTTTCCCCCCCCCCCCCTCTTATTTTTCACTGTAATGCAGACCCATGTTAACAATTCTGCCTTCCTGGCTGTCAAAGAGATTTCCTGTGGTCTGTTTTTGGCTGTGCATTCAGCCAGTTGCAGTGTAGATCAGGCATTTGTTTAAAAAATAAACAGCTACAGTCATCAACGGCATAAAAATTAACCCATGACATGCAGGATTTTTCACTTTCTTAGCATGTATCCAAGAGCCACCTGAAGACTCATTGAGAGATGGACAGCCAAGGAGTTGAATGTGTTTGAGGGTGGTTGTTGCCATGAGAAAGGCAAGCCAAGCGTCATCATCTGAATGCTAAACAGGGGTAACCATGGATTTGCTCATGTGATTTGGTCCCTTTGCTTTGCTCAGAGAAAGGGACACAGGAAACACTGCTGGGGCCTTTCCAGCTGGGGACAGAAGGGGACAGTCCCTCCCTCCCTGCCAGCACCAGGCTGTGCAGGTCCCACATGCACCTTTAAAATACATCAGGTTCATTTTCTAAGAACAGATCAGCTACGGACGTTTTTCTCAGCATCGCTTGAAGAATAATTGTGGTTTCACAAGTTATTTTTCACAGTAACATGTGAAGAAAAGGCTAAATTACTCTACTGTGTTCAGGATGCAGGGGTACGTAGAAACATTTACCAAAAGTAGGTGCCTTTAGGCTTAAGAACCTAATGACATTTTTTTTTTCTCTGCTGCAATTTTGAAATAAGGTGCCTAGTCCTGTTTTGAACATCAGATCACTGTCTGGCTCTGTCTCATAGTTCCTAAGTATTAAAAATGTTTTTTGAGGCTTGCCAAGAATACTAGATGAGTGAGTAATGCCATTTGACTTACTGAAAGGTTTCTAATGCAACATTAATTCATTGTAACAAACCTCTTGCAGAGCAGTAATACAGCTTCCTTTAAAAGCTGATGAGATACTTTATTACAATGTGATAACCACAAAGATTTACAATGCATTAATTTTAGGCTGGGTATTTAAATTTGGGCAGTATAGAGATTAATCTGCATAATTATTTGCTTTAAGAATGAATCAGAGTATATACTTCCTGCATTAGACTGGACTTTTAAAGTAAGTGAGAGAGATAAATGCCTCTGTTTGCAGTAGCAATGTATGTTAACACATCTTCCAGAAACCTCCTGTTCTTTCTGATACAGAAAAAAAGATACTGATAAATTATGTAGAGGTCCACAAGTTTTCATCAACCTTGGAAAGCCAAACCTAGGGTTATACAACTAAATTCTTTATCCATAAGCTGATATAACAAGGCATGATACAGAGTAATTTGGGATAGGTCTCATTTCATCTAACTTTAGCTCCCAAAAGGGTTAGTGTCCAGGTACATGTGCTTCTAGTGGATTATACACCCCATCTTTAAGTTAGAGGTTTAAGATAGTTGAAAAGGTTCTCATCTGATGTTGTCTTTTTCTCTCCATCTAAACCTGTAACATCAAATTAAGACAAATATCCATTTTTTTTCCTGTCTAGAAATATTACAAGAAACAGAAAAGTTAATGAGCTTGGAAAAAAGATTTTACTGGAAGTAAACTCCTCAAAGACACAGGAGAAGAGTTTCAGAATAGCACATAGGCATCTCAGGTATGTTTTAGATAGCAGTAGTTGCCCATATTTGGAAGAACAAGCAATTTGCACCTCCTGGGTAGATCTGTGTCATGAAAGGACAGACAGACAGGAAGTGAGCTCATGCACTGGTTGGTCTTGGCAGCTCCCTCCTGCTCTTTCAGGGACTCTTTCCTTTTTTTGTTATCCTTCCTCTTCTTATATCATGACAGTGGTGAGCTCTCAGATGTTACATTCATTCATGTGTACAAGGGGGGCAACCTTTCCCAGATAATTCCAGTCTGGGAAGAAAAAAAAACCCTGGTGCCAGGGAAACTCAGTGATTTCTACCATGTCTTCAGAAAATGTCCTCATGCAGTGTTCTGGAGGAAGACCAGGGAGGTGGGAAAGCCTCCAGTCTTCTCTTGAAGCTTGTCCATGTCTACATGAAGACAACAGGAGTCCTGAGACCCAGGGGAGATCAGGAGAGAAGGGATGTGGTGCTTGCGTGGTGAGCAGGAGACCAGGCAGAGGGTTGAGAAGATAGGGAGTTTGGGTCTGTGCTTGGAGAGAGGTTCCCCTTTTCCATCCCCTGCCCAATGTAGAAAGTACATGCAGTCCAACCTCTGTCACAACTGAAGGACCATCCAAAAAAGAGGATTTCAGTGATTCTCAGGCCAAAGGAAGAGCAGAAAAGAGAACATGGAATTTGGAGTTACTGCTGAGCAATGGGAGTGCCTGGTTCTAGGGGGGCTTGTGGAAGCACTTCACATTTGGGGGCCCTTTATGGAATGTGACATGAAATCACTTTCTAAGCTGAAACCGTGTGCTTCCAGTGCTGATGAAGATGCCATTGCAAGTCACTCATTTCACATATTAAGTGGATCAATTATTTTGGCTTTCTGACCTTCCAGTTCCAGGAATGCCTTGGGCTTTTTTGTTCCCAAGCTGTATTTCTTTTCGGACAGACCATGAACTGAATTTGTTTCTCTAAGGAACATGAATAAAGTTTGTTTTTCCTAAATTCCTGGCAAACAAGTTGATGAAATCCATATGGATAACAAAGACTGAACGCTTGCGTACAATGTTCCTCATGTGACCAAACACTTGTCTTTTAAAATAGACGACTTCTGGCTGTGGGGATTATATATATTCATATTTAAGATCTGTTCTGTGGGCCATCAACTAGATTTCAAAAGCATAAGACAGGAAGGTGACTGCTTCTGAAGGTGTTTTCCATCTTCCTCATATTAAACATAGATGCTTTTCAGGTAATGGTTGTTAATTTTAATTTGTCATCATGTCTGATAATGAAAGAAAAATCATGAAAAAGTGTTTTCAAGCTTTCATTTTAAACCATAATCCTTCTCAGCCTGAAGTTTTTACCTGAGTTTTAACCTTATTCTTACCGTTGTCAAAATCCCTTCAACACACACACACACACACACACAGACACACACGCACACACATATCCTGCATCTCCTACCTTGGCCAAGCTGCAGATGATCCAGCCTACTGGGATTCTGAATCAATCTCCTTTTGAAATGTCCTGCGCACATCTCCATGCCCCAGCATGTCTCCAGCCCACACCTTCCTGACACCAGACTACCTGAGACATGCTTGAGTGCAGGCAAAGAAGGGAAAGCATCTTGGGGGGCAAGCACTTTGAAAGACTGCAGAGAAGGTGCTTTCTCACACCTGACAGGCTGCTCAAAGGAAAGCTATGCCCTTCCCTCCTTTTGGAAAAGAAAGGGGGTGACCAGCTTAGTTAATTAAAAACTGCTCATTGTCTGTGAAATGGGTAGCAGTGAAATGAATTATCAGTTAGCAGACCTCATCTGTATATACTTAAAATCTGTACAGTGCTTTCTTATCCCTGTCTGTACATGAAACATAGCAACTTGAGGTGCTAGATCCTATGGCTGTGTCACCAGTGGGGGACCGTGGCCCTCCATTGCTACACCCTCTCTGACATCCCCAAAACCCTGCCTGGGGGCTTCCACACCAGACAGGTGCTTCACCATGCACAGCCTTCCCTCTTTTAGGACAGGAGCAAAATGGCATGTTTAGTCCTATTCTCTACTGTCTTATCTCTTCACCTCCTCAAAAGACAGGAGAAGTGTCGACAGTCTTAAATCTCCATGGGAAGTGCCTGTGATTGACAGAGCTGAGAACTAAAAGCATTGGTGCAAGAGTGAGCAGCAAAATGGGGAGATAGCAAAGCAGGATGGATAGATTTGAGTGGCCAGGAGGGTGAGGATGGGGTTGTTGTCTCCCTGTAAGGAGACTGGGTAGGGCTGGGCAGCTGCCCTTGCACCTGAGGGCTGGAAGTGATTCCTGGTCACTCGTGCCAAGTAGTGAACAATCATCAGTTTATCTGCAAAATAAAGCATAAGCTTTTTAGCATACCACCTCAGAAACCTTTGAAATGATTTGAGAGGAGAATAAAAGCAATTAGCAAAATATGGGGTTAGAACCAAGGGAGTTTCTGCTGATTTTTTTTCTTCATGTTTATTTTGTAAGTGGAGTGAACAGTGTGTAGTAAAAAAAGTTGAATAATTGAGAAAAGTTTTCCTTGGCAAAAATAAAACATTTTAAAAGCAGCAGAAGATGAAATGTCAAGGCAGCTGTTGGGCTGCAGTCGCTATGGTAATCATAACACAACACTTTGATTAGTTAGGCACACGGCAGAGACTCTGGATAAGAGTCTGGGGGTGGTGGTGGTAAAAGGCAGGTTCTTTTTTTTTTTGAGGAAGTTTTAGAAACAACACAGAGAAGGATCTGTCATTTTTAAAGGACATTGTATGTCGAATTTTCTGCTAAAATGTATTTGTACACACATTTTGGCACTTTAAAAAAAAAAAATCTTAAAATTAATAACAGTCAGGTGCTTTTTGCTAAAATAATGCCTGCAGGACAGCAGAATGGTTCCCTTAATATGGGGTACGAGCATCTTATGTCTTTCATGTATTCACAATACCCTGTGGAACAAGGAAGTCTTTTATTCCCGGTTTTTCTTGTGGGGACAAGAAACCAGAAAGGCTATGGTGTGGATTCATAAGAAAACATAGGTGTTTGGACACTGCATCACCTAATGTGGGCACATCCAAACTACCTGCCACTAGTGAGTTAGGCTTACCGGCATCTCCATTTGTGCAGGTTTTTGACAGTGGCATGAAACAAACATGTTGAAGGCAAGGCAGAGCTTCCTTTCCTTTTCCTCCTGCTCTCCTTCACTTCCACAAACCAGAATTGAGCCTTAAATACGGTACTATTGAATAAAGTGGACAGTCCTTCCAGTCCATCTTTCAAAAGGAAGGAATGAGGGTTGTTCAGTTTTGAAGAAAAGACTTGGCTTCCCAACTTCAGTAGTGGGTTGAGCCCTGGGAAAAGCTCCTGGGGGATCTGAGCAAGTGTATGTCTGGGTGGAGTTCTCATCAGCATGTCACCTGCTATGCTGAGATGCTGCCTCCCTGCGAACAAGGACATTTCAACTTTGTATTTGTGGATTCTCTTCACACCTTTTGTCTCTTGTGTTTATTTTGACTAGAAACTCCTTCATGGGCACTGGCCTCTGTGGCATGTGTGCATAGCACAGTATGCCTCTGAGGTGATTTGGATGCTGTAAGTACACATCGCCAATGCAAACAGTACAAATAATGTTACATATTCTTTCAAAGTGTTGAAATACATGAATTATCCAGGATGACACATCACCTGTTTAACCTTTTGTCTTTCTAAAAAAGACAAATCAAGATCAACATGGGGGTTTTTTGTATGGGGAGCCTTGAACAGGAATGACAGTCCCAAATCTTGTAACAGGCTTCCCCAGGACAGAATTTCTTACCTCTTTCAGAGCTGCTGCTGATTTTGTGTGGTGCTGCACTACACTCTCAGAAGTCAGGGGTGTTAAAATCAATCCCTTCTCCATTCTGTTTGTCAATTAAAAATCTCCTCTCACCTTTGTGAATTCAGGGGTTAATCCCTTCTTTCATCTGGCACTCACTTCCCTGGGCAGCATCTGGCTCCTGTGGCCATAGCAGCCTGGACACCCCCATCCCAGGGAGCCCCAACCCCAATGCAGCCCCTCACCTGTGCACAAACTTCTCTGGTTTGACTGCACAAATTGGCTTGCAGGACGAAGACCTCAGTGCACAGCCTGAAAAGTCATTTCAGCCCGAAAAGGGCTGGAGTAATACGGTAATGTAAAGTAATACCTAAACAAACCCACAAAACCTAGAAGGGAAGAGATTTAAGTTCTGTAATTGCCCTAAGCTTTGCTAATTTTGAGACCACCAGCTGCGATAAAGGAAATTGATTTCATCAGTTGTCAGTCATCCTCCTTTTATTAATGATCAGAAGTTCACATCTCCTCCAGGCAGGACAAAGTCCTGCTCTGCTCTGCTCCTCTCTGCCATGCTGAAAGCTTTGGTTATAACGAACACTTGCATGTTACACAGGGAGTTTTCTCTTTCCCTGGTGATTTCTCTTTGCTGGGATCATGCTGAGAAGAGTCCTTGTCCTGACAACATCACTTGGAAGTTTCTTGTCAGGCTTGTTCCTTCATCCATTTGCTTATTAACTAATATATCTGACTTCTAGGGCAGAATTGTCTGTGCTGTGGCTAAACTAGTTTCTGTTAAGTACAGCTAGGCAGCTACATTACCCTGAGAGGGTGTTGCTAAGTATAATGGACAGTACAGAGATGCAGGACCATGCTGACTGCTTCTTTCAATTTTACATGAATTGAAAGTAGCCATACAGCTAGTTAAATGTTTTGTTTGACAATACAGCAGGAAATGTTCCTCTCCACCTCTCCATTACTCTAGTGCAAAACTAACTCTTAAAAAAACTGTTGAAAGATGGAATTTTATCAGAAAGGAACTTGTTTGTTAGGGTTTCAGTTTCAGATAGATGTGCATTGACAAGCCTTGGTACTGCTCTTGGAAAAATGAGAGAGCTCTTAAAAATAATCAAAAAAGAATGAAAAGGAAAACCAGAACAGGCATGTCCTCCTCCCTCTTCATTCTAAGCAAATGGTTCTGGCAATGCTTTTTCAGCAGTGCTGACTGGGTCTGTACTGAAGAAAAAGAGGTACCAAACTTTCAAATGGTCAGCACTGAACTTTATTCTCACTAGAAATGGATCATTTTGAAATTTATTGAAGAAACATTGTGAAAAAAACATAAAATGTTTTGGGGTCAGATGAGTGGTTTTGCTTAAACGTTGACTTTTGTTTTGCATCTTTCTGTCTATTGTATTCAGTCTTGTCCATCTAGGTTTAGATATCTGCAGTAGGGCACATGAACCCCACCCCTGCAGAATGACAGAAGAACTGGTACTGTGGTATACAAGGCTGCATTTAATCAGTGTTCCCATCTTTATTTATTTATTTATTCATGCATCTTTAGTGCTTCAAGCAAAACTGCTGTGGACTCTGGCATGGGAGAATGACAGGAGGGGAATGAAAGTATAAAGTGGGGCCTTGGGATCGAGACTGACTGTGTAGTAACATTTGTTAATTTTGCATGTTAATTAGACTTGTGAATGATGACATGAGAACTTCACTACCTTATGAAGTATTCAGCTGTGAAAAACTTATCTTCTAATCATAAAGTTCCAGTGTCTTGGAGAATCTCTAAATCTTTTAAAGTCTCATTTGCATCATGGCTGTTGGAGCAGAAATGTAACCTTTATGAAAAAAATATATGAGCGAAATGGATAATATGCTCCAGAAGTGGTAAACAGAATGGGGAACTAGTGAGCTGGGGTAGAAGAGATGAGGGTTAGTAGGTGGAAAGGAAATTTTGCAGAAGGATAGTAGGAGTGGAAGATGGCAGAGAGAAGACTTGTAATGGGAGGAATTAGAAGGAAGGCATCTGGGTGCAAAACCTCACTGGAGCCCAGCCTTGAAGGAGAGCTGGGTCTACAGAAAACACCTACACCCTCAAAGGGTGAAGGAGGTTGTGCACAAGCTTGAGTCTTGTGTTCTCTGCAGCAGCAAACGTGCCTCAAAGGGGAATTGAGGGCTGCACTTTACGATGGGCAGAAAGCCGTTTCAGAAAGCCCATGTAGTGAGTGCTGTGCAGTGCCAGGAAGAGTGTTGTGGCAAGAATGAGAACATTGCTTGTTGTACTTTCTCATCACTCTGTGACCTTGATATGTTTTATTATTTTAAACACCTAAATGTGTTATTTAAAACCTCTTATAATTACTCAGTTCTCTAGAGGCATACTTACAACTTTTGCATAACAGTCCTGGGTAGATCCTGAAGCAATTATTGAGGAAATCTTGTGAAATACTATATTGTAGAAGCACTCTATAGGTTAGTTATAGCATAACAAATATGGAAATGTACATAACTTGCTAACTTACTGCCTATTCATGCCTGCAGTGGGAAATGGCAGTTCCTAAGCAACAATACAAGTGACAGTATTGCAGTCCCTCTCAGAACTGTCTTGCTCCACAGTCACTACTGTGCATTGCTCTTGACCTGAGGCAACGTCTAGCAGTACTGGAGTACAACTGGGATGCAGACAGTCAGAGGTCAAGGAACAGAAATGTCAATCATTACCATTGCTGGATGACTCTCTGCATTGAATTTATTAGCTTTTTAGATACAGATGAAACAGCTACAGCTTGAGTTAGATGTGCTAAAAAGTAATAAACCAAAAATTGCAAGCCATTTCCAGCCTTTTTTGTTTTCACCTCCACTTTGGAATATGTGCATAATTTCCTCTCTCTATAAAGTTCCTGTGGGACTTCTCTCTGTACTGTGTATTTTAAAGGTTTTTCTTTGTTCTGTTGTAAAAACTTGAAGTGGTACGAAGCAAGTACAGCATGTGAGTGTAGGCAGCTTGCTGTGACTTTACCTCTCTGGAAGTGCCACCTCTTGCAGTCAAGAAGCCCAGTGTCCATTTGAAGACTGTCTGCAGGGTAAAGCAGATACTTTTAGAGGCACTCTGCAGCAGTGAACTGTTTGTTGCCAGTTTATCTCTGTGTTTAAACAATAATCAAGCTCTTCCGCTCTCAGTTGGTGATTCACAGTAATTTTGTCCTATGCAGGCTCTAGATTAGATGAAGGCAGCTGCATACGTTTGATCAGACTCTCACATCAGCTGAATTCTGACAGGCTGGCACTGTCCTGTTTTAGCACTGTCCTTCATGCATACAAATATTCTGGCATGAGGATTTCCTAAACTACATGTCTGAGGCTGACCAGCATGGGAACCCTGCTACTGCAGAGGAGTAGTGCCTTGCCTACGAGGTTCAGGCTATTTTGTTTCCCATTTAAGTTACTGCGCTGGAAATGCGATACATCCAGTTAATCTTCAACAGGCGATCTCAGACGTTATAGATCCACTTATACCTTGTGATGAATTACTTCAGTGTCTGGCAAATATTAAATAACATTTTTTTGTTGACATGGAAGTGTGACCTGCAGGCTGCAGCTGGTCCCAGTGTTTGGTGCTGTTTGTGTGCTGCCGTCTGGCTCTTCCTCCCTCTGTTCTCTTGCTATTGAGACGCAGCTGGTTTACGTCCATCACAATCAATGGAAGGACATTTCCGAGCTGGTAATTGCTGAGAGGATCCGGTGCTGATAGCTTCTAGAGCTGCCAATCCAGGGAGCAGCTTTTGGCTCCCGCTGTGTACAGTATGTCTGCAGTTTGACCATTTATCTCACTTTACATACTTGAACTGAAAGAAAGGTTTGTGCAAGCACTTGCTGCTCATTCCCTGGCATGTCTTTCTCCGCCTCGTCCCCTCCCTCCCTCTCTTGTGTGTTATCAGCTATTGCAACAGTACTAAAATGTGTCAAATAAGGTGAATGCTGTTGTCTAGTTCTGAAGTAATGCTTCACAGCAACTCCATTCAAAATGTGACTTTGAAAAAATCACTGGTTCACAATTACAGGAAAAGAAATACAATTATACTGGCTACACTCTGAGTGTCGTAGGCCCAAACTATCAAACTTTGGTCTCTAAATGCAGCTGCAGAAAATTTGTTTAGGCTTTTTCATAGATGTTTCTAAGCTTAAAAGCTGGTGAAGTCTGTTAAGGAGATACAGAAGGTGGAAGAACGGTGAAATCAGTCTGCTGCTGTAGGTGATTGAATGACTTCATTTAAGATATCAGATGATAAAAATATTGAGTGGAATCCGGTCTGCAAAATCCTCCTTATGCTGGGATTTAGGCTTCTAAAAGCCACTCAATTTCCAGTCTTGCTTAATCCTGTAGGCATCTAAATTCACTAAGCCACTAAGCCTCACTATCTAGTTGAAAGCTCCTTTGGTTCCTGGTTTTATTCACCTGCAAATGCTCAGATTGCTGTTGCTAGGAAATGGGTGTCTGTCTGTCACCTAAGCAGTTTGGGATTCAAGCTGAGGGGAACAGGAATTCAAATACTGCCCAAGCCCCTTGGAACAGAAAATGCAAAATGAGTTTTCATCAAACCAATGATTACTTTCATTTGACATAGTGACACTGACCATGTGTTGCGTGTTAGCTGAGTGTCTAGCATGCTGACAGAAGAAGGAAGATGCTGGGTGGTTAGCACACTGACAGAAAACTGACAACAGAACAGAAATGCTATGTAGCATCTTTCCCCCAAAGAGTGTGTGGACCCCTTAGAGGTCTTAGAGGAGCCTAGCTGGACCCAGCTAACTGCAGTGTGCACCCCCTTTATATTAAAGTATCAATGGATAAACAAGAAAAACTGCCTTGGGAGCAGGGATCAGAATTCAATTTCTCAATTTTTTTTTATCAAGCTACACAGAAATTGTTTTGAAGAAAGCTCCTAAAATAAAAATGTTACCCTTTTGCTTTGCCTTGCCTTACCTTCTCTCCCTTCCCTTTCCTTCCTTCTTCTCATTCTCTGTCCTGTTCATTCCCTTTGTTTAATCTGTTTTAACTTTAACTGGTTACTACTCTCCATCAGAAATTTCAGGCCCCTGCTCTCTCCTCTGCTGCTCAGTGTGTGCATATTTGTACAGGAAGGAATGCTGTCTTCCTGCTTTGGCATCTTCTTTGTTTAGCTCACCTGTTGGTCAAGACTGTTCACATCCGTTTGCTTCTCAGGCTCCATGGAGACTGCATATAAATCCAAAGTGAGGTGACAAAGACATCATAAAAAGGTGTGTTTGATTCAAGACAGATATTGAGAAATATCTGATATGTAGCCACTAGGTGAGTGGAAGTAAACATCCTCCCAGCTCTATGGGATAAAGGAAGTTCACAATAATCTCTCTTGTTTCTTATCTCATGCCTTCAGTGAGGTGTCACCAGATGGCAAGAACCGTGGTGAACCCCCCCACACTATTTTTCTCCTCACCATTTTCATCATTGGTCTATCATATCAGATCTGTACTAGGTGTAGGATGGAGAACATCGCTTTTTTCTTTACAAAATAGTGAGATGAAATAACTACTGCACTGACCTACAAAAGCCTTGGTCTATGTATGCCAGACTCCTCCATCTGGCTGTGTTCTGGTACACATATAAATAGTGTGGCATGGTATTCGGAGGAAGGAAAAACAGGATGTCAGGCAGTTCCCCTCTCATATACTCCATGCCTGGGTGTGCACAGCTCAGCTTTGCAAGGATGAGCCCCAGAAGGAAGGAGATCAGCTCAGTGCTTTGTCTGGTCAGGCTGTGGAAATCCATTCCTGATTCAGTTCCTTGCATATGGACAAAAAGAAAAAAATATTTTGGAATTACTTTCTGGCTCAAAACTGCTTAGTTACTGAAATGAGACTGAACAATACAGAAGGTTATTGGTGATTAATTTGACAACTGACAGAAATACTTCTGTGGGGCTATTGATTTCTCATTATTATTCAATTTATGTATTAAAAATCTATCCTAAAGCATATTCTTAAAGGGAAAGCTCTTCAGAACAACAGTACAAAATGTATGCAAAAACCTTTCGTGTTGACGTGTTAGCAGTGTCCGGCAGCTTTTTATGGCTGCAGATGACTACAAATAGAGCATGACAGAGCAAATCATGCCACAGCAGAATATCAATGATAGCTAAACTGGTAAGCGATAAGGCACATAGATAACTGATAAAAATGCTTGCCTTTTAAAAAAATATTGGAAATGTTGTGCTTTATTCTTATTTTCAATAGGAGGGAAAAGACTGGAATTCAAGGACCTTCAGTAAAATCTAGGACAGCCTTGTTCCACAGCTTTGTTGAATTTTTATAGAAATTTTCTGTTTTCCTAAAGTTTTATAGCTGTAGGTGTTTGAGTAGAGAAAACATCACAGGGAGAAGGCTTCCAGGATTTCCTAATGTCTAGGATTTACCTGAGGGAACAGAAATGTTTGCTTTTATTTGCAAGATATGAAAAATATTAACTGAATATAAATTTTGAAAAAAAAAAATGCTAGGGTTCATTCACAAGAAAGATTTTAAAAATAGATTTTTAAAAGAGACAGATATCATTCAAGGTTTAAATACTCCTAAACTGCAATGCAGTTCCACAGAATTTACTGTAGCCAATACTGTCCTTAAGAGAATCATTGTGCGTGTGTTCTTACCCTAAACCAAACACCTACACCTACACCACTTAGACACACACAGGTCTATGGGGCTGGATGAGATCCACCCAAGGGTACTGAGGGAGCTGGTGGATGTGTTCACCAAGCCACTTGCCATCATTTATCAGCAGTCCTGGCTAACTGGGGAGATCCCAGTTGACTGGAGGTTAACAAATGTGTTGCCCATCTACAAGAAGGGCTAGAAGGAGGATGTGGGGAACTATGGGCCTGTCACTCTGACCTCAGTGCCAGGGAAGGTTATGGAGCAGATCATCTTGAGTGCTATCCTGTGGCATGTACAGGACAACCAGATGATCAGGCCCAGTCAGCATGGGCTTATGAAAGGTAGATCCTGCTTGACTAACCTGATCTCC
Source organism: Strix aluco (assembly GCF_031877795.1). NCBI lineage: Eukaryota > Metazoa > Chordata > Aves > Strigiformes > Strigidae > Strix > Strix aluco. The sequence continues at coordinate 89,933,441 of NC_133932.1, read as the reverse complement.
TTCTATGACAAGCTGACCTGCTTAGTGGATGAGGGAAAGGCTGTGGATGTTGTTTGCCTAGGCTATAGTAAGACCTTTGACACTGTCTCCCACAGCATTCTCCTGGCAAAACTGGCTGCTCGTGGCCTGGATGGGTGTACTCTTCACTGGGTAAAACACTGGCTGGATGGCTGGACCCAAAGAGCTGTGGTGAACAGAGTTAAATCCAGTTGGCGGCCGGTTACAAGTGGTGATCCCCAGGACTCAGTGTTGGAGCCAGTTCTGTTTAGCATATTTATCAGTGATCTGGACAAGGGGATCAAGTGCACCCTCAGTAAGTTTGCAGATGACACCAAGTCGTCTTGGGAGTGTTGATCTGCTTGAGGGTAGAAAGGCTCTACAGAGGGATCTGGACAGGCTGGAGTGATGGGCTGAGGACAATTGTATGAGGTTCAACAAGGCTAAGTGCCGGGTCCTGCACCTGGGTCACAACAAACCCATGCAACACTACAGGCTTGGGGAAGAGTGGCTGGAGAGCTGTCTGGTGGAAAAGGATCCGGGGATGTTGGTCAAGAGCCGTCTGAATATGAGCCATCAGTGTGCCTAGGTGTTGGAGAAGGCCAATAGCATCCTGGCCTGTATCAGAAATGGTGTGGCCAGCAGGACTAGGGAATTGATTCTCCGCCTGTATGCAGCACTGGTGATGCCACACCTCGAATACTGTGTTCAGTTTTGGGCCCCTCACTACAAGATATTGAGGTGCTGGAGTGTGCCCAAAGAAGGACAGTGAAGCTGGTGAAGGGCCTGGAGAACAAGTCTTATAAGGACTGGCTGAGGAAACTTCTTTAGCCTGGAGAAAATGAGACTGAAGGGACACCTTCTCGCTCTCTACAACTACCTGAAAGGAGGTTGTAGTGAGATGAGTGTCAGCCTCTAGTCCCAAGTAACAAGAGATAAGACAAGAGGAAATGGCTTCAGGTTGCACCAGGGGAGGTTTAGATTTGATATTAGGAAAAATTTCTTCACCAAAAGTGTTGTTAAGCATTGGAACGGGCTGCTCAGGGGTTGAGTCACCATCCCTGGAGGTATTTAGAAGATGTGTAGAAGTGGTGCTTAGGGACATGTTTTCAGTGGACTTGGAAATGCTAGCTTAATGGTTGGACTTGATCTTATAGGTCTTTTCCAACCTAAATGATTCTATGATTCTATGATTCTAAATAATTCACAAATAAGAGTGTGATGTATTTGTCTGTAGGTTAAAAGAATAAACCCCCTAAATGACAACATATTCAGAAAACTGCAATAATGACAAAGGAACTGTAGGAACTGATCTTTCCATTTGCACCAAAGAACAGCAGGTGGATTGTGTTGTGTTTGTGTGTGGCAGCTACCCTTTTTGAGCTCCTTGTGGGGAAAAAAAAAAAGAGCAGCTTATTCATAAAACTGTGCATTTCATTTTTATGCCCTGGGCTAAACAGTGGAATTGTATATCAAACACCAGGTGTCTATCGCATTGCAGCCTTGAGGCCTAAATCCAAATATTTGAATATTGCATGAAGGTTGGGATGTGAATATGACTGAAGCTTCTTTGGCCTTAGTGAATGAACACATAAGGCAAACCAGAGAATAGACTGTGCCACTCATCATGCAAGGCTGAATCACACAAAGATACTCAAAATGATAAATGACATCTTCAGAACTAACTTGAACCACTAATTCTGTAGCAGATAAAGAGGACAAAAGGGAAATAGTCACAGATGAATGCAGGATTCAGGTTTGCCAAATTCAATTGACAATCACAACATTCCTTGGCAATGACTTTCTGTGTTAAGTAAATAGTGCATGTACTGCACACTGTGGACATCAAGAAATTTGTATATTTGTTTATATATATATATATGTAAAACCATCAAAAGGCAAAGGTCTTTTTATACCAGTTTTCTCTCTCCTGTAAATATATGAATACACTTGTTACATAGACCTCTCCGTCATAAATTAATAACCACTATTTCTCATGCTGTTGTATCGGGGGTGAAGATGAAGAAGGCTAAGGTCCTTCAGGACTCCATTAGCTCCTCTGCCACCACTGCCACACATCACCCAGTCCTTGGGAGTTCTGTGACCCTACAGCTTCCCTCTCCCTAAGAAATACTGTAGCATAGATCAGCTACCTGCCACTGATTTTCCCACCATGTTTCAAGTCATGATTTTGGAGCAAACCCTGTCATCTGATACAGCGACTGTCACTTGTCACTTGACACAGGTGGTGGTCCATCCACTCCTCCAGTTCCCATCATCCTATCATCTTGTTCAGAAGTTAAATGTGCAGTAAATTAGTTTCTTGGAGACTTACCAAGATTTTCTTGACAGATACGCCTCAGAGAAAGTTGGGTGTCCACATGCTGGGAAGAAAATTGGATTATGTTCTCTTCAACTTCCATCTTTCTTGAATCAGGAAATATGCCTTCTCTTCTAAAACAAGCAAAAATTATAAGGTTCTTGGTCAAGTTTCGTGAGTTTCTGCAAATAGGTTTCATGTTTTGTTTGACCTGTTCATGCATTTGCAGCTACACCCGCAGTACAAAGTGGCTGCTTCCTTCATACTCCTGTTGTATAAGAAAATAAGCTGTTGCTGAAGATGGTTTCTGAGCCTGTACTAAGAATGGTTTGTCTTATATACATAAGTTTCAGCATTAATTCATACTAATAGTTTTGCAAGCTTCTTTACTGTCCATTGTCAACAACGTCTCTTGCATAAAATTTGATTTTAAAATACAGTGTGTACTATATACTTCATAGTTTATCATAACACTTTACATTCTTCCTACACTGTATGGCTACTTTTCTTGTTTAATATGTCAGAAAAAGCTGAAAAAGTACTTTCTAGCCTACCCGAGCAGTACTTTGAACCCCAAGTTTAAGTGCTTTGACTCACATCTCTGAAGTGTGAGCAGAGAAATAGAAAACGCTACCTGGGAGGTACATTCGGTTTGCAAAATTCTTTAAAACTCAACCAGTGAGAAAAAGCTGATTCTCTGGTTACTGCATTCACCAGATACTCTTGCACTGCACTGGGTTTTGTTGCACTGTCTGAAAATGATTTAAATGGAGAAAGACAAATCCACATTTCAAATGTTTTTATTGTTTAATATGAAGAACCAGCTCTGAGCCTCCAGAATTCCCCATTCAACATATTTAATGTTCACACAAGGCTGTATTCTGATCTTATTATTCATACCAAGCAGTGAAATGTCTGACTGTTCCCTTTGCCTTTTTTTCACTTTGGTTAGTAGGTCCAAAAAATAGTTTCCTGATCAGAGGTTTGAGAAATAAGATTTTTACATTAAAAATATATTACAGATGCTCATGGGTTTTTTTACTCAACTTTCTTTTTTTCATTTTCTTTCATTTTCTTCCATTTTTCCCCACAAAATTGGCCTCATAAACGTAATCCTTAAAACCAAAAGTTATATTACTTACAGTCAGACAACTTTGCTGAAAACAGAACATAAAGTGTCATAAACTATTTCATTTGTTATGCCCTGAAATATAGCATCTTGCTTGACTAAAAGAAATCATTAACACCATGAGTTCATAAATAACTTGAATAACATATTTTCTGAGAGTATTTTTGATACAGTCCAGTCAGGCTGAATTCAAAACATTCCTATAGCTCTAAAAATATACATACTCATGGTTTCTCCTGTTACAGATTGGTTATTACACTTGATACTAAAGTCTACACACTAGCAGCTCCAACATGGAATTTTCTAACACATTTGTTTTTCTTTGATTCAGATTTAGTCACAATAACGCTGGTTAATAACTGCCTAGTTGTGCTTGCTCTCTAAAATACATAGAACATTTGCTGTCCTGTGATATGATAACCAAAAAAAAAACACCAAACCCAAAAAAACCCCCCCAAACTAACACTCATTAACTCTGATGGTGATGGGATTAGACTGTGTAATTCAGTGAACTCTTCCTGAATATGCTTCTCTACATTTTGGAGGTTCAAATCCATTTTTCTCTTTGCTACTGAGTTCTGTTTCATTCAACCTAACTGCATGCCTATTTCCAGTAAACTTCCTTCAGAATTATAAGAGCTGTAATTTACATTATTTAATTTTGGAAAGAAAAATCAAACAAATATAGGTGTGAAAGTGTATCTTGACTTTTTTTTTTTTTTTTTTTTCCCCAGCGTCTTTGAAATATCAGAATAATTTTCTGCTTGCAAGCAGCATGGATGAATACAGTTAGAGCCTACCTCTCTTAAAAGTGTTTTCAACTTGTTCAATGTAATAGCTTCACACTGTGAGTTCTTAAGTGGCAAACTAATGGGTAGATTAATATTTTCATTAAGATATTTCTGGTTTTCTTCTAAGAGCACTGAAAACTTTGTGATCTGAAAAAAAAAAAAAAGAGGAAAGTGTTTGTGGATCTTTGGTCACAGGAAGAAGCCTAGGAACTTCCAATTCAGCTCCCATTAAATAAATTCAGTGAGCATGAAAGCTTTAATTGGGTATTTAGCCAAAGGATAGCCCATGTTTAAATGGTACAGTGTACAGCCATTTCAATAAAATTCAAAGTCACTAGCTGGAGAATAATGGACACTTTAAGCTTTTTGAAAGTGAATTGGTCACTCCTGAGTGAAAATGGTTTGCAAGCTGTTCCAATGGCAGTGGAAATTATAAACCTACTGTGTTATAAATGTGTTTCCTACATCTCTGTTCCCTTACAGTTGTTATACCTAGTGAAACACAGAAAAAACAATAACTAGCAATTTGCACTGAGAGTTCAACAAACTTATAAACAACCTGGGATCCTTTTCTGCATCCCCTCTGGAAAAAGATGCAGCCTGTGGTGTGTCTGATTTTGGAGTTTGAACACATTTGTTAGGTGGATAGGAAGCACAAACCAAATAGTCAGGTTAACAGAGTAGAAGGTTGTCCAGGACAATGTCGAGTCAAGTTTTGAATACCTCCAAGGAAACTCCACAACCTCTCCGGACCACCTGTTACAGTGTTTGACCAGCTTCACAGTAAAAAAGATTTTTCTTGCTTTCAGATGGAATTTCAGGTGTTTTAACCTGTGCCCATGGACACTTGTCCTATCACTGGGCACTATTGAAAAGACTCTGGCTGCCTCTTCTTCATCAGTATATCAGTGTATATTTTTATCATATTGGTAAGATCCACTTGATCTTTCTCTTCTCCAAGTTGAAGAGTCCCAGCTCTCTCAGGCAGAATTTATATGAAATATGCTTCTATCCTTAATGATCTTCATGGCCCTTTGCTGAACTAGCTCAAGCATGTCCATATCTTTCTTGTACTGGGGATCCCAGAACTGGACACAGTGCTGCAGACGCAACCTCACTAGTAGGGAAGAAGGATGATCTCCCTTGACCTGCTGGCAATGCTCTTTCTGCTGCAGCCCGGGAAGATGTCTGTCTCCTTTGTTGCAAGAACACATTGCTAGCTTATGGTCAGTTTGGTGTCCCTGAGGACCCTGAGATTCCCAGAAAAGCTGCTTTCCAGTCAGTTGGTCTTCAGTGTGTACTATTGCCTGGGGTTATTCCTCTCCAGATGTAGGACTTTGCATTTCCCTTTATTGAACTTCATGAGACTCTTTTCTGAGCATTTCTTCAGTCTGTCAAGATCTCTCTGAATGGCAGCACACCCATCTTGTGTGTCAGTCACTCACCTCATTTATTTTTTTTTAAACTTGTGAACTCTTTGAGGGTGTGCTCTGTCCCAGTATCAGGTCATTAATGAAGAGATTGAACAATATTTGCCCTAGTATTCACAACAGGTCAAGCATAAGAATGTTGTGGGAGGCAGTGTAAAAGCCTTACCGCAGTTGAGGTAATGTAGTGGGTTGACCCTGGTTGGACACCACATGCCCACCAAACCCACTCTTATCTCTCCCTTCCTCAGCTGGACAGGGGAGAGAAAATTTAATGAAAGGCTTGTGGGTTGAGATAGGGACAGGGAGAGATCATTCACCAATTAGTCACAGGCAAAATCAGACCTGACTTGGGGAAAATGAATTTCATTTATTACCAGTCAAATCAGAAGAGGATAATGAGAGAATAAAAACTAAATCTTAAAAAAACCTTCCCTCACTCCTCCCTTCCTCCCAGGCTTAACTTTACTAAATGTTACTCTTATTTGATGGAATTTGTATTTTGTTTATTATGAAATGTTAATTTTGTTTAACAGAGTACTTCTGTCTCCTTCCAAAACTGCTCAGATTCACTGGTTAAGGTCCTCAATTATCTTTCCTTAGGGAAAAAATGCTATTTACATAGACCTTAGTAGTCTCCTTACCATCAAAATGTTTACTTTATTTTCACTGAAAAAAACTTGTTACCAAATACAAGCCAGATGGTGGCTTATTTTCCAAAAGATAACATTTAATATAGACAAACATGCTGTTATGTCTCCGAGGGTAGAAAAATATTTGATGTCAATGATATCTCTCAAAAAATTTACTTTGCAGAGACCATATTATCTTTTTCTACATTTATTGATCATTCTGTGTCTATACAAGTGAATGTCTATCTTTTCTCTCCACAGTGGTTCTTTTTTTGTCTTCTTTACTTACTGTCTGATTTGTAGAGAAATTAATTTTTCTCTGATTTTGCACAAAGGGAACTTCACAATGGCTAGTCTAGAAACTTAGGTTTGATCATGTGCTGTTGTGATTTTACGTTATTTTTAACACTGAACAGGTGAGACCTTCCTCTCATAGTGTAATGAATGATGTTGCTTTCCAAATACATGATTTGCACCCAATGTATAAATTCCTGTTATGGGTATAAACCCAGCTTTGAAAGATGCCTGAGTTTTATCTGTTTTGTTTCTTCAGCTTGGACTTTTCTTACAGTGTTGGTGGTGTTGTCTCTGACTGTGCATCTGTCCAGCTTAAAATTTATGATATTCTACTTGCTTTCATGATCTACTAATGTTCTGCAGTGACATAAGCAAATACTCCACCTAAGAAAGGCAACTTGAGGTAGTGCTTGTGTTGTCATCTTCCTTGTCTAAGCAACAAATGTTCTGCTGGCATTTGGACAGTTTTGCAAAATAACGTGCTCCACTGAAACCCTAGCTTTCCTGTAAAGGGGCAGGGTTTTCTGGGTTTATTGGTCAGCATGTGTTTAGCAAGTTGTGTTTTAGACAGATAGGTAAACTCAAGGATCTCAAAAGTAACAGTGACATATGACAAGTGGACATGGTCTTCTTCAGAGAGGCTAAAGCTGAACAGTGTGGATATTTGCTACTTGCGTAATTTGTACCATTTGACATTAGGCATAGGCATCACTCTCTGGGAATAATATATTCAACAATGTTGTTTATTAATCTACCATATGAGCTGATAAAGAGCTGGCAGCCTTCAGGCTCAACTCCCCACCAATCCACTTGGTAGCCTATCAGCAAGGCAAGTGAAAGGATGGGAACTAAGAGTCAGATTTTGGATGGAAACTTTCAGAATCAGCAGATTCTGAAACCCACGTGTGCTTCTTCACAACTTTGTCAGCCTCATAATTTCTGAGAAATATTTCACTTCTGATTAATCACCTGTCTCCATCCAAAGAAGTTGCATTGGAAGACTTCTAAGTCATATGTATGGCTATACTTTCCAAGTGGCCTACACATGCAACAGGATTTTGTTAAGGCAAGGTTTTCTACATAGAGTAAAAGTCAATTTCTATCTCACAGAGATGGCAAGAGACTGTTGATATGAGAGATTAAACCAGACAAAGTGAAAGAAGATGAACAATCACACAGTATTATTTATCGTATGAAACTGTGGTATGAGTCTATCAGCCTACCAGGGGACTGCCTATGGATTTTTGGACATATTTAGAATTAATTGTTTTGGTTTTTCATTTTGAAGTTATATTTTCATTTAAAGTGGTGACCTAAATTAAACAAAGAAAACAAGAAAAAGATAAAAAAGTTAAAAAGTGGATGGGAAGTTATCTAAATGACAAATTAAATAATATCTTTCATTGGGAATTGAAGTATTTTATATTGGCCCAAAAATCTTCATTCAAAAACCTGGTTGGTTATTTTGCAAAAATGTTTTAATTTGATTATTTTGTTCTTTTGGAGCTATTCTCACTTGCCCATTCTCTGTTCTTTTTTGTTATTCTACTGCACAAAAATATGAATATTCATACAGTTATTTTCTGAGATGACTGTTACTGCTCTGCGTATGTTCCAGTCCTAACCATAAAAAGCTGAGATTGCAGCTTTCACTAGGAAAATACTAGTACTAAAAAAGAGTAGCAAGAAGCACTTTTTTTTTTAATTATTATGTGAAGCCATTGAGAAAAAACTGAAAGCTATTGAGACAAAATAAAAATATCCAGCAATTATGACCAATTCTTCATCTCTTACTTGATACTAGATTTTCTTAAAGATGCCTTCTTTTTCAGTACAATTCATATTGATAACTCCCTCCTTTGGATACCAAAATTGTTAACAAAGGATATACTACTCAATTCCAATTCCAGATATCAAAGCTTTTGTTGTTTCTCTTTCCAACCTGAAGAAAGTTTTCTATACCTAAAGGCTTGTCTAATTCTTCTACCCACATCAGTTAATCAAATAATAGATATTACCTCTGCCTGCAAATATTGTCCTACCATATTTTTTTTTAATTATTATTACAGCAAAATACTACTTTAGAGAGACATTTTCTAGACAGCATTTTGGAAGCCTCTTTCTCCATTGACTATAGGGGAATGCTAGGAACACTGGTCTCCTAATTCAGGCACTTCATTATGTAATTTGAGACTAATCTGTACAAGATATCTACTTAAATCTTGATCCTTGCTGCCTCAGCAGGTGACCATCTATCTATTCAAGCAACTCTAAAGATTTCTACATCACATGGTCAGGATGTCAATACAGAAAAATTCACACCATCAAAGTCAGAACACATCACTGATTTCATTTCAGGTTTTAGACATATAGCTTTTAGATTGCAGAATTTCCTTCCACAGAAAGAATTCCAAATGCTTGAACTTTATCTAAGGGGTCCTTGTTGCCAGAGACCCTAGTGGAAGGATGCCTCAGCCTCTGGGGACCTGCAGTCTCACAGCATTGTGTTGCAGCTTCCAGGCGCACATTCCATTCAAAAAAGGGTGAAATCAGGGAATGTCGTCCAACGTGCACCCTGTGTGATTTGTCATAGTCACCAAGAAATCACTTTCTTGTGATATTTTGGGCAGACTCTCTTGAAGCATGTAAAAAAACCACTGTTCCTCCATGACCTAAAATTGCCTCTGGCAATGCTGGAAAACCATCTGTGCAATCTTTCAGGGTCTCTGTGTGGTTCTGCTTTTTCTCGTACTGGTGCCTGTCTGAATGCTCAGCGAAGTCCAAAGAAACTGTAAAAGGAAAGGCTGCAGAACTTAACAGGAAAGGTGAAACAATGGCACAGATAAGCACTTCAGGTTCCCAGCTTCAAAGGAGTTCAGATAACAATGACTAGGCCATCAAGTGATGGGAAGCATTTGCCTGTCTGGCTCCATCTTTTCTGGGATCAAAAGACATGGAAAAACCTCAAAGACCCTTGAAAAGGGAGGGGACTCAGGAGAGTGCCCAGATTGTGTCAGTTAAAAAAGGCTGGTGGGCTCCCTCCTCCCACATGAAAGGAGGGAGTAGGCCATTTCTTTTGACACAGAAATTGGGAATAAAACAGGCCTTCCTTTTGATAGGGTGGAGAAAACTTGGTAAATAAAGCATGTGGGTAACATAATTGTAAAAAATAATTTTCCCAGTATTGCATTCCTTCTGGCAAAAAACCAAATGCTTTGCTTTCCATTACAAATATTTTCCTTATTAATGTTGAAGATATTCAGGCTCCAGGAAGAGAGCTCTTGCAATGGCCAAAACTAGTTATATCTGTCTCTTATTCATAGCTAAGAGAATGATAAAATATCAAAGGATGTATTTTGGATACTTCTTTAAGAATGAGCTCAATGAAGCCTATCACTTTTGAGGGTGCATTCATAAATGGTTGTTATTGTCTTACACTATGTTTGTCACCCTGTGCATAGTAGTAAGAAGACCATGTAGACCACGTTCAGATAGAATATTTGTTTTTCCCTCAGGAGACTCTTCTGAACACAAATATTTTGGTCGTCAGATCCACGCACCCAGCATGCAGAACAGGTACTGCTTTCCCATGAATGTCTGCAGCCCATGTGCTCTCTGACTGCACTAAAACTATTGATCATGAAAGCATATGAACAAGAACAAAATTATTCACATTGTTAGGAAGCTATCCAGCTCTGTTTGGGCCTGTGGTAGCTATTACAGGAACATGTCACAGGTGTTGCAGTTTTCAGGCATTCAGGTTTTGCTGATAGACTTTTTAGCAATTTTTCACAGACAATCATGATATATCACCCTTCCTTCTCCAGCTCTTGTTTTAACACTTCCCTGTAAAACATTTCTGTAGGAGTTAGTAAACCTGGACTAATTCTGTTGTCAGTGGACAGACACAGGTATCTTCAGAGAATACTCATCATACCTCTGTTAGTTGTTTTTGAAATGAGATGATTCAACCTCGAGAGCTGTGTATGCCTATACATTGACAGGAGAGGGGGAGTCAGTTTACTGAGTGAATTTTTTTATGCTCGATTGCTTGCCAATATGTTGACTTAAATACCTCATATACGAATGTGATATTAGAGATCTGCAAACCTTGAACCACTAGAAACTTTCAAATAGTTGAGTATTTTTAATCTTAAGAAGAAAACACTGAAACCATATATTGTCATCCTGAATAATTAAATGGTAGCTGCAAAGAGCAAAGAAACATATTCTTCCATTAGTGCACTGGGTTAGGAAAATAATGTCTGCCTAACATTGCTATAGGGTGTATTTAGGTTAGATTTGAAGAAAACCAAGTATGATTAAATAAGCGGCCAATGGAGATTATGGGATCTCTGTCCCTGGAAGGTTTTGAGAACTGGATGAACAAACATTCAGGAGCAGTGAGCGTTTGTCATGCATGATTTACCCCACTGCAAGAAGCAGGTGATCTCATCAAGTTCCCTGTGTCCCTGTTTTCTAAGGCTACATCTATACTGATATGTTAAATCTGCCTAGGATCGTTTTCTGACATGATTCCAGCTGGTATAAGGCAACGTATATCTATAGTATTAAATTGCCTTGGCCACCCAAAACAAGGTGGCCAACTCCACCCTATTCAAGATGGACACTGGCCTGTGCCAACTGCCAAATCATGCCCAGAAATTGTTTGGGAAGCTGCTAATTGATGTCAACCATAATTGTGTGGAGACCCTTCTAGCATTTGAACAGTGCAGATGATCAAGACAAATTGTTTGGGAACATTCCCAGGCCCAGTTTAGTTTACTAGTGTAGATATAACCTACAATTCTGTGGCCAAGTCTGTCCACACCCTCATCAAAACCATTGTCAAATTGAAAAATGAAATAAAGCTCAGTGTTCTCTACTCCTGAAAACAATCAGCCTTTTACTACTTGTACTAGCTAGTGAAGATTCTCTGTAGCTCTCACATTTAGACTTCTATCCTTTTTTTCTCAGTAGAGGGCATCCTTAGTTCAGTCACTTCAGTAGTCTGTATCCATACAGTAAAGAGTGGGAGCAAACTTCATAATGCCTCCAAAATAGACTAAAATGGGTAAACACTTGGTACACGTGCATATTTATGAGAAACACTAGGTCTTGTGGAACAATTTGGGCCAGTATTCACTTGAACAGGCTTTCTCCTCTTCACCAAAATAGGCAAAAAAGGGGAAATAGGGACTGGAAGACTAGAAAGCACTTGTTAAAATTTCTTGCTTAAACTTTTTTTGAGTAGAGAAAAAGAGACAGTATGAGCATAAAGTTAAAATAGCATATTTAAGTTCTTGTCAGAAGAAGGAGGGGAGATTTCTCCATTTACTTTAATTAAAGTTCTCCACAAGCTCCTTTTTTCCCCTTAGGTTTGGGAGCTTGGCAAGCTTTATGTTTTTTAAAAAAATCCAGCTTGCTCACTAGGCAAATTTTCCCATGCTTTCAAAGCCGTACTGTTTAGGCAATCAAATGTTAATCCGACCACAGTCTAGCTTTTGCTTTCTTCCCAACAGCTTGATATCTATTGCCATCAATGTTATACCCTCAGATGTAGGGTAGACAGTGATGTCGCTGTCCAGCACATAAGTGGTAACGAACTGCAGCACAAATAATGAATTGATAATATGCATGTGTTCCTCACCCCCAGAGCATGTGCATGGGTAAGCCAGCTGCAAATGATTTATTCTACGTACCAAAGCTATACTAAATCAAGCCAAACAATATTGCCTTTTTTTTTCTTTTTATAAGAGTGAAATATTTCCCACAAAGCTGGTAACCTCTATCTATTAGTTTATAATCTATATAACCCAAATATTTTGCTTTATAACACTCTGCCAGTGGTAAGCATAAAAAAAATTGAAGACAGTCTCTAGGGGACTGTGTTAACTGGAGAGTGAGCATGCAACTGAAATGAAGAAGGCACGTCTAAGAAAAGAGAGAGTATAAAAGTGAAAGTCTAAATAGTTAAGAGATCTCAGCCTTTGAAAAGAGGTTTTTCACCGAGTCCAATCTGTAAAGAGTTACCACCATGAATGTTTTGAAAAGCAGACTGATGTAAAACTTGAATTACAGCCCTTAAATCTACTTGATCTGTACTGGTCGTCATTGGTGGCTTTTACTGATACATTTAATGTTCATCTAGGATTCTTAAAAGTATGGAGGATGCTTAAAAGTATGCATTGTTTCATCTTTTTCTAAGATCTTCATTATAAAGGAGGTTTGCAACCAAACGTGATAAAAAGTGTAACTTTTCATTATTAGAAGCTAAATTTGAATGACAATAATTTAGCTATGATTGGTTTTGATGATAAACTGGAAACAGCATACAGTGATCACTACCACATGTATTTAGACTTGGGTTGGCTAGACTTGTATTCTCCCAGGGAAACTGGGTACATCAACTGGATTTCATTTTTTAAAATTTATATCTCATGGAGAAATTTCCAACTTAGTTTCCAATCTATTTATTCACAAGAATTCTTAGGGTTTCCACTAACCGTTGCAGATGTTCTTTGCTAGCCTGGGTTCTGCAATCTTGGAACAAGCTCTCGGGAGAGAAAAGGCCTATTTTACGGGATCAGGCTGTTTATTCACGCTGAAGTCAAAAGGACTAGCTGTATCATGTTGCAAACAACAGCAAATTATCTGAACAAATAGATTCCTTTTCATTACAAGGATAAATGTGCACGTACACACACATACACACACTGATGGACACACAGGCACATGCACACGTATGCATGAACTGTTTGGGAGTAAATCTCAGAAAGAAAATGAGGGAGGAATGAGGTTAGAAAAAGTTAATTGGAGAAAAATAACCCCCTTGGGTTTTACTCTACTCCTGTCAGAGAGTAATAAAGGGGTTTTGTTTGTTTTGTTTTGTCTTGTTTTTCCCCCAATGAAAACAGATGACTGAGGCCTGATCCTGTTCTCAGCAAAATTATTCTAAAAGCTAGAGTTGGAAGTTGAGCAAAAAGGGGCACTTGTTGGTGCTTGCCCAGAGAGCGGAGCCTGATGGTTTAGCGCCTAAAACAGTAGTGTGACATCAATGTCAGAAAGTTTGGACTTCTTTATTTATGAAAAAGTGTCCATGTCTTTTTAGGTGCAGAAGTTAGATGGATGCAGTGGTAACAAAGGGCCCAGTTTCTCAGAGATTCTTAAGAGCTGCCAGATAAAATTAGGGTTTCATGAAAGGCTGAGAGAGTGCAGACGCTCGTAAATAATGATGCTGTCCTCCTTCCTTCAACAGCGCGGCAGTGGGGCTCTTCTGGCAGCAGGCACAGTGTTAATGTTTTTAATATGCTTTAAAAATTAGTTTTATTTTTTAATAAAACAGTCTTGCATGTTTTGAAAGAGATGTATTTTTTTTAAATGGAGAACGAAGTTATTTTTGTTAAAACAATACAGTCATCTCTTCTTCCTCATCCACAATGTGGGATATCCCCCTTGAAAATTCATAATGAACTGCATAAACCACATAGCCATGAAAGTCCTTGGAGTCACTCTGTCTCCCAGAGGTGCATCTCTGGATGTCAATTGTACCCTAGGTTGCACCTTACTCCATGAGGATGGGAGCAGAGTAGGGGTCACAGTTTGTCACTTGCTGTGTTGTATTGTGCTACTCTGTCCCAGTGGTCAGGGGAAAGCTGGAAGTAAAGAAAGGTGATAAAAAAGTTTCTTTAATCCTTCCTACCAGTCCAGAAATAACCCAAACATTTCTTCTTATAAACGTGAAGATTTCATTTCATTTAAAATAATGACAACATGCATATCTGTGCCAGGCTGCAAAACTAACCGCTGTGTGGTAATATTTTGTGCCCCAGAAAAAAGGTGTTTGCACTGGCCCAGGCATTGTCGCATGCATCAGATGACTCAAAACAGCTCAGTGTAAATGAGAGTCAGGGGAAAATCCCTTTTCAGGTTTGTTTCTTACTCCTTGTCTGCTATAAGAAAAACTATTCCACTGACCTTTTTTAAAATAGATAGAAAAAAGGCAAGCATGAGGACAAATCACCAAAAAAATCACAAGCCCTAAGTGAGCCCATAATATCTCGCTGAAATCACCCTCCTATTTGAAGCAAAAAACCCCAAGCAATTGAAGCAACAACAGCGAGCCTTCCCTTACTCTGGAGTGTTGGTATCCTCCATACTTTTTGCTTTTGTTTCGGAAGGAAATCCACCTTCCAGCCATTCAGCCCCAGAAGCTCCTTGGAACAGGTGGTCTCTAAGCTCCAGGGGGAACCAGCAGGCTGAAAGGGAAAAGCTCCCAATTGCCTCCTACCGTAGCCCAAGAAAATACTTCATTATTTGTGTTTCTTTATTGAAATACAGTCTCTTTTATAGCTGAGGCAATACAGACAGCTGTTCCATTTATTTCAAATGCTCCCTGTTTCTGGGGTAATAATTTAGAGCGGGTAGGTGAACCTCTGAGCAGAGTCTGCTTGACTTCTTAAATAGGGATGAAAACCCAGAGTTTGGATATTGACAGAAACTCTTCTGGTATTTCTCGTTAATTAATTTAAGTTTTCTTATTATTCTTTTCTTTATCTTGCAGCCAGATAGTCTTCCCGCAGGAACCGAGGAAAAATAATAAAACAATTTGTAAAAGCCTGCCTCAAAACTAAATCTTAATGTACAGTGTAATCTCTCCTTGGGTGAGGAGTTTGTTTTTCTCTTGACCGGGCTATATTGCTGCCAGTTCGGTGACTCCAGAATTTGTGAGTCATGTCTTGATCTGCAAAGGAGCCAGGGCATGTGCACCATCGTATATTGCACTTGCCTTTCCCATTGCTACTGTTGGTGAGTGTTGCCAATTTCATTAGCGTGGCTAACAGTTCTAATTTACTTCTGGTTTATATTGGCTTCAGTGAAAGCAAATATAGTAACCCTTCACTTTTGGTGGCACCAGTAGAACTAGATTTGTCATGCCACAGAACAGCCAAAAGAAATACATTTTTTTCTGAGAAACAGATTTATTTACATGATATATTCTTCTTAGTGCTATACGGTCATAGCTATCTGTACACTTAACAGGCTTGGACACAAAAGATCTGGAGAAGGACTGTAAAAGAAGCAGACAAAAGCGGAACAGAATAAGTGAAGTACTGGAAATAAACAGAAAACCAACAAATGATACTTACTTAAATGCAAAATTGAGACAAGAGAATGCTGAAAAGAAAAATGTTGGTAACATAAAAGAAGGAGCTGAATGTGGTCAAATTTAGGCCCTCTGCATTTTAAAAAAACCCCACCAACAAACAAACAAACAATGGTAAACACTACAAATAGATACACTGTGGCCACTCCAGGTGTGTGGAGAGAACCTGCTCTCTGCAAACAGCCAAAGCAGGCTCTTGGCATTTATAAAAATCACAGTTAGGTCCCTTGCTTTCCCTGTCACTTGAATGTCTGGGATTTTTGTTCCATTTATGTCTAGGTATATACAAAAAATACATATCATGAATATATATTAATGTATTAATGTAGATTACTTTGTCAGGACCAGGAAAGGAAAGTACTAGACAAATCTTTTACAACATTGATGGAAGAAAGTCACAGGAGGGCCAAGTGTTTCCAGAGCATAACCTGTGTGATGTTAATCAAAATGTTAGTCCCTAAAAGGGAGAGAGCAAGGGACTGAGCCTAAGAAGACACTTAAGACATCGGAGAACATTGAAAACTGCTGGGCCTTGCCAATCTCGGAAGAAACCACAAAAACTGTAATCTTGGCTTGTGAGATAGGGGTTATGGGGAAGGCTAAAACATTTAAACATTGATAAATAAGCATATATGTTTTAAAAATTTGTCTGAAATAAACCAAATTGCAGCCTATACTGCATTCATAAATCTGCAGTGCACACTGAAGAAGCGTTAAAGGGAAATTATGTTCTTCATTCATTGGCAAACTGGCAGAAGAAGAGATTAATCACTATCATTTTCTTCAGTAATTTCAAAGGGTGTAGAGAAGGCTCTTAGAACAATTCAAATATCTGAATTGCAGAGCACCAAGTGAAAGGAGACAATTGCAGCTGATTTCTGTGAACTATTGCCCAATGGCAAAATATCTTTTCTTTTTGAGGAATGCATTTTCCAGATCCGCTGCTGGCATTTTCTCATCTACTTCATCGGATGCTGTGCTTCCTGTTTTGGATCATATACTGAGCACATGTGGTAACTAACTTTTATCAAAACTGACAGCAGACCACTGTTTGATAGACTAGTTTCTGAAAAATGTGTGGAACTTTTTGGGCTTCAACACAAGGAAGTTCAAACCCAGTTGGCCACCCTCCGGTGGGCTTTATGTAAAATTACTCTGGTTGAAGATTATTAAGAGCATTCTCTTAGAAATATCTCTAAATCAATTTTGAGACATTACAAGTTCATATCTTGTCTCACTATAGGTAGATTGTCTGGAAAGTTTAATTTCTTGAAGGCAAGTAAAAACGAATTTTTCAGCAGAGGAAGCCTGATTGTGACATCTCCATGAATGCCCAGGTCACAGCTGCCAATTTTAAAGCCAGGAAATACTCTATAAAAGAGGGGTGACAAAAACTGTCTTCAGAAACTGTGGGTTCAGTGTCTGGCTGGGAGAATATGAATTCTAAAAAGGCGTGACTCTATTTCTACACAAATTTCAGTCATCAGATGAAAACCCTATGGAAGCTAAAGTGAATATTCACCTTTTAATCAACTCATCGATTTCTGAAACTGAGATGTAACCCTGGGTTGAGTTTTATTGGATAGTTTACAGACTTTCAGAAAGGATCTAATTCTATATTAATTCCTACAGAACATTTCTCTACATTTTTATTAGCTTAATCTCTATTATATTCTACGGGATTTTCCACGTGGATGAGGAAAAGCCCTTTACTACCTGAAACAAGGGAAACCTGCCCATTTAAAAGCCATGGGATGAGGGTATGTGTGTATAGCACAGTTCAGTGTCATGCAGAGATACTGGAAGCCACTCTGGATAATCTTGCTGGGTTACAGGAAGCATTATAGCTGTATTAACACAGGACTCCACCCAGGCTCATATTGTTCGCTTCTCAGCTGAGTTTATTAGCTTATAGAAGGTGCTGTACTGATGCAAGGAGTTTTTTGGTGGTTCCACAGTAACCTGTTTAGATTTCACTTGGCCTTTTTGGGGCATCACATCCTGTTAAGCAGACTCTCCAAAAGTGGCTGGAAGGAAGAAAACATTTGTGTGAGAGATGACTCATCCAATGTAAGTTAAATTCACTGCATCCCCTATGGAAGGTGTCAACAAATGGGAATGCCAAATGTAATATTTACTGTTGATCCTGATCTTAGAGATTATCTTCCAAGAAATAAGAAGACTAATATACAGTGAGGAGGAGGAAAATGTTTCTAGTGTGGTTGAATAGGTTAGCCACAGGCCTAGTGATCTGATCTAAGGCACTTGAGCTGAAGTTTTCAAATGCCTCTGCTTTCCCACTTGTGCACTTTAACACAGTGAGAAACTAGTTTTTCCAAAGCACATATGAATCTGATCCCAGACTATATCTGAGATTTTAAAATAAAGGTTTTGAGCTTCCTAGAATGTACCTAGAATGAACACTCCATACCATAATTCACACCATTTTGTGGTGATTTTTATTACTCTGAGGGCAGTTGTCCCATATCATACAGCTTATGACTTCCAGTAATAACAAAAGATTTTTTTTTTGCAAGTGGCTAGCTGTTTTATCTGTACAATGATAACCGCAATTTCAATTTAAAAATTGACCCCCTCTGCAAGAGCCAGGAATGTCGTTCACCACATGTGTCTGGATTCCTTTACATTATCCTAATACACACGCAACTGTCAAGCTAGACTTTGACAATGAAATTAGTGTAATGGATAAAAAAAAAAGCGCTTTAGCCTCTAGGTGCACCTGTTTAGGGCAACTAGGCAGGCTCAGTCAGGGGGTGTGTGTGTCAGCCTGCCACTGCAGCTGTTCCATTACCATAAAAACCATAGTATTTATTAAGTTTTAAGCCTTTCTGAACACCATAACTTTGGCTTACAAAGGGAGGCTGTAATGCTGTGTCTGGACTGTGATAATAGTTCAGATAAAGATCCAGCATGTGACTCCTAATGACAGCATTAAGTCTATTGGAAGGAACTATATGAAACTGTATGCAGTAAAGCAGCCAGCAAATATGAGCCATGAAGAATTAATGATTAACTACTCACTGCATGCTTCACTGGGAACAGCACTGCCATTGAAGGAGTCTGCAAACTCTGCCGAAGAAGTTAACTCACAAACTGGTGTTACACAACAAGGTAAAAATCACAAATACATTGTTTAAACTTCAGGAGTGTGTTTTTCAGTGCAAGAAATTATTTCCTTTGCAAATAAACATCAGGTTTTTTTCATGTTTCCAGGCCTGCATCTGATTCTGTATGGACAGGACACTCCTGTATCTTCAACAGCCTCCCCACATACACTAAATTTAATGGCAGTCCCAGGCATGTCCACATGGATTCAGCTAAGGCATAGAAAAACAACCAGACTCTTAGACCCTGTATTACATCTTCATTATTCTTTAAAGAGTGCTTGTGGTTTTTCCTTTTCTAGGAGAAAATTGAGTGGGATTACACTCATTAATCTTTGTGCATTCTGTAATTTCAGTAACCTGTAACATTTGAAAGCTGACTTTGGAGGTGCTGCCTTGTATATGGCTTCTGTGTTAATATCCACATCTTCAAACTAACATCACAGAGAGAACCAGGGGAAACCATGGAGAACCCAGTGCCATGGCTACTGACAGGCTGTGAAGATGACATCCATTTCCCTCCATTCCTGGCAACAAGGAATTGCTGCCTTGCAATTGCTCTTTTACTTTTGTGCAAGGTACAAGTCTTGCCTCCTGCTGCCCTGGGAATTCATTGGGAGTTGGAAAAAATGGACAGGAGCACCTGCCTCTCCCAGATACAAAATCCTGCTGTCAGCTGGTGTGTTGTGGGCCACCACCGTCCATGTCAACAGCTTGAGAGCTGGCCTGCTCTGCCTCAGTGCAGGGAGTTGGTGCTCTGCGGACTTGCCTGGCCTGTGAGGCCCCAGGTCTGCACATCCGCAAAGTTACATGGCATCCAAAATTCTGACCTGCCTCCCCACCTTGAGCACCAGGGATGCACAAGTGAGGAGTGGTGCTGTATGAAGCTCTTTCTGTAATCAGTGGAGGAAAGCAGAGGTCAATTCAGACTGCCTCAAGTTCAAATTGCCTAACTGTAGAAGACTGCACTGACAGTGTGAAATGATGAGGCTCCAACCTTAAGGCTTGCTGGAAGTGCATGGTTGTTTACATAAGTCAAGTGCCAAGTACAGAAATTATGTTTATGCCAATACAGTTCTATTTATGGCACTTCTGTTTATCTTGCAATCGTGAATGGGCTTAATGAAAATGAGGATGATCTCCAGCATATTAAGGAAAGTAGGTTATGATGTTCTCTTCCTAAAACTACAGAAAATTTTCAGTGTTAAACAAGAAGTACTTAATGGTTTGGGTCAGTGTTTTGGCCCAGACCGGTGCCACTCTTGATTGCTCCACTTCCTGGCACTGTATCCCATCACTTTATAACCAGCACAGCGCACGCTGATTCCATTTATATTCTTGTAATGGCTTTTACATTTGTTTTCTGCTGCTAGATCAGTGGGAATTTGAAGGACTCTGAATTAGTTATGTTTTATGGCAGGTATGAACACATTAACTTCCTGTGGCGGGCTGACCTTGGCTGGCTGCCAGATGCCCATCCAGCTGCTCTCACTCCTCTACCTCAACAGGACAAAGAGAGAAAATAGGATGGAAATATCATGGTCTGAGGTAAGGACTAGGAGATCACTCACCAGTTACAGTTACGGGCAAAAGAGACTCTACACGGAGAAAATTAATTTAAAATAGAGTAAAATGCCAGTTAAAATAGAGTAGGATGGTGAGAAACAAAGACTAAAACGAATGCACTTTCCCCCTCCTCCCCTTCCTCTCAGACTCAGCTTTACTCCTTCCTTCCCAGCTCCTCTACCTCCTCCCCCAGGAGTGGTGCAGGGAGAGGGGGAACAGAGGTTGGGTCAGTCCATAACAGCTCCTTTCTGCACTCCTTCCTCCTCACACTTTTCCCTTCCTCCAGCATGGGTCGTTCCCATGGGTTGCAGTTTTTTTCAGGAGCCTGCTGTGGTGTGCTGCTGGGAAATACCAGCTCCTCCATGGTCTCCTCCGGGGGCTGGCTGCAAGGGAATCTCTGCTCCAGCACCTGGAGCACCTCCTTCCCCTCCTTCTTCACTGACCTTGGTGTTCCTGCTGTTGTTTCTCACTCTTGTTGTTCCTTTTTCCACTCTCTGACCTGTGGGTTTTTTGCCTTTAGACACATACTTCCCGAGGTGCCCCCACCTTGTCCGAGGGGCTCAGCCGTGCCCTGCGGTGGGTCGGTTGGAGCCGGCTGGAACCGGCTGTGTCCGGCCTGGGGCAGCCCCGGCCTCTCCTCACAAAGGCCGCCCCTGCAGTCCCCGCTGCCAGCGCATGGGTGCCTGCACCCAGTGCAGCTCCACAGAGGCTCAGGTCTGTAGGAGGATTTGCTCTTTTCTGTCTCATCTGATCTAAACATTGCAGGCAATTTTATCAATGGGTAAATTTAGAGTCACGTGTGGGAACTCTCTCACTTATTTTATTCATCCAGAAATCAGGTTTCTAGTCTACATTTACTGATCAGTGTCTGCCCACGGTCAGCAGAGAGATACAGGCACCTTCAGATGCATGTTCAGTATGTCCTAAATTATGGATGGCTGGCTGGACTAGACATCCCTTCAGCAGGCTTTTCCCTCTCCACTGGCTACAGAGGTAGACAAGACAAGATAGTACTTCCTTTCTCTTTCCTGGAGGTTGCTGGGTGTCTACTCTAAAGCAACATGTTTCTTTGCCTTTCACAGAGGAAACAGCCTTTCCTACACAACAATCTGATCTTAGTGCTCTGTGGATCAAACAGCTTCTAGAATTTCACTATCATGGCTGTCCAGCATCTTGTTATGGAGGTATCACAGCCCAGTACCACAGAAGGACTTGCATGAAGTTTCATGCAAGTTTTGGAGCCTTTGGGTCTTGGGTATATGCACGCATGTGTGTGTGTGTGCATGCATATGTAGGGGTGGGTGCACATGTGTGTGCGCATACACTGCTAAAGGGAAGAGGTTAGGGAGTGGGTTTGACTGCCAGATCTGTGATCATCCACCCTGGTCATCAAATAGCCCTTTGCCTCTGTTTTGGACAGCTCCAACTAGCTGTCTCCAAAACAAATCTTCTCAGGAGGGCCCAAGGCAAATGACTTTTGATTTAGCAGCAGAGACACAGCTATTGCCTGTACTATAGCAACATTAGATTACTGTGTGCTGAATGGGCCAAAGGTACAAATAAAGTACTGGGTTTCAAGGAATAAGTTAGGAAGTGTTTTTAAAAATAAGGGTATGGAATGATGACTCTATGGGAGAGGTCCAGTTTCACAAACAAAGGCATTTGGAGCCATTTGAGATGCCCTGAGGTACCAAACATGTCCAGTCAGTGCTGGGAAACTCAGCACAGAGCCTATGGGGGATTTGCTTTTGGCATGGAAGCCAGGCACCCACTGGGCTATCCTGTGGTGCCTACAGTCACAACAGGGCCGTATGTTTAGGCAACCGTATCATATACTTATTCATTAATCACAGGTTTACACATTTTCTTTAAGGAATTGATTTAAAAATCTGTTTTTTCTTTTCTTTTCTTCTTTTTCTATATAGCTGTTTAGGGAATTATGATATCCTTACTGAAAATGAGTAGCATTTTACATTATGAGTAGACATTAGTTTCAGTATTATTTACCTCAGTGACAATTCTGCTGATGAATGTGAGAATGGCAAAACCAGGCCAAAAATGAATGTATGAGAAAGGGGAACAGTTCCTAATATTCACCATTAATTTGAATTCTTTTTATTTGGAAAGGAATTCCTTTTTTTTTTTTTTTTTTTGAAAGACATTTGGAATCAGCTAAATCTTTCTCCAACCTCCTTTTTAAAGTAATTATTGCTTTGGATTCTCCAGTTTTATAAATGAAAAAAAAATCATCCTTACATTACAAAACCACATTTTCTTTTAATTTAGTAGCTGCTTTCCAAAACAGGAAGTTCAGAAAATAAAGCAACTTTATAGCCAGAGTAAGATAAATAGTACTGTCCTAAGAGGGAATGCTATTTATACTCCCTTTGTATTTATATTTCCAATTCTGTCCTCTTCCCCATTCCACTGACTGAAATTAGAATTATAGCTTCTGAAGTAATTTTACATTTCTTTTCCAAGGCTAATACCCGCCACAGAATTTATAGCAGTGTGATTGCTAGTGTAGGCAAGCTAAAAAGGAAAGATAACACTTTAATCTGTGCCATTTAAACCTGCTTTTTGTAGGCAGGACATTATGATGAAACAGGTAATGGTTTCACAAATGTCTTATCATGAGTAGAGCCTTGATGTTGCACATGTTCTAACAATTACATTACTATGCAAAAATACCCATCTTCCTGAATGTGGGTCCTCTTCTCAGAAGAAGGGGAGGTGACCTGGGTTTCTGCTGGGATGGAGTCATACAGCATTTACACTGGGTCTTTGTTCAGTCCGTATAGAGAAATATATGCTTATGGTGTTTGCTTTGTCTTCTGGAGCTCTTCACAGGCACATATGCCTCTTCACTGAGAGTGGAGGAAAACATGTTGCACCATTTATCAGGACTGTATTGCTCACTTACGGTGATACACGTCGGGTGTAGGCACACATGCCCTAGAGCTGGGTGTTTAAATTAGCCACCCCAGACCTGCATATAGGCTATTATATAAAAGTGGTGCTATTGTTGTCATCATCATCAACTTAGCAAAGAAAAACATGGAAATAATTCTGGCTCATGGACTCCAAGTATCTGGGATCAGATAAGGGACAAAGAGAGGAAACATTTCAGGGACACCCTTGTCCTCAGTGGCTGTGTATGCACAACAAAATGCATTTGTTACAGCTGATGCAAAATAGCTGTGTCGCTGTAGCTGGGGCTGTAGCAGCAGTGGCGCTGGGGCAGCAACCATGGGCAATCACGCAGGCTGGTGGGAGTGTCCCCTGAGTTGTGTCTCCCCTGGATGGCTCACAAGTCCAGTGTCACAGACAACCAGTTGCTTCATTTCAAAAGAAAGTTGGAGAGCTACTTAGTACTTATGAATTAGCTTAGGGACATTAGATAATTGGGAGTATACAGGGGGGTGCCAAGATATCTAGTAGTGTAAGACTAACTATTATTTCCTAAATTATTTCCCTGTATGAATAATGTGCTGGCTGTAGTGGAGTCCTCCTGAGACACCTGTCCTGCACCAACCAACTAGGTTAAGCCTAACAGAGAGTCCGGTTTTAACTGAGGTGTACTTTGGGCACCATAGTCCTTTAATGAATCTAATTATAAGGGCATTCATAATGTCGTACTGTTTGTATGTGGTGCTGGGCAGGAACTTCATGGGACTGAAAACCATTAATACAAAATGCACTCATAAAAAACAGCCACAGAATTATCCTGCTATCATAAACTCATATCTTTTGGAACTTATGTGTCACTGTAAACAAATGTCAAAACCAAACTGAAACAACACGGTGTTAATTGGCAAGGCTTTTTCAGGATGAATAAATGTTCTTTCATACAAATCCAAACAGCACCAGGCATGTGGAGGCTGATCCCTTTTAGGATCTACAGGCAGTATAGGAAAACTGCACAGTCTGAGGTTGCCTTGTCACACTCTTTTGAAGGTGAAATAGAGGTAACAGGTTAAATCCCTCAGAACAAGTGCTGCCCAGTGTTGAACGACATAAAGAAATGCTGATATAAAACAGTGAAACATACCTTTATCCATCCCTCCTCTAAAGCCAGTGGCTGGATTGAGTAAAGCTCAGTCATACCTAGAGCTTTTCCAAATCAGTAATGTGCGCAAGAGCTGTCTGGCAGATGTGGAATAAATCCAAGACAAATGTAGGACATGCTGGACGGACTGCACGTGCAGCGCAAGGGACAGTGCTCAGGCTGCCTGTCTGCTGCTGTTCCCTGGAGGTGTTAGGTGAAGGTGGGTGGCCAGACAGGGTACCTCGGGGGTAACGCAACTGAGCTGTCATATGGCTGACGACTCCAGATATAAAGATTTTGACCTGTGCCAGGGCTACCAGACATCCTGAAATCACAAACAAAACTATAAATGTATCAAAATATGCATAGAGGGAGCCTCTCAGCAGAAAGGGGCGGGGGGGACACGTTTGGAAAAATTTGGAAAAGCCTGCTATGTGCTAGAGTGCCTGCAGACAGTGACATGAAACAGATTTCAACTCTTTTCGGTGTTTTTGAGGCTAGAACAGTTCTTTTTAAAACATTGTCAGTTTTTGTGAACTTATAAGTGTAAAACGTGATCAAAGTAACAGTTTGTTCATTAATAATTTGCTCTAGAACTGAGCAGAGATTCCTAATTGAGAAAATGGGTAGTACTCAGCCTGGCTTTCTGATTGGCTTTAGAGAGCTTGAATGCATGGCCTTATTTCACTGCAAAGCCCTGGCAGACTTTGCACATTAAAATTCTAAACTGTCTAAGTAGGTGTGAAACTAATTTTGTGTTTATTTTTTAAAAACCACCTATGATCATTTTGGGCCATCCACTTCACTTTGGGAGGCCCTTACCTAGTTGCAGGTGGGCCCTAGGAGACAATAAAGCCCACCTCAGAGAGGATAATTTCTTGAATATCATAACCTGAATATTTATAGCTTCTGGAATCGTTGTAGCTACTTATCCATGTTTCCAGCCACAACTTTTCTTAATAAGAAGGGCTTTGAAAAACTTGCTAAATCTGGACATAAAAGGAAACAGAAGTTTTCCTAGTGCAGTGGAATTTTTTAAAAGTCACATAGTAACTTTATTGATGAAACAAGGAAGAAAGCACTTTTCCACCAGACTTTGCAGAGCTTATTTACAAAACACAAGATTTTTTCATTAATGTGTAGGCAAGGCAAAGTCATGACAAGGTTTCCTGCAGAGTGAGGACGCTTATGTGGCTAGTCATTTCATCAGTGAGTTATCTTATTCCTTTGCTTGTGGTGTTTTAATAAGTTTGTGAGAGACAAACCTTGGGGGAAAAAAACTTTCAAAGAGAGATGAAAGAACTCAAAGACATTTTGGCATTTTAAAGTTTTATTTAACATGTGAAAATGCATGCTACATCCTATTTGCACAAATGCCAAAATGTTTGCAAATCATCTTGTGCATCTATAATTCATATCTCGAGTGACTCTGCTTTACATTTCGCCTAGTCATTGACAGAGACAAGCTCCAAGTCACCACAATTGGTCAGTGAAGTTCAGAGATCACTGAAATCACGCTGGCTGACTGGGGTTCACCCTCAGATTCAGACACCTAATTTTGAGTATGTGAATAGAACTGTCTGCACATAAACTAGAGAGCTAAGATTCTTTTCCTGTCAGTGGAGAAATGGAGAGCTAGGACAGGATTCAGTTTACCTAACTGTGGGTATCTGGTGTCACATGAGATGACCAAGTGTCTCCCACCAAGTTCCTTCTGGTGCCTCAGAGACGTTCAGGTCACCTGTAGGTGGGTCCTGTGCCTATCTGTCAGCCCCATGTGGGTGGTCTGGATATCCCAGGCTATGTATCTATCTTAAGTGGCACAGATATGTTAGGCAGCAGAACTGCACTTTTAAGTGTTTGAAAACAGAGCTGCATTCTAGCCTCAATTGGTTTGCATCAGTGCACTGCACTATGCGCATAATATGTGATCTTTGCTTCTACTCTTGTGTACTCTTCTCTGTATTATTTCTCAGTGCTGCTGTTCAGTGATTTTTGAGAGGTCAGACCCCTGGTTTTGCTGTCTTTCCCACCACCTACATAATGGTAGCATGTAGCTCTAGGAAGACAGAAACTATGGCTTTAATAACATTGTCTCAAGTAGACAAATTGAGAGAGCATATTCATAGTTAGCGTCTAGTTAGATTAATGCAGAAGCATAAACATGCATACAGAGATGACACATCTATTGTATTGAAGGAGATGTTGGCTGATAACTAATTTTATTCTTAGTATTTATTTCTCAGACTCCAGAGATCTGAAGATGAAGGAACAGCCAGGATCTAGGTGCTAAGCACTTGTGTGTCCCCTCTCGGCATGAATGACAATAGGATTACAGGTAAGAGTGCAGATAAAAATCAGTGCCACTAACTAAATTGTCAGAAATGGAGCCAGATTTTCAAAGATCCTGCAGCCAGTAACTCCATTGTCCTCTGCAGGGACGGTAGGATGAAAAGTGCTTTTTCAAATGTGGCCCTTCTTTCTCAGAGGTACAGAAAGATCCTGACACCACCAAAGGGGGTGACTTTAGCAGCTGAATGAGGTTTCAGACTTAGTGCTAGAAAGTTATAAATCATCTGGGGAAGCTGTAATGCCTTATTGTGAATGATGAGAGCTAGGAAGTGTTGCAGTTCTGTGGAAGTGCTATTACTATGTATGCTTAATATGCTACTATGTATGTTTATGTTTATATTACTATGTATGTTTGTGTTATTACTACATTTATAAATGTAGGGACTAAAAGCTATAGTATAATTTTCTTACTGTGTATTGTCCCTCTAAATCAGGACTAATGACTCTAAATGCATAAAATGCTATGCTCTGTCCTGTGAGTAAACAATTGCTCTGGAGACTATCTACCATCAGTTTGACAGCTTTTACCATAAGATATTAAAAACCAAGAAACTGCTCTTTCCAACCATGAGGACTTCTCTCCTTTAAGGCAAATCTCACAAATAATAGACTGTGAGCCAGATCTCACTGCCTTTGTATCTAGAATGAGGAGGCTTTGGTTCTTTAATTAAGCAGTCCAAGTCCTTTTTTTTTTTTTTCCGCAGTGTTGGAAAAATAAAATAAAAAGACTGATTGATTATAACAACAATCTGAACACCAGATGTTTTATGAATATATGGCTTCCCTAGCCCACACCCATGTGCATGTAAGAGAAAAAGAAAAACAAAGGACTGTTTATAATTGTCAGAATATTAAAACCTTTGCTTATTCAATGTTCTTTCTTCGCTGGCCTGTTCATGCAGCCAGAAAATTGATTTATGACATAGACCATTCATTGCTTGAGTTTTGCTTTCCAAACTTGGTAGAAGTATTTCATGGCCATAGTCAGATGTCTTTCTTTATGTAAATTTTGATAATTTGGAGGCTATCTTTAAACCAGTTCCTGAAACCGCAGGCCGTAATAACTCACTTGGTTTCATGCGCTCTGTTCAGTCCCATCAAGACAAATTGCCGGGTTCGGTCTCCTTTGCCAAAAGAGAGGAACATTCCCTTCTCCTGTTACATAACACTGAGACACTTGAGTGGGTGAGACGGGAACTCAGGCTTGCTGACTAGCAGGTATTCTGCAGTTCAGGGCTTTCTGCCATGCTTTATAGTATCTTTTATGGAAATCCAAGTACTGTTCTACAAATTTGCGAATGCAGCTATTACTAGTGCATCAGCCTTTCCCTGAAAGAAAGGCCGTGGACCAAAGCTTTCCTGCTGTACCCATACAAACACTTCCGTTTGCTTTTAAAGCATTTTTTGTTTCAGCAATGCAAAACTTGGTCCAAGAACATATTTAAAAAAAAAAAAAAAAAGTTCATCATACTGTTTTATAGTTTCTATAAAAATCTTAGGTTATTTTTCCAGAGTTGTCAAAGAGCAAAATCCTTCTTAGGATTCATTACTAGCTTTAACTCCTTGGATGACAAGATACCTGAAAGTGATTTTTTAATGGCATTACTGGTTTCATGGGTTTATTGTTTCACATCATTTTATAGTGTTCCAAAATACACTTCAGACTGTACAGGTTGATATGAGTCTGGTGCAGCCACACTTTAAAGACAAACAGTAAAACTGGAAAGTATGTATTAGCAGGAAACAATAGCCTCCCTGCACAAGGCTACTGTTAGCTTGAATTAGGATCTTGAACTGCCTGAACCCATGCTTTGCATGAGCTACACTTTGATGTAACTGAAATGAGAAATGACATGACTGCCTTGTTTAAACTCAAGATGACTAAAAAATAATCTGTATATTTAAATTGAGATAACCGCCTTAGTATTTTCCCTAACTTAAATGTATACACATACATGCGTAAGTTTAGCCTGGTTTCTGAGAGGAATGAGGCTTAGGCCATCATATGGTGAAGAGTATGTCCATATGCCTTGCTCATTCCTCCTCTGTAATAACTTTTGAACTAGTTGCTATGTGACAACCAAAACTAACAAGCAGGAGGTCCCAGAAACTCTAACTTCCTACACGTTTTGTGGAAACTGATAGCTGCAGAGGGAAGAGAGACCCAAATAAGGGCTGCTACTGAGGGAAAAAACATTATAATACATCTCTGTAACATTTGAAAGGATCGCAGGTGACTGGTTTGCACACACTGCTGGCCGCAGGACAGTACATGTTGCTGCTTTCCTGACCAAAGATCTGAGGGACATGGGGGTCATCTCAGGGGACTGTGGAGGGACATGTGGATTGGGAACACATGGGGAAGCAGAGATAGTTCATCCAACTGTTCACTGAACAATTTATGTGTATATCTGTATGTATATAGCATGATTAAAAATCCAAGTTTTATACGTACTGCTGAGGGCAGTGAGAATTGATCTCTCCTGGTATCAAGTTGGCAATGGCCAGCTGAGGATCTTGGGGTTTTCTTAAGAAATATTTAACCAAAGAAGGAGAAAAAAGGGAAAGAGAGGATTCAGTTCATAGGCTAGTTATTTCTGGGACTTAAATCTTTTGTTAGTTTACTAGACTTCCCAGACTAGACTTCAAGTCTTCATTCTAATGGACAGATCAGCAGTTTTTTCTGGTGCAGATATGGAGACAAGATTCTGTCAACACACTTATTCTCAGTAAAACTATCAAATAGACTATAACATTCCTCTTCAATCTATAAGTGGAAATGTCTGATAATACATAAATGTTTATCACTTTTCCACTTAAAATAGAAGCAGCAGGATTGCCTTTTAGAAACAAAATTTTAGAATCCCTGATATTAAAGTGCTAAAAAAGTACATCAGGTTATGCTGTAGCCTAGAGAAAATGCAGTGTATTTTTAGCCCTTTTACTAAGAGTTTTGATTTCTTTTTGAAATTTTATTTCCGTTCAAGAAAAGGTCACTGGAAGACTACCAAAACCAAACTTAGCACATTGAATTTTAGTGTAAGGATTGTAAGAATCCTGATTATCCCTAGTAATAAGTGGAAATTAATCTCCTCCATTTTGTCATCTGTATTTTTCCTCCTAACATGCAATCATGATTGAAAAAAACCCTTGTGAACCAAGGTGTGGAATAATTTTGATCACCTGATGGCAGTGCACATGGTCTTTCTATAAAGTTCTGTATTATACAAATCTATAGATATTTATAGTGCTCTGTAATTTTGTCACTGAAAATGAGATTCAAAGATTTCAGCAGCTGACATATGCTAGGTGGTTAGCACAGGCCCAATTCTTCAGTATCACCTCTGCCAGAAGTTACCATCTCTTCTGTTCTTGTTTAAACATTCATTTAACTGTGCTCCAACCCAAATCTTTGCAAGTACCTTGCTTTAAATATATATATATATATATACAATTTTTGGCAGTGGGGACAGTAATAAGAAAATGCCTTAGACTGGGAGCATAGTTTCACTATAGGCTCTATATATATTCTTTGAAGAAAGCGAGGCACCTGCAAAATGCGGTTAAATATTTTGATGTGTTAAGCCACCCACTCTGTCGAAGAAAGGGCCTCCATATTATCAATGACTTAACATGAGGAGGAGACAGTGTGGTCAGTAAAAGGTTAAGGATAGGTCTTGGGAGATTTAGGAGTAGAGCTGATTTTGTGCATTCAGATTCTTCTGATTTCAGTGTGAGCTGTTCATTAAGCTGTTTCTAAAATTTCCACAAAACGATTACTGGAATCTTCTCTTTGCTCAAAATCCTCAAAGCTATTCAGCTATCAAGTATTCAGCTATCAAGTATTCAGTCCTTATGAGTCTGTGCCTCATTTTCCCATGTAAAGAAATGTCTTAGAGTTCTGCCATACGTCATGGGAGCCAAGGTGTTATTGTAAGGGAGCCTCCATGGCTGTAGGGATCAGGTGCTCTGAATATGAATTACAGCCTGCATTTTTCTGCTTGCATGCTTCTATCTCAGATCAGAAAATCTCCTTTACAAAGGGTTACATTTCCAGATTTTTTACCTGATTTCCTCTGAATTTGCAGTGAAATATACCAAAATTCTTAAAGATTTGTCTTTGTCTATGTAAAATGCTGCTCTCAGTAGCTCAGTGTGAATTTCCAGAGCCTACATTTATAGCAACATCTCAAAAACTGGAACTGCTGAATTGACCATGATCTAAAAATATTCTATGTAGCATTTCAGCTAGTTGTATCAAGACTGAGGAGTGGACAATGTAACTTTGAACAGCTGATATTTTTTTTCAAAAAGTCAAGAATGGAAAATACATGAAATGTCAGACAGTTTGGCAGTTAAATCAGACAGAAGACAGAAAGAGGAATCGTGATATACTAAATATATGAGGAGAAGAAATAAATCTTTCTCTACTTTTTCCACACAGAAGAACACTTAGATGCAACTTCCTTTTTTTTTTAAATGCACCTATGCCAAATGCATGAGGAACCTGATAATGACATTAATACTAACAAAAGAGGGAATTTGATAGCCTAAAATACGCACACTGTGATCTCAAATTTATTTTACACAAACCAGATATCAGCCAAAGATAATCCCTGTCACAGAATAGAGACAGTGTTTCTCATTCAAATATAGAACTCTGCTATATATAGCCTACTCTATGATAAACTTTATTCTTCAGAGATTAAATTATTTAGCTCTTTATGAGGTATAATAGTGTAGTCCAAAGTCAAAAGCACCTTTCAAAGCTGATCACTTTCTTAGGATGCATTTCACTATTCTGTTTCTAACTTGATAAGGTAATGAGACAACTATTTTGATTCCATTCATTAAAGGAAAAGAAGAAAGAAAAATAGCAAAGCAGTCGGAGAGGAACGCTTTTGGGAGCTGGTCCTATGACACTTTGGTTTTGAGAGCCACACAGTGCAGAGCAGTCGCATCCTCTTCCATTCAGAAGCACAGACTGTGGAGGTGCTCACCTTTTGTGCAACAACCCGGAGCTCAATGCAACTGGAAGACCTGAGTTCAATTTCATGAGCCATGCCTGAATGGAGGAAGTCTCCATCACTCCTGTGGAAGCTTCCACTCAGAGTGGAAAAAAATCCCACAGATCAGAGGGAGAATGGTTTACTCCCATTTAGATCCAAATCCTAATGATAAGTTTATTGGCTGTTGGTGAAGGAGGGACACATGATTTCAAATAATTTTGCTTCTAGCTCATCAGATCTGGGCTCTAGGTTAGGAGTTTACACTAGGAAATTGAATTCTAATAACTAAATAATAGGGTCCTTGAGAGAGGCCTTATTTTTCTGTCCTACTGAAATTGGTGCACTTGAAAGAAATATGGATTGGGTAAAGAAAAAGACTACAGGTTTACAGTGCAGATACTTGGGAGAGAAAGGTCATTCTTTGACTCCAGTCCTGGTGGGCCCCATTTGTCATGCAAAGCAGAACACTTCTCTGCAGAAAAGCTCATCTGTTTGCTAGTCTGGTTTTGTGCTCTGGAACATTGAAGGACACATTTTAAACTCACGCACTGAATGAGGCAAAGGGAATATTTGAACATTGGCTTCCTATATTGGATAATATCATCCTAACCAGTAAGACATATGCATCCTCTGATTTGTGAATTGTTCCAAATCTTCATAAATGTAGCCCCTCTTTACCAGTTTTTTTCGGAAAGACTTAGATGAGACAATTTGTAATTTGTAATATTTTTCTCATTTTTTGTGCCAACCTAAATTTGCCAAATCTGATTCATGTTGAAGAACCTCTCAGTTGAAATTGCCTTTTATTTCCACCTGAAAATAAATTATTTATTGAAAATAATTCACTTGGCCACTGTATGTTTCAGCATTCCTGGCTATGTTATAGGAGAGCAACGTATTCTCCTCAGTGCCTGAGCTCCTTGTTCAGTGCATTTTCTGAGGCAAACTTGGCAGATTAATTCCATATTAGCCAAAGAGTGTGATCAGAGGGCCAAACACAGTGGAATATTAATTTTCCATCTGCATAAGTCCCTGAAGTGAGAGGTGTGAGCAAGCTGGAATTTTCTAACCCTACAGGGGAGAAGTGTGAAGGGAGAGATTCAGCCAGGCAGCAGCATAAACTGCCAAGTGTTCAGACAGGAATAAGAGAGGAATCTCTGGCTGCTAGTGCTAATCCTCCCAGAGCTACAGTTTGCTGATGGCACTGCCAATCATTCTTACTTTTTTAGTGCACTGCTTCCCCATATGCTTTTATTTATTTATTTATTTCTTTATTTATTTATTTATTTATTTGACTTCCTGTAGGATTTACATCATTAGAAATTACTTTTGAGGCTATGGATTTTCCTGTTGAAGCATTGCAATGTCAAGCCATATATAAGTGCTATGGCCCAATGTTACTGCATTGCTCTAGTTGACATTTACCTAATGCTAAATAAGAACATTGTTTTTGAGGGAATTTGTTCAAAGATGGGAAATGTGGGAAATTTCACATATCAACAGAATGAATGAGGTTTTTTCCTCCTGTATTTTAGAGCAATGCAGAACATCCAGAACCATGGAGGTTCCCAGAATTTTGCTTAAAACAAAACAAAGGCCCTTGTTTCTTCTCAGCTTGAAACCACCTAATCCTCATCTGAACCTGGAAAGCTGATATCCTCTTTGTTCTTTGTTTCAATCAATTAAGTGTACATAAACAGCTTTTTTGAGTCTGCTTACTGCTAATTTATGACACCAGAATGATGTTCCAAACTGGTGGTCACAGAATTCTTCTACTTAAATCAAAACATTCTATGGAAATCTAAATGTAACTATCTTTTCTTTCCCCAAAAGCAGACTCATAAACTAAACAGGTACAGTACCTCTTTCCAATACAGTGTAAAGACAGAACTGCATCATATATTCAGCTGGTAGAGGCCAAATTCAGTCCTTTGCTGCATTCTTTGGGATCATATTGAACTCAATAAGAACCACCTGCCTGCAGAATTTGACCCCAAAATGAAAGCCTGGCCACAGATTTGATTTGAATTACTTGACTTAGAAGTGAGGTACGGGGTTTTTTGGCAGTATTTTTTGAGTAGCTGTAATAATAATAATAAAGATAGAACATTTCTCTATGGACTATGTAAGAAAATATTTAGAAATACTTTTGGAAAATAGTGATGGCCTGCTGTGTTGTACCATCTTTTAAAATGTGCCATTTTCCTGCGGTATACTGGAGCATTTATGTTTGAGAGAGCAGGGCTTTTTGGTGCTAAATGACTCACAAATTCACCTGAGGAGCAGTTTACAAATTGGTTGAGTCTCATTAAGAAGCAGAACACTGTCTGGTCTGCTTTGGTCTAAGGAAACCTGAGCACCCACCAGACACTGTGGCTAAGTTTTTTTTAATGTCTTGTTAAATGACAAAATGTGTGAGTTAAGGAATTTGTTTTCTACTTTGTTTACAAGCAAGAAGTTAAAAATTATTATAATCTTTTAATAATAATAATCTCAAAAAAAGAAAATGAGAGAATATTTCTCACTTTCTTAAGCTTAATGTACTTTTATTAGCTCTACTGCAGCTAAGAGGATGACTGGAAAATATGGTCTAATGTTTCTTGAGTTTTCCTTAATTTCCTCAATTAATCATAGCAATAATGAAAAATAAGCATTCTGTTACTTAATGTACACCTGACTACATGCTTGTTAGTGAAGCAACATGACTTCTGAGGTCAGAATATCTCTGGTTCATGTTCCTTCTAAATAACAGTCCAGTGGTGGCAGCAACATCTAGTTGTTATAAGCTAAAAGAAGTACCCTTGAAATATTTCAAATACTCTCATGTACTTGAAAGTGAAACACTCATTTAATAAAAGTGTAATCTTGAACAATGAAAAGTGTGAGTGATTAAAACATGTACACTAATCTTTTGAAATATAGTTTCTCTCTCCTTCTCTTTTTTGTCCCCTTTGTAACCAGAAAAAAACATTAGTGAATTGTACAGGCAGCTCAGAGATGTGTGCTTAAAATTGAGTGACTGGATGCCAATGGTATTTTCAAGGACACAGGAGACATTGACTTAAACCAAGGAGTGAAACCACTAGAACATGTTCTTAAGCATATTCTCACTCTCCTTCTTCTTTTCTGCTCCTTCAAGTCCTCCTCTTCTCCAAAAAGGGGTTTGATTAAATAGAAGAGCTCTCTTGCTTTTTGAACAGTTACCCATTTAGGGCCAGATCAGATACCTTTTCTTAGAATGAATAGTACCCTTCTCCACAAAAGTCCTTAAGATTGTAGTAGTACTAATGGCAGCATACCTTCAAACTAACAGTATTCTTGCCATTAAAACACATGTCATGTTTTCATTATGTATTGCAAGTGTACAATTATCAGAGGTAGTTTGGACATCAAAAGCAGTGTCACTGCAATAAAAAAGCAATAGCGTAAGCTGAGCAAGCTTTCCCAGGACCCTGAACACAGGTGTGAATAATCAGACTACATAGAAACATGTATGCCAGAGTCCAAAGAGATCTCACTTTGGTACATGCCAGAAGCAGGGAAACTCATAGTAGTCCAAGCCTCAGTACGGTTTAGTCACACACACCCATTTCCCCCATGCAGACACTGGACTAGAAAGTGGACTGACCTCAAAGTATGTGGCTTGGCTACATCTGAGGCAACTTGCTCTGAACACCTGGTGAGAGAAGGTCACAGGCTCCCAAAGCATTACCTTTGCTTCATTATCAATAGTTTCGCATCTCCAGATTTGCTGTGATCCTGTGGTCTGATCCAGAAGGTGCTGGAGCAAACTTTGAGCAACAGGGTGACAGTGCCCAGAAGGCATCCACCCTGTGGGGAATTTGGATGCCTGGGCTCAGGGCCACCATAGAGATGATTTAGGTGTCCAGCCATGACACACCTCAGTGGGGTTACTTCTCCTTTGCTTGGGAGCTGGTTTAAAGCTCTGGCTCTCATCCTTGGCCTCTGACTGAGCTATACTGGACCTGTGCCTGTGCCTGGTCTTGTATCTCCCCAGTTTGGACCCTGATTCTGATCGACTGACTTGACTTTTTGCTTGGCCTTGCACCTGATTCACCACTATGGATTTGCAGAGTGATTAACAGGCTCTCAGTCGATGCTGATCACCATCCCAAGACCTGGCTGCCCTGCAAGGAGTTGTGGGGCTGGGTCCCTTGTCAAGCAGACTGACCCATGGCTCCCAGGCTGCCTTCCCTCTTGGTGCAGCTTGTGCTTCCTGGCCCACAGCATGGGGTTCATCACACCCAGCTGTGGGCTTCAAGCAGTACCGACATCACATCTATCTACAGATACTTGTGGACCATCTGACCTATCTTATATGGTCAGTTTATATGAAATAAATTCTACCCTGGAAGGACCTGATTCTCTCTGTTGATTAAAAAATAAGTATAAAAAAATCCATCAAACATAAGTATGCACTTTGCAGCTTTTGAAGTTTGGAGAAATGGGTCCCAGCTATGGCATCCATACCTGTCTCTGACCAACTGTTGGTCAGATTGTTTGTTTCCTATATTCTACTCTAAATGTTTAGGTTATTATCCATTCTTCATTGAGGCAAAAGTTGTCCTTTACTGTCTGGCTCTGTAGACCACAAGACTACATTATACCCCACAACCTGGGTATTGGGATGCTACTGTAATACAAATAATATTAATTTCAGCATTATATCAAATAAAAATATACTAGCTCTCTGTGGCTAAAATTATACTGAAGTCAAAACCTAATCTCAGAAGAACAACACAGCTTAGTAAAAATTTGAACTAATACCCCCACTTGAGATATTGAAGCACTTTGTGCATTCCTGTCAAATTTGTCAAGTCTATTTCCAGGGAGTTTGGGGTGATAGGGAAGAACTTGGTTAGTGAACCAAAGAATCTGTGACTCAATCAGTTCTACCAATAGTTACTAGTATTCTTTTTAATCTCTGTAAACTGTATATGCAGTTTCCATAGCCTCCTTTGAGTCCAGCTAAACCAGTTACTCTCCTAAGAGAAGATGATATTACCATAACCACCATTGTGTCATCTCTGAGTTGACAATGCTCTCTACTGTGGACAGTCTAATTTCTAAATTTGAAGCTGCTATTGTCTATCTACATTTGGTCAATACATCATCTCCTTTGTGTTTATTGCATTTGGTGACCTGATGGTTGCCTGCTTCAGATATTCATTAAAGAGTAGTTCAGAATTTTAATTTAAAAGTAGATTTGAAAGGTTAGTTCATAGCAAGAACCAGCATGATTTTTGGAATTTCTGAGAGTGTATATTTGAGCTACAAGCAACTTCTATTCCTTGACCATCTTTACCTATCAGGCTGTGTTTGATTTTAAGCCCTTGTCCTGGGAGCTCATAGGTTTCCATTCCAAGCAGTCTTTTCTTTGTTTTCATTCTTCTGGAATGTGAACACAGATCCTAAAAGCCCCCTTTGACTAGAAATGTGTCCAAAACTCAACCTCTGGGGGCCTGTGATGTGTTTCTTTGCTTGTTAGTCATATTCAGCATGCGGGTATAATTTTGTTTTATAAAAGCTCTGTGCATGAATTAATGAGTTAATCTAAATTAGCAGAGAAAATAATTGGCAGAATTGCCTGTCTTTTGTTAGCCTGAGGGTTAGGAGCACATGAATGCTCTCAAATCTGCATCTCTCACATGGCATCCCATTGCTGTGCCCACTTGAGTCAAAGGACAAGAAGTAAGTACTCCTTTGAAGTACTACCTTAAACAAGAGATAAGGAATAGTAAACTTAACTGAAGCCTAACTGAAGGCAAACAATTCTGTCTTCTCATGCACAATAAGCAATTGCTGAAACTGTCTTTCAAGCTGTGTAATGTAATCAGGACAGCAATCAACCAAGCCCAGTCTTTTTTTTTCTCTTCCCATGTTATTCTTTTACTTCAGCAGATCTTCCCTATAAAGCTGAGCGATAAGACTTTGCAATTGCACCCATGTTTCAGAAGAAACAGTGCACAAGGTAATGACAGGTTTCGTCACCATAGCGGTGGCTGTAAACAGCTCCCAAGCTTCCTGTTCCTGAATGATATTGCAGTGGTTTCCTGCAATTACACAATATATTGTCATGCAGATTAAATACGGGTCATTGCATGGGGATAGGAAACTTCAGAGGTTTCTGTTGAACCTGTCAGGTTGGCAGATCCAACATAATGTTGGGATCCCCTCCAGCATTCCTCTCCATAATCCACAGAGTTTATTGCAGGCTCTCTCTGAGAAGGGGGTGTAAAACAAGTTGTGCTGTTCTTCTGAGGAAATGCCCCAAATGCCTATGGCATTTAGAGCCTGTAATACCTTGAGGGAAGATGAGGACTGCAGGCTTGCAGGAAAGCAAGCTGAAGGAGACTGTAAGGATACAGAAGTGTCTCTTTTGGGAAGACAGGAGAGTTTGAGATCCTTATGGGCTTGGTCTGTCTTCCTCTGAAAAAGGGACATAACAAACATGCAGATATAACTACTGCTCTGGGAATAAAAGGAGAAAGACAGTGGATGTGTGGCTTTTTTTGTTAAGGTGTCAAGGACAAATCTGGGGAAGGGATATGCTTCCTCACGCTCAGGAGCTGGCATTTAACAGTGGTCATTTTATGTATCTAAAGTCAGGGGAAATATCCAATAAACCAAAGAGCTGAGGAGGAGACATCAGAAACAACATGTAAAATTAAGTTTAGAAGGGGTAAACTGAGAAAAGGGTCAGGATTAACATAAGCAAGGAAGGAACCAGTCACAGTCTCTTTGTGATTTAGAAAATCTTACACATCCAAAGTAAAGGACAATGTATTTGGGGTAAAACCCACAAGCTGATACTATAAGCCATGTATACTCAGAAATATAAATGCAGATTACATTTAATATGGAAAAAGCCATGATTTGGAGATTTTAAGACAAAACTAATCTTAACAATTAAGCCTAGGCTTAGGAGCAGACATGTCATGAGTCCTATCAGAAAGCACAGTGGTGTGCTATGGTAAGACTAGGCGGTGTTTTCAGGATCTAGAAAAACTGCTTGCCCTCACCCCTGCCCTTCACTGTGCTGTGTTTATAAATATATATATATTCAATTAAATTGTGCAGCAAATGTGAGTGATTCAAAGGGACATTAGCCATCTTTTGAGATGTTCTTTTTGGAGGACCTCAAAAATGTTTTCTCTTTTTTAATGGGATCGTCTCTGAGAGGAGTTTATACTTTCCCTACCTTTCCAGTAGACAAACTAATTGTCTATGACAATATCAGCAACTATCTCTATTAATCTTTTCTGTGCTTTTCAGTGGTACTGTGAGTTACATGTTTGATAGCATTATGAACATCTGAAAATCTACTAGAAAAGCAGCAGAAAACTGGAAGGTCTGGGAATACTTTGTTTTCTCTTCCAACTCCTTTCACTTAAATCTTCTGTGGGAGGGAGGAGTTCTGGTCCAGGCACTTCTTGCTGGTCTGTGGTATTACCATGGTGGAAGAAGGAAGCATATACTTATATTCCTGCCTTCATTTAAGCACTCAGTAAGGTCATTGATATGAAAATCCTTTTTCCCTTTTTCTCCTTTGTGAGTAAACCTACAGAAATTATTTTTTAAAAAACGATCTCCACTCTCACTCAACAGATGTCTGTCCCTCCTTTCTGTGTCCCCACTGCTGCAATTATCTTCTTGAAGACGTATGGGGAGGAGCACAGGCCAGATATTCACTGAATTGACTCATTTATTAATCATTCATTATATTTTGTAATATATTTGGCTTGTGTCTGAACAAGAGTTTTCTGAGCAGATTCTACAAGTCAGCATTTTCTGAGGCTGAAAAGAGCCCGAAGATGAGAAAAGCGCTGTCTTCCTCCATTAACAGTGCTTCCCGCAAAATCTGCTGCTTACTCTGAGTAGCCGGAGTAGCCAAAATGCGGTTTGTGCCCTGGCACAAACATCGTGCATGCAGAATGTCTTAACTTCTGTCATGGTAGAGGACTGTGTTCTAACAAACTGGTTGAAGCTTATGCTTCAGATTGTCATGGTATGTTTATTTAAAGGCTTAACAGCTTGCCATGGTTTCACTTGATGTTATTGTTAATAGGAAGTGTTTTGTTTTGACTCTTTTTCCTTCCTGACTTAGGGTCCTTTTTGCATCATGGCCATCCCCAGACATCTAAATGCACCTTCCTTCAGTCTCTTTCCACATGCTCTGCAGTCACGCCTACGTGATCAGGTAGGCAGAACAGGGATCACAATAGCTAAAATCAAGGCCAAAATGATTGCAGTCGGCCCCACAGTAGGGCTGGCCACATCTGAAATCCTCCATTTGGAAGAATTTCTCACATATAAAAATATCCTTTAAGCCTCTCTCCCCTACCAGAGACAAACCGTGGTGGAAAATCTTTTGGGGAAGTATTACAGAGAATTCATGTTTTATCTGTCATTTCAGTTACAATAATGTGATATATGAATATCTTAAAATAAAACATTTTACAGAAAATATAAATTAAACGCCTACATTTCTGTGAAGAAAACAAAACCCACCCAAAACCTTTATATTTCACTGGAATTAAATTTTAGAGTGGAAGAATATGCCTGAACCAAAATCTGTTAGAGTGAATGGCATGACTCCTCTTGACCCTAGCGGCTTCTGAGTCAGGGCCCGCATGACTTAGTTTACCCCAAAGAGGGCCATTTAGTAGACAGTTGATTCATGTAACTAAATTCTGAAAACAAGTACAGTAGCTGCAGTGGGCTGATGAATATAGCTAAACTGCTGTTCTCTAAACAGTCAAATAGCTAAATATCACTTAAGTGGCTTGGCTTAAATTACCTTGGAACAAGTTACTGTGAAAGGGAAATGAAAGCATATAAATGAGTCTGAGACACTTGTATTCATTTGCAGAGAAGTGAGGGAAACAATTAAGATAAACCAGAAAATGGCAGGCGTGTTGAGCCATATGGCCCTTTCCTGTTTCTAACACTTCTTTTGTTTAACTTTTCCAAAGCAATTTTGTCACTATTATTACTGTGGTTGTTTCAGTTTTAAACATGTTTTCCTAGCATTCAATCTTTTCCCCAGCTGCCCCTCTCCTAAAAAAAAAAACAAAAAACCCACCAGAAAAAAAAAGAAAAAAAAGAAAAAAGAGAGAGAAGAAAAGAAAAAAAGTCCCAACCCAATTAAAAATAAATGCTGGGAAAGTCTTTAAGATGCTCTTTGGCTCACGTTGCCTTTAAAACCTTGCACTGTATGCTAGTTTCTTTTGTTTTTGCTTTCTGCCTGTTTTGCCCAGCTGTTGGGCACTCCTATGTTCTGCTATAGCAAAACAGATGCAGACTACAGATCACATGGACTACTCCAGTTGAATGAAAGCAGCTTTGGTCATTAATCCTGTCTATAGGCTCTTTGGCTTTTTTTTTTAAACAAGTTGTCTTTTTTTTTTTTTCCTATTTTTTTTTTTATTCTAGCTTTTAATCATGGTTTACAAAAAATTAAGAAATGGTCTAAAAAGAATGTGAGAGACAGAGATCAAGCAGGCTGCTGGGAGCTCTGAAGCATAAAAAATAAAGGAAAAAAGAAGCTTTTATTGTCAGGAAATGGCAAATACCTAGCTCAGTTTAACAATTCTGTCTGGCTGCTAGATAGGGAAGTAATGCCTTTGGCAGTACATAAACTCTTGTTTTCTTGCCCTTTGTCTTCCGGTGTAAAACACTGTGGAAAAAATCACCTGTCCATTGCAAAGTTAAACTACTGGCTTTAACACAGTTGCATGGGAACTTCGGTTTATTAATGAATACAACATACCCTCTTTGATTTGAATGCTTTCAGAGCGCTGAAAAGATTCAAAAGGCATCGCTTCCTGCACCAGCGGCGTGCCTTTATACATCTCAGTGGTTCACCCCTACCCAGCTGCTATATCTCATTAACAAGCGTTTGGCCATCGCAGCAAACTTCGCAGTGTTGACACTTGAAAGGCCCAGGCAGGCGCTGGCAGGCTATCAGCTATGGCAACAGGAAACTGCCCCAAGACAACACTGAGAAAACAGCAGCTGCAAAAGCCAAAAGCAAAAGAGGACGGAGAGAGCTAGGTGTTTCCAGGCTGCGCTGTTTTCCATATGGGCTGTTTGTGCAGCAGAGCCATGCCAAGGGAGGAGAGCAGAAGAAAAAGGAGAAAAGAAATGTCTAATAAGGAGGTTGATATAAGCTTGGTACATGCTAGGGCATTAAATACTTTTTTGTTACATTTTAATGGCTTCCTAAAGTCTATTTTCATGCAAATAAAAGCCTGCCTGTCTAACTAGTTCACAAAAGCCAGGCCTGGGGCCCATCGTGAGTTGGGGTCCCTGAGCTACTTCTGGTCTGGGGTGGCTGTAACCTGCCACCCTTCCCAAAGGGACACGCTGCCTCTGTCCCCTTCCTTGCAGCACGTCCCCTCTGCAGACACGCTGGACACCTAACTCCCGTGACTTGGTATCATTATACCCTGAGTAACTGCAGCTGCAGCCCTCAGCCCCAAACGGGCTCTGTTTCCTAAATGTCGCTGGAGTGACAAGGACCAAGACCTTTAAGTCAGAATGGGAGCTTCACCATGCCAAGAAGACCCGCTCTGACGCTGCCCTGCCCCAGGCAGGGAATGTTTTTCACTGACTCCACATCAGACAGAGAGCTACTGAGCTCAGAGGGGAAGGAATCCTACAGAAACCGATAGGGTGAATGCTTTTATCACTGTACGTTGGGGTGGATGAAGCTTGTTGGCAACTGATGATGGGTGAAGCAGTAAAGGAATGGTGAAATGTGAAGCATTGAAACTAAGATTCTCACTTAACCAAGTTGTACTGCTATTTTACATACGTAAAGGAAGAGTAAACCCTGAATGCAGTTTATCCTACCTATTACTCTGTGCTTCCACTGGTGTACCTGAGGATAATCTGTGAGCAGGCACCAGATTAACTGGCACAGGTTAACTAAAACTCTTTCTGCAACCATCTGCAGCAAACCTTCAAGTAACAAGGGTCAGATTCATGCAACAGTAATGAAAGCAGCAGCAATAGAAAGGAAACTGACATGAGCTCAAAAATCACCACCACCTTAACATTTTCAATGGTCTGGAAAAAACCTCTCAAATAGTTTTAAGTTTTTTAATAAGGATCAGTCATTATTTTTCCAGTGGTTCAAATGTAGCACTAACCATTGCCATGTATCTTCCTTCAGCTCCTTCAGGGTTTTGCAGCTGTGAGAGACTTGCAGGCGGATGTTTAGATAATCCAAGTTTGTATTTTACATTTACAGGTAGAAGTTGTATACACTATCACTATTACAGAAAATGGAAACTATTTTCTCAAGCCTCATGCGCGTCAAACTCCGTGGTTTATACTAAAAGTGGATTTTATAGCCTGTTGTGTACACTTCGTGTTTCCTGTGCCAAAGAACCACAAGACAGAAAACCTGCAACCTGTGAAGTTCCCCTGCCTCAGACCTCAGCATAGCAACATCACTGATGGTTTCCAGCACGGCAGCAC
The DNA here is from genome assembly GCF_031877795.1 of Strix aluco. NCBI lineage: Eukaryota > Metazoa > Chordata > Aves > Strigiformes > Strigidae > Strix > Strix aluco. The sequence continues at coordinate 89,890,074 of NC_133932.1, read as the reverse complement.
ACGCTTCCAGCTCTCTAATATGCGGTTCAGTTACAGGGTGACTCAGGTGGTGATTCGGTAGGTGGCAAGTTTCCCTCTGTCAATACTGAATTTAAGCCCCAATATCCAGGTACGCAGCACTGTTTAAAGGACCATCCTGATGGCATACAAGAGTAATGCAGTGACCTATTACTGTTGTTCAAGATCTCATGGCAGTTAATTTTGGCACGGGTGGAAATATTAACTCCTGGGCACAGGCCAGGTTTCCATTTGGAGGAATACATTCTGCTTAAGCTTTCCTTTCCCATCCTTATGCTAGTTTGTAATCTTGCGCTTCCTGATGGCTTCTTTGCACATGACACAAGGCTGTGGGAGATGATTTCTCTAGATCCAAGAAACAGGAGATGGTGCTGGTATCCTGAGTTCCTGAGTTAAACTCCAGGAACAGGGAATGCTGCTGGTATCCTGAGTCAAGCAGAGAGAAAGCATAGTATAACTGATGTTAATCCCCATTATTAAAAGGGTTCACTCACCCTTTGTCCCAAAGTACAACCTAGAGATGTTTGAGATTAGACCTGGATTCTCACATGATATCTGTTGGCAAAAGAGCATGCACATGACAGGGTAGAGCAAATGCAAGCTTACCATGCTGCTTATTACTGCAATACAGGCCACTTGGAAATACTAGTTAATTTTTAAAAAGGTATTTTGCTAATAAGAGATGTATGCTGCAAGAAGTACATAAAGCCAGTTCTCCTGAGTTTGTACTAGTTCCATTTCATGTAGCCAAACCATATTACTATTTTATATTTCTGGTACATTATTGAGTGTTGATCTGATATGCCTAAAAACCTTCTATACTTCAGATGTTTGCTGGTTGAGAAGTGGTGCTCCTGGCAATTAACATGAGCAATGCTTGCTCTGTGGCTGGCATGTCCCTGTAACAGAGCAGTTAGTTAGCTACCACGCTTTCATGCCAGGAGTACGTGGGTGTGCTCGCCTCAGTGTGTAACTCTCTCTTTTTTGCTCATTTGTGCAGCTTCATGGTTGTTTTTTCCCCTCCTGATCAGATACTTTCATGTTTTGTTATGAGTTATCTGTCTTTGCAGAGACACAGCCTCTGCTCTCTTGCTTGAGGAAGAAATGCATGATTCCCCCTGTGACTTGCAAAACCATATCCAGAACATATAGGGGTGTTTCATGATTTACTTGTCATTTGTGTCATCCCAGATAGGGAATTACTGGTCTGATGGAACAGCAAAGAAAGAATTTGGAGATGTAGTGTTATTTCCCCTGGGTGCTACATTAAGACAATAAAACATTTATTGATGTCAGAGTTGTTTCTTCACTGACATGAAAAAGAAAAACAATTTCAAAGCAAAACAGGCTTACAGAAATAAAAAAGTATATTTTGAGTCTATACTAACAAGTAGTTATTGCTGATTTTGAAAAGCAGCAGAATATGACAGATTATAGTGTTTCTCTAGAAATGTAGAAAAAACTGTGTATCACTCCTGGTAGACAAAACCAGTTCTCTGGCTTGCTTATCAGACAGCACCATTTTAAATTTATACACATGAAGACAGATGTATGAGAAGTAATAACAAGATGAGAATATCACCAAACATCTACTTTATTGTATAATTGTGATAAACCATGGCTATATCTGAAAAAAACCTACTGTAAAATACAGTGCAAGTCTGTGCTCTTGTATATAAAGCTATTTTTTCTGTGATTTGATGAGTTCAATGTCACTCGTTCTATGAAGGCTTATATATCTTGGATAATATGAAACATTATGTAACCTGTTAAGACTAAATCTATTATCTTAATGTGATGTCTGTCCTGCAAGTATTCATACTAGTGTATCACTTTTTTCTCCTCATAAGACCTGAAAAAAATATACCTGATCTTGCATGTTTAAAATGAAAGTGTAAATTATTTTTCCATATTATAACTTTGATCCTCACACTAAAAAAGGAATATTAAGGAATTCCTTTTTTTTTTTTTTTTTAAATTTTTATTTGGGGAGGCCAGGAAGGGATTAGAATTTAGAATTTTAAACTATCCCTTCAATATTACCAGACTTTCAGGAACATTGACTCTACAAAACAAAACTGCGTAAGCATCAAATAAAACTTAAAATAATTTCTGGAATGAGATTTTAAATGTGAAGTTTCGTTCCAAGGCAATTTTTTTCCCTCTTCCCTAAACCTATGGTGAGATTAAACTATATAGAAATGTTAACATTTCCTTGATCACAAGAATACTTCTGGGTATTTTTAAAGGAAATCTTGTCTTATAAATGTCTTTTAAAGGAAGAAAGTTTTGTGGTAATAACTTGGCCACATAGATTGTTTAGGAGTCTTTTGGATTTGTTTCTTCATGTGAGCATCTAAGATTATTTCAGCTTTATTATTATTTCAGCTTTATTATTATTTCATCTAGGCCCCGATCCACAAAGCACACAAACATTTACACAATTTCCAGTTCATAAAAAGTGCCATGAAAAATATTTCGTTATAGGCGTATTTATTTGAAAGATTTCTTGGTGTTCTGCTTCAAGAAGCGATGGCTGATTTGAAATTGAGAAAAGTGCCATAAAATGGGTTTCTTCAGCTCGATCAGGTTCAGTGAAGATCGTAAAGGACTGTAAAAGCCTGGATTCATTCAGTCTCGTGCCTTTGCAAAGCTCCTGTGAATGTTTTGTATCATTGCTGTCAGATGTGATTTTCTCTGCTGCTGCAGATGTGCACAACAGATTTACTGTTACAAGTAATACACAGTAAATTCCTGACATAGAGGCATTTAGGGCCACTGCCAGATGTCTCATTTTAATAATACATTTGTATATCTTAGTTCTAGAGGGACAATTAAGCTGTGAACAATAAAGATAAAGTCAGTGAAGGACAGGTATTACCACTTTATTGTTATAGTCAATCTATGGTGCTCAATAAAATGAATGAATTCAGTTTTGGTTTTGTGTTGTTACAACAGGATTACTATCATCTAGGTCTCATTCAAAAAATAGCGGATAGGGACATGTCTTTATTACAGCTGTCTGCATGGGAAGAAGGTTGCCGGCTGCTCCCATCTCTTCTCTGACAGTTTGGGTGCAGAATTATCTCTGTAAAACTCCAGGATGCATTAGGCAAATGCAGTATCATTTCCATCCTCAGCAAATTAGTGATGTTGAGAGATCCGTTGACTGGGCACTGCCAGTTTGTTATCTGTGGAATTGCCTGGGAAACATTGCTCAACCTTGTGAAGGGCTTATCTGTTTTCTACAGGTACGGGGAAATGGTGCAGAGAGGTTTTAATGCTTACCCTCTTTCCAGCTTTCCCTGGGACAGAGTTCTTAAACTAGTTTTGTTTAGCTGGTACAAATAACAAGGACTGTTTCCACAACTAAGGGTCTCTGGGAGTTGCTCAGATTAAAAACCTCAGTCCCAAAGATAAAGAGAGGAAGAGTGCAGGTCTAAATCATACCTTTACTTAAAATTAGTAGGATCATGCAGACACTGTTAAAAGAAACAGTAAAAAGTCCTTAGTGTTTACTGTAGCATTAGGCAAGTCAAGACCTGACCTTTCCAGAAATTCAGTATTATTTGAATTGAATGAGGAATTCTGATATTGGTACTTGTTGCTCTGTGTTTACCCATATGGCGCTCTCCCAGCGGTAGTAGAATGTTATGTTTAGCTGTTAATATTAAGAGGTGGATGTATTATAACAATCAGAACAGAGAAAAAATAAAGGGGCTACTGAGGGAAGTCTTCCCTAAAAACTTGTTGGTTCACATAATGCTCCTTTCTGGCCTTAGATAACCCAGTCTTACCTCACCTAAAGATGTCATAATTTCTTCTAGTTAACTCCTATGTTGAAACCCACAGCCCGCTTTTAGATAAAGTGTATATTTCTGAAGGACATTCAGTTTTGCTTTAAAGGATTCAAGAGATGAAGGACCCAGCACTTCCCTAGGTAGTTTGTGTCAATGGTTAATCACTGCCATAGTGAAGAAAAGAGAAAAATCTGTCTTGAAGTTTGAAACTGATTGGCTCTGACTCTTAGCCTTTACTTCTCATAATGCCTAAATGAGCAGTTGCATGGGCCCCGACTGCCCTTGTTCTGGCTTGCAGACGTCTGGAAAATGGTTAACAAAAGGTGGCTGTAGGCAGCAAGCCCTCCAGACTGTTGTTTCCAATGATGGCCGTTGTCTGAATTTGGCAACAGCAGAATGTGATGCAGCCCCTGTTCCCATTTCCCATTTTAGGGCCTTTCTTTGGCTGGCTCTATGGCTGGGTCCTTCCTCTAGGGTTGTGTCCTCTCTCTCTGGGTCACCTGGGCTGTGCCCCCACTGAAGGTCAAGTAAACTGGGTGGTGTGCCACATAGTCATGTACCCCAGTAACTCTGGGCTGCACATTAGGATTACAAGTGGTTATGCTCTATCCTCACTTCGGGGAAAAAACATGTTCAGAGGTGAGGAATGGGCCCTGGTGTCTTCCAGTACACCCACTGAACTAGAGTGCTGGGAAACCAGGATGGTGGCCTGCATATGCCTTCACTTTGAACACGTCCCTTGTGATACAGAAGAGACAGGAAAGGGGTATAAAAACTACACTTTTAAAAGATTTATTTCTGAGGTTGACAGTTGGAGAATCCCTCTCTTTTCAGAGCCATAGTAACATCATTTAGTATACATTATAACTTCCCACCATACAGTCTCCCTAAACTCTGGTCTGAAGCAAGCATGCTTGACTACAATCAATCTGGATCACATGCTTTAGTAAATTCAATTTACAAGTGTCCCTCTTCAAACTACCCCTCCTTTCCTAGTAAAAATGAGACAGAATGTAGACAGACAGTTTTAAGAATTATCCCCTGGGCCCTGTTAAAGAACCAATTCATAGATACTCATGTGTTAACCACATGTGTGTCACTTTGCCAGTAAGTACTTAAAAGCTAATGGTGATGGGGTAATGAAAATAGCTGAAACCATGGAAAGCCACTTGAAAACATGCAAACTTTTTGAAAAACAATTAATCAATTAACAAGCCACTGGATTATCAACATGGAATATCAGAATAAGAAGAAAAGTTATTAACAGTCCTGCCAACTATTATTAACAATTCTTAGCTTTCTTCAGACACATCTTCCTCTCCTCCCCTCTCCGACCCCCTCACATTTTTCCTTGCAAATAGTAGAAGCTGAGTGCCAAATTGCTTTCCTGATTTCAGCAGTCCAGAAAGTCTCCCTGGCATAAATCAACCTGTTCTGGAGACGTATCCCTTCAGCTGGGTCTGGCACATTAACAATGAAAAGGGAAGAGACAATGGTACAGTCAGACAGCCCTCCAAAAAGCACATTAGTTGAGAGCTAATAGCTGATTAGTAAAATCTTCCCATCATTTAAAGACGCATTTTCCTTAGTAATGAAAGCCAGGTCTCCTAGACCTCAAGTCAATGTCTGGTCTTCTAGGTCAGTTCCAGGGGAGGTTTACATTGCAATTAGCATGGGGTTTCAGTTTGGGTAGGCATATGTGCAAGTTAGCTTTTAATGTCAGAGCCTGGACAAGATTCAGTGGTGTAGCTGTAGCAAAACCTGAAAAACACACTCAAGCTGATTTGTGTGCTGCTATTAGGGCCCAGTCAAGCTAATGAACCACATAAGGCCTTGAGTGAGGTTGCAGCAGACCATACGCTTCACTGTTGCCCACTGCAGTGATTTCAATATTACCTTTGAATTATAAGACAAGTAGTGTCATCTTGCACGGTGCTGAAGAGTACATTGATGTACTTTTGCTTTTCCTCTGTAAGATGAGAAGAGTCTCAGTGTGGAATTTGCAGCATATGAGCTATGATTTTCTCAAGTCTTGAGAGTGACATTTGTGCAATTAATTACTGGTAACTACTGCTTCCAACCTACTTTAATCTCTGCCAAGTGGCTCTGTGAGCTGTTTTCTTTCTTGGTCTGCTGATACATAAACCCAACTTTTTTTTCAAAAATGCTGGAATGCAAGGATATATGATTATAAAAGAAGTTTCAACTAGACGAGTATTCAGGGTCAAATATACATATTTTAAAGAACATTTATAAATAATGACTTTCCATTTTTAATCCAATTTTACTATCAGATTGTAAATTCTTTATAAAATGCAAAATTAGATGTTATTACAGAAATACCTTCCTGTTAAAGAGCTCACATGCAAAAAATGGTTTTTAAAAGAGCTATAACTATGGTTTTGATTCTTTTTGCTGGTGTTTCAATAATATGAAATATAAATTATAAATAATATATTTTAACACTATGGCAATCTATTAGATAGCTATTATTGGTGAGAAAATGTTTTAATGTTCTTTAGTGCATCTACTAAATAGATCAAGAATAAATTTACTGCAATGTGTAAAGATGTAATTTAACCTGAGTTTAGCAGTGCATTTATGTGTATATCTGGTTATATATACATATAAGAAAATAGAGCTATACAAGACACATAGACACCCCTCCTTTTCCCAGAAGAACCTATACCTATGTCTGACAGAAGACAATTTCCATAGAAGAAGATTACCTTACAACATTAATGTTCCTAAGTCTTGTGATACATGTCTTTTTGCTATTTTCCAAAAGCTTTCATTGTCAGAATAAGGTGTTTAAGGAGGAACCTCAGCTTTCACTAAAACATTGTCTCCTATCTGACAGTTTGTATGAATGTATTGTCTAAATCTGTTTGACTTTGTAGTCACCTGAACCTAATAGGCACACTGCAGAAGCTGAAATAGCATCTTCTTGATGTTTGGGTAACTGCATATCCTCCCTTATTTCCGAGGCATTCTCTGACTGTACAGCTACCCCAATAAACAAAATACAGGCCACGATCCCTCAAGCACTGGATCCTTGATTTTCCATATTGCTTAACTACTATTTCATTCCCCAGCTTCGTTTTGGACTGTCCCAATTAGCTGCTGCTGTGACAAAGCTCAGGAGTGGTTAAGGAGGGTTCATTTCAGAGGACATGACTCTACCAATCTGGCCTCAATCCATCCTAAACAATCCTCTGACAGCATCCCAACCCTCAAACACCCATACAGGCCTTCATGGCACCCACTAAGGAAGGCAATTAATAACTTCAGTCCTCCCTGGCAGCTGTGACACAGTCCCTATGCTATTTTAGACACTTCTGTAACAAAAGATGCAATGAGTAGTAAGAACATCTCAGGGACTCATAGTACTGAAGGCGGCTCTGGACAAACTGCTATATAGTGTGGGCATGGTCAGCTTGTTCTAGGTGTCACTAGCCCCAAGATCCCAAAGCGAGGCAGCCTTGGGACTAGTGCCAGTCTCTAAACAGTACGATGGACTTTGGAAAATGAGGCTTCTGTGTTTGTATGCAAATCTAATTAGTACCTTATTTTTCATTATGCCAATTTTCCCCAGCAGCCAAGCCAGATCTCCATTTACCAGGTCATTAATGATTTGCCTGATAATCAGATCTAAGTTGACTGTAACTGTTTGTTTTAAATCCCTAGGGATTAGAATACCTGGATGTTTTAATGCTGTTGGGGACCACTGAAAATCCCACCGACTAAGTTATGCTCGGTATGTTTGTTCAGTTAATCCTAACAGCTCAAGCTTGTTCCAATTAATTTTATACCCCGACAACTGCCTGAACTTTTCAGTGTGTTCTAACAATTTGTGTATAGATCTTTAAAATCACTTCAAAATAGAGTAAAACAGAGCAGTCTGAACCCAGCCTTGACTGGACAGAAAAGTTTTAAAGTTTAAGGAACATTTCTCTGTGCACTAGAAGATAGAGCCCTGCTTGGTTTATCCTAGGCAGCAAGCATTTATGCCTGGGTTTAGCTTCAGTGCATGAAGGGTTCTACTGGAACTGGTGCATCAGTGCTTAAAGCTCAGACTATATTTATAAATGGATTGGCTGTGTCAAGACCTCAGTTAAGACAGTCCCAATAACTATTCTTGTTGGGAGACTTAAAATCAGGAAGGAACCATTTATCCATAGGCCCTTTTTTCCTCCAAGTCCAGTTTGCAGCATGGAGAAACTGAAACTCAAAAGTGTTTTCATACAGACCACCTTGTTCTCTGGGGCCAGCTCAGATTAGGCAGAGTCTTGCAAAAGAAGCAGAGGCAGCCTAGCTCCCCCATTTATGGGGCCATCTGGAGTCTCTTTTGGTCCTCTCAGATTAAATGAACCTGGAGGACCTTGCTGTGTTAATGGCCTTCAGCAGGTTACTAAAGAAAAGACAGGGAACTTAAATAAAGGCAATGTTCTAGCTTGGCCCTTAGTAACAAGGTCTCTTGTAGCACCAACACATTTCTACAGAAGCCCAGCTGACAAACATGGGGCTACTAGTTTACTTTTCATTCAGCTCAGGTAATTCTGTTATCGATGAGATTAAACTGGGGAAAAGCAAGCCTAAATCTCCAAAAAGATCACTCTCAAGTATTCTGCCATGCTCTCCTGTAGGGTTACATGCCCAGGACTCCCTTTTCATCTGTCACCCGTGGGCCAGCTTCTTCAAGACACAGATACTCACCATCTTTATTACTGTCTACTCAGGTGCTCATTATGGCTTGATCCTTACAGGCACGTTTTCCTAACTCAGATCTCCAACCTTGAGGCTGTGGGAGCCTACAAAACCAGGGGGTGTTTAGCTAGTGTAGCTGTCTCCTGAAATTTTAGAGGAAATATGACCGTGGCTGAGGTGGAATGGCTGAATGTGGGGAGGCTTTGACGTTCCCTCTGCTGTTTATAGTCCAGTCCATGATTTTAAATTGCTCCACACTTTTCACACCTCTAGTTCTACTCCATCAGAAAACATGGATAGTTTTAACAGTCTGTGGTTATGATGGAACATTGCCCAATTGCCCATCTTCCAACAAAGCCTCTCTACAACCTGAGCCCTCTCTACTACTGTCCAGAGCTGCTGGATATTCTGGAAATGATTAAGTGTAGTCATCCACAGGAGAGATGATGGAGGACAGCACCATCTGCACTGCTACCAGCCCTCATTCTGGGGCAAGATTGCCCTTTGTGTCATTACAAGTTCACAAATAGACTGTTACTGATTAAACATAATTTGGTCCTTTAAGCCAAGAACTCATGCTGCATGAGCTTGTCAGACCCTTAAACCAAAGGTTTCTTTAGGGAAAGGCTGAAGTTTTATTCAATGCCAAGCATATGCAAGACCTGATCTATCTCTCTTGGAGAGGAAGATCTGTCTCTCTTGCAGCTGTCTTCTCCTTTCTGCAGAGTCTGCTCTGCCTGTACAGGCCTAGAGAGCCAGAAATGGACACAGCAACAACACCCCGTTCACCAGTGCTCTTGGGCAGAGAAGGAGGAAACTCCTCTGACAGTGGCACAAGCTCTTCCTACACTGCACCTCTTAGGCAATTCACCTGTTCAAAGAGGTGTATTGGGTATGGGTGACTTCCCTGGATGACTGGTAGCCTGCTGTCTGGTGATGAAGGATGCGCTGCTTGAAGAGCTGGGGGTTTGGCAACCAAGACGGAGCCAGGAGGAACTATTGGACTGGACAGTGTGGTATTCTTATGAAAGAGAGGACAGCATGTCGTACCAGAGCCACTGAATTACAGAGGGATACTATGTCAAGCAGTATGAGTCTTTGGGAACATGCATGATGCTACTGGCCCTCAGAAATGTATCAGTAGGTCATTCCCAGGCCACCTGGAAAAGTCTGCTGGAGGGTGTTGGGAGAGGTGGGTGCACCTGAGGTATCATTTGCATTCGGAGTGCCTTGAAAAATCGTTCTGAAAACTGCATAAACAGGGAGTTCACCACTCATGCCAGGAGCTAATATCCCAAGACAATTTGTGCAAGCACTCCTCAGAGCAAGAAAGGGGTCCATAGTCTCTCTCAGAAATACAGGCAACTTATAGATGCTGAGTAAAGGAAAATGTAACAGTGACCAAAATGACTGGCAGTAAGAAGTTAGCACTGACTGCCAGTTCAAAGTATCCCTGCTAGATATTTCTCTCTTGCTTTTTCTACCCCCAGAGCAAGAAAGTAAGACAGTGTTTTTTGTTGACAGCTGCAAGAAAAACAAAAGGCTGGAGAAAAGCTTACTCTAAATCCTCCTTACCTTCTTCACAGAGGGAGGGCTAGAGCTCACAGCAGGGGCGAGGTCGGCGGTTTGGAGAGCGATGGCAGGGCTTGGGGGGAAGACGACAGGAAGCAAGAACTGACCGTCTCCCTGTCCAGCGCAAACACATACAGACTTAACCTACAGCTGAACTTTTGCCCTTGAGTGACCAGTGCCATTAGGACGCAGGTCAAAAGGTTGCAGGGTGACAGAAAATGGAACTTTATTGAATGAAAGAGAAAATGAAAAAATTCCTTTGTTTGCTTAACTCTGTGTGGTTTGTATAGCCACTGTGATCCCATAATGGAGTCCAGAGTGAAAAAGTAACTTGATTTATCACATGCAAAGAAAAAAAAAAAGGGGGGGAGATTTCACTAAGGGAATAACTAAAAAAACAGTGAAAGAATAAACCCCCCAAATCCCTAAAACATTAGAATAAACGTGACTTTAATCAATAAGAGCCCTTTTATATAAATGAGGCAGAGAAAGAATTTTCATTCTTTAGGAACAAGTGTATATTAAGAACACCAGTGTATGTATCAGTGTATATTAAGGACACCAGTGAGGCACTTTAAAAGAATATTCTTCCTGTTTGAGTCAGGAAAAATGTGCATGTATATGAGCATCTGGCCTAAAAATATTTTGGTTCGACACATGTTTGAGTGCCAAAATGATAGCTTTATATGCATAATCCATCTGCATTTATATGCAAATGCAAACCCCAGATATTTAAAATCAGGCTGAGGAGAGAAAACATTTCTGGATAGGTAGAGAGAAAAAGGGTACAACTGGTAGGGCTCTGGCTGAAATTGGAGAATCCAAATGAGCTCAGATAGATGTAACCTGAAATCTCAGCACATTTGACATGCTTAATATGTGTTGGGTTTTTTCATTTCTTGACAGAATGGGGTCCATCAATAAGGATATGATTGGTTAAAATCAGATGTTTTAATATACTTTATTTTTGGTAGAGTGGCATATTCTGAATCAGATCTGAGAGGGCTAATGTGCTAATTCTGTCCTGTGTCACTAGTGAGATAGAAATCAGTGGAGCTAGAGCACAGGAAATCTAACAAAGTCTAAAGCTATGCCAGGTAGTAATTTTCAGGACATATAGGTGCTCCCAGAAACGCCTAAGTAAAAAAATTTGTTAAAGACAGACCTTTAGAGAATTAAATGCTTCATGATCTGTCTTTCAGAGCACTAAGGAGCAGATTTTGCCACTTGTGTGCATATGAAAGTGCTATACATGTGATGAGTGGTACCGTACTTGGTGTGTGCATAAATAGTACTTGAGGGGCAGGAGGCTGAAATGCTACTTGGTATGAACAGGGCATCAGAAGCTGGCTTCCAGCTGGAGCTTCTACATCTCTGTTACTCTTCCCCCTTTCTTTGCACTGTCTCCTTCTCTCTCCTTCTCCTTTTCGTCAGTCAGCCCATGACCTGCATGGCTGCAACAATTACATCTATGTCCTCAGTGTGCCCCACAGCCTTTTTTTTTTTTGATCGCTGTGAACAACTAAACCATCTGCCCTGCCACTTAGCTCCAGAGTGACATGCTTTACAGAGCATGTCTCCAACAGTCCGCATTTCCAGAATATGTCTATGTCTTGCTAACTCTTTTGTGTTGTGTCACAAGTGCAGGTCTTTTTTTTCTCATCCATACAGCTAAAATTCTTATCCAGGCTCATTTTGGGTGTTGTAGTCACATATCTCAGTTACTGCAGTATCCTGCATTTTTGTTCCTGACAAATGCAGCCATGCTCTCTTCATATCTATTTGGACTGCTGCTGTCAAGATTGTTATCCCCATCTGTTGCCTTGAGTTTGTCATAGCTCTGTCTCTTTGCACTGTCTCCTCCTTCTCCTCTGCAACAAATGCACTACTTTTCCCTATTCCCACTTAAATGACACTTTAATCAGTACTAAAAGGCCAACTGTTACCTCCATTTGGACTGTGATACCAGTTTCCATAATCTCCATTCCAATTTTCAGACATGCATTTCCAATTTTTCATCTTTCTCTCCTCTCAAATGTGGGAGGAAATCGCCATAAACACATGCAAACCTGCTTTTCTTTTCTGATCTTAAAAAGTCTATTCCATTGACCAGTGCTATTACATAGTTTCCTTCAGCTCTCCCATCAGGCTGTCTGATTCCATCTAGTGTAAGCAATCAGACCCCTGAAATCTTCCTTTTTTGTTCTCATTAGTACAGTGCCTAAAGCAATGGGGTCCTCATTCCTGACTAAGGTTTCCAGTTTGCTTGGGTAATACAAGTAGTAATTATTAGTAATAACCTTCTTGGTCACACAAAGCTAAATCAAGAGTAACTCCATTAACTCTAAGTATAAATAACCATATAAATTTATATGGGTAATTGAGAACAAAATTTTCTCCTTTTTTTAGTTTTTCTGTTCACCTACAGGGTCTAGGTAATTACCATATATGTCCCCTTGCACCCCCCAGATTGTAGAAAATGTGGCTTTAAGAAAAATATAAAATAACAAAATGTATAATGAAGTGTATTTCATGTACAATATTATGAATTAACTTTGAGGCTGTGAATTAAATGCTTATGAAATTCCTTAAAATGCTATTTAAAAATAAACCTGTTTCTACATGATATCTTGAAGGCACTTTAAATTTCTTTTCTCATTATCTCTGTTTTCTTTTAATGAGCATAGTTAGGCACATCATAGTTTACTGTCTTGCAACTGTCTCTTTGAAAACAATAAAAGCTGCTTTTAAGGTCATGGAAAGAATCTGAAAGAAGGATTTTATGTTTTGTAAAGCAAACTTGCTTCTGGTCTAAGATCCTTTATGCCAAGTTTCAGTGAATTTTTACAGCCAAGTTATACACTTCCTCTGACAAATTTTTAATGTTACGAGACAATTTGGCTACATGGCATTGTTATCAAAATGGTAAAAGAAAAACTCAACAACTCATGTTGGGGAACTAGTGGCACTAGACAGTTATTATGATTTTTAGTGTTGTTTCTGTTCAGCAGGTATTAACATGTTTGGAAAAGGGAAGAAAGGATGGTAATAAAGGCTAGAATTTTTTTGTGGGTGGATGAATGATTAGGCTTCAGCACCCTGCCAGAGACAGAAAGTAATTTGTGGAAGGCATTGTTCAAAGCAGAGATATTTTGGTAGTAGAAGTATTGTGCATTGTATACCATATACCAACCTTTTGGGAGGTCATGTCAGAGTGGTGGGAGAAATTTAGAAAAAAAACCCAACAACAAACCCCACTGTATTTCATCATCTTCACCTACTCACCAGGAATCTGTTGCCTGGAAAATATGAATCTAGCAATTAAACTTGCCCTTCTCAACAATAATGTCTGCTAGACAATATAGGGGCATCCTTATAAACAAAGCCAGAATATTCTGTACAGTGATAGGTTTCTGCAGCTATTACAGAAGGGAATGTAAAAAATTTTGAAGACTTAGGGTGGAATTCTTCTGTAGTCACCTAACACCTATCCTTGGTATGGACAAAGTATCTGTGGATGCAACTTTTAATTGAGAGATTTGGAGTACAGTGGTAGACTAGATTTAGGCCAGACAGATGACATTAGATATAAGACTTGTAGATGGTTGAAGTTAACAGAAACTACGTATGCTTGTTGTTTTGGCACTCTTAGTTGTGCATGTAAAGAACCAACCTCTGTTCACTGCTGGTAGCATCACAACTGCAGTCATGATGGCTGCCCAGGGCAGTGGTGGAGTCCCCATCCCTGGAGGTGTTTAAGAGTCACATTGACATACCTCTTAGGGATATGGTGTAGTTGGGAACTGTCAGTGTTAGGTTAATGGTTGGACTGGATGATCTTCAGGGTCTTTTCCAGCCTGGGTGATTCTGTGATTCTGTGAATGCAGCAGAATATATTTATACAAAATCAGCAAGATCATCCTGTTTAATATTAAAAAAGCCCACCATGAAAAAATATGGATCAGTTGAAAAAACAAATACCTTCCTTAAAAAACAGAACAAAACCAGGTTAATTACTTTTCAGATATCTGCAAATGCCATGTGCAATCAGTGTGTAGCTTCTCTGTGAAAACTGCCAGCTTTTTCTGGTAGTGCTAGAGAGGGGCTACTGCTGGGAAATATCTAAGATGCTCCCTCATTTAACACAGACCACAGAACAGCTGCCGGATATGAATGCCTTTCAGTCACCATTGATCAGGGATCGATTCAAATTAGTGACCTAGAAATAAAAGGCTGCATATTGAAGAACAAATTTCCTATACCATTCTGTCTTCAGTAATGAGAAATGCAACTATCTGCCACATTTAACTTTCAGCTGTCAAATATAGAAGAAATAGATGTCTTCAAAGTGTGACAATATGAAAAAATCTCTAAAATTTAGGGCATTTTTCCTGTTAAGTGCTTTTTTGTTTTGTTTGTGTTTGTTTGACAGCTTCCTCACTGAGGTTGGTAGTTACGTGTTTACAGTATTAGGCAAATATAGGAAACTAGTATTTTGTTTTCCATGCCTTCTTATAAAAACTTGCTTTAGAAATGGTTTCTCAATCCTAAACTTCTTATATTACATTAGAATCCACAGGGAGGGTGTGCTTTCAAATGCTAGTCTAGAGTGCTCAGGATTTGTATTCCAGTCCTCGGCTTTGCAAGGACTACCTCCGTGGCCTTGGCAAGCTGGTTATATTTACTCCATCTCAGATTCCCATTTACAAATGGGGAAAAGTAATGTTTCCCTATCCTGGGAATATTTTGAAACTAAAGTCACAGGTAACTGAAAGACACTTTGCTACACTTATACAAATGATCAATTTGACAATCTTATTGGGCTCTTTTGACTAGCTCATGTTTCCTTTGAAGGCTGGGTTGGGAATACAAGACTGAAATACAAGATTTATGGATATCATTTCAATGCTTATGGTCCTTAGAGATAAAAACAAACAACATTCCCCTCTCCCCCACCACAGAAGAAAATGGGTCAATCGAAAATTATCACAGTGACAGGTTTTTCCTTTCATTAGGATTACAAAACACTCAGCGTTAGTAGGAATTGTAGAGATTTTTCTGACAGAATTAATTATTCTGAATGATTAGTTTGTTATGCTCCTTGCAGGCACCAAGTTTGGAAGAGGAAGTGCTTTGTCTTTCGATTAAAAATATCCAAACAGCTCTGTGGAGTCATGATCTGAGAAACCAAAACAAGTAGATAAATGAGGGTTGGCTGATCCCAGTTTGTAGAAAGCCAGAGGAAGCCCTCTGCTCTGACCCCGTGCCCTCTGGCATCACAGCTGGTGCACGAGCACAAAGACAACTTGGATGTAGATGCTTCTGTGGGCACTTTACACAGGCTAGATTGTAAATTTGTCCATTTATGAGTGTCCTGCAGGGGTTCCCAGCATCTCAGAAGACAAAGCAAGAGTTGAAGTGAACAAAGCATATCCATAAAAGCTCCTCTGATTGCCACTATTAATAAAATGGAGGCCATAAACAAATTTACTGTGTACTGTTCCTTAAGTGGGGAGCAAGAAAGCAGGGGATGCCTCCCTTGAACTGAAAGAGGTGTGTGTGCTACACAGGGTGAGTGCAGAAGCTCTATGAAAAATAAATCTGGCTGCCAGAAATGTTTTCCTTTATACATCTTCCTACCAGCCTGTGGACATGAATTTCATTCTACCTGAAATCTCAAATTGCCTTGGCAGAATCTTGCAAATTTTCATTTGCAGTGTAGATAAAACAGATACATTGGGATTTCTGGGGTGCTTTTGGGTTTTCTTTATATATAAATTCAGAAAGGGAAGAATGGTTTTGAACTTGTTCTGGCAGATATCAGCATACTCCAATGAACTTCAAGGTCCACCTCCAACTTGCATATTTTTCATTTTCATTCACCCTTTCTAGCAATAAGGACAACATACTTGTTTTTGGTGCCAACACCTATTATGAAACATTAGATATGGTCCAAAAATCACAGCAGTTTTATACAAGTGACTCAATTTTTTGGAAAATGATTGACAGAGAAAGCTCAGTTTCTTTCAAAATGCCAGGTCCGGTGGTTCCTTCCAGTCCCATGTACAGAGAGACCAGTTCACACAGTGGTTTCACATCTAGGCTGTAGGTGTTCATGCATTTTCCAGGACTCACTGCTCTGGTTTCCTACTCAGACTAAGGAATTCTGCAAAGCATGGCAGAGGCTGGTAAAGTAGGGAATCGAGCTTGGGTGGAGGTGATAATGCAGCAACCTCTTCAGTTGTCTTGATGGAAACGGTTTTTGTCTGACTGTGTGCTGTAATCTGCCTTGTACTGCAGGTACCCATCTGGAAAACTTTACTGCTTCCCAAAGTTGCTACTGTGAAGTTAAATACATTGATTGCTGACTAGGCAATAAAGACCCAAAGCAAAAAACAGTGGATATTCCCAGTGAGTCTGCAAGTCAAGCAGGTGGTAAGGAGTATCTCTATGGCCCAGCAGTAGGATCTCCCATTAGGAGCAAACACCTTTAGCACACCTGGGATCGGTCCCTGGCAATATGACCCACTGAGGTGCACTGCAAATGCCAGAGTCACAGGGTATTACAACATGAAGATACTACTTGTGCTGTAGCTTTCTGCATTGCACTTGGATCCTTTTTCAGATAATTGTTTTTTAGGACTTAGAAGAAACTTTATACTGAAGAAAACTGGATAACTAGCATGGCACTTAATCTGCTCCCCAGGGGACCAAGCAACAAACATAGCCAAGAGGTCCATGTGGATTTTTTTTTTTTTTTTTTTTTTGTTTTGCTTAACCATAATTAGTGCCAGGTAAGTTCTGGGTAGAAACTGGACACCTAGCTTAGCTGGGATTCATGGTCTGGAAACTACTAAGAAAAACCAGTTCCCGTGTTTTACATCTCAAGCCTAACATCACGTGGTCACACTCTGTCATGCAGTAACGCTGACAGCAGCGCAGGAAATAGCTTGGAGAAATGCCCTCATTCTGTTTCATTTGGAGCTCATTTGTTTTCTGAAACTTCCAGTGACAAAATTATGGTGCAGTTTTAATAGGAGTATGTGTCTAAACTCATACTCATGTTTTTTCTACAAATCTGGGTTAGAAGATCTCATTTTTCTCCTCCCACACATGCAGTCTCTGCCAACCGCACAAACAATGACCTGTATTCATCCACACTGTAACTCTGTTGACATCATCAAGCTACAACAGAGATAAATTTGGTCCAGTGAAGCAAAGTGCTGTGAAATGATTTGATTTTTCTCTTTTACCAAAGGAAAATGCATCTGGAAACATATCATACTTTCATGCTGACACACAGGAATGTCTTCATCATTATCAGGTGATTGATTTTCCTGCAGATTCATGATTTTTTTTTCAATAGATGCTTAAATTGCAAATGTAGTTCATGATATTTTATTTTCTATTGCAATACAAATCCATGAGTTTGTTATTATTCTGCTTATAAATAACTTTTTAGAACTACCAACATGAACTACTTTTTTCCAAAATGTTAAGTCTTTCCTCCCCTTCTTTTGTTTTTAAGAACATTTGACTTCACTTCCATGAGATCCATGATCCAAAGATGGAGTATTCAAGAGTGCCTAAGTGTTTCTGGAGACTAATTTGCATTTTCAAATGTTGCTTAAGTAATGACACCAGTAGGAACACAGACTCAGGAAGAACTCAAGAGTGGTGTCGCTCAGCACAATAATGTTTTTTAGCTAGTTAAATGAGAGTGGTGCACACAGCCCTATTAGGAAACTAAGCTGCATGATCCACGAGTAGGATTTGCAGCACCTAGCATGCTGAGCAGAGGTACACCTAAACAACCCAAAAGTAAAAGCTGTGAAAAATATATATCTGAGATTGTGTCTCTTGCCAGGACACAAAAATTAACTACATCTTTGAGATAGGTGCCTCTGGATTGCTGTTTTCCTTTAAAACACAACTTTGTAAGAGCAAAGTGTCCTTTACTTGAAGGAATGTGAACTTCTTTTTCTATACACTACAGTGGAACTGGAGAAAGATAGATTTCCTTAGAATGGATTTTAATTTTTAGTCTTGGATTTATAACAGAAAATATAATCAAATATGCTGTTCACAGAATAGAAAGCTCTTAGACAGTCTTACTAATATAAGCAATAAAGTGTGTCACTAATAAAATCAGTTATCAAGTTGTTTGCAATGGAATCTGAATGCCCAAGCTCTCATACTGGCAGATTTTTTTTTCAGAGCTCCTCAAAATATGAAATGCTGCTTTAAAATGTGTTGCAAGACCAACATTTTAGATTCACCTGTAAACTACTTATTACAAGTGAGACTTAGAAAAGACCATATCTGAGGTTTTTGAGTTTTCTTTGGCTTTAGTATAATCAAATTCCAATAATCTTCCTGAAAAATTGGTACAATAATATTTAAACACTTGCAAAAGACTTAATTAGTTAATTAATATTTATAACGTCATCAGAGATCCTTGTCTGTGAGGTATCATGGTAATTCTACTACAAGAAATTTCATTGAATATTTAATTTAAAAATATGATACAAGGGTTTAGATTCATTACTGTATTTGAATTTAATGTATTTAAATTATTTTGTATTCTTTAATACAAAAATTAAGATAAAATTAGTAGAACACCCTGCCTCCCCTTCTGCCGTCCCCCCCCCCCCCCCCAAAAAAAAAAATCAGAATCAAAACCATGAAAACAAGAGTATGGGAGCAGGAAGATTTTGCAGTAAATAAAGAATCATCTGATGAGTTTGGAAGGGAACTAAATCTTTTCTCTATGCCCTGTGAAGCTGATTTTCATCTCGTAGCCTGGTTTACACATACTGCAAATAACCCCATGCAGAGGGCAGTTCTACATGATGGGAATTCAGCCCCTGGTGCCAGTCCTTCAAGAATTGACTCCTTGTTGCACCTAGAAAACTGGACAGAAGTGAAAACAACTGGCTGGTTCAGAGTGAAGCTATAGTCTGGTTTGGGACCACTTCCTCCAAGCCCAGATAACTTTTTGCAACTATTTGCTTTCACTGCACGTGCAAGGGCAGAGAGTCCTATGCTAAAACACACGTACAGTTGTCTGTGAGGTTCATTTGTGGCAGGGCTGCCCACAGTGCTGGCTAGCCAATTCAGGGAGTAAATGAAATACAACTAGAGTCCATGATCTCCAGATAAACTCAGCCAGCATGGTACATTACACAAGCTCTGAAACTAAACATCTCATATGGTAAATTAAAAATAGAAATGGAGGTATTTGCCCTGGTAGGATGTACTTCCTCTTCCTATCTTCAAGCTTCATATATGGTGAGGAAAAAGCATACCAGAAAAATAATTCAAACCATAGGAGATTAGGGAGACTAGCAGATCCCTTTTGTCCGTATCTGTTGGAGAAGAGGTTGAGAAAAAGTTCGTTGTGCCCAGACAAGTAGAAAATAGTGCCTGGCTGAATCCATCTAATCCATCACCATATCAGGCTGCGCCAGGCTAGCATATATGAGAGCACCACAGCTCAGCTCAGAGTGAGGCAATGATACCAGATCACAGCAGTACCTGTATTGATGAGGAGTCACACACAAACTACTACAGGCCATTTTCATAAATTTCTAAATTGGAAATAACCATTTATTTCACAGAATCACCCAGAATCACAGAAGGTTTGAGGCTGTTTGAGACACTCCAGATGTGTCTCACCAGTGCTGAGTAGAGGGGAAGGGTCACCGCCCTTGAACTGCTGGCAATGCTCAAATGCATCCCAGGAAGCTGTTTGCCTTCTTTGCTGCAAGGGCACATTGCTGACTCATGGTCGAATGTGGTGTCCACCAGGAGAGCAGCCTTCATCTGGTTGGTCCCCAGTGTGTATTTGATGAATGGTGTTGTTCCTACCCAGGAGCAGGACATTGCACTTTCCTTTGTGCAACTTCATGAGGTTCTTGTCAGCTCATTTCTCCAGCATGTCCAGGTCCCTGTGAGCACAACCATCTGGTGTATAATCCACTTCTCCCAATTTTGAATTGCCTGCAGACTTGTTGAGGGAGAAACTTTCCTCATCATACCAATCATCAGTAAAGAACCTTCAAGGTTTTCAGTGCAGTAGATGTCTCCAAAATTAGTGGATACTCGCTCACTTGTGAAGATGATGTATGTATGACCATACTGAACATCTCAAAAGGAAGTGGTAGATCCATGCTGGTCATTCTGTGACAATGACAGTGAATTTTTCTTCTCTATTTGGATTATAAAAGTTTGGATGGCCTTTGTTTGAATTGTGTGGTATAAGCAATTGATGGACTGAGTTCTCGCACCACACAGACCATATGCTGTTTTTTCCCACAGCTAGGAAGCCAGTCTCAAGTAAGTTGTTGGTATCCCTCTATACAGAATCAAAGTTGCACATGATATGCAACACTATGCATGTCTAGAACATACTGGGAAAAACTAAATTATGTCCCTTGTTGCCAAATTCAGCCTTAAAGGTACTTTATTCAAACACGAAATCTGTTTAGAGACCAAGAAATTCTGGGTCGTTGCCCAAAATCTGTGCCATTTTTCTGCATGAAACAGGTAACTCTCCAATGCCTCATGCCTTGTGAGATTAACTATCAGAACCCTGGGTTTGATGGTTTGAAACCTCAGGAAACTGTTCAGATGCATAAAAAGCCCACTTAGCTCACTGGCACTGCTTCTACAGACTAATTCTTCAGGGCTGGGCATGTGAACGAGACTGCCATAAGAAGACAACAGGGAAGAATACCTGGTGCTCTCTATGGCTAGAAGCCATCTCTGACAGACAGGAAATTTCAGCATGACAAGAGAGGAGCATGCTCTGAAAAAGGCAATAAGCATGCTCTGACACTCTTTGTGTGGAAATCCAGCTGGTCACAGATGACATCTTTTGAAACTGGTCAAATACTGTGGAAAAGACAAATCTCTAACTTGAGTAATAATCAGCCTCTTCAGTAATCTTTCTGTTTCACTTTATGGCTGGAAGGAAATGAAGGTGTTTTCGCTTCCATTTCTTTGCATGCCATCTCAAAGAGATGCTGAGTGATGCAATATACAAATTCCATTGCTACAGAGTGAAAGAATACTTGAAAGCTGGATCTGTCCATCAATACCTGTGAGAAATGTCAGACTTGGAAGGAAAGCTCCAAAGGGAAAAAAATTACCCACGTGCTGACAGATCAGGCTTTCATTTCCCATCTGCTGATGAGAAATGAGATGAAGGTGATAACTTCTTGAGAAACAGTTGTATATTGATAGCCTTCCTGAGGAAAGGAAGATGTGATGCATGATACTTTCTTACCTTCCCATTGCACTTCTTATGTACTAGGAGTGGTAAGGAAGGTTTCCACATGAACTGAACTGTATCCCTCAAACCTGCAGCTGCCTATGATAAACAACTGTGTGTATACATGGTGTGGCCCACCAATCCACCACAGTAACAAATCTCAGAATCAGCAGAACTTTAATATTTTCTTTTGAGAGTGAAGTGTGATTTGTCCTAGTCAGGTCAACAGCACTCAGTCATATAAACCAGGTCCTTACTACTAAACCAAGATTTCCTGCAGGTGTTGTCTTTGACCTAGTCACTAAAGAGAGCTGCCCAACTTCTTTTACTTTCTCTCTTGGCTTGGGCTATCCTCTGTGTCCACCCAAGCATGGATTTAGATCACCTCTTTCAGTCCTGCAATCCCATCCAATCCCATGCTCCTGGCTGCTGTGTCACAATCTCACGTATTCACAGTGCAGCTCAACAGCTTCTCTTCCACTCAAGTGACTACTCAGTTTGTGGTTTTTTGAACCCCAGGAAAAAATGTTAGTGTTACACTGGACTTTTCTAGAAGGCATGTTTCATTGGTAGCAGCCTGACTTCAAGTCTCCTCCACACGCTTCTTGGCTTATTCCTCAAACCATGCCAAGAACCTGCACCTCAGCTGCATGACTTATGCATGTCACATGGCTGCCCTGTCACCAAATCAGGAGGTTTGTCAAGCATAGAAGTAAATTACATTTTTCCCAGTCTTAGTTACACAAAAATGTTTTCATCTTATGTTCCCTAGCTCAAAATCTGCTCATACAATTTCTCCATTAAAACTACATTATCATGATTCAGAAAGGAAATATTTATTTAGAAGATATTTTTGATAATGTTCTTAACCTCGAATAGGCCAAAAAGTTAGAATGAAATAATTAATTAGAGTCTAATCTACTAGCACAAATAGTCCCATTGCTTTCAATAGAATTACATGGATTAGTGAAATGAGCAAGTTTTCCCTGAGGTAAACCTTTAAATTAAAAGTTGATGGAAATCTTGATATGGGGAACTGTTGACTGAATTTGAAATATGTAGCTGTGATTCTAGACCAGTTTATTACTTAAAGACTTGGTATGCTTGCCTACCTATATTTTACCCAACAGAGAAGAAAGGAATGTCTTGTTAGAAAAATGAAATGTCAGCATATTTCTGTGTTTCTCCTCTTTGCTCTTCATTTGAAATAACTGATTGTTTTAATGTGTTGAGTTTTTTTAAAAAATAATTAAAATCATTGCAGAAAGCTAAGTAAAAATATTTGGTGTATTCTTTTGAATTAGACGAAGCTAGATTCTTATCTGCTTTGTGTCATTTATTGTTTGACATGTTTGATTTGTAGCATCTAAAAGTCTGGATCAAGATGGCAATCCCACTGTGCCATACATGTTGAATCCTGCTTTCAGTGGAGCAGCAAAGAGATTTCATGGCCCATGCCATCATGTGTTATATGCACAAATGTAAAGAGGTACATTCTCCACAAGTGTATGCGTATTCCTATGCACGTGAGTGTGAGTGTATGCGGACACACTTGCTCATACCTGTGTGCACTTTGCCCTTGCTTTGAGAGTCTGGTGTGCAATGAGAGAATTTTAACCCCATTTATTGACCTTTCTGAGAAGTGAAGGGAAAGAGGGGAGGGGGAAATCATACACACCTGCAGTTTATTTCCTTTAAAGAGATAACTTTAAGATAATAGAGATGAGATGGAAGAAGAATACTGCCCATTGCCAAGAGCTTTGTTCACAAGGCGTACAATGCACAGCCTCAGAAGTTGACAGGGAACTGTTGCCACTGAAATGAAGAACAGTATTACAGTATTGCCAGGGGGTTACGGAGCAACGAGTGCAATTGATTAGTATAAGTCTTAAGATGGCAGCAGGGAAAATGTTCAGTGATCAAATCAATCTGTTAAATGACCTTTCCTGCAGATGTGTATAACATTATTCTTTTAAAGCTGAATTTGCATTCAGATGCTTTAGCTTAGCTGGTTTTGAAGGCACTGGAAGCTAAGTGACTGTGGAAAGATAATTTAGAATATAGGGTTCATGAGAGTATTTATTTAATACAAAAAATACCCAGCTGATATTTGAATATGGAACTACAAGGGAATCCAGAAATAAAGTGCAAGAAGCATAATTTAGCAAATGTTTATTGGTGATAGGTAACTGATTACCATTTAAAGGGCATTCCTAGTCCATTGATGTCAGTGGTAGCTTTTCAGGAGATGTTTGGCTGCATCTTTGGTGAACATCATCCCCAATCTATAGAAAGCATTTAAACAATATGATTGGACGCTATTTAAGGCAGTAAACTCCTAAGTAATTACATTCTTTATGACAAGCCACATTTATGCCTGTTTAAGTATGACATACTCTATTTCTCTTATGAACTTTAGTGAGAGTTTTGGTATGTAAAAATTAAGACTGGGCTATTTTAACCATGATAGAGCTGTGTGCCTCTTTGGCCCTCCTTCCTTCTGCTTCTTCTTTGCTCAATAGGGGAAAATACATGTTGCAGTATGCTCAAATTTAACCCATTTATGTATTCTTGTTACATGTTTCTGTGTATTGTCATTCAGACCCGACAAAAAAATCCAACCCAACTTTTTTGGTAATGAAATCTTTTTTAACAACAGAAATTTTTCCTTCCTCAAATTATGTGTATGCCATACTGTGCCCTGATTCTTACTGATGTGGAGATATTCACGGCTCTTTTATGATCTAAAGCAGATCTGAACGTAACATTCCAAAGATGAAAGCTGCACGAGCAGCAGCATGGAGTACCTGGCAGAAATTTCTGTTCTCAATATCCTCTCCCACGAGAAATGTTTTCAGCTACAAGACCAATTTATGCTCTTCGCAACTGAGTAGTGAAAGTGCCTACTCCCAGATAAACTTCAGTACTCTGCAGATGTGATTACAGTGTTGTAAGTGGCAGGAGAGTTTCACTGGTCCTGTTGGTATCTTATATTTGCACTATAAAAGTTTCAACCATGAAGACAAGTTACATTTTTCAGCTTCAAATATTTCTTGATGGGCTACTGCATATAAATGTCTTAATTTTCTCATGATTTCTGTTAGAATTTACTCTGCTAAAAGCTATTAATTCAGACTGAAGGAAAAGGAGTATTTTGGTATAAAATTTATAATACAATGTTACATCATTGTTTTTGACATATTTCATGGTTTCAAGATCTTTTTGCAAGACAGCTTTTCATTTCTTTTAAGTCTGACAGCTGAACATATTCTTTGTTATGACAAAGTATTGATGCTTATGTCTAAGAAAGATACTAACGTGATGGAAAACATCAGAAAAGATTTCCATCCCCACATGACAAAGTATAAAGGTTACACTACCAGAATCTGCTGTGCTCAGATGTAAAAAATAGTACTTATTCAAATACCTTGAACTCCCCCGCTTGCTTCTTTTTTATCATAAGAATTCTTACACTAGAATAACAGGTAAACTCATTTTTGAATAGTATTTGTTGAAAATTCAGTAGTGCTGATAATGATGGATTTCCCTCATTTGGAGTACACATATGCAAGAGGAATTCTGTTCTCACATCCTGTTTTGTTCAGTGTTTTGGTATCCTACATCTGGCATCTGAGAAACACAGTAAGTACCCAGTACAAGAAACTATCAGCATTGTATTGTCTTCAGCAACTATCCACAGGCACTACTCTCATATACACCCCTGTAATCAAAACCAAATCTCCTATTTCAGCTCTGATATATGGCATTGAATCTCCCAGTTACTGTAGCCAGGAGAGAAAAATGTGCTTAAAGCTTTTTTTTTTTTTTTTTAAAGGGTAACACACTTCAACAATCAAAGGGCGAAACCAGCTAAAAAGTCACACAGAACTGTATTTAAAATCATTGATTTGGGAGTATGGGGGTGGGTGGGGGGTGGGTGGGGGGTGGGTTATGTGTGTGGGAGAAATCCCCTTAACCAACAGCATTAGAAAAATGGAATGTATGTAAAATTCAACAGTTTAATTGGATCCCGAGGAATTATCTTGGAACCTGCAAACTGGTTTCCAAGCCCTGCTAACCAACGTACCTTCATCAAATGCTTAAAGGCTTTCCTCACATTGTCAAAAGCATTTTAAGCAAGCACAGCACTCAGCTACATACCATGACAAATTTTGCCTGTAGGCTGTTAAAATGGCTTTAAACTAGTGAGGCGTGCTCTTAATATATATATATATATATACACACTTTGTACATATTTCATCCCAAGTTGGCTCCCTCCTCCCTAGCTGCTTTTATTTTTTTTTTTTTTATTTTAGCCTTTATTTCTTCAGAGTCTAGCAGGGTTATTAATTAATGAACTTGTGTATTTTCTGTCTTTAGCTGCTGAAGAGTGAGGAACTGTCAATCAGCGGGGACCCTCCTGAATTAGGTGAATGCTGACATTTGGCAAGTGTCATCACAGTTGCCTGCCCATGCCCTTGTAATGCTCTAAGCCAGTGACCCTTCTCTCTTTGTCACACATTTCAGGTAGCACTCAGAGCTCATTGTGTGCAACTGAGGTCAACCGCCAACCAACCAAGTGCTCTGTCCTGCTTGCACAAAGCTTTCCCTGAAGGCAAGAGAAAAGAATAATAAAAGGGGGAAATGGCCTGCTGAGCAAAGGCTCTGAGTCTTTTATAACAGGAGGTCGTTTTTGATTATAGGAAGGAACCTTCAGTGGCCATGGAAACCAAAATGCCACACAAAAGCCAGAGGGTGCTTGGGAGGTAAACAAGATAGATGAAAGGTGATGGCGCTTTTAATCTCTGCAATCAATGTGCTTAGGTGGGTGACTTTAATTTAATCCATGTCTGATTAACCCTCTCCCTTTGTTTACACCATTATAGGAGTTTTTCTCCTGTAAAATTTTTAAACAAATGTTAAAAATTCCAGGAGAATGCTGGTCGCTGCAGTGTTTTCATCCTATTCACTCCACTGATGTAATCATGGATGTTCTCATTATCCACATAAATGCCTAATCCTTCTTACTCTTGCTAAGCTTATCCTCAGTGCTATATTTTTGAATGAGAGAGTGAAAGTTCTTATACAAATACAAATTCTTGTGACTTTCTTTTTTGGACACCTAGCAGGATGAAATAACTGGAAACAATGGCACTCAGTAAGGAAACATTTTCCATCAAGAAGCCTTGGAACAGTTTGGTCAAAACTGGTTTTGATTTGGTTGAGTTATGAGCCCTTGAAAACTGCACATTGAACATGCTTAGACATTTTTAAATAACAGCAGTGGTTTTAATGACAGCTGAATGTTCGGAAGGAAGTTTTGCCGTGCATGCGTGCGCGGCTAATTTACCTACTTACTGAAAAATATACTCAGGGGCAGTGCTCCGAATGAACCCTGCCACATTGAGTTTGGGTTGGCTTACACGACTCAAAATTCTCTCCAATGGCTGCACAAAGTTTTCCGCAATAATGAGCATTTTATGGATGAGATTTTCAAAAGCCAGTCTCCATTTAGGAGAGCTGATCCTGTTCAGACAGGAAAGGGAAGGAAATAAAAAAAAAAAAAAAAGCCCAGAGGAGTTTGTGTTCCTACATCCCTTGGAGTTAAGGGGTACATTCAATAAAGACAGGCATTTAAGCACTTATCTCAGTCTCAGTGTCATTAGAGTATGAGCTTTAAAACCTCTGAATCTTGTCCTGGCTCCTGAATGAAAATAAAATGCACATTTATTCAGTTAGGCTTCCTAAACAGTCTGGAGGAAAAGAAAGATGTTTCAAAATAGTATTTGCAGAAAGAACTGCCCAAGCTCACTTACTTCAAGTTATATCAGCCCTTTCCAGAGCTAAGATGCCTTTGTCATGGCAGCCAACAGCTGCTTCTATCCAGCCAAAAACTAGGTCCTTTCCTGAGAGTGGCTGCGTACCTCAATTCTTTGAAAAAATAAAGCAGAGTTTAGTGTTTCCTTTTAAAATATAGGCAGAGGAGGTACTGTAACTGATGTTGCCCACTCTCTATGCAATAGCCCGGCAACAAGAGTGCTGGCCCAGTGAGCAGGAGAGCTGAGCACCATGCCTTTCTCAATGCCAGGTTGCTTGAACCTGGTCCCCTGCTGCCCAGCCAAGCAGGATGAGCCTGGGGAAGGGGATGTTGCTGGAGCTGGGCTGCTCCTCAAAACCAAACATGATGGCTGGGTGCCCATAAAGAAAAAAATGTGTGTGAGCTCCTAAGTCTGTAACCATGGCAGAAAGAGAAGTTCCCTCTGAGAAGACGTCACTTAGGCTTAGCAGGGAGCAATGGGCCTGGATGCTAGGCCAGAGTAGTTCTTTGCTTGAAATTCAGTAAAACTGCAAATGTTTCAGGAGCTTCAAGGTAAAATAAGAAATTATAAAAGAAAGACAAAATCCAAGCACAGCTTTCTGAGCTACAATTTCAGGCTAATCAACTAAATCTGTCTAAATCCTGTTTTATATCTTGCCCTAATTCTATAAAGGGACACAGATGTCACTATGCCTGATTTTTAATTGACCTGCTGTTATTCACTTGAGGTGAATGTGGGATGCAGAGAGTCGGGATCCTAATTATGAACTTCCCACTAGTTACAAAGCAATAGCATGAAGCTCCCTCCGCTAGCAAAAAGGAAGTGTAAAGGAAAAGTTCTAGTCACTGCCTCTAGGCAAAGGAGAGGCTCTTCTTTCAGTGAGCCTTGACAGCTGTGAACCTTCCTCTAGAGTTAAGATTCCTCAGCCAGGTAACACTCTCTGAGGAAAACCACAAATGTTGTTAGTTGCCACCTTCTACTAACAGTGAACACTCACATGCTATTTGAAATATTCAGATCCTGTTCTTCTGTTAGGTCTGAGGCTTGACAATTCCTCCACAGCTCCCAGTGGGGCCTCTATCCACTAAACTGGAAGATATTCTGAGACAGACATCAGACAGACCTCCTCAGCCTAAGACAAAACCTTTTAAACAAGGTGAGAAACATTTCACTTTTCATTGAATCCATGTCTATTTTTTACTGAAGAGGCTGGATCCAAGAAACTTACATGTGCATAAGCTAGAGTCATTCTCTCTCTGAGTCCACTGGCATTTAAATAATTTATATAAAATGGAGCAGCATAAACAAGCAGGAAGTGAAAGGGGCCCACACAGGCATCTTTCAGTAACTTTCATCCTGATAGTAGAAATTTTAGATTCCAGTATCTGTGTGATATGATCTTGGTCATGGATCAGGGACACAGTTCCTCTTTATTCTCTTCTACTTTGACTAGCCACAGTCAGAGATTACCTTCTGGAGCTCCTTGTTAGCAAGTCCCCATTATGCAGCTGAGCAGTGTCAGAAGTTTGAATATTACATATAAAATCAAAAGGAGAAATGTCAGTATATGGGGCCTTCTAGGTGACAAATCAGCAATTATGGACTGGAGATGCTTTCAGGATTAGCTATCAGATGAACAATCGGTTTTCAGGGTCTTTGTTGTGAATAAGTTTTACAACTCATGTTCATGAATCTTTCCATGACTGAAGCTTTTCAGCTCTTTCAAAAGCCCCAACCATAAAGTGTTCTGTATCTAATCTTTTGAAAGGTTCATGGTCACTCAGTTGGCACAAGAATTGCCCTTGTGCATGTAACCTATATGTGAATGCAGTGGGAAGCAAGGAGCTTTCCTTCTCCCTTCCTACTTGTATCAACATAAAAATTGCCTACAGCTGCAGTGATCCATGCTACGAAGATTCAAATTTGAATTAAACTTGCTTTAAACTGCACGTGAGCAGGTAAGCATCTTTCAAGGAGTACTAACCCCTGATAAATTTCCTCTTGTGCCCATACATGTTCAGGAAAATTTTCCTGAGATTCTCTGCAGCAAACAAAATTTGGTTTGCTTCATCTAACAAACCCAAGGATTATTGTTGACAATGTATGGGCAAGATTAACCCAGTAGGATGGAAACAGAAAGGTTTTTCCAGGATTTTATCAGGTTTCAAAGGACCTTTCACTCATCTGTCATTTTTGCCCTGGAATTTTCATTGGTTTCTTTAAGAAGGTAAAGAGGGAACAGAGAAAGCAAAGAAAGTAAGTGGTGGAAATATGCCACGTAATGGGATCAGTATCTTACTCTGTAAATATAAAAGTAATGTATTATGTCATTTAGACAACAAATTATAGAACTACTCAAGAAATAGAGGATACTGACTGAATGGAAGGGAAAAGGCTTTTTGCTGACTTGAAGGGAATGTCAACAGTACCAAGAATGAGAATACTGTCATAAAGATGAGGAACTGAAGAGAAAGATGATGAAGTGCTGTTTTAGATTTTGCTTGTGTTCCTACCAGGACTTTTGTGCCATTTACCACTGTTTGTGTCTGTTTCCACTTGTCTCAACAACATTTTGCAGATGCAAAGCAGTTTTTACCCATTATTTTGGGTGAATCTTCCAACATTAAGTTGCCAACATTTCTGGTATATTTTTAAATACTTTATTTTTAAAAAAACCGCCTCCACACTCAATAACTTGAACACACCAGAATGAATGCATTATTTATTACATGCTTCACTCTGCTGAGAGTCCCTAAGTTGCAGTGGATAAACCTGGGATTCTGAAAAAGGAAAAGATCATTTCTTTCCTCACTCTGTGGTCAGATTGTGACAGACATAGCATCTGAATCCAGACAAATTGCTAAGGTCCTGTGAAGTTACAAGTGCCCATGCCTGCTGCACAATAACAGAAATGTTATGTGGCCAGTTTAGGCAACCCAGTGACCACCATGAAATCTATTGACATTTTCCTTAGACTTCATGTGGATACTCAGCCAAACCTCTTTGGCTGAGCAATTGAGCTTTATCATACTCCTTTCCTCTTCTCCCAGCTAAAAATATAAATACCCTTATATTTATGCTAGTGCAACACCACCTACTAGGAGGCAAGGGTAAGAAAGCTAGCTCTTTTAAAAATTAATGAGCCTTGGAAGGAAATGAAGCTGAGAGAGTATGAAAGCATATGAATTTCTCCTATACAGAAGAACCAGCATTCATTAAACTGTAACTCTACACTGTTCAAAGCTCCAGTCCACTTCAGCAGTAGATTAGTATGAGTAAAGACTATAGAGTTCAGAGTACATGTTTTTCTCCTGCCTGGAAAAATATATTACTGCATCTGTGGATAACAAGATTAGCAAAGACATTTCCTTTGTCACAGTGACATGCGCCTACATGTGCATTAGATGCAATAAAATTGGATCTTGGAATAGTCCGAGAAAATGGGAGATTTATATCCAATGCTAGATTTGGGGCCCTTTGCAATGGTAGCAATTGTAAACATAATCCTGTTTTTAGACTGTCAGATGATGGGAATTGCATTAACTGATCACGTTAAGAATGGCAGCCTGGAGTTTTTGGTACTAGTTAATATTAGAACTTAGAAGAGGTGAAAATTAATGTTCTTACAAATAATTCTGTTAAGTATGATATCTTTTAATTGTTCTTTTGTTGCTTTTTTTATTAAAGGAATTAAAAATTTACCATTTTATAACTTCCTTTTAAATGCAAAGAGATGGAAAACTATTGGAAACCAATAGATTACATTATTCATAGATATTTGTTTCCCAGATAGGGTCACAGAACTTGGATTTTTGTATGGGAGGGTGTTACTTATTATTTCTCATCCGTCAAGAAATAGTCCCAAAGCACTCATGTTCTGGGTCAGAATGCTAAACAAGAGCATATTTCAGACTTTTTCTCATATTCAGTCTTCTACTGAGGGCCATTTCTATACAAAACATTTCTATTAATGTATCTGTATCAAGTGAAAGTTGACTGATATATTAGTGTAAACATACTGTGTTCATAGTTACATAGGTATAAATGTTATTCCTAATACCATCTTGGAATAAGCTATACACATGCAACACAGAGCATACAGAAATGACTGTACCTATGCTAATGAACCATTTTACCTGAATCACCAAATGTAAATAAAGAAATAGAACCCTACAGCTCTGAAAGGAAATTACTGTCAGATATGATGGATTGTGTTTCCTGGCTCTAGGGTTGGTAAATTTATGTTTGGTCTTCATTTGATTATCAGCTATCCATATCGTGTTTATTGCATTATCAGTCACTAAGGGATGATCAAGTAATTTCCATGAAGACACAGATCCACCATTAGAAAAAGAGATTTTTGAGGTGATCCATTTACTTTGTCTTTGAAAGACCAGCTATACAAAGGCTGATTTACCAGAAATGAAGAAGACTAAGTCTGCATTCTTTCCAGATAGCCACTGTTGTCATTTTTAAACAACATTAATAAATGCAAGTAGAGTTGAGCTGATGGAATCCAATATTTGAAACAGTTCTGCTTCTCTCAGGATTATATAGGATGTGTAGTCCCAAAATCAAAATAATGTTCAGGTGCTAGTCACAAGAGGGAGCTCAGTGCTTCACAACTATAAAAGAAATAGATCTGGACTAAGAAGAAAAATTTGTATAGTTTGCAAAAAGATATAGTACTTATAAATCAATAACAATTTTCAGTGCTTGGACCATGTTAATTCATCTTGGATTTATCCTGGAACATTAGCCTTTGACATCAAAGAATGGAGAGTATTTCCCACTCAGCTAATATATAGCTCACTTTCTCTGTCTTTCATCCTTCCCAGTTCCTCATATTTCTATTTCTTTGTCAAAAGTAAGGTTAAAACGGAATGGAAACTGATAGTTCAGAACAGCAGTTTAAGGAAAAAAGGTACGGTAATACTGTATTAGTCTTAGAAGTGAACTTTCTATCATCGTTAAAAACATTCAGAACTATACATTTGAAATATCACGATATTTGAAAGATATAATAAATAAAATGCAGAAAAATGGAAATAGGATATTTAAAAAAAAAATCTGGTCACACACTTGAGATATCCTGGCTTGGTAACTGTAAACTGTAGCTAAGCTACAGAGCATCACAGCCATGGGCACCATGTACCCAAATGGTCAGCTACACCAATAGCCCAGGAATCAGAGAGTGGATGAGCTTCCACAGAGCCAACCTGCTTATTTTTGGAATGAACACATTTGCCTGGAATATTTTGGTTTAAAAAAATGACATTTTTGATCTGAGGAACCATTGAATGATAAAATTGTCGTCGGGTGAATTGAAAGCAAGGGTATTAAAGCTAGGAATCATGACAACTAATATGAAATTTTCAAGAAATCCAAACATTCCAATCTTTGGACGTGCATACTACTTAAATTGTGTTAAGTCTGCCCCATAAATTATATCATGGGAAAAAGTATGATTGGGGCATTTCAGTGTTTGTTGTTCCAGATCAAACTAGGCTGATTTTTTAACAATGGTTCTTTTCTTATTTGCCTCACCCACTCCTGGTGTTGCCTGGGTGATGTAGTTGTTCAGATGTTGTGGGCTTCTTCGAGTGTTTACTTATCAGTAGCGCAAAGGCTGTGGAATGGATTGGCTTGCTGAATTGGATTTACAACTGTTTTTCTTCCACAGAACAGTGGAAAGTAACTTAAATGGTCATATATACCTTCCTTTTTCCTGTAGATTGCCTTATCTTCACATGTCTCTTAACCTACACTATCTTTGACATCTCTCTCTTTTTCACGCTTTACATTCCCTGGCATGTTTCCCACTCCTTGCAAAACCTACATTATCTTCATCTTCTTCTCTTGACCATCTGTTTTGAAAATGTCTAGTGAACTGGGTAATTTAAAAAGTAGAGTCTGTACATATCTCACCAGAAAAAGATTTGTGATGGTCGCAAACTAGAAGCTGAAGCAAATAATGTCTGCAACACCTTTCCTAGGAATTTCTGGATCCTGTGACAGTTAAAGTGCTTAAATCAAGTTTAGATCTAAAAGGTATGCTTTCAGCCTATAGCCATGGACTTTATATCAAAAGTATATGTTGAAATTCTATACTCTGTGTTATGTAGTTGTGCAAAATAAATAAGTCTAATAATCTCTTCTGGTCTTATGAAGATTTGCTCTTTTAATTTAAAAGATTAAAAAAAGATTTAATTTTAAATGTTGAGCCATTTTTGGTAAGCACAAAGTCAAGTGTTACTAAGGCAAAATGTAAAGAGAAAGCAATATAATTTTGAATAACATAAGCTTGTGCTTGCAAGTAGTTGAATCCTTGCACTGAGGAAAAAAACAGCCTCAA
Source organism: Strix aluco (assembly GCF_031877795.1). NCBI lineage: Eukaryota > Metazoa > Chordata > Aves > Strigiformes > Strigidae > Strix > Strix aluco. Next base: position 89,856,528 of record NC_133932.1, on the reverse strand, counting down.
TTATGAATACAAGCAATGATTCTATGATAGACATGCAAAGAGTAAAATACAGGATTTACATTTCCATGTATACGAAATGGATATATAATCTATAAAGAAAAAAAGACAATTAAACTTTTCCACTGAAATTGTCTTTGGCAGAAGACAGGATTCTAAGTAGCCTGCTTTTTTTTTTTTTTTTTTTTTTAAATCGGAAGTACCTTTTATCCATTAAAAGTTTTCTTCAAAATTTTTTGGCCAGAATATGTGAACATCTAGCTTTAGGACTATTTTCCCACCTCATCTTCCCAAGAAACAAGGTGTATATTATTACACTGTCTGCATAGCTTTTCATCTTTCTATTCTAAACCTGCCTCAAACTCTAAAAATGTGTTGACCGCTTTTTTGATAGAAGACTAATGAGTTTAATCAACGTTAACCAACTCTTTGGAAAAGAGACACTCTGTTAGGATCCCACTTAAGGAGAATGTATAGAGAGATCTTCTCTTGTATGGATGTTCAGAAGTCAAGATGCAACTACTATCTGACCAAGTAGTATTTGCATAAATAGCTAGCTAATCAACACATACATGATGCAGCCATAACAAATGGTGCCCCTTCCTTTCCAGCACATCAGAAATTGGAGGATTTGGGAACAAAATAGGAGTATTCCAGTGTATGGAACCAGTGTAGGAAACCAGCTTTCATTAGTTGCTCTTCTCAATAACAAAGACAATTCACATAACAGAGGAGGCACCTTGTCATATGGCCATGAAGTAAGTTCAAAAGAGGCCAGGTGGCATACCCTGAGAGAAAAATTGGAAAACCCTGCTTTTTTCAGAAGTTCTTGTGATCAAGGCAACAAAGCAAGATATAAATCAACACAGGACATTTTGAATTAATTCCAGTAGCCCTTATGGGCAATGTCTTGGCAGCCAGAATCTGATGGCTGTGAGACTCCTAAGCCACACTCTTCCCCCAGAGACATCCCATCCCCAAAGGCTGCTAGCTGTATCCCACTGCTCTTCTCTGAGGGAAACCTGAGGAGGCACAGATGGTCCAACTCTACAGCTGTAAAGGCACTAAGAACATCAAAGTCAAGACTTCATTTCCCTCCAGCACAGCAGGTTTTAAAACAACAACAACAACAACAAAAACCTCCTAAACTGTCTATAGCTCAGGAAGTAATCTCAGCCCAAATTGGCAAGAACTCAGATAACTTCAAATTGGAAAATGTGCAATTAATTTGCTAAATGCAAGGTGACATGCCTGAGAGGATGGTCTGTATTTGAAATCAGGGAAAACTGATTAAAAATTGTGCTCTCTGCTAAGAAGGAAATAGTCATCCTGAATCTATGATTTGGAGCATGATTTTATTGTAGTCTCCTTCAAGTGTGCAATGCCTGATTGAAAATGAAGCAAATCTAATTAATTAATATTGGCCTCCCGCTATCATCCCGCTACCACACTTCTTGAATGACAATCCTAAACATCAGAAAAATATAGAACTCTTTATAATCAAGGACATTATAAACAACAAAATAAAAAAACCCCAAATCCCCGGACCATATCCTATTGCTAAGAATAATCCAACGGTATTTTAACCGCCCCGCTGAACAGACAGGCCTTACATTGCGCTCTGAATTTCGCCAAACTGGGGCTCTGGCAGAGGGCCAAAGGAAGCAGGTTTCAGCGGCGCAGGCCCTCCACTGAGAACACCCTACCGCTGGTCCCCCCGAGCCGGGGCACTGCGCATTCATTTTATGTGTAGTGCTCCTGTGTCTCACAACTGCCATGTCTGATATTTTCTTTATGACTTCAGCTTATTTGCAGATTTGGCTGCAAGATGTATTTTCACACAGTACTCAATAAAAAATCTAAAATTGAAGCTCAGAAATACTGTCTACCAAATTTAACTGAATCAACTTGATCTCTAGAAATAATAACTGTGGAAAGACAGAGGAATCTATTCCTATGCAGTTTTGACAATTTCTGGCATGTATAATGACACCAGAAAATCTTATACCAAAAGTATATACAACCTTTGCTCTCAGTCAGGTGAAATTGCTTCACAGATACCTGACAGAAACACAGAAAAGCCAGAAAAAGTAATATTAAGTCACTAGTAGCAGATAACAACCACAAATACTCACCACCACTTTTGTACTCTATGACATAGACTGCCATTTTAACCTGTCTATCTCTTCTCACTGCAACTTCTCTTTAGAAATCTATAATGTCTAATAATTTTTTTTTTCTTGATCATTGTGCCTGAAGAGATAAAGTGTTTTTTTTTCAGGGGGGGAGAAAAAAAATTTGACATGTGTAAGGAGCAGAGTCACAACGGCATGATCTGTGGGTATGATGTTATGGATTGGTGGATGGAAGAATGGATATCTGCTAGTTAGCCATAGATATTCTTTCCTTCCTTTTTGTTTTTCCATGTGTCTTGTCTAAAGATTAAGTTCCAGTCTTTGCAGGCATAAAATAAAAATCAGCCTGCTGACAAATAAGATTGTTTCAGATGTTTATGTTCTCAACCACTGTTCAAACCCCTTTCCAAATTGTGCATAAATTTCCAGTATGAAAAAATATTTTTTTCATACATACAAAGTACCTATTTCAACAGATCTTTTTTCACTGTTTCATAAGGCTGAAAAATATTGAAAGAATGAAAATAGAGATGTTTTCAGTATCAGAACAAAATCTCTAAGCAATTAGGAGACTGCTGTGGTTGGAGTCTTCTCTGTCCATGCTATTAGACTCTAGGGCTTAAAAGAAAATTTTTTATTTCTCCACAGAAAACTCTATTTGTATTTCTCCACAGAAAACTATGCCAGTGATCTGACCTAAATCAATGAACTCTTAAGAGAACAGCACAGGTGTTAGAGATGGCTAAGAAGAGATGGCTGGACAAACATATTTATTATATTTATTGTACACATCACACTGACACTTGATTGATTAATACAAAACATTCAACTCTTTGCAGCAGCTGGAAAAAAGATTGATTTTTATTTCATCATTAATATTCCCGTCAAGTGATGAACTATAAAACTTCTGCCTGCAAATCCAAATTGGAAAAAGGTCAGACAGAATCAATATTTTTTTCACACAACAAAACCTTAAAAAGCTGTCTAACTGGATATCTTCAGGTCTTCTGTTAATATCTGGAAAGAGTTCCATGGACAGTAATATGATTTGCCAAAGTACTTAAGCATATGCTTGATTTTAAACTGAATAATCCCATTTGTCTGCAACAGAATTTAAGCAGGCATGCCAAACTAAGGATGGAGTTGGAGCCAGAGACCAGTCCTTCCACACTCCTCAATCAGCACCTCTAGGAATTCTGCTACCTGGATGCAGGTGGCCCAGCTATTTTGAATTATTTCAGGTTTAGCAAACATTTACCTGGAGGAGAGGATATAAATGCAGGGAAAAAAATAACCGAATAATATGATGGAGAAACAGCAAAAATGTGTTATTATGGGAATTAAGTGGAAAAAAATATTTGTAGATAATGCATTTATGAGCTTTAATGTGTATTTCTGGCTGCAGTTCTCTCAAGACTATCATATTGATTACAAAGCAATTAATATTTCCTATGATATTTCCCATTCAAGCTGTGATCACATCTGACCAAGTGTGTAGAAACTTCTAACTGTATGCAAAATGAGCAGTCTGAAGACAAAATAGTTATCTGAACATAAAATGGTATCAGTGAGAAATTCAACTGTATTCTTGTTTCACATGTAGAGCAGAAAGAACAGGTCTCAGCATAGTTGGGAGTCTGAATGCCTCATTTCTCTAGTGCAGCCATTCTCCTAGCATTAGAACCAAATTAAAAACTATTAATATCCCTATTACCATGAAAATCTATACATTATTTGAATGTATATATGCATTTTTATAGTTGACCACTTAAAGTATTCAAACATGGAGTTCCATGTTTGGTTTGTATGGATAAAATGCTGCGATAATGGAAAGTAGCAATAGAGTAAAAACAGGTGTAATAGCAGCTTCAGTCTTGCAAGGTATTTTACATGCAAAATGAAAGGACACTTAAAATAAGCATAAACATGGCTTTAGAGCCCTAATTTACTCAAAAATGCTATTGGATAATGACACAAGAGAACTGGTTTTATTCTGATATCTTAAATTCTGAAGTTTTTAAATTATGTAATGGCAATTTTAGGTGAGTCTGTCCGCAAGATTCCCCTGTCACTAAGAGTTTTCCTCTTGTCTTCACAAGGGTAGAAAGAAAGCTCATCAGTCTAGATTCATGATGCTAAAGGGTTTTGCTGGAAACTCATCGCATGTGGTCAGTGTGGGTTGGCGAGTGCTGGATTTTGTTAGCAAACTCTATCCACTAACCTTACCACCAAAGTTGAACCTGCCAGAGACCACTTTCCCTGATGACACTACTGACAGAGTCTTTGTCAAATCTGGAATGGGCAAATAAGTTTAAACAAAAGAGGAACTGACTTAAACAACTGTGTGAAACTCAAAGCATGTTTCCAATAAATCAGTACTTTGGTTTTTAAGAAAAACCGACATAACCTTTCTTGACTGATTTTTGTTCTGTAGTCACTTTTAAAATTCCTGGGTTTTGCCAGGCCAGTAAGTAGAAACAGAAAATGCTACAGAACTACCTTTCCTTTTGGAGTTTTTTCACAAAGAAACCCCAAAAAGCAAGTTGGATAAATCTCAGTCTCTCAAGAATATGTCTTTTTGCAACTTTTACTACCACATTTTACAAATTCAAGATAAAGCCAATTTAAATCTAACTTTTTTCTTCCCCTGAAAATGTAATTGGTGGTGACATTTCAGTTCAGAAATCTGATGTGACTCCAGACTGTATTTAGACATGGATACAAGTTTCCTTAATGGTTTAAGAGATAAAAATATTACCAGAACTGTGCTATTATGGGAGGCTTAGTTTCATGTAAATACTCTGAAAAATATTTGTACTTTATATTGATAGTGTCCTGATATAGCTGAGTTTGAGGATTGGAACTTTTCCTCACTAACTGCTGAACCAACAGGAGGTAATGCTTTTATTAGTTTTGTTTTGGCATATGATAAAGAGATAATGGAAGTTCTAATTAGAGCAGAGAGCTTTGAATCCTGATCTGATTTAGTTTAAATTAAATATAAAAGCAAACACAGTCTAGTCAGCAATGTTGAGTCTTTATTTCAAAAAGACAGGACTGGAGAACTTTATGAAAACTATTCCCTGAGATTTAAGAGAAACAAGAGTTAGATATGAGGTCTCTCGGCAGCAAAATCAGGATTTAGACTGAACACAAAATAAATGTGACACAGAGAACAAAGTGAGTGTTTTCTGTCATCCAGAAGGGATGACATTGGCATTGCGGCCAATAAATTAAGATAAACTAGGTGAATTAAGAAATATATGTAGCAATTAAGATTATTGCAGACAAAATACAAGCAAAACTCAACACATTCAATACAGGTGTTCAGATAGTCTGCATCTGCATTGCTGAAATAACTAATCTATGCACTTGCAAGATCTTGTATCAAGGACTTATGATAATTTATCAAGTTGAATGCATTAATTCATCAGGTGGTGCAGCAGATTAGTAAATTTAAGGAACAGAAATGGGACAGAATCATAGAATCATTTATATTGGAAAAGACCTTTAAGATCATTGAGTACAACTGTTAACATACCAGTGACTTCTGATAAGAATAGTTGAACTGCCTGAAGTTCTGACCTTTTGCTCGGCCTCTGCGTTTTGTTCAGTAATGTCTTAATGAATACTGAATATACAGTTCATGATGCAGATAAAGACAACCTAAAACCTCTTTCTCCTCCTAAAGGACTGTGCTCGTCACTAAATAAGATAATTGGCTTTCTTCTTGCTTATTTTCTCAATGGCCCCGCTCTGCATAGTGGAAGACCTTCGGCTCAAGGCTTTGTGAAGGTAAAGTTAATTTCTGAGGAGGTAGAAGCTGTGGGACTGTGTTTTCTGAATTGAGGGAAAAGGTCTTACACATCTAGTGCTGTAACTACTAAGCAACTGTGCAAAAGTCTGAGCACAACTCGTTCCTCTGCCCATGTGTTTAAAAAGAAACTTTTCAGATTCATAGTGAGAGGAATCTCATTCTTACTTCCAAGTATGGGAGATTTCAAGCTGTGAAACTCAGTTGCACGTAGGTTTTTACCTCACTTGGGAAAAGATGCTTCTATGTATGTGGGAGACACAAGATTTCAAACGTGCTTCATTCCTAAATATTGCTATTACCTGGCTTGAGGCTTCCTATCTCCTACTTTAAGTACAGGCATCCCTCAAGTCTGAAGTTTAATGCAGGTGAGCACCTAACTCAGAACTATGCATGCCATTCTTAGTCTGCACACTGAACTTCAGGTGCTATTATGCTTAGCTGGGCATTGTCTATAAACCTTTGGAAAGTGTTTTTAAAAAGCAAAACAAAGAAATCACTCCATCATTTTATGCCTGTCACTCCACCTTCTCTGTGAGCAAGCTGCCTTTCTTACCTTTGCACATGTCTTTTAGACAGCTGAGAGTGAAAATAATCCATCAGATCTTACTGTGCCTTAGCCCTCTCACATTGTTCTTTTCCAGAAAGCGATCGCACCTTTTCTGGAGATAGGATTGCCAGGAGCAGCCCAGTCTGAGTGATCTCTTTCTCAATTCTTCTGAAACTGTCAGCAATATTCCTGGCTTTTAGAGGACATTAAGGATTTGGTCCCTTAAAATTAAGCACTCTTAAGTGGTTCTGAGAGGGAAAGCCCAAACCACTAACCAGTTTTGAACATATAGGTTTTGTTCCATAGTTATAAGCTTAACTGAAAAAGTGTATTATGACATTCCTGTAAGAAAAAATACAAGAGGAAATGAATCCCATTTATATGGTTGGTGCAAAGTTGATACAGAATTTATGTAGTGAGAAAATGTTTTTTTTTCTGCTTTTTTGTTTTGCTTTGCTATTATACTACCACTCATAATATTTTTGCCTCGTTCTTTAATGATCCTTCTTTCCAAAAATCTTATGAGTGGAACAATACAGCGTAAATTTTTTAGGACATCTTAATGGAATGTAGTTACTAGCAGGTGTATGTTTGACACTTTTTAAAACCAAGAACAAGCAACTCATCTAACTGTATCGCTGGAAAGAGAAGGTAATCCCCTCACAGATCATACTTGAAAGTACAGATATTTACATGTATAGGTACAGGTTGATTACTGTACTGTTTGGGTTTTTTCTTCCATCTGAATTACATGGATTTTACCAGATTTACAGAGACGTGAGGTTGAAATAATGCAGTGTTAAATCCAGCACATTAAAAAAACCCTACTTCTAGTGCTGTATTGATCCAAATAAATCTAATCACATTCTCCTACCCTTTGCCAGACACTTTGTTTTTGTCTGTCTTTCATTTGCAAGCTTTTGGGGAAAGAAAATATCACTATTTCTTTTTGCAAGTTTACATGAACTGCCCTCTTCAGTGCAAGATAAATAATGCATAAAATCTATTCATGATGTTTGAACAGGTTTGAGGAGACTTACAAGAAGAGAGCTGACAATGCAAATTTAATAGGTTGAGCAGTCAAAGCACAGATTCCCAACAACTGAATCAGGTTGATTCCAGGCAATCACCAGCCATTGAATGTATTGTGATTTTGCATTATCAGTTGGAAATTGATTTAATGGCATCCTCTGAGCCCTAATCTCTTTCTTAATTGCTTGTGATGCATTTTTCAGGAAAGTGGACAGCTTTGAAAAGGTTTGAGTTGCTCTGTTAAAATATCCGTTTTCTCATCTAGTGGCATAGACTGACTGAGAATTTAGGGATACTGGACTTTTGTGTAACTTCCAAATAGATGTATTTATTAGTAATTACATAGCAAAAGAAACAAAAATATTTTTCCGCTTTGCCTTTTTTCATGTTTCAGTCCCAAAACAAAATGAAATCATATGCTTCTGAGAGAAAAGGGGAGGCTGAGGAGGAATGTAGTACTACCTCCATGCAGTAAAACTTGATTTGCTGGAGGGTCCCATGGAGAAAAACTTCTGATCTGTGGCGAACATCTACATTTGAACTAGTTGCCTGAGTTCTCTTTAACAGTGGGGGGGAAAAAAAAAAAGACTGATTCATCTCATCCTAATGCAGGCAGTTTAATTATGTGAAATGAATTGTTCTTTAAGAGTTCACTCTTTGGTCATGAAAGCAATTTAGCTCAGGTGAAGACATCTACACTGAAGACATGTGCAGCTGGATTAGGTGAATCATTCCTTGAGGTTTTTGTCTCTACTCGTAAATTAAGCAATGCCAGGGAATGTTCCTGGGTACTGGAATTCAATCATCTATAATATTCAATTATTTAAACAGCACATGGCATGGTTTTGGTCTATTCCACTTAGGACTCCACCAAAAAATTCCTTGGCATGGTTTGGGAGCACACACCAGCCAGCAGCTGTTCCTAGTAGTCAATGTGAATGTAGCCACCCTGTCTTTGAAGGTAATAGTTTAAAACTACAAATCCGGCCTGGTGCTTGCCAGCTGGCCTCAGTGCCAGAAAACTATTCAAGCAATGTTTAATTTTCTACTATAGATGTATCCTGAATATCTAAGTTTGAGAGTAATGGTAGGGGACAGTTCATAATGAAATATGTCATATATTTTCATCAATGTATTTGCTACAGCATCTTAGTTTATCTGTTAATGGCAAATCTGTACACAAATAAAACAAGGATGGGAAGTCTTAGAGTATTTCCACAATATATAGTGCAAATCACAGTGAAACATGCTCCTGAATGGTGTGATATATTGCGAAAACATAACGTGGCCTAAATATCTGTGACTGCTCTAATTACTTCAGTACAGCTTGTGCCTGAGGGTCCTGATATAAGGAAAATTACAAGAACAACCAACACATTTTTCGTTGTAGTCAATTTGCTATATTCTATCTGTCTCCTTTTCTTGTCTAAATATTAAAATAGAAAAGTTCATAAGCTTCACGGGATATATTTTCATTAAACAGCTACTATAATATCATTCCTCTACTATGGAAAAGTGTTTGCCTTTGTACAGTTTAATGACACCTTATTATTCCCATTGTAGCAAAACAGTATTTTAGACTACAGGTGGGTTTTTCTGATGTAACCAAGACGTTCATATGTGATAGGGAATTATCTGCTTGAAAGATAGACATATATGTAAACTTTGCATAGACACCAGTATGGAGTAATTACATGGGTTTCCTCTCTATTCTTGATTTCTGTTTGTGTGTTATTACCAACAATGTGAATATAACACTGAATGTCTTTTGAAAAACAGAAGGTTTAAGAGTTGATCCAAATTCTGGGGTGAATTATTCCATGACAATGACATCTGCAAAGTGTATACTTTAATGTGAAACATATATCAAGTAAATAAATTATTCTTTTAAAATATATTAAATTCCTTATATGGAATAGATACTATGCTCTTTGATTCAGATGAAAAATTGCAAAGTCAATGAGAAATGAGAACGGACTGTTTGCAATTTTCTGAGATCATGAGAAACTCCTGAACGACTTGGTAATTTCAACTCTCTTATTTGTCAATTAACACTCCTGTAAAATAAAGAATCAACAAACTTTGCTCTGCCTGTTGCTTAATTAGCCATAACAAAACTTTCTGAAGTGTGGCACCTCAGAAATTGAAGGTATCGTGGTTGTAGGCAGGGGCCTGCCAACAACAATATGAAAAACTTCTGAACTTTGCCAAGACTGCTCCTCAGCAAGGCTGAGGTTTCTCCAAGTTATACGAACCATTTCCTGCAGATGGGTTGGACTTTTTCCTTCAACACAATTTTTAAAAGTTAGTTATTGATCATATTCTGGGTATCTTCTCTTAAAAATACTATCTTGGGGTTGTTTCTGGAAACCCTCAGATAATTGGATCTAGGTTCCATATATATAGTAAGAATTTTACTTCAGGGCCTCAAGTTTCAGTAAATTCCTACAGTTAGTTACACTGTATAGTATAAACTATATTCCACTGATTTTCCACAAGCACCTGAGATGAAGGAAAACTTTTCGATAACATCCTTCATGGACTTGCTGCTGGACAGTGGTTTGGATTACCCAAGTGAAAGAGTCTGGTGCAGAAGAATTGGTGCCCCTCGGTCAGTGGTCTGCTGAGAGCAGGTAGACAGAGAGCAGGTGGGATATGGTGGACCAGTAAGGAAGGAGTGAACATGGCCTTTACTTCTTTACTGACTGACTAGACCCTCTGAGCTAGTGCTGGCAAGGAAGTAGTTCAATGCTGATGTAAGACTGCAGTGAATTAGTAACATTTGGGAGCAAATGGGAAACAGGAAGGAAATTGTGCCACAGCATCTGAGAAATGCTCTGCCTCCCAAGACTGTTCTTGGGTGAGTGCCACTGAGGATGCCATTCTTTGCTCTGGAGAGGAGCTAAGTTAAAACCTGGCTCTTGCTGAGTGCCTGCCAGCCTCAGGCAGGCAGGAGCTGCTGGGAGACCTGGCCAAAGGCATGCATGTGTGCCCGTGGTTTTCATGGAGGCTTTTTTGTGAGGAGAGTTCCGAAAGTGTGGATGTGTGCATAATCTACGTCTAGTAAATTTGTGTGTACAGATATGCAAAAACTTCCCTGCTTGGACTCTCGAGGTCTTCCTCAGCTGTAAATATTTCCTTTAACAGTCATGCTATTCTAAACACACATTTGCCTTGCAACAAAAGCAACATTAACTGTAATACAAACTTGCCTCAGAAATGCTCCCTGTTTTCTTAGATTAAACTCCTTTCTCCAACTGCATCTATTTTAGGGTCTGATCAACTTTATAGTTGGTTCTCATGCTCCCCAAGGGTAATGAAAACTTGTGGAGAACACACAGTTTGTGCAGCAATGAAAAAGAGCACAAACCCTCTTGAATAAGAGGTTCACTTACTGTGGCACGCACAGTGACACCTCTAAGGACATTGGGATGAAATTTATAGACTCTCTCTTAAGAAAGAGAAAGGATGGGAAATGCTGGTGAGAAAATTTGCAAATCAAGCTATGAAAAACGAGTGTTAAGCTTCTCCAGACAAACACTGACCATCTGTAACTGTTTGCAGAACCTCCTAGGTACAGTTTCCAAGCATTTTAGATTTTTCTAGCATTTGTTCTTCATTTGGTTAAGCCTGTTTTCTCACTTACTGGAGTCTAATGCATGTTACATGATAGAAGCCATGCCCAAGAAGCCTACCATCTACTTTGTAAACCAAGAGTGTTGCCCACAACTTCCAAAATAACCATCTAAATGCAATTCATCCTCAGCTGGCAAGCTCTATTGGCATTGTGGGATTATAGAAATGGGGATGGGAGACGCTTTCATCAGCTCTCTTTTATAGTTAATGGTCTTTGGGGAAACTGCTACTCATGAAGGCTGTCCTTTGGTGAGAATTATTCACTGGAAGAACAGGAGATCCCAATACAAAGACTCTTTTAGGTTAAATAGGAGTCAGATTGCATCCAAAAGCAGGATAGCCAGTACCAGGCTTAATATACCCTCATTCCCCATCCCCATCCCCAGCTGCTGCACTTTATATCTGTACTGGCCTCACAGGTGGTCTGGTTTGTGAGTCTGTGGGAAGAGCAACTCAGCGAGTGGGGTGTGTTCACTTACGACCATACAAGTGTTATGCTGAAGGGAAAATGTCAGGCTGGAAATGAGCAGCAGGGAAAGTCTGGAAAAGAGTAATATTTGTGAAGAAACACAATTGTAAAGTTACGCTTTTATTTTTGCAGGTCTTCTACAGTTCTTTATTCTATTGGAAATGCGGGTGCAAATTGGGTGTCAAATGGAAACCTGATCTGGTAGCATTTGGTCCTCCTCTTGCAATTCCTTTGGATAATTTTAAGTGAGCATGTATGTGAGCAAGGCAATGGATAACCAGGCTCCTCATGTACGTAGGTATGTGTCTTTCACTTTAGAAGTCAAGAGAACAAATTGTGTGATGTGGTTGCTTTGAAGGTGTTTTATTTTGCTTTTTAGCGGGTTCTCTGAAAAATGGGAGTAGTGCCAAGATTTCTCAAATGGAGAATGAAGACATACAGTTCTTATTTTGGGATACTTTTCCTTGGTGGAAGAGACAGAAAGAGAAGATTTCAGAGACGTGCAAAAAAGAATGAGCAGATGAAAAAAAATTAATTTCTGGTTAAACCTTTCAGTCAAGACTTTTTTTTCTTTTAAAAAAAAGGAATCATTATTTAAATTTCCAGGTGTAATATTGCAATTTAAGCTTTCTGCTGTCTACCTGAGAACAAAATTAATTTTCAAGTTTCTTTTTGGTAGTTTAGCATTGGAGATTGTAAATTAATTTTAATTTTTAAACATCATTTTGGCATTTTTTAAATCAAAGATTTATTTTCTCCTCTCTACCCTAAAGCTATTCCCCACCTTCCTTAAAAAAAAAAATCTCAAAATAAAAGAAAAATTCAATTCAAAACTTTTAATGCCATTTTCAGAAGTGCTTTACTGGGATAGTACTACCTCCCTTCTCTGTTCTTCTGTTCCTCCTCTGAGCTTTCAACGTCCACTTTTTTTCTGGTTTTCTTTTTTAAATTATTTTTGTAAGAGACACATCTAAACTTTTTGTTATCATCTCTCTCCATGTTACCATTACCAGGAACATTACCAGTAGTTGTTTAATTTGATTTTCATGATTCCCCTTACTGTGATTCCAGATGTATAACATGTGAACTTTTTAATATTACATGTTTACTACATTCTTTTCTAATCATACTAGTTCCCAAAACATGAGTAACACTAGAATATCAGGTAAATCAAATCAGCATCAGTGAGTCCGAGTGATCATTTCTCTTAACGCTTCCCAACAGACACACGTTTTTGAGAACAGCAGCCTGGGTTGTTTATACCTTCAAAGGAACTATGTGGGTAAACCTGAGCGGCATGTAACAAAAGCTTTATTTCAAAAAGACAGCAGCAGGAAGTGGAGAATCAGGATCCCACCCCAGGCAAAAGAACGCCTCTTGGCCCAGGAATTAAAGATGCTGTTGGTAGGATGGGTTGCTGTTCCTGAATTCAGCTAAGGAAATGGTTCTTCTCTGTGTTTGGCACACAGGCCAGACCCCAGCCTGATACTCCCTGTTCTGTTGCTCTGGAGTTCCTGACCAAGGCTGGCACTGTCTCTGCCAGCAATTAATGAGAGCTTTGGCCTAAAGCTTGCATATGATTACCATAAACATCTATTACAGTAAATATTTCATTAACATTACTGTCTTCTTTTCAATCTAGGTCCCATATATATTATTTCACATCTTAAAATAATAATTTCATGTCATCTACTGCTACTTTCAACCAGTGATCTCAATGCAATTGGCAGACTTCAGAAAAGGCATGCCAATTCCTGAAGTCCTTTGACAGTATCCCTTCAGTGAAATCTCGTAATGAATTCAGTTGGGTTTTCCTTGAGAAAAGAAAGAGTAGGAGTTGGGTCTGTCAGTGTTGGGATTGTTGCAGCTGAAGCTAAAAGTGAGTCACCTTTGAGGAAAGGGCAAGGGCTGCATGCACAGCAGCAGGGATGAGAGGGGGGAACAGCTTTATAAACATCTCTCAGGTATGGCACAACAGCTGAGGGCTCAGCGTGGAGAATAAGATTATTGTCTTAAGCAAAGTATCTACAGAGATACCACCTGGGATTCCCCCTGGCCAAAAGCAGTCAGCAATTTGGATCAGCCACTGCCTGGAAGTCTGTCCTCACAACAGGCTGCCATCTCCTGACCATATTGTGTGTGAAATGACTGTTCTTCACTTGGTACAAATGTGTTCCTATGGTATGTTAGACTTAGTATAAATTCTCTAAATCCTGAGTAGATGGGAACTAAGGCAATTATATGAAGTTCCACATGTTGTAAAAATAGTACTGCTTAAAAGCATTTAGTATTATTAGACTGGATATCCCAGAAGAAGAAATACTGCTCTGAATGTAAGATCACTATATTTTTAGCCCCTTAAATCCACTTTCTTGTTACAAATTCCCTGATTTTTTTTTTTTTAACCTCTATTTCTACAGTGGAGCTGAACAGTCTGTTGTGGATATTTCTGTTAACGTCAATACATATATTTCCTGGTCAAGGCAGTCAGTACCTATCCAATTGCATATCTTTAACTAGCTCACTAGAAATGGGGCTTAAAAAGGATCTTTCTGTGTGTAGGGGATGTGAGTGAGAACGTAGCTCTTTCCCTGAGCCCTGGTAATTTACATGCAGTAACATCATAAACCTGTCTCAGTGTGGGAGGCTCCATGAACATAGCATGAATCTGTCAAATTCCAGTCTCTCTGGTATACTTGGTGCAGGTTCAAAATCTTATAGAGACTAAAAAAACAATCCTAAACACAACATCTCCCAGATATATAAATTAGACACCACAGAGTACAGTGGTAAGCATTTCATGAGGATATTAGCAGAGATTTGCTTTCTTCTTTGGCTGTGTTTCACTTCCTACAAGTTTTTCTCTCATTATAAACCTGTCTTCTTTATCTGAAATGGGCTCTGCACCAGTGTTGTCACCTGCAGACTGGGGACTCCTCACAGGGCTGCCTCCACTGGAAAGAAACAATAAATTGCAATAAAACTTTTATCTATGTGCTTGGTCAAATACAATTTGCTGGGACTTTGAAAATCTACATCTGTTCTGTATACAATTTGTATTGCCATTTGTTACACAGATGTGTAACAAGACAAATACCTGTCCAGGCTTACATGTGATTCAGAAATGCATATGTTAATCACGCTGGTGGAAGGAGGTGAAGGAAAAGACAATAAATCAGCCTACAAATGGTTTCACTTGGAAAGGTCTAACAGAACAGGGTTATTTTTATCCTAGGATGCTTTTAATTTGAATCAAAAATGCTCTACCACATGTTCTGCCAGCAGTTCAAAAGGATTGGTAACAAACATTTAATCTTTTTTATTCTGGGATTGGCACTAAGCCCTCATCAAAAAGCGTATGCAGTCAAACAGCTTATCTCCACTGAGCTGTTTCCCTTAATGTGTTCCTAATTATAATCCTATATATTGCTCACTGTGGCCGGTTGAACAATATGGCAGTAATTTCTTTACAGGCCTTGCTGTTCTTTGAACTGTGAGTACAGAGGGCTAGAACGGAACCAGATCAATGGGATTTGAGTGCAGGGGAATCCAGCCAGACGCAATCTCTGGAGAATGCATTTCCAGCTGTTCTCCAGAAAGGCACTGGAGCAGACAGCTGGTGACTGTGCAGCCCCTTTCATACAACCCCACGGATCTGTGTTGCAAGGTGTAGTCCTTCTTATCTTTATTGCATTCTGTACCTCTGGGGAGGGACTCACCCAAATTCCACACAAAGGGTGATTTTTAACAACAGGGATTGGAGTAATAGCCTGCCCACCCCTTCCTCTTAAGATTTCATTAGACTATTAAAAAGTCTCTGAAGGAATATTTGAATCAAACTTGGGAAAATGTTTCCATAAGCTGAAAACTGTAATATAAATCTGAGAGGAAGTAAAAGTATTTGTGCTATGGTTTTAGCTATGTTTGTTTGTGAAGGGTTTTGGAATACATAAAGTCTGAAAAGTTAAGCCTTTTATACTTAAAGTGCCTGTAGCCTTAGGAATTGAAACCCTCTCTGCCTCCTTTTCCCTATATGAAAGCCTGGTTCACAAACATGTATAGTTGTAACATGACAGATACCAAGTAAATGAAAATGGTTATAACTGGAGTTATGTTTATGCCCAAACAATTGTTTATATTTGCCAGCTTCCATTTAGCTCTGATGCAGTGACAGATAACAAGGAGAAAAAAGCAGCCAACTAAGGATTTGGTACTTTCGTGCTTTCAGTAAAGTTTCCCCTTGCAGGTCATATTCATTCACTTTAATGTGATGTTTTCCCATTACCCACATACCCCTCACGTACAGAGGGCCCGAGCAAAACAGAGTATAGCGTTTAATCTTTAAAACAAAGCAGATCAGAGAGGCAATCTCCTCAGACTAACCCTGTGTAATTTGCAAATTGGGTAGTCTGGGGCTACGGATCAGCTTTAAGGGAAAATAAGGGCATTGTACAAAGTGCTTCTAGTGACCCTCCAGTTCCTCCGGAAGGGATTTTATCAGGTACTGCCTGCCACAGTAGTCCAAAGCCTGGAAATTGTATATGTTGCTGGTGTTAGAGGGACTAAAAGGCAAATGAAATAATTTTTACCACGCCCACAAGATCCAAACACAAAGATTATTTTTTTTAACCTCTCTCTCACGTTGGCAGGTTTATTTACGGAAACTGCATACAGGCATGTGGAAATACTATTAGAGATGCAGCTGCCAGAGCTGCTGGCATTCCAGCTGTGTGTTGTGCACCCACAGGTGAGGCATAGGCACTGGGCAGCACCGAGAAGGATGGAGGTGGATATAGGTCCCTGCAGAATGTCTTCTGATCCATAGCCCACTGGAGTCACTAGGAAGACATCTCATGATCGTGTCAGGCTTCAGACTTCCTCCTGCCTGTGTAATGTCTTCACATCCACTGACACACAGCACATTGTTGGGAGACTGACTGTTCTGAACTTCTGTCTTGAAGGTTTTATAAAACCCATTTATTCTCTACCTAGGTCTAACTGCCTTTGCCAAACAATGCTGAAAGCTTCACAATACCCCCCTTGCACTGTTTTAAAGGCCTCGTGTCTGTTAAGTCAAAGTGTGGAATAATTACACTTGAAAACCAGCATTATTTAACACACCATTGTGCGTACCAAAAATCAATCCAATAATAATTAAAATTACTAAGGATATTCAACTGGTCTGTGAGGCAGTCTAGGCTCACTGAGGCTCCCCAAGGAATAAAGGCTATTGCTTTCAGAAGGTGACACTAGTTTTATTTTTTGCTTTCATGTCTTGTGCCTCTAATCTCTCAAGTTTTGGGATCATTTTCTGCCAGATTCCTTAGTTTTCCCTCTTCAGACAGGTGGAAAATATGTCACTGTTTGCCCATGGTTCATATCTGTCTAGGGTGACAACTTCTTAAGACTGTAAAACATCTCACTGGTCACTACTTCTGTTCATGTTAATTTTGTCCCCCAATCACACCAATATTGTCACAAAGTGTGTTCAGATACCAAATATTATTTTATGATACAGAATATGTGCCTTTTGCCATAATTGCTTTTTATGTACTGTCAAATCACCAGTGATATTGTTTCAATTTCAAATAGGGACTGCACACTTTCCAATAAAAAGATGGACAAAAAATTTCTTGCTGAATGTTGATCCCATCACTTTTGCTGAGTCCTCTACAAAGTGTGCCTGACTGTCATATTGTTCTGCAAATCAGCCATTTGAAACTGAAAGTATTTCCTGTGGGGTGGGTATTTCTGGGGCGCTTTTTAGCCTTGAGAACAACTTTATGGGCAGTTTCAGTTACTAGTATCTTCACATAAACAAAAGCATAAAACTTTTTCTACTATTCACCAGGACCAAACCCCACTCTATTTGAGCAGATGAATAATTGTTCTTTGTTAGAATCTGTGATGAATAAAACACTGGTTGTCAGTTTCAGCCGTGCGATTATATGAAGACCAAGTCAATAGCCTGCTTGCAGGATCTTCTAAGAACTTAGTGTTGTTCCTCATGTCATTATATTTGAGGATCAGGACCTCTTTGCCTCATTTTCCCATGGCTGTTCAATAGCTTTGCACTGTAGCATTCCCAAGTAGTCAGTTTAGACTGTTAGACTAAGCATGTTTGCATAAATCGTAATTTCAAAGAATTTTGTACCAGTTTCTCATCTATTAAGACATGCCTGCTATTGATGGCCTCAACTTTGATGTGAACTACCTAAACACTTTCTCACGTTACTGTCTCACCCGCATATATTATTGTCTTCACATAGAAGTTACATTTATACTTGTTTAGATTTATCCCAGCTGCTCAATCTTTTTCCAAAGCTTCTGGTTATGCCATACAACTTTTTCTTCCCATAGTTAAACATCATCTTAATAGTCTTTTGTATCCTCCATACCAACAAAAAATGTTACGTTTTGCAGTCAAACCCCTCAGGGGCTGGAAACAACCCAAATGGTAGTCCGCAGAAACAATATTTCTCAAAGGGACTGTTGAGTGTGAACAAATATCTTCTGTTTTTCTTAGGGCACCCTGTTGAAAGCTATTTGGCATTATCCATGTTCCCCAATATGTCTTCTCTCATAGGCAGAGGAAAATTGTCCCATTTTATATGTCTAATTCCTCAGATCTAAAGATAGGCAGAGATTTGTCTCTTTTTTAGTCTAAAGGGCTAGCAAATGTATACACACTAGCAGTTCTTTTTTGTTGTATGACCCCAGAGCAATAAACAACGTAGTCTATCTTAGGGTAAGAGGATCTTTCCTCTGTGTATGAGTTGCTGAATTTTTGGCTCTTTCAGCTTTATTTCTGGTTCTGCTGAGACACTACCTATTCCTACTTTCCTTTCTTACAGAGGTTTGAAACCTCTTACTGAAGTGTCAGATAATGTTCACCTTACATAAGAATCTTCATATGTATTTTTCTTCCCCCCCCCCCCCCCCCTTCTTTCTTCCAGGTTCCTGTGACCTGTTTTCTATCAGGAAGTTGCCTGTTAATATTGCAAGACTTTTAGCCTCAGATCAGTCACAAATTGCTATGGTGGTTTTGCCCTCCACCTGCATCATCTCTTAGATAAGACTCATGTTTCTGTGAATCTTAGATTTCCTATTACCTTTTCATGACTAATCTTAGCTGACGGAAAACTATTAAAACCACCAAGTGCTTCAGAAACAGCTGTTGTAAAAATAGGCTGTTTTCTGAATTTCATTGTCTTTGTCACTGGTATCTCAGAGACACGGGATGAATGGTCTGTTTCAACTTGTTCTGGCTACATCCCAATTTTCCAGAAAGCTACAAGTTTGACACAGATTCTGACTGCTGCACTATTCCAACACTCACATGGTGCATTTTGTTAATTTCTTATTGCTTTAGCATATGATAACCATATGATTATCAGTGACCATATTTACAAAGGATGTAACATTTAACTCAAGCCCCAGTCAAACATAAAAATTTTCATTTGTGGCTTATGTGACTTTTAGTTTCATAATTTTATATGTAGTCAGCTAAGCCATGATTAGGTACAAACCCTTTTGTTATATGTTACCATTAAAAAAGTGTACAACATGTGAGCAATAAATGGATTGAATGTACAAGTCGGTGCTTCAACATCAGTACTTATATCTGTAGTAGAGAAGGACTAATTTTCCATTAAAGACTCACTAAATTTGAAAAAGCATAATGAGCATGGCCAGCAAGGATGACAACTCACAACTTCCCATATAGAGGACTGTTCTAATCACAGAACAACACAAAAACAAGATGTCTCCGTATTTTCTCCTTGACCTATAAGTTCTTTGAACAATGACATAGCTTTGCAAGGAAGAATGTATCGTGGCATTATCCTGGTTTACTGTAGCCTTTTCTGCAGTGTCTAAGACATCTTCTGGGAAATAAAAAGCAGGAAGTTTTGAATCCCCTCAGGTAGAACTTTATTTCTGTTTTCTTATTTCCCAGATAAATGCTTTAACTGTTGGTCACTGCCTCCTCCTTCTGCTGTTTTCATAGGTGATTTCATGGTATACTGCAGACTTGGTCTTTCTCCTCCTGTGTTTCCTAATGAGGTGGCTTCAAAGCAAAAAGGCCATTCATTTAGATTAGATTCAGTTCAGTATTAGACTAGATTCATCCCACTGAACCTAAGAATTTAATTGTGGAGGCTACTTTGCCCTAAACTCCATCTATATTCAATAAATCTCCCCGTAGAGAGAGAGTAGGATGACAAGGCTCTTATTTTAGCTATGTCTCAGTTAAGTGGTTGAAGATAGGCAGGTAAATCCAGGCCTGAGGGGTGTTCTCTTAGACCTTTAAGGGTCTAGTTTAACACTGAATTTAAGCATTTGCTTAAATACACTTCTATTTGGAAAAGCACATAGGCACATGCTTGCAGTTAAACACCTACAGTTTAGGCATAGAATCCTGCAATAAATCATCTATTTCATGACTACTGACTGTGACATATTTTTTAAAAGAGAAATGACTCCTGCACTTCTACTTTTCTGAAGTGATTTTAAACCTCCCTATGGTAATAAAATATTTCCTACTAATCTAAACCTTATTAATTTTCTCAGATTTTGATGTTGTATTTCCATCCTGTCTTTCTGGTTTGGAAAGCACTTAAAGTTTGCAATTCCATTCACTTCAGTTTGGAAAGCTGACATTATATCTTGTATTCAGATTACTAGTTATATTTGAAAAGATGATCTGGCTGTACTTGAAAAGATATACTATAACAGAATGATTATAGGAATTGCAGCAATATGAAAAACTGTTCCGCTTTCTGGTTTTGCAGATTGGGAAGCCCAACATACCAATAGAAGCATATTAAGTATTTGGTCTTGTTTGATCTTTCAGTGGAATTACTCAGTCATCTTATTAGTTAACACCTAGTAAAATCTATGTTCTTCGGCTAATGAAAGTCTAGCAGTCACACTTG
The DNA here is from genome assembly GCF_031877795.1 of Strix aluco. NCBI lineage: Eukaryota > Metazoa > Chordata > Aves > Strigiformes > Strigidae > Strix > Strix aluco. The sequence goes on along the minus strand of NC_133932.1, from coordinate 89,835,959 downwards.
GGATTCTCTGAAACAGCTGATCTGATTTTTCTAAGCATAAAATATGTACAAGATACGATAACTGCAGAGATTACGGTATGTTTATAAAATGTAACCTGAGGTAGGATCCACCTATTCTCCAAATAAAGGGATTGACTATGCACCAGTTAAGCCAAAAGAAAAACTCCAGGTGTTGGAAAAGCAGATGAGGTCACTGGGCAGTCTTAGCCCTCTTGACTCCAAAGGGTCAGAACGTTAACCTCCAACACACTCATAATGGGGAGCTTGCAGCAAGACAAAACTGTGTGCTTTATTTCCCCATCTCTCCAGGCCAGAAACCTGAGGAGCTTCTCCCCTCTCCAGGGCTCTAGCTGCACTTTCTTTTCCAGGAGTGTTCCTTCTTTCCTGGGGTCCCTTTCACTGACTTCTGTGCTAAAAATGTGGCTTGTCTCCTCCTTGTATTTCCTCACTCCACAGTGACCACCCTTCCATCCTGTACTAGCATCTCTGTAAAGAGCTTCTCCAGGTCCTTTTTCCAAGCCAGTTTAGGCATTTTTATTTGTAAAGAGAGACCAAAGTATTACCCTAAGGAGGGAAATATTTAAGTGAATGTCTACTTTGGCGGTATGATTGCTATTTGTGTTATGGTAGAAAACAAATAAACTTAGATACCTGTCTGATAGACAACCATTGAGCCTGAAATAATTTTGCGTATGAAGATGATTAAGTTTTAATCTGTATTGTACCCAGAGATGGTCCACTGATGTTGTCATGTTCGTCTTGATGAAAATGTAACTAAATAAGATCAAAATGAAACAGCTGAGGCAGAGAGTTTTATAACTGGTGCCAAAATAAATCTTTGGGACCAGATTTTTTCCACCTAGATTGTTTCAGTCTAAACAGACTGAAAAGTTTTCCCCCTAGTAAGAGAGAAGCCATTAAATAAGCAATTTTAATAGTTCAGTCACCCCCAATTTATTTGGTGTCCCTTTGAGATTATCGAGTGAAACAAAAATAGTACCTATAGAAAGTAAGGAATACAGAACATACTTTCACACTTTCCAGACTTTTTCTCCATGCTGCTCAGTCTCATTTCCTTATTTTTAATGATAAATAAATTAACATTAATTTTCAGCGTTCACAGCACCCCATATACATCAGCTAAAACAGAAAAAGAAAAAGAAAATGGTTAGTAAATTCTTTTTAATGGAATGTAACATGTGCTGCCCCTTCTGTGAACTCACCACTCAGTCAGGAAATTGATTTGTCAAGATGTAAAATAAAAATGCATCATTTCATCACATTTTTAGAAAATATGGGTCCAATCTTATAAGATGCAGAGAAAGCTCAGCTCCCTTAAAGCTTTTCAATGGAAGCACTTAGCACCTCACAGTAACAGGCTGATTTTACATGTCGTTTTAATGATGCCTTTAATAGTTCATTCTGGAACTAGCAACACTGAGTGTTGCAGTGCCTAATGCCCTTGTTGGGCCTGGCTCCAAGCCAGCTTTATGCTTTGCAGCTTATTTGTACCCAACAATCTCACCTTAAAAAATATTTGTTTTCCCCAAGATGCAGGTGTTGATATAGCTGCATTGTAGGTAGGATTCCTGCATCAGGTTGTAAATCAGGGCATGGTGCTGACTGAGGAACAGAGTCCAGGCCTCGGGGCGGATCTGAACAGTTGCTCCCCTCCTCCTCTGCAGTGATTCTGTGCAGCTCAAGAGCGGTCCAAGAAAAGCAGCTTGTACAGGCACTATAACGTCTGGAAAACCCTGCTAATATTGATTTTCATACAAGAGGGGTAGATATATCAGGCATGACTTTCAACACCTTACCCAAGTTTTATACCGGTGCAACTGGAACTTATTGAAACTTTGCTGGCATAAAACTGATACTACACAACAGACAATGTGGCTTATTGCTACTGCTACTCTTTTTCTGCAATATGAGAAACAACGATCATCTTTGCCATATTTTAGAATACGATCATTCATGATAGAATCATTCATGGACCCCTGATATAGCTGGTACAGTAACCTCTAAGGACACAGGGTGTACTATCCCATTATTATTCTCCAATATTAATAATCAATTACCTCTGAAAATGTATCAGAGAGCTATTCTCTTCTTATATGATTATATCTTTGATTTGTATTTGATATTTTGCACCTTGAAATTTGACCTTCTTCCCTGCTGTCTCTCCAATGACTTCCATCAACTCCTTCTGCTAAATGTAAAGCTTTTGAGTTCATAATTTTCTTCTGCAGTACTAAGACAAAAAACCTTCTCTTTTTTAAGATTGTCCTCATCTGTTTGTACATCTTTCTCAGGTGACAGCTGCCAGATGTTGGAGTCTTACCCACTACTTCATTTATTCATTCATCAATTCATTGTTATTCTGAGATTGATTTAAGTTAGCAAATGTCTGCAAGCCAGCAATTACACACGATATCATATTCAGCAAAGTGTGAGAAAAGACCAAATTCAGTAGAATGTGGCATTGGAAGTATCCTTAGGAGTTTCAGAACAAACCCCTACCTGATCCCTTTCTCTGGTCATTGTCCGAGTAGGATGACAGATCTTGTCTTGGAATGATGAGGAAAATAACGGATATTTTGGTGTGCCTATCAAATCCTGAAGTTGGTAACTGGCAGCTGCTGTTCTCTCTAGCTGCAGATCTTGACCAGCTACCTGCAGCCCTCTGGGTTCCTAGTACACACACACCTGCCACAAGGTCAAGAAAACACTCCCAGGAACCCTGACATAATTAGAACAACTTTTTGAGCTTGCTTAATCAGTGGTTTTCATCAAAACAGTATTTATTTGAAAACTAACCTCTCCTATGTGTAAGCTAGCAAAAAAGTACCACTTTATTTGATGGATTAGTAAACATGAATGTTGTTATTTTTCTGTAGGATGTGATCTATTTCATGCGTGATTCAGCACAGTGAGGATGTGAAAATTAAGTGAATAACTCCAGGAGAATCCTGTGATCTTCACTCTGATTTTACAGAAGGTGGATAGCTCTTGTCCGTTCAAGGGAAATTATCTGAGTTGGGTCTGAGTAAAACCTGAGTAAGGTCCTCAGGACTTGATCCACATTAACTCAGAATTTCCTTTCTATTATTAGCCCAATGATTTCAGGAAAAGGAGCAAGCAGAGACAGGGTGTGTTCTGTGGGATAGTTGTATAATTTTGAGATCAAAGACTGTTAGGAATTTTTAAAGATGTGTTTTTCCATGCCTGTGTAGTGCATGTTAGATTCAGAACTTCGGGGTGACATTTTTGTAAATTGCCAGTTACCCAGATGAACATATAAGACAAGCCAAATTGATCTTTGAAAATATGAAATTGGTTTTTTTTTCTTTATTTGCAGTTCTCTACAACAGATAATCTGTCCAGTAAAATGATATCTAGACGTTTAAAAGGCAAACTGGGAATGGAAAGGGTCTGGCACAGGGTGCAAAAGTGGAACTACATGAATATTTCAGAGGCATCTACAACTTGTACATACATAACACCTCAACTATTAGTCTATGAGGAATGTGCAGCAAGAGTTGACAGGTAATGTTTTATTTCAGAGTACGTAGTGGTTGGTATAGGGCATTCAGTACATGGGATGGTGATGGCTGTGGTGTGACTTACACTGTTAGAACAAGGCTGTGGTGTGGCATTTGGCCAGTAGTTGAAGTGAAAACTGAAAAGCGACAACAGTATCCTGCCAAAATCTGGTATTGTCCCACAGGCTTTTCATTTTATTCCAAAGGTCATAACATATCGTATTCAGCCAAATCTGCCTCAAGAAATTCCCACTCAAGGAAAAACAATTCTTGACAGAATAAGTGCTACGCTGAATTTTTGGGTGGGTTTGGTTTGGGTTTTTTTTTGTTTTTTTTTTTTTTACAAATTTTCTTTGTACAGAAGTAGGCTTGTAAAGTAATGCCTGTGTGCAAGAAGGTAAAATCCTGTGAAAAATGTGGCACAGTAAATGGATAAATCTTGTAGCTCAGCAATTTGTGTCAATGTTTTACATAGGAGGAAATCCTCTGTGACATGTATCTGATAATGGAATCATTTCATATAAGGGTGCTTACTGTATGAGGGCTCTACTGTTTGCAGCGCCATACAATGGAGTACATTAGCAACACAGCACCAGTTTAATACTGGGCATTGAAGGCTGAGCCGTGCTTTTAGGTATTGCATCAGCAGAACTTAAAGAAGCCTTGTTCTAAAAGCAAAGGCCAGAGAGGCAGGGTTCAGAACTAGCAAATACTGAAAAGTAAGGCTTTTTGCGTAAGTTGGACCAGATTCCCTTTCCATTGCTGTTTTTACATACTGACTTATGCTTCTTATTTAGAAAAACACTCTTCACAAAGCACTAGTTTTGAAAATCAGATCTATTTTTCCTTCTGTCTAGGTTTTTTCATTTCATTACCTAAGTGCCTCCATCATCCTAAGTATCTAATGCGTCTCATTATCTTAGTGACTCATGTAGGGGTTGGTTATTTAATATCATTAATTCATTATGAATACATATTAGGGCTAAAATCTACATTTGCTCTGGAAGATGGAAAGCTTTTCTAATTTACGAAGTCTAGGTTACTTAAGAGCATATGAAACTACTGCAAAGGTTTTGTAAAAAACCCTGAGAGTGAAATAAACAGCAGCTTCCCAACGAGATGTATTATTTTGCTTTATAATAAACAATAACTATAATTTATTTTTAAACCAACAGATGCTGCTAAGCCAGTAGACTTATTTAGTTCTGAGGTGGACTTCCTTCCACATTGAACTTTCCAGCTCTGTAAGAAAATTTGACCCTCAAATGTGAGGAAGAATTCAGTCGTATTTCCTACTAAAGAAGGCACTCATGTACTAGAACAACAGGCAGGTTCGACAAACCAAAGCAAGGTGAAAGGTGTTCCTTTTTCAATGCCCAGCCAGTTTTGCTGACCATGCAAAATGGGGCAAAACAACAGTCTCACTTTCTTACACTGTCATTTTGATGGCTACCAACCACCTAATGTTATGCTATCATGAGGGAGCCCTCGTCACTGGAATTTCTTTTGTAGGATCACAAGGGCACCTTTTACCTTCCCCAAGACTAGAGTACCAATGTCTACACTGTCTTGGGACTCTTCTGATCAGAAGTGTATGCCAATAATGTTAACTCCTGCACTTTTTATTTGTTTACTGTCCATGCTTACACACATTTCTGAGTGTCTTCTATAAGACATACTACATGTACATTTCTGCTGTTCTACCTTGTAGGATGACCCAAGCTCAAGGATGTGTCTGCAGTATGTGTGGACAGGACAAAACCACAACCAGGGTGGTTCAGTAAAGTCATTCACCCTGTATCTGGTGATGCCTTATGGGAATGTCAGCCGGTCAGGGTCAGGTAAACAAGCCCTACAAGTGCCTTACTAGAAGGGCCTCATATTAAATATTACTATGAAAGATGGGAAATGCAGGCAGAATAAATTTGCAATGGCTCATGCTTTGTGATAGCCCTCACTGGGACTCGGACTCTTTGCAAATATGATGTAGTCCCTTCATCTTACATTTTTTTTGATATTAAATCTCCTTTCAGTCTGAACTAGGACTGAAACCACTGAAAATGCTGCTTTAAATTTAAGAGTTTGGATGAAGAAAAGGCCCATTGCAGTTATTTAGAAAATAGCTATCTGGATGGAACAGAAATTTGGAAGGTAGAGAGATCCATGTGTCTGTGTCTTGTCTTCCTATATGTCTTACCACTTACTCAGAACAGTACCTAAAAGGAAAAAAAAAAAAACATCTTTCCTATTGGCCATGAGAAACACTACAGACCTGAGACAGTGTGGTACTGTAAGGGAGCACAAGGCACACTGCGTTCCAGCCTGAGCTCTCCTGATTCCCTCTGACTGTGTAAATACCAGTCTTTCAGACAGGTCTGGTGCCTACTCTGTTCTTCTTCCTACCAAATCTGAGCTCCTCTCTCAATCATGCAGGAGCAGAGAATTTCAGAAAGCAATTCTTAAAAAATATCTACATCGCGCCTCTAGCATGCAACCTTTCAGGAATGCTTCTGATCTGAATGTTGCCATACCCTGCCTTCCCCTTCTCTTCTCCCAGCAGCCTGTTGCTCTTTTTTGCTATATGAAGACCATTTATTTTAACTGAGTTTCTGCCTTTACTTTCAGGAACTTGCTTTGTTTCTTTCTCTCTCTCTCTCTTTTTTTTTTTTTTTTTCTTCTTTTCCATGATTTCTATTACCCTAATTCTTTTTGGTCTTATTTCCTGCAAAATTCTGACCATCAGTATATCTGTCTGTCTTTGATCTCCTCACCTCTCAATCACAGTATCTCTTGAAATCAACCTCAACGAAATTCAGTAAAACATTTTCTTGAAAAGATAGATTTCATTCAAGCTTTGTAATGATCAATGGATAATTAAGGGTCAAACACTCCAGATGGTCTAATCTCTTCCTCTCCCCTTACTGCCTCTGCCCATGGAGAAGCTGTGACATGAACTCCACAATATCTGCTCTGGCATGACAGCTGGTGCCTCCACATGTGTCTTCTGTCTGGCTCATCAGCACACATAACACATGGGTCTATCAGCTGGGAAGGAGGAAGGCAGGAAAAGAGGAGGGGTACTGGGAAATTCAGAGGTGTCTCCAATGGGCATGACCTCAGGAGGGCCACAGTGTGAAGGCTGCTGTAGCTGATGGAAGAGAGGCACACATAACCCAGCCGGTTCTGCTGCTCAAGAGACAGCTGGCTTTCTGTGCTAAATAAGACTCAAGAGGTTCCTTGCCTGTTATTCAGGGCTTCTTTTAGCCATTCTGTCACTTACATTGACATTTCTTAGTTTTGATCTCAATTTTGATACATGTCTGTACCACATTGTGATGACTCTCACTTAAATTCTAGCCATGTTGTATGGAAGAATCAGGATTTATTTTACTTGTTGTACTTACCACATTTGCAGGTCATATAAATACTCATAGGTCAAAAAAGAACCTGGATTCAAGGACTGAAGAAAAAAGCTGTTGAAACTGCCCCCAAATTTAGTTTGAATTCACAGGCACAGTTTTCTCTTTCAAGTTTTATTAATGTGATCATTTTCAAATCTGTAATGCTACAGCTGTACAAGTCAACAGAGAGTTGGCAATGCATTTTTGGTTATTATGTATAGAGAAGCCAAAAATAAGTGCAGTGAACCTCTGTGCATATTATTTAATAAAAACATTTTTTATGTCAGCATGGGGTTTTTTTGGTATAATGGGTAAAATTGCTGATGTATGTTTTCAAGAAAATCCCCCAGTTTTGTTTCTTAGCCAGAATCTTTTTGGATTATTTCTTTAAACCAAACCCTTTTCTTTCATGTAGATGCAAAGATTTGAAAAGAATAAAACCAAACATGGACTCGGCATTTTGAGAATGCATGAAATACTCTTTTTGTCACTTAATTTCCCCAGAGTATTCATATGTGGTTACTTACTCTTTTGTCAGAAATCTCTAGGGAGTTAGCAAACTGGCTATCTTATGATTGGGAGCATGAACCAAAGTATTTCTCCCAATAAAAGACATCTGAAGTGTTTACTGGACAATTAGCTCCTCTTAGGTACTACAGAATGCTGCAGCCTTGCAGTGCCTGTATTACAGAAAGTAATTCATATATCAAACATGTGGTAATCCCAATGAGGATGTGATGTGCAAAAGTGGTCTGGGAAGACGGGATGTTTTTTTCTGCTCACTGTGCCTAACAATGCCAAAATGTTTTTTCCCTGTCCATTTACTTTAACAATGTGCCATTCTGTACCTCATAAGCACTTAATTTATTCCAACTCTTTGGCCTGACCTGTAATCCCCCCTCTCCTTACCCATCTGACCCATCTGTGTTTCATTTCCCACTCATCAGCATCCAAAGAGCTAGGCCCAGGCCCTGTTTGGAGCCATTAGACAGAGATTGGCACTGTTCCCTCTTCCTGCACCACATCCTCCGCTGAAAAAAATGACCATCAGATCAGAGAACAGAGCCTGCTTTGTCCCCAGCAACCAAGATCTGGAAGCACTTTCAATCATTTGCACTCTATACCCACTCAAACGCATTAATGTGATCAACATTGGGCCTGTTGTGGGCATTTTTTCCAGCAAATAGCTTGCTAACATTCCAGGCATGTACTTCCCTGAAAACAAGACCGAGACAGGGCCCTGAATATTCAATTGGAAAATCACCAAGAGCAAGAGCTTAGCTTGGCACGGCTGGTGTTGATTCTTAATAAGTGACTTCCTAAAGCTGAGGCATGGGGCTTACAGCTTCAATGACTTGTTTGAAAAATATTTTGTAGGTGCCTCATACCACTTTATTTCCTGTGGTATGCGTCATATTGTGAGCTATTCTGAGCCAGGCTGTTTAAGCACACTAACATTTTTTTCCAAGATTGCGGTGTTTAACTAAAAATGTGCTTATACAAGATGAGCTCATAGCTATTAGTGCTGATGTAGTTTTAACTACTTGGATACCGATAGCCCAAGGCCTAAAACCTGCTGAAAAGGGGGGAAAACCTAAGTAAAAACCATCCTTCACAGTCATTTAAGGCTTTTCAAAGACAAGGCAACGGGGAAAATATTTTAAAAGTCAGATTTTGTTCCTATACGATCTTTGCTATACTAAATACATTTCAATCTCATTACAAAGGCTTACTATTGAAAGACTTACCAATATGAACAGCTGAATAGATTTTAGACATGCAGTTAAAATGAATTTCTTTAATGTTTCTGCCTGTGCTACATATCCAGCAAAAATGTCCTTCTCTAGTGCAGCTGGATGGACTAGGTACATCCTAATGTTTTATTCATTTGAACAGGTCTTTCATTAACACGGCTACCATGACAAGGCAAATTTGGCTATGCTGAAGGGGTCAGCAAAGATTTCGTCAAGGCATTCCATTGTGGGGAAGGGTGTCTGGCTGTCACGGCACTATTGTTCAGCGATGTGCTCTTGTACAATTCCCCATTCTCCAAGCTGAGAGAAGATGGCAGCATTTCACATGCGACACTTGAAATGTCAAGGATTAGGATTTTTGGAGTTTACCTTGATGCCTAAAGAAGAATATGAACAAGTCTGTGAGGTACCTTACAGAAGCCCAAGTGCCTTGTTTCAAGGCCCATTTTAGAGAAACTGCACCTGTCTGGATCTTATCAGGTTGTGTCAGGTATAAATATCTAAAAAAATTAAAAGGAAGGGGCTGGATATTTATATGAAATGTTTAGACTTTTCATTTTCAACCAAAAACTGCATCCTGGACTTGATCTGCTTCTAGAATTTCAATGTAAAAGAGATAAAATGAAAATAAACACAGGAGAGAAAATGAAAATAATTTTGGATTTTCCAAAATACATTATGTATGAAGCAAGGGGAACAAGAAAGGCAATGACTTGCAAATGACAGATACCATGATGATTTGTTTAACCCAAACTATTTAAGAGACAGGGATTCAACTGGAAAACAGGTTATATAAATGTACATTTGCCTGTATGCAAATTAATTTCATCCAGACTCCTTTTTCTATATTTCAGTGAAAAATAACTGAGACAGCATTTACAGCTGAAAATGTCAACAGGAATGTTTTACCATTCACATTAAAGGATTGATTTAAAAGTTTTGTTGGTGAGATTGCTTTTGTTGTAAATGCATATATGTGAATTGAAGTCAGACCCTTTCTTAATGGGGAAACTAGTAGTTTCTTCCTGAATTACCTAAAAAAAGTCTCCTGTATAATTCTAGCAACCATACTTTTTCTGTGGATTCCATGGTAATGTATGGCACTCTGTTTAAGTGGTAGTACTTTTTGACAGTGTTCAAGTGTGTATGTTTGTACTTGCACATCTGAGTCTTAACTATGTAGATACCTCACAGGAGACACAAACCTAGATTCTGTCAGAAATTTGAGTAAATCAGTGATTATGCTAATCCCACCACCAATTTTTATAAAGAACTTCTCTTTGAAGTGGGTTAAGATCTCAGTGGAGTATAGTTTCAGCTATAGCTACCCACAAGCTCTTGGCAAAGCAAATTTCAAAGCTTCAAATACCTTTTATAATACACTATGCTTATTACAAATTGTTTTGTATTATAGAAAATAAGCTTCCCAATTTAGTAAAGTAATGGGAAGAGAATGTGTGCAATCGAATGTCATAATAACAAACTGTGATCAATTATGGTATTTCAGGGCAAATCTAGTAATGCTAGTAGTGTCTGCTGCAGTGGTGCTGAAGTTCTACTCTCATGATGTTTGAACTGATTTGAGTTTTACCCTTATTTGGCCCCATAACAGAGCTTTAATGTTTAACATGGGCATAAATTCACTGTAGCCCTCAAGTGAAGACTATATTTGAGAACTGAATAGAATGCTTGAATTTACTCTCCAGATTTTTCTTCCATGATCAAGTAAAGTTCCATGTAACTTTCCTTCCCAGCGTACTGCACACAAAATCTCAGGAAACAGCAGGGCTTAATTAGGACCCTGGTTTATAGTTTCACCTGAAAAAATACATTTTAAAAATCATATATGTTTGGCTGTGCAGATTTTTTAGTCAATAAATTCTTGCTAATTAATCACATTAACGGCACTCCTTAAAAGTTGAAACAAAATCACAAAACAAACCAAATACCCCATAAATATCATGTATAAAGAACCATTCACCAATGCATAAACTGCATGTCGAAAAACATTCACAGATATTTATTCTCCATTTCTTTCTTTTTTATTCTTCTTGTCCTTTCTTTTCTTTCTTTCTTTCTTTCTTTCTTTCTTTCTTTCTTTCTTTCTTTCTTTCTTTCTTTCTTTCTTTCTTTCTTTCTTTCTTTCTTTCTTTCTTTCTTTCTTTCTTTCTTTCTTTCTTTTTCTTTCCTTCTTTCCTTCTTTCCTTCTTTCCTTCTTTCCTTCTTTCCTTCTTTCCTTCTTTCCTTCCTTCTTTCCTTCCTTCTTTCCTTCTTTCCTTCTTTCTTTCCTTCTTTCTTTCCTTCTTTCCTTCTTTCTTTCCTTCTTTCCTTCTTTCCTTCTTTCTTTCCTTCTTTCCTTCTTTCCTTCTTTCTTTCCTTCTTTCCTTCTTTCCTTCTTTCTTTCCTTCTTTCCTTCTTTCTTTCCTTCTTTCCTTCTTTCCTTCTTTCTTCCCTTATTTCTTTCCTTCTTTCCCTCTTTCTTTCCTTCTTTCCTTCTTTCTTTCCTTCTTTCCTTCTTTCTTTCCTTCTTTCCTTCTTTCCTTCTTTCTTTCCTCCTTTCCTTCTTTCCTTCCTTCTTTCCTTCTTTTCTTCTTTTTTTCCTTCTTTCCTTCTTTCCTTCCTTCCTTTCTTCTTTCATTCTTTCCTTCTTTCTTTCCTTCTTTCCTTCTTGTTTTATTTTTCTTTGTTTTAAGTTTTCTTTTTTTATTTTCTCCCTCTTTTGCTCTATCTCTTCTCTTTCTTTCTTTCTGTTCTTCTTTCCATCTCTTTTTCTTTATTACAGGCACAATGCCAAAACAACAGCTGCTATCAGAGGTAAGAGTGCAGTAGATAAAGCCAAACACATTTTTTTGGGAAAATATATGTTATTTGATTAGATGATGTAACACTTTTCCCATTCTATTTTGACTTTAGATGCCTGTTTTAGAATTTTAAACACAAGTGGCTCCAGTCACCCTCCCTCAGACAAAAAATAAAATGTAAAAAGAAGTCCCATTCAATCATTGTTTTGTCCCAGGATGCTGAGAGCAGTAATCCCCACTGCAAACGGTGGCACTGAATGCTGCATTATGATCTGTGACTGTCTGATGTAGAGTTGATGACACAAAGGCAGGATTATATTGAGCTTAATTTATAATGTAAAAGATAAACAAACAAACAGAAACAGTCTGGGTTTGCTGGATTATCACTTATGACAGAGCTACTTGTTTAAAAATATCAGTGCAAAACCACAAAAACTTAACATCACAGTAACTTATGAACTGGCAGACTCCTAAATCAAGGAATAAGTATTTTTTGTCAAACTGTTTTGGTTGAAGCGTGAGTGACAGTAAATGCAACTTGTTGTTCCTTCCCTCAGTAATGAACAAATGATTCTTACAGTAAAATGATTCCCTGACTTCTTTTGGTTTCAGTGAAAAGGCAGTTTCTTCTTTGTATACAGATGCTGTTCTTTGATATAGACCTGAGAGATTAACAATCTCTAACCACAGGTTATTTGTGTGCATAGAGCATACTCTGTTATTATATACATGTAAATTTACTACCATTTTCATTGTTATATTTAGAGGATTTATATTGTTTTCCTAATATTTGAGCTTGGCATATGAAAATGTTTCTGCACATTTTTTAAATGGTAAAATTTGGGAAATGATCAGTCTAATTATTGTTGAAACAAGTAAGAAATCAGTTATTTTGGGTGCTTGTGATATTCTGAGTTATCCTCTATTTTTCACAGTTGACAGGCTTGAGATGTGGGCCCATGCAAGCCTCATGAAGTTCAACAAGGCCAAGTGCAAGGTCCTGTACATGGGTTGGGGCAATCCCAAGAAAAAAAATACAAACTGGGCAATGAGAAGATTGAGAGCAGCCCAGCAGAAAAGGACTTGGGGGTATTAGTGGATGGAAAATAGAATATGAGCCGGCAATGTGTGCTCACAGCCCAGAAAACCAACTGCATCCTGGGCTGCATCAAGAGAAGTGTGGCCAGCAGGTCGAGGGAGGAGATTCTCCCCCTCTACTCCACTCTCATGACACCCCACTTGGAGTGCTGTGTTCAGCTATGGGGCCCCCAACACAAGAAGGACATGGACCTGTTGGAGTGGGTCCAGAGGAGGGCCATGAAGATGAGCAGGAGACTGGAGAACCTCCCATGTGAGGACAGACTGAGAGAGTTGGGGTAGTTCAGCCTAGAGAAGAGAAGGCTCCAGAATGACCTTATAGCAGCTTTTCAGTACTTAAATGGGGCCCCCAGGAAAGCTGGAGAGGGACTTTTTACAAAGGCATGTAGTAACAGGACAAGCTGTAATGGCTTTAAACTGAAAGAGGGTAGATTTAGATTAGATGTAAGAAAGAAGTTCTTTACTGTGAGGGTGGTGAGGCACTGGAACAGGTTGCCCACAGAGAGGTTATGGGTACTCCATTCCTGGAAGCGTTCAAGGGCAGGTTGGATGGGGCTTTGAGCAACCTGGTCTAGCAACCATGGCAGTGGGGTTGGAATGAGATGCTCTTTAAGGTCCCTTCCAACTCAAACCATTCTATGATTCTATAATTCTGATCTCTGGAGCGTTGTAGCTTTTTAATGTATCCATTCCTCTTCAGATTTTCCTCAGTGTATTCTGTATTCTCCCTTAGTGTTACCACTTTTCTGATGACAGCCTGGCCCCAGGAAACCTGCAAGATGTTCACAGCAAGGAGTCCTTCTGTGATCTCATGCAGTGATAGCTTTTTCAGCCTATACATATAAGACATAGAAGGCATGACTTTAGCATACAAAGTCATTACACAAAGACAATTCCTTTTCCTTAAAATTTCTTATTATTGTTTAACATCATTTGTTATTATTTTTTACATTTATTAATAGTGTTTAACTCACTTGGTACTCATTTCAGTGGGACAGGCAAGAAACTGTTTTAACTTTTGCTGATCATAAAGTGCTTGTTGGAAAACCAAGACAAAACATTTCAATTTCACCAACTTTGATAATGCTGCTGCATATTTTCCCCAGAGGCAGAGAGCTTTTTCAAAGAAAATGGGGGTTGACTGCAAGCAATTGTCCTTGCTTGCAGCCTGATGGTGCTGATGTGGATGAATGGGGCTCTGCTGCCAGTGTAGAAAGGGTAACAGTGCATGGGAGTGCAGAGAGTACATCTGAGTACAGCTACTGATATTTACTGCATGCCCTGGAAACAATGCTGAACTGAGTGAAATCTGAATCATGCCTGGATCTGTGGCAGCATCTGTCAACACAATAGTTGCAGTTTGTTTGTGATATGGGACCGAATTACAGTTGATTGCTCAAGATTTTAATGTGTACCAAAATTTTCTGCTGTCCTTATTTTACCAAACTTTGTCTTTCACACAAAATGTTAAAAATGGTTCAGGACTCAGGATTTGAGACAAAACTTGAGTCTGAAGTGGAACAGAGGTTTGTCTTGTCAAACACAGTAGTTTGCAAATGATAAACTAGCAGAGATTTAGGAAAGTGAGGTAATCTGTGCTAAGAAGGAAGCCCTTGGTAATGGTGAAACCCTCTAAGAGACTAGGGTGGTTGGACTGGTGAGTCACTTACTTCATTTGGGTGAGCTGATAGAATATATTTCCTCTCTTGTTGATCATCAAGGCATGGGATATGAATTTCATCCTTCGTTACTTTGCCCATATCAGCATTAGCATAGTCTTTTAATTTTCTTCTTCAATATCTCTAGATATTTCTGAATAACATACTAAGATCAAGTAACATCTATACACTGTCCTTTCTCTACTGGTTCTGGGAGACCTACAGATCACACTTTCTATCACTTTAATTTTACATTGAAGACGCTCAGATATTAAGCAGTGTGTAGCAGTGTGTAATCTAAAGATAAATCCAGCCTGTACTTATGTTTCTGAAAAATAGTATTTGTTTTGCATCATGGTAGACACATCATCAAGACTGACCAGAGACATTTTAACACCTGGGCACCTTTCCCATATACGTCCTCAGAAAGAGGGTCAGGATAGAGCATCGGTAAAAGGAACAGGTCTTCTGCTGTCAGTCCCAGCTTGAAGACAGGCCAAGGGCTTCTCTCTCCTGAGAAAGATCAAGCACAGCCACCCTGCTGGTCCTCAAAATCCCACATTTTTCTCCATTTGATGACTTCTAGAGGCAGGCACAACACATTGGGCACCCCTCTTATTCCATCCTTCCTATGGTCCTACATCTCAGCATTTCTACCAGTCCTGCACCAGGTAATGCCTGTATTGCATTTTGAAAATATTTAGTAGAAGTGGAGACATTCTTATATGAGAAAAACTAAGCAGACCTTGCCATTCCTGAAGAAAATAAACACGGAGTTTGCTTTTTTAATTTTGTTGTCAGACTTTCCATCTCAGTGTTTTCTTTTATGACACCAGCTCTTCTGTTATTCAGTTCATTCAAGTGAGTAACGTTCTAGAAAAAGAAGAGTGCTAATTATTTATCTCATACAAATGGATGTATGTGATTCTTTTAATAATAGTAGTGAATAATTTGTGGGCTAAGAATGGTATTAAAATTGTAGTATATGAACTTATCCTAAATGAATGTCTTATTTTCTGTTACCAAAATAATTTTTTTGCTGTTGTCTTTAAGTTGTGTTATAGTCAGAGTCACCTTTGATTTGGTAGTACTAATTGGGTTGTTAAAATATTGAGTGTTGCAGACTGATTGGGTGTGACTCCACCAGGAAATATGATCTTCTGTGGCTCGACTATACTCTAAAGCGTCTGATTGCCTAAGGTTTTTGAAGAGCTTAGGGAAACTGAATGACACTGGTGAGATGCCACAAGATATCATAATGCAAAACCATGAGGACTTATCAAAGATTATGCAAACTTGAAGTTATTTCTTTTATTTTTTTAATCTGCATTTTCTCAGAAATGTCATGTCATTATATTTGTCCCACAACAGCAATCATAGTAGTATCCCAAAGTTTAAGATATTCTCCTAGCCTACAGGTCCTAGAGTTTTGCTAGTAATTATGGTCTTGGAAAAATTTTTCTGAAATAGTAAAGAACGTTCTTTATGGTTCTCTGTTTTTCTTTTTCAAGTGACTCCTTATAACCTGCACAGTGACAAAGCTACTAGTCAAGAGAACTTGCAGGTGAGAAGCCATATGCATTTGGCAGCTGTAGAAGATTTTAATTTTTTTAATCATGACTGCGGACGTACTTAGAAGAGTGAGTCATTATTCAAAAAGAACAGAAACATGAAATTATCAGGAAAATACATTTATTTATAAGGGTAGACAGATTAAATATATTTAGTTCTGCTGAAGGTAATAGAGTAGCGCTTGAGGAAATTTTGCATTAATACAGTAACTACATGTCTTAATCCAAAAATAAGTAATTTTATCTGGTCTACATAGCTAAAACAGCCAACACCATGAGGAAAAGACATATACATTAGCCAGAGGCAGATAGTATAATACAGAGACATTAATAGGCTCAAGACCTCATACTAAACAAGTGCAAATTCTGAAAATAAGGCTTAGAAGAGAAGAAACAGGGCTGGATGTTGGATTTCACTGTTATATTTGAAGACAGCTGGCCCTTTGACGTACCAGTCCCCTTGCAGTTCTCCCTTATTTTGCATCACTTCAGCTGTTGGACACCTTGCTTCCTTTTTCCTTCTGCTGTCTCTGTGCTCTCAGTCAGCATTTTCAGTTCCATTGCCCCTCTTAAAAATATCGGCTTCTCCTTCATGTGGCTATAAACACTTGTGTAAATAAACACACTCATCTTTCTGTCTTTCCATCTCTCCATCTCTCATGGTTCTGCGTAGCTAAACTGTCACTTCTTAGACTGTGTCCAAGGGAGCATGTGCCGATGGTGTGCAAGCAGTGTTGGGTCCTTGGCCTTTTCCCATGCAGGATGAGGCACCCTAATAGATTTAATGGGGCTTATTATCATAACACTCATGTTAACAGTTTAGAAACCCTCACAAAGTACAAGTGGGAGAGTGTGCACAACTTGCATCCTGGAGCATAGCTGGCAACAGATGACCCAAGAATTTCTAGTAGAAACCATGTAAATAAACACTCTGAATTGGAGGAGATACAGTGCTGTAACTAGAGATTACAACTTCCATGTGGTAATCCATATCCTGTTTATTAGTGGGGTAAAAAAAAAAAAAAAAAAAAGAAAAGAACTCTTCTTGGCATCATTTTCAGGGGAAAAAAGCTGTGATGGACATTGAGGCCTACCCAATATCTGTCCCTTTGTTTCATTCTGCATGCAGATTGTTTTGTATGTGACTTCATGTTTGATGCTTAGTTTGACCTCATATTAGCAAACAGATCTACTTTGTGCTTCAAAAGCACTATATAAATATATGCGCCCTAAAAGTCAGATACGTTAATATCTGCATTTTCTTCACACTCTGTGTGATTTCAGAACAAAAGAGAAAACAAGAAAAAGCAAAACAATGCTCTCTTCTAGAGTCTGCCTACTAAAAGATACTGGAATTCTCCATAGATTTTCAGGTGTATCTATTTGGATGTAATTCAATAAATTACCTTAATAAATACTTAGTGCTTTTCTTTGTCCACATGCTCATGTGAGAAAGGCTTTCAACCATTGTGGTATCTGGGACAGAATAGAGATATAAAAATGCACATTGGCAGTATTTGGAGACAGAGTGTTTTTGGCAACAGCTTGCTTCCCAGATCCATGATACCATGGGCTCCAGGAAACTAACAAGGGTCATCGCATTGGGGAAAGGTAAAATATGTAAGTAATCTTTTAGTAATAATCTTCCATGCATTACTGTAGCACTTCAGCAGTGATGAGCAAAGAGGAAGGTGACTTGATAGGAAATTTTCTGTTTAGCTGAGGACAGGTTTGACAAACACTTATCAGGAATGATATAGGGCAGTAGGGTAGCCGACATGACCTCTCGTGATTTCTTCCAGTTCTGTGATACTGTAATTTTACAATAATTCGAAAAAAGCTATAGATAGATGTAACCAATGCATTGTAGTTTAATCATATTCGTGAAGTGAAAGCACAACATAGTTCAGACTCATTTTTCATTTTGACAGTTATAAAGAATAAGTAACTTCATAGAAATAAATTACAAGAGGGAAAATATAATGTAAGAGGGGATCCATCAATAAACTCATCCTTTAATTATTTTTGGGGAGACTTTAATATTAATTTTAATGAAAATTAATAGCATTAGTAAATAACAGCAACAAAGTATAAGTTTCATAATGTGATGAATTCAGTTGAAAAAAATTTATTGTAAAAGCACAAATCAAACTGGACATTGCAAAATGTAAGAAAGACAGGCATTTCCAAATTTTTAATACACATTTTGAGTTTAATAAGAGTATTCTTCTGAGGCAGTCAAATTTTTTTACCATACAGAGACAGTTCCCAGGGAAAGCCTAAAGTTTTGTGGAGTCAGATCACATTTATTTAATAGCAAAAGGCATCTCATTCCGGTCTTAATACATAATATTCATTTGGAATTATAGCTAGCTTCTCAAAGTACAATTTTAAAAAATACTATGTTTGCTACCCAGGTATCTATATGAAAGCCTCGGGAAGTCAAGACTTTCTTAGAAGAAACAACCAGAGAAAAGAAAATATGGTATTGCAGATTAATTCTTGAGACTAATAGGGGATATTTCCTTGCTAAAGGAAGTGCCTAAGTGATCATTTGCATGCTGCATGGCAAAGCCCCTGGATGGTTTTATATGAATGAGTAATTTAAACTAAGTGAATTAATGCATAGATACTATATGTCAGTGAAATACATGTGGATATATAAACAGAAAATTGAAATTAAATGTTTTCAGCTTCAGCTGTGTTATTAGGTATATCACGTAATTAAAAAGTGAACATTTGGTTTATTTTGACAAGACCTTTAAAAATTTTATAACAAAGGGGATTTTATGCAATTGGGAACTAGAAATTTGAAACAAGCAAAAAGTAGAAAAAATAAACACATAAAAGACTTTCTTTATTTTTAATAGTATCTTTCTAAGAGGAGTAATTAGGGAATTATTTTATATTGATATATGTGATAGTGTTAAAATCCTTAGAATATAAGTAATATCAATCATAGCTCAAGCTATTGTATTATCATTTGTAGATTAAAGCTGAGATCTGAATGCCTGGCTGAAAGCTGGTAATTGAGACACCTGGATTCTTTCCATAATTGTGCTCCCTTCAAACTTTTAATAAAAAAAAAAAAGATTGACGCTCCTTTTGCTCCAGTTTATCTAATTATTTTTAAGATAAGTCACACTATTCAGACAATAGAGGATTACCATTTCTAATGACTTTAATATAGACATTTTTATCAATTCTTCAGCTGATAAAATGTACTGCTGTCTGCAAGCTTGATGAGTTAATTTAGATTCCTGTAAAACACTTTCAATAAATTTATTAAATTATTTCCACTTCTCATATAAATAACCACCTAAAAGTACTCCTTTGATAATACCTGTCCTATAGCAATTTCCATAGCTGAGCCTATTTACTCCAAGAGCTGTGGTGGTTGGTCTCTTGTCAAACACCCAGAGACATTGACTTGAACAATGCTCAGGGATGTAACATGAAAAGTATCCCATTTTTTCAGACACATGAGAATATGTTGGGACTAAAGGCTTGAAAAAGAGAGATTTAAACTGTAAAATAAGATACTAGAAAAATCATATTCAAGCTATTTTAAGAAAAAAAAAAAGATATTTGGATCACCGTATCATTCAGGTTTGGTTTTTTTTTTTTTTTTAATGACATGATCTGCAGCTGTGCACAGAAAAAAAGGATTTGGTAAGATTTAGGTTGAGACGTGGCCAAATTCTGACAGATGTAAACTGGCATAACTTTGTGGAAGACTGGCTCAGAATGAGTCTCTGGCTTGAGCTATGCATAATTGAACATACAGACATCATGACTCTTTGATTTAACCTTGGTTAATACATCTGAGCCTGCAGTATTGCTTAGGGGAGCAAAATAAGTGTCTTTGGATTTAACCATTAGTTTTTTACTTTCTGATTACTCCATTATGTTTGAGTTTTGATTGAGTTTATTTTTTCTGCCCAGAAGCCTCAAACCATGAATTGGGAATGATATTTCACTGAGAAAGGGTATAGATAAGTAAAAAGCAGATGGACGTATTGACCTTCTGTATTTTTTTGGGTAAAAAGACTAAAATGCTGGAAGATAGTGTGATAATTATCCATTATCTGTTCAGAAAGATCTAGGATAGATGTAGAAGATATCCTGGTCAGTCATGTCATAGAGGCCCTGTAGTGGCACAGTATTATACTGACAGAACCAGTACAACTTTTTTATATCAGAGGTGCAAGGATGAGTTCTGACTTGCATTTTTATAACCTTGGGGAAAATATTCCAAGGACAAGAATGGGATATGCTGATACAGAGCAAAAAAAAGGCATTGTCCTGCATAGCAAATACTATGTCTGGCTTTTAGAGGATTCTGCTCTTTTTTATTTTGTTGCTTTAGAAGAGTTATGAAGGAAAATGATGCTATGCCCCAGATTTGTTTGGCAAAGTAGGTTGTCAATCTTTGATCAAAACTTTCTCTTTAATAAATACTATGCAAGGCATTCTTATATAATATATATGTTTTAGATTTTATTAGTTAAGATTAACCTTTATTAAAATATACATGAGTTCAACAAAAGACACATTTTAGAGAAGGCTTCTTTTAGTCTTCCATTTTCCCAGGGGGAAGGGGGAGAAAAAAGAGAAAGAAATATATTATTTCAAACCTATTTTGGTTTTAGGATCACCAGATAAAATATGTGTTTTCCTCCATGTGTTTTCTTCTTTTTCTGGAAAAAAAAATCTCCTGCTTGTAAAATATAAAAATGATATTTTGTGGAATCTGAGTAACTGGCATTGGACAGGCTCAAGAGGAGAAGAATTACAGAAGAATTAAAAGCAGAAGAGAAAAATTAATCTTTTACTTATCATAAATAGAAGCTTATGTTTGATTTTTATTACACACGAACTAACAACTTCCATATTTTCTTTCTGAAAAGTAAAGGGATGATGGGTAAAGCTGGTTGAAATTTTATAGTTGTTTTTGCTGAGAAAAATGACTCCTTAATCTAATATTTTGATGACAATTTGTGTTCCTCCTAACAAATAGGAAATTTGAAATCTGTTTTCAGTGCCAAATTTCTTGTGTTTTCCTCTTTTACTGATGAATTTTAAAAAAGAAAAATCCACAAAAAATTGGTTGTCTCCAATCTTTTTTGTTATCTTCATGATCACGAGATGATGGTGTAATCACAGACACCTGCAGGGATAGTATGGAACATAATGCTGAGATATAATTGAGCAAATTGGTGATAAAATTAGCACAAATAATCAACTATTCACACAGCGAATTAACAATGGGAAAAAGCTACCACAGAAAGTAAGTTATTATTATATCAAAGGCGCATCAGGAATACAGGCATGTTTATAATTTCTCAAAACAAAGTGTGTCCTTCTCCCACCTTCCTACAATCAACATACACAGACTGTAAAGGCATGTTTTACTCTAAAATTTTCTGTGGGTGATCTTGGGAACATCACCAAACTGGACATAAACCAGAGCAACAGTATGTGGCAAGAAAATAACAGATGTACTTGACTTAGGTCAACTTATAGTTCTATCTCTTCCCTTTTAATAGAAGACTAACCATATGTAATCATGAAGGAAGATAATAAATTACTTCCTGCCTACCTTTTTTTTTTTTTTTTTTTTTCCTGGAGTGGCTAGATGAAAATTTACTCTGGGAATTCTGTAAAAGAATGTAAAGAATGATGAACATTTTTCCATCCCTGCACACAAAATAATACATTAAAGGCAAAACACTCCATTTACTGCAGCAGCAGTTGGGAGATTTTTGACACAGCCAGGAAATTCTGAGCTGAGTTTCTCCTGGAACATTTGTTATGGTTTCTTGTGGATAACATTAGGGCCCTTCATAGGGTTATTTTGCACCTTAGTTGGGATGATGCCAGTAATTCTTAAGGCTTTTCATGTCTCAAAGGAAGAGGACAATTGGTAGCTGTCAATCATGTAGATGGACCTTAAAAATATAGATAACCAAGGACCAGGGTGTGAAGATAGCAGGGGAAAAAAAAGAGAAAACGGCGTAATAGACATCTAGATGGAGCAGGAGAAAAAGGGAGAAGTGGGACAAGTTATTCTTCACAGATTTTGTTCCCATACAACATCTGCTGTGATCTACAGTGTCTTAAAGGCATTACTGTCCTCATTGCTCTCCATCAGCAGCTAGCAAATCTTTCTTCTTCAGGGAGTCCTCTAAGAAATTACAATGCCCTTGAAGCCAGCTTCTCCTTCAGTCACTGGGCATGCACTTAATTCACCTGAGGCCTCTTTCAGCCACCTGAAGTTCTCATAATTTATTATTCTCTCATGCTGATCATACTAATGGAAACCTGAATTTGTAGTTGATAAGCATAGCAACAGTAGCATCAAAATGGTGGATTTACTGCATATTTGCACCCGCACATGTCCAAATGTCTCTGCTCTTTCTACACATCTCCTCAGACTTTTAGATCTCCTGTTAAAGAGGATTCCTTCCTGTAAGCTTCCTATAATTATGGCTCATTTTTGTATGAGCTGTGAAAAGATAAAAGCAACCTTTTGCTGCATAATTATCTAATACTATGTTCATACTTAACCAATGGAGTGTTCTGCCTGATGAGTCTGGACTCTCTACCGACTTAAGTGGAACTCAGAAATTCCTGTTCCTAAGCCCTAAACACCACAGAACTAGAGTTGCACCTGACTCAGGCATTGAATGCAATCTGAGGTTTGGTGGGATAAATGTGGCCTAAGCAAACCAAACAGTAACTAACCTACATGACCCAGTGAATATAATTGTTGTAACATGTTATTCAGCAATATGTTCACTCCAAAGAGAAAGGATTACTTTAGATTTTTTTCTACACTACCAAGCAGGTAAGTCTGTGCAAAGGGTTTAGAATGACATGTGTTTTGTTGTTTTTTAAACTCTTTTTTGCCTTACAAGCTGAAATCACAGCAGAAATCCTTTTTAGGTATAACTGTTTGCAAACTAGATCTGTACACTATGTGGGTGAAGGATAAGGGCAGTCAACAAAATCCTACACTTTGCAGGCCAGGATCTGGCTTTGATTTTCTGGTTGCATTGGCTAAGTTGTGAGTACTGGAATTCCAATACTGAGTTTTCTTTAATTAAATGCCTCATTCATATATTCCTGGCATCTAATGACCAGTGGGGAAGAATCAGGTCTATTATTTGAAGTCACTGTCAATGGTTCTGTCACTGAGGTTAGACTCTGTCTACTACTTTCTAAGAGTAGGCGTCCAAAAATAAAATCAAGAAAAAAAAGGTTTGTAAGGCAAGTATGGCCTCATACTTGAGGGCAATAGTCAACCTCTAACTATGGGATATTAAAATAAAACTTTCCCAGGGCAAAGAATATCTTGTAACTGCCTATTCTGAGTTTTTTTGCTTCTACCACCTAAGCAGCTGGCATCAAACATTGTTGATGATGGAGAGCTGGTATGCATGGCTGCTTCTCCAGTGGAAGACATTTTTATCTCCCAGAAGGAAAAAGTATATAGGCATTTATGTCTACAGATTACTTGATCTTTATCTAGAATTAAATATTCCAGACTTTGTTGGGATTCATGAGAGCACTGCACTTAAATGGCTTTTCAGTGGTTGGCACAGATTGACTTGATCTGTGTCAGCTGATAAACCGTTATCATTACAGCACAGATGGTATATACAGATTATTACTCAGTCTGCAATGGCAAATAGCATCAATTATTATATTAAATTCTACATAGAAATATCATGAAATAGATCAGTACCTACAGTCATGTGTCATTCTTGTGTAAATGTTTTCAATGAGCTGTTGAAAGTAGTCTCTATTTTGTGTGGAGAATTCAGCCAGTGTGCTGGACAACTCTCTGAGTGTTTCTTGCAAGGGACTTGGACTTGCAAGGAGATGAACTGATGCTTGTTTATTAGGAGGACTGAGCTGAAGAGAAATGCATGTATTTGACTGTAACTGAAATGGTATAACATCTATTTGTTTCAAGAGTCTGGAGCCCAAGAAATGTTCTGTTCCAGCTTTGCTGAAATAGAGAAATGGATGGGAAATCATTCAGAAGCAGTGAGCAGAAGGTTTTGTTCTCTTGTTCATTTGCCAACACACAATCTCACAAAAAAAAAAAAAAAAAAAAAAAGCTGACGTAATTTGTCTCTAGATTTGATTACTTATTGGTTTTCTTAAAATTACATATTATATCACCTCAGGTTATGTCTCTTCCTGGATGTGTGTATGCCCTCACTAATCTGAGCTACATATAGTGGTGAGAGGTGTGCATCAGTACAAAATATATATATACACATCATACACACAAGTACATGCACAGACACACACGTATATATACAGTATTATATACACCACATATATACCTCATCACTCTTACATAGGTATGTGAGTTTCTGTACAGAGCAAATCCAAATGCATGTCTCCAGTGAGAGCAAAGGAACACTTGAAGAAAGTGGCAGTCAAGATGGCTGGAGGGCAAAGACCGAAAATGTGCTGTGATAGGTATCAAAGGAGGAAGTCTACATGTAGCTTCAAAAACTGATTGTAGAGCAATACATGAAGGCATTTGTGAAGGACTAGCTGGAAGTTCTTGCTATATGTATGACATCAATACTCTGATGTATCCTGGCCAGTTACTAAATTATGAGTAAAGCTTAAGAAATTGTTTTTGACACTTAGAACACTTCATATTATGATACTTGGCTCAAACGCCGTGCTGTGTAGCCAGACAGTGGATCAGAGCTGACTCTGAGTGGGGACAGTCACCTGAAAGAGAGGGGGCTGTTGGGTGGACTCTCTCAGCAAGGAACCTTGAACAAAGACATTCACTCCCATACTCTTCATCTAAAAATCAGAGTAATTTTCCGTCCCTCTTGGATCTATGCTTCCAGAATGTTTTCCAGTTTATGGTTAGGGAGAAGAAAGCAGATATTTGTCAGTGGTGTACTGGTAATTAAAAGGGTGAACTCGCTTCTCTGTTGTATCTATGAGGTGAAAAAACTCAATGTTGTCCAAATAAGAGATCAGTAATTCCTATCTTTCTATGTTTATTTTCATAACAGTGAGAATGTTGTTTGTTAATAGTATCAGTCCTTTTAATTTCCAGGAGGTGAATTTAAATTTTCTTTTTATTTTTGTACATATTTTCTGATCAGTAAAAGCCTGTCTGGTATTCCCCAATATAATTTTATTTTAGACATATAAAAGGACCAAGTTTAGAAAGTTCATAAAAGAAACTAATTTGCATGTTCTCTATGTAGTTTAGCACTATTTCTATATGTTTTCAAGTCTGAAAACACACCGCACCTGACTAGCCACACCCTATTTTTTCTGCAGTCAAATATACCTGCTCAATATATTTGTAAAATGCCTTCATAATAGTTTTTTACTAAATTTTCTGTAAAGATAAATGACTATGGTATGCAAAGCAACAAAGATTAATATATCTTCTCTACTGTTCTGAACACCTGATATGAGCATATTTTGCATTAAAGACAATCAGTGAAAGATTTTTCTTTTTTCCTTAATCACCACTTAAATACCATTTTATATCAGTTATTTTTAAATTACCCATCTATACAACATCTTTCTTACACAGTCTGGAAACAGAAAGGTGTAAAAGAAAGACAATAGTCATGTGTTTGCAAATTTGGATATTTGTCATGTAAGCTCTGAGTACAAATAGAAGTATTCCAGTCTAGTTCCACTGACATCAATGAGAATTTCAGCAGGATCTGATTTGTAAAAAAATACAAATAGGATGAGTGAGAAAATATACAAGTTTGGAAAAGAAGGTGTAAAGAAAAGAAATAGTTAACAGAGATAAGTCTGTAATGTCATGAAACAGGCACAGTACGGTATCATCTAGCTCACCTTGTTTCAGACCAGTGATTCCACAAAGCTTCCTGAATAACTCTAATAACTCCTGAAACAGGAACATTTTCTTGAAGCGACTTCAACATTACAGAACACCCCAGGAGGTCTGTAAACTTGTTAAAATATTAAGAAAGACATAGCTGTTAAAAGAGCAGTTCTTAAATCAGCTCCCAGGTGGAATATGAAAAAAAAAAAGCTCCTAAGGGTTCAAAGTAACACTGTTGCATTGAAAGCTGATGTTGCTCAGTTCATTTAGAAAATACTATAAACTACTTTACTATGGGAATTTGGTAAAGGAATCTTTCATTAATAGGAAAGATTGGACTGTGCACTGCAAATAAAGTGATGTTTACACAATTTTGAAAGATCTTTCAAAGACTCAATATTCTTCTGCTGTGGCTTACTGTAAGCACCATATTAAACTTGCCATTTTTAATAAAATAAAAATGTCATAATTAAGTAATTACATTGTGGGAAATATGCTTGCACTTTGGACAGATACACAATCAGATCTTTAGCTATTCTTGAGGCTTTTTGTTTTAAACAAAAGCCTTTGCGCTAAAACACAACCCCAAGGGGTAGTTGTCAGCATGTATCAAATTTAGTCGGAGATCAAATTCTGTGAGGTTTATAAAATGTCAAGATTTAGGGTAGCTAAAGAATTTGTTTAATTGCAAACAAAACTCCCCATGTTCATTTATGACTGAGGAATTTCATACTAGGATTCAACATGAATATTCCTTCTTTTCAAGGTTCAACTATTCTGTTTATGGCTTTTAGGTGATTCATTTTTTCTCCAAAATGTTAAAAGAAATTATTTTTACCTTTGTAACCACTCATTCAAGAATAGGTCAAATATATTTCCTCATCATTTCATCCATTGTTTGACTGATTGCTGTTGTTTTCTTTGCAGAAACAATGTTGAATTTAGTCCCACTGTCCCACAGCTAGGATGGCAAATGAGACACACAGGCTGTAGTGCACACCTTGCTTTTGTACTAAGCCCATAATTTCAGAGGGTTTGGCTGTCAGTTATGCCTTTCATGTTAGTTTTGAGATTAGAGTGAAACTAACTCAGGCCTTCAAGGGCTACACAAAGGGAAATACAGATTTCTGAAGACCTTGTTTTCCCCAAGACTTTGTCAGAGATCCTGAAGAGCAACGTGCATGATGAGGACTATGGGCTTGCTGGTGCGTTGTGGTAGCCATTGCCTGGCCAAACAGCACAGCCCACCTGACACAACTGGAAATAACAACAATTCATATGCCATAATGCTGTAGAAATGGAGAGGAATGCATTTTATATCAGACTTGATTGATATTAAATATTTAAATTTAGATATGTATGGGATGCATAAGGTATGAATAAGTATTCCCAGATAGGCTTGGTAGTTTGGATTTTGCAAGGTTTCTTGTTTATTTTAAATGCATGAAAATTAAGAGCTTGCAAGATAAAAATATGTGAATTTCTAATGGAATTGAAAATATTATTTTTATCCAGCTGTAGTAACTACCTCTTGACTGGCAACAATGAAATGGAACTTTAAAAGTAGCAGAAAAAAGCTGGTTGAGAAAAAGGAGGGAAGAAAGTTCAGGGAAGGAGGAAGATGAAGTATGTACACATCCCTGTATGTAAACAGTAATGAGCCTTAAATTTAAGCTCCATTAAGGGAGGTTTAAGATTCACTATGACAATTTTTCATAGATCTTTTAAAAAAGCATCCTTTGTGCAGCATCACATATCAGTGTAATGAATAAATACATTAACAAGATATGTCAACAATTGATTTAAGACAACATTTATGTCTGGTCTAACCTTTTTTAGTGCCATAGTTAAATTGATCTAATATCTAGGACTTTCTGTGTATTTAGGATAATACACAGAATAACCTCGTTCACTTGTGCTGAGTGGAAAAAAACTACAAAATATTTTTGTAACTCAAATGAATAGACATCTAAGGTTTCTTGCTTTTTAAGCTTTTATACTGTTTAAGAAAATCAAGAAAACAAAATTTGTCTTGAAATTTTGATATACACCTCACAGTACAAGGGCTGCAGCTCATAAAGAAATCCTGATTGAAAGATTTATCTTCTGGAAGAAATCCATGTGGATAAAGTGGCTAGATAAGAGAGGATGGAATAGCATACAGTAGAAATAGGTTCTTATGCTTTTTGCAAATGGAATTCTTTTGTTCATTGTGTAAAATATTCTAATAGAAAGGTTCAGTGTACATATTAATTGATGAGATTTAGGAGTACCAGATATGAAGCCCACACACACTACCTCTGATTGGCTCAGAAATCAAGTTTAATGGAGTATAACAAAATAATAATATAACGCTTTCTTTCTGGGTCATCTGAGGAACACCTAGATAGCACTCAATTGGGAATGTATACAGAAAAATATCAGGCTTGCCTCTGTGGGGTGTTGTCTCAATAGTTAGCACATTAAGAAGTAGGTTTGTAGTATAAGGAAAACAGGATTGGGTCCCATTGCTATTTTTATCCTTGCAGCAAAGTTTGTTTGTTTACTATATTAGCTAAAGAGCATCTTGGCTTTCTGGCAAGGAAGCCCTTTTTAGCTCCATGTAGCTGAAAATTCTATCAAACTGGAACAGATAATATAATAAACCCCATTATTTCTTCCTACAAATCTTGCTCACAGTGATGAAAGCATTTATTCTGTTAAATGCTGGCATGGCCTCGATTCAGGAAAATGCTTAGGTTTGCACTGAAATCTGTCGCTTTCAGACTAACACCTAATGTCATGACTGATTTTAAGTACATGCTTATTATATTAATTGATTTCACAAGGAGAATCATGCACTTCGATTTAAGGATCTGCTTAAGTGCTGTTCTTCAAAGAGATGCTTTCCAGAAGTGGAGCAATGATAATCACAATTAGATTAAGATGAACATGGCTATCTTACATACAGACAAATTCCTTTATAACTTCATCCCTCTGATTACCAATAGTCCTAAAAATTATTGCCACTTTTTTTCAGTTTGACCTGTATTTCACACATATATAAAGTTTACCATGGCAGTCTTGATAATCCCTTTTACAGTCCCTGACTGGGTTCACTTGTGAAAGTTGGAATAAACAGAAATTTGGTTAGTACAGGAAGGTTAGGAAGTGTTTACACAGTCTGCAATTGTGGTTCATCTGTATCCAGCCAAAGGGGAACCTCTAATTTTCTAGTTTATGTAATTTAATTTTTAACTGGTGCACAGTGAAAGCCTTTTTTTTTTTTTTTTCCCTGAGAGAAATAAACTCTAATTATAATGTATTCAGGGGGCAACATTTAAATAAGCAACTAACGGTCTATTCTTGACATTTCCTCTTCTGGAAAAAAACCAACAACAAACCAAACCAAACACATCCTTCTCCCAAACCTGTAGGAAAGACTTGAATGTTTTACAAAGAAATTACTTCCTATAATCAAAATTGCCTGGCAATTTAGCCAGGCAACTTGGGTCTAGTAGGCATAATAATGATTTTAAAAGACAACCACATGCATGTTTCATTTTACACTTTCTAATTTTTTCTCATTTCAGTAATTGTAACATATGTTCTGTTTATATGAATACTTAATGACTAACAAGCATCTGAGAAACTGAAAAGCAATAGATAGTCCTGTCTTGGAATACTGCCATGGAAAAGAAGTGACTCAGGTACATTGCCTTCTCTTAAACCACACTTTGCTGATGAGTTTCATCTAAAACAAAGAAGAAAGAAAAGCTATTTGTGGTAACATCTATAAAATATTAATATCTCTTCAGATACTCACAAGGAGATGAGCTGTGCTTCAAGGACTCTGAAAACTGAAGTAAACCACAGATAAAGAAAAATGCTAGAAGGAAGGAACAAGGTCTGGGCATTAATTCTGTCTTGCTCAGCACTATGTATAATCAAATGCACTAGAGTAAGCAACTTCAGTAAGAAATGACATTTTACCTCTAATGTTAAAAATGAAGCAACTATTCCCAACCTTTTTCCTTCTAAGAAAATATAGCCGATGCAATGTGAATTAAAGGATAGTGACATTTTTCCAGGACTCCTGCGTTTACATAGGGTGCTTCTTTATGAACTGATTTTCAGTACCCATCTCTATCATCCCTTCAGCTGTGTGTAGGAGGTCTCTTCAGATGCAAGGAGCCCTCACAGACCCCTAAGGGCCTTCTTTTTGACCTCTAAGGCTTCTGTCTATTTTGTAGACAGTGGGGCTGTTTTGGGATGCTTTTCGTTTCAGCAGTAATGCACAGAAGGAACCTCATGGGCATCAGTTTAAGTGTGATTTAGAGGTTGGGATAGGAAATACCACCAGGTATACTCTACCTCATATCCAGTCTAGTTCAATATGAACTTTTGTAATTGTCAAACCTCAGTCAGCCTGACTGGGTGAGGCATGATGTAGACATACTCCTTCCCATCTGTCTGTATCCTGCCCTTCGTAGGTATGCCCCATTCCCATCTTCCCCACTGACATTAGTGGAGAGGCCCACTGGGCGCTTGTTTTGGTCCAGAAGTGTCTGGACATGCAGAGAAAGAAAGAAACCTCTCAATTGCCCTCCCTCTTTACATGTTGTTGCAGATTTTCATAGCAAGGCTAGATTCACAGAAGACAGAAAGTTTCTTCCCAATGACCCACCAAATTATTCCACCAGAGGTAAATGCATTAATCAAGTGTATAAAATGATGCATTGGCTCTATCACAATGGTGTAGGGAACATGGTCAGAGCTGGTTCCCTGACAAATAATCATCTAGACCTAACTTAGAGCAGAGAAACTCTGTTAAGAGAAAGTGATTTGAATCATAGAGTCTAAAATGTCACAGTATTCAATTTCAGTACCCTCAAAGATAGGTGTATTATCTCCTTGCAAATACAGCGAATGCATTTGGATGCTTATCTCTATCTCTATATGAACTGATATGATGTTTCCTGCAATTCACATCAGGATCAATCTAAAGTCCACTAAAATCAAAAGGAGTCTTTGTATTGCTTTCATTGATCTATGAATCAGACCTCCAAAGAATAATGAGGTAAATTTTTGAACTTCTGAATTGTGTCTCATTTTGGACAATCATTTAAAAGCAAAAATGTTTCTCCCAGTTTCACTGAAGCCTGCCTCCTTGTGATTTCCAGAAATCATTCTGAGGTCCTGGAAGAAATGGTATGATTTGGGATTCATTTCATTTTTATTCTGCCTGGACTGACCTGTATCAAAGATTCTGTCATAGGATCATAGAATCATAGAATGGTTTGAGTTGGAAGGGACCTTAAATATCATTTAGTTCCAACCCTCCTGCCATGACTGGGATACTTTCCACCAGATCAGGTTTCTCAAAGCCCCATCCAACCTGGCCTTGAACACTTCCAGCGAGGAGACATCCACAGCTTCTCTGGGTAATTGGTTCCAGAGCCTCACCACTCTCACGGTAAGGAATTTCTTCTTAATATCTAATCTACATCTACCCTCTTTGAGTTTGAAACTGTTACTCCTCATCCTATCACTACACTCCTTGATAAACATTACATCCTCATCTTTCCTATAGGCCCTCTTTAAGTACTGGAAGGTCACTATAAGGTCTCCCTGGAGCCTTCTCTTTTCCAAGCTGAATAACCCCAACTCTCTCAGCCTGCCTTCATAGGAGAGGTGTTCCAGCCTCCAATCATCTTCGTGACCCTCCTCTGGACCCACTTGAGCAGGTCTATGTCCTTCTTATATTGGGGGCCCCAGAGTTGAACACAGTACTCCAGGTGGGGTCTCACAAGAGAGGAGTAAAGGTGGAGAATCAGCTCCCTTGACCTACTAGCCACACTTCTCTTG
The DNA here is from genome assembly GCF_031877795.1 of Strix aluco. Lineage (NCBI taxonomy): Eukaryota > Metazoa > Chordata > Aves > Strigiformes > Strigidae > Strix > Strix aluco. The sequence goes on along the minus strand of NC_133932.1, from coordinate 89,804,428 downwards.
ATGCAGCCCAGGATGCGATTAGCTTTCTGGGCTGAAAGCGCACATTGTCAGGTCACAGTCAGTCTTCCATCCACTAATACCCCCAAGTGTTTCTCCACAGGGTTGGTCTCAATCCACTTATTGCCCAGCCTGTATTTGGGTTTGGGATTGCCCCAACCTATGTGCAGGACCTTACACTTGGCCTTGTTGAACTTCATAAGGCTTGCATGGGCCCAACTCTCAAGCTTGTCAAGGTCTCTCTGGATAGCATCCATTCCCTCCAGCATGTTGACCACACCATGCATTTTGGTGTTGTTGGCAAACTTGCCAAGGGTGCATTCAATCCCACTGTCCATGTTGCCAAAAATGATGTTAAACAGGACTGGTCCCATTACTGACCCCTGAGAAACACCACTCATCACTGGTCTCCACTTGGACATTGAGCCATTGACCGCAACTCTTTGAATGTAACCATCCAGCCAATTCCTTATCCACTGAGTGGTCCATCCATCAAATCCATGTTGTGAGGGATGTCATGTAGGACAGTGTCTAACATTGTTATCCTTACTTTTACAGCATTTCTGTTTACAGGTTATCAAACATGCAATTCAATTTATTCTGGACTCATTGGCAAAATTCTCAGGTATTTGATAAGCCTGACCCTGTGGGACTATCTGTGAAGTCTTTTGAACAATTTACTGAAAAATGTAGGACCATTTACAATCCTCAGGCTAATTTGTCTGCTATTACAGATGAGAAGGTTTTTGCCATATATTGATCAGGAAACAAAGGAACTAGGATAAGTAAGTGCATAAAAAAAGGAGTAGAAATAAATAAGTAATTTTTAAAAATACGGGAATGGGAAATGACATACTTTGATGTAGAGAACTAATGTAATTATCAGATAATCTTAAAGAGGAAATAAGATTGAAAATAATCAGGAAGAAACAGGAGCTATGGCTTAGGTCCTTAAGCATCTAGGTCAGTCTCTCTGTAGCCTTTACCTATATATTTGCTTAACATGTCTATTTTTCCACTGATGTGCAGGTAGAGTGGGATAATTGGCTCCCCAAAGCCCAGAGCTCTACCTTTATTAAAAGCCTCACTGATTCTGAGGCAGCCTTCTTACGAAAAAGGAAGTTTAACTAACTGCAACAGTTCCAAATTCCTCTAAAATGCTCAGAGACTTAGGCAATTTGGGTTCATTGCATGCTTCCTAAACCTTCTTCTGGTGGGCTGTCTGATGGGAGCCTCTTCAGCTACGGAAGTTCTGAGGATCAGGTCCATGTTGCACCATAAGGCTCTGATGTGGCTTCCACCTCATCTCACATGGACCACTCTAGATACTGGACAGTTGTCCAAGTTTGGCTTAAATATCCCATATTTTATTTTTTTTTGAACTACGCATTGACACCTATTTCTCATCAATCAGCTGCTAAAACATCAAAACCACATTTCTTTCTTCTCCATTTCATCCTACTTAACTGGATTGAGATACTTATCAGATATCCAACTCCCCTACTACTGTTGGAGGGGATCCTGGAAATATAATAAGGTCCAAGAACCAGCCAGCAGGACCCTTGAGATTTAGCTATTGAAATGTTTACATGCTTTTAAGAAGCTAATCTGTGTGCATGTTACTTGAGATAAACATTTGGAAAAAAAACCAGGAAGATTTCTCCAAAAAGGTTCTAAGACATTAAATTATTCAACCATAAGGAAGGGAAACACTGAGAATTTACACAGCTCATATCTGCAGTCTTTGCTGCAGAAAGTGAAGACAAATGAGAGACAGTCTGAAAAAGACTGGATAAACCACTACTTGTAATAGTACATTAATAGAAATTAGTAGTATTTAATAATTTAATAATATGGATATTAATTTAATAATAGTGGTATTGACAGTGGTATTAACAGAAAGTAGATCATGAAGGTCCTTGTTAATTTATCACTTGGGTTAGTAGGGTAAAATCCAACAGGAAGTAATTTGCAATATTCTTGAACAAAAGCTGAGTAAGAAATGAGTAAAATCTACAGAACAACTTTATAACAACAGATGAAAGACTGTAAGTTACAGCTGGAGGTCACTGTGACTGAAGCTGGAAAAAATCCATTTAATGCAGGAAGACCTTATTTGCGCATCAAGATATAGAAGAACACACAGCTGGGGACCAGAAAGAAATTGCATCTGTGTGTATACCACAATGTATAAATTGATAGATCTGTGGAAGCCATCATCATTACAATCCTGCTTTGTCTGACATTGGCTACTGCCAGAGGCAGGATGATAAAGAGAGTTCGGTTCCCTAGGATGTGGTCTCAGATCTAATGGCTGCTGGGAATGATTGCTTCCTGGGAGAAGCAGAAAAGCCTGTTCAACATAAAAAGAGCTGTTGGTGAGCATGTGACTTTATATGTGCCTAAAGCATTCTTTTATTCCCTATCTTCTTAGCCAAAGTGACATGTTATACAGCAGCAACTTTCTGTGATAAACAGGTCTAATGAACATGATAAATTCAGTGGTAACATTGGAGGAGGGGAAAAAAAACAGTTGGTGATATTGAGAGTCCATTTCCATTTAAAACTACATCTTAGAATTCAGCATCAAAAGCCATGGATGGCCTTAGATTGAACAATGTCAGTGAACACCATTGAGGAACCAGTTAGCTACAGGAAGGGTTTAATCCATTACACTATTACACTTAGAGATATTTTTTGATTGAGTAGAGTGCTTGCTTATTTTCTTAAGGAAAAAAGCCTGCTTTTAAAATTAAAACATATTAGCAATGTTTCATTGAAGGAACTGGTAATTCGGAAATGCAAAAAAAAAGAAAAAGGGAACATATGTGCTATGTTTTATCTGTGCAGCAGGCAAAAGGAAGCTGTGTCAGAGGGACAACTGTCAAACTCACCTAATACACAATCTGACTGAAAGAAAAAAAGGTCGCACCATGTATGTTTCTGGCTTCTTATGCCCCTGACAAAGGTCTCTGTCTTTCAGATTGTGGTGCTTCTGCTGACTGTGATTATTGCTGAGACTTCAGCAATACTATGTTGTATATCAAACATGTGACTTCTTTACACCGCTCTGTTGGAATTTCTCTCATTTCCAGAGTCTGTTATAGAATAAGACACATTAATCAGCACTACATACCTGTTGTTGATGTTAGCATTCTGAACGAGATAAAAAAAAAAAAAAAAAAGAAAGAAAAAAAGCTGCTACTTTATCTTTGAAGTGGCCAGGCTGCAAGGGGAAGTAGTTAATTCCCCATGGGTAGGCACAAACATTCTTTCACTTGTGACATGTGTAAAGGTTGCTGTTCAGAGCAGACTCTTTTCAGGACCCATTTCTTCTGGGCACTTACATTTCTAAATCCCTCAAGAGGGTCGTACTTGTGAAAAACAGAGTGGAAGCTCTGGTGTTCTGGTCTAAGATTACACCAGCATTTTTGTGAACAAACTTTGGATCAATCCAGAGTTGGAAGTGAACATGAAAAGTGTCAGTAACTCTTTTATAAGTCTTTTTGTGGTGCATCTGATTGACCCACATTACGATGTACAATAGCATGAAAGAGTGTTAGTAATCAGTGCTAATGAATACATGTACCTACCTGATTCATATACTGGGCATTACCCCTCACTAATGCTTTTGTTTTGCATTCATTAAAATTCCCATCATGACACAAAATGCTGAACATTTACTATAACAAAAACAAAAGCAAACAAAAAAATGAGACACATTTATTGCAAATTTCAGTCAAAAAACATATAAATAAGGAAATCACATAGCACAGGCACATTGTCCCAATCCTACTCTACTTTAGTTCATTAATTAATGTTTTTAGAAAAGATATTTACAGTGAGACCTCAGGCGAATACTCAGAGAGAACTTGGGGCATAATCCTTCTCTGTCCTCCCCTCTTCCCCTTCCCCCACCTGCAAAGGAGACTGGTTACTCATTTATTTTTTTTCTTTAGAGTCCAGGGAGGACTTAGAGAAGTTCAGTCTTCATGATGTAGATCTATATAAGCTATTTCATAAATCTCCTTCCCAAACAAACCTCTTACAGAGCTAGAATTGACATTTACTTGGTGTTTTTTGGTAGAATTATTATTAAAGTGGTTTCAATAAATGTAAGATCCTAGCAAAAATGAGGATTGTGTATGTAAGTATGTATCCAAGTTACAAAAAGCTGGTATTTTATTTTTGCCACAATATTTAACTTGAAAAACTTGCCTGGACATGAAGAACACCAGGAGATTTTATTTCATAACAATTGTCTATCTGAGTTCTTTCTAATACAAGCTATCATAACTATATGTGACAGTTGTTTTTATGTATTGTAAAAACAAATATTAATTTGAACATTACATTGTATTCTTTTAAACAAGAAAATATGTAACAGAATCCATTCCTTACTTCATTAAAAAAACTGTTAGACGATGAAGTGTTTACAACTAGAGCCTTTGTAGATTGCAAGAGAAGAAATACATAGAAGAGTTTCAAATAAAAGCCCTTTTAGTCCAGCTTCTTAAATATAAGGGCTTGAGGATATATTATGAAAACCTTATTTTTACTGATGATGATTCTTTGTAAATTCTAATAGCTCACCATATGGTGTATTTGAGTAGTACAATGCATCTACTGAGAAGGAAAGGAGAAAAAGGGTCTGTTTTGAGAAGGCACTTACTGCAGTATCACAAAAAGGATTGGGGAATGTGAAATAGACATACAGTGACAAGACAAAAAGGCTTCTCTGCATGTAAGACACTATCTCAAAGCAGGCTGAAAAACTTTTTCTGCACCTCTTTATTTTTCCATGCCATTTACTGCTAAAGAGATGTGACTGATGCGATTATTTGCAAGAAGCTCAGGAACGGAGAAACCTGAAATATAAAGAGAAGTGGATGGCCAGCATTGCTCAGGAACACAACTGTGCAGCTATGAAATATTCCCAAGTGTGGACTTCCAACTACAGGTGCATCTTTCCAACCTGTTAGGGAAAAACAGGAAACAATTTTTTTGTTTCTCCCTGGAAAATTAAAAAAACCCAAACCCATGTTGTACTCTGCTGCTCAGTGCTATGAGAGTTTTAGTACTTGTGTTAACATGTTCAGGCTAAAGCAAAACTAAGGGGGGGCTCTTACTTCTCTTTGCTCAGCTATCATGAGATCTGTTTGCTGAAGTGAAGTCTATCAGACTGAGCCCTCCAGGCCAAACTAAGAAATTATTAGTTTGAGGATTAGTCTGAGGATTCCTCATGGGCATAGGTATAGGAGTCATGCTGCTCACACCTCCCAAGATAGCATCTATTGCGGGGGTGTACCAAAGCAGGTATAAATTTACTAGAGAAGACACAAATATTATATTATAAAGAGTCTTAAGGCATGAAGAAACACACTCTTAAGCACGGGCTCCAAAATTTGGCCTACGTGTCCCTTCAGGAAACTGGACCTTGGTCCATGAGGTAAATGTGGTTTCCCTTGTGGATTACAGATCTGAACTGTAATCATTCTGCTTTATGTTTAAAAAGTTCCACAGTTTAATTAAAACCAGCATGTTCTTTATCCAGGTAATACTGGAATCTTCTCAATGACTTACATCTATGCAGATTCTTAGCTCCATGAGAAGGGGGACCCATGAGACTGGGATTTTTTTCTATAACAATTATAGCCTTTCAGTCAACATAACTAATTCTATTCAAATCTCACTTCCCAGACTGTTCACCACCATTAAAAACAACTTTGTTTTGGGGTTTTTTGCATTCTTTTTTAGGAATTTCTCTATAATTCATATAATCAGACCCCAGTTTCTAGCAATGTATGCAGCTCATGCAGCCAAGTAAGACTTCATGGTTAGTACAATTCAGCTTCGCTCTTATTTGGCTGTGTAATGTTATTCAGTACCTCAGGTGTGCTTTTATGCTCCTGTCACAGTGGTATGAATATTTGCCACTCATCATAGTCCTTCAGATCCCCCATTTCATAGGTGGCAAAAGTGAAGTGCAGAAAGCAAAGTTGCCCGGTTTGCCTAAGATTGTGGTAAGTTGGTAATATGGGAAAACAGAATCCATGAATTCTGATTCTTAGCACTGTGCTCTAAGTACTCATAAATACCCACACAAATCAGGTTTCTGTCAGATTTCCCAAAACACAGAACTAGTCAAAAATTCTAGTGGAGTAATTGCCTACTATTTCATGCAACCTAATTCCAAATAAACACCTAGCAATATATATTATTATATACCTTTTCTAGAAGTACAAATATTGGATTCTGTCTCTTCCAGCTGAAGTGCAGATGCAGTATTGGTGTCAGACCAAGGCTATCCTTCAGCCTTCATTCTATACAACTGGGGTTTGTCTGATGCTGAAAAAGAAGGAAAACAAATGGAAACGCCAAACCAAGAAACCCTAAACAAACAAAAAAAAACTTTGTTTCCTGAAGAAGAGCAAAAATAGACTGCAGCTGATTCCCACTAATTACTAAAGCCTGGCTTTTAAAAGTTACTTTAAAAAAATGTCTTTGCTGAGAGTAAACTCCACCACATTCTGTGACGATGGGGAAGCCCTGATTTAGGCATGCTACATTTTGGACCTCACCCAAATGATCTGCTTCTCATCCTTATTTACTTCACTTCATGATATGACTCAGGTCATTAAATATTTCAGGCTCAAATTAGGTCCAAGAGAAAGTCTTTCCATCCTGCTGAGGTGTCCTGAGATGGAGTTCTATTATCCATCACACTCCTAAACAGGGATTTCCTCTTACTTGATTCTGAGTAATAATTTGGAAGTGAGACCTTGGTATTCCCTCCGAATGACTCGGCTGAGCTTGTAGTTCAGGGTGAATCATTTGTGCAGTAGGTACATTGAGTAGAGGGCAAATTGTGCTGTAACTGATTCTCATTTTGTAGCTGGAGTGTATATTTTCCACTCACTTCATTTGCTTCATCAGCATCAATTCAGCCTTCCAGAAAACCACGCCCATGTCAAAAATTATTGCAGGAAGAAGAGGCTGAGCCAGCATGGCCACTCATTTCCCTCAGGGAAAATTGCCTCATATCAACCTTCAGAGGATGCTCTTGTAAACAAAACTAGAAATCTTGTAATTTTTTATTCCTTAGAGAGAAAGTCACTGCACCTGCTGTGTGATAGCAATCACACCAAGCTCCTGTAGTTTCTAGCCTCTTCCAAGCAATGTTTTCACAGACCTTCTCTGGAACCCTTCCACTTGCCTCTCCTGGATTCTTTCTCCTTCCAGATGGAAGACCAGTGGCTCTTGAGATCAATAACCTGAAAAAACAGTAGCCCAAGAGATTCCATTTCAAAATGAAATTTGTCAAACTTAACTGGTTCAGAGCTGGCTAACATTCTTTCTGAACATAATTTCCACTATAGAGGCTGAACTGACTTCTTTGGAACATACCTTCAAAGGCTGCAGTACAAATTCACTTATTCCTTTCCGTGTTGCAAGGGCCATAGAGTCAGGATTTGGTCCAAAAACTATACTCATAAAATTCTCCTTAAGTACTGTATCCAGTAACAAAGAATTATAACAAGATGGGGTCTGGAAAGAAATCAATCACCACTGTCAAAGACCAGGCATCTTTTCCTTTGTGAACAATCTGATGGTGCATATTTCACACATATAATAGCTTACAAAAAAAATAATGATGGCCACTATATTTACAAGAAGACTCAGAGCAATTGGAAGGCAGTTTATAAGCAAGCATCTAGATTTTTTAAAGGTTCAAATGTCTGGAAGCTGTCACAGAGAAAAGGAAAAAAGAAAGAAACAACCCACATATGTAGGCCAGAAACAAAAAGGGATTTACAAATTGTGATGTTGAACATAGCAATGCCTACAAGTTTCACGGACAGAACTGAAAACACTGAACTAAGATCTTAAGAACTAAGAACCATGATCAGCAGAGAGTTAGGTTTCTAGGAGTGGGACCTAGACTAATCATCACAACAAAGGTTGAGGCACCTTCTCCTATGAGTAGGAAATGGTAAAGGGTCATGTCTGAAACTGTAGAAGGAAACTTTATTTTGAGGATTCATGGTTTTCACACTGGCCAAAAATGAACATTCTGCAAGAGGCAATTCAGAGCATCTAAATTTGGATTTACAGGAAATTGGATCACTTTTTTCTTTGAACATGTAGGTGAAGGAGGTGAAACCCTATCTGTTAGAGCCATGAAATGAACCCAGGGAACACAAGCAATGAACCCACTGAGTATGTCTACATTGCTAAATGAAAGAGGGTCAAGGAGAAGATTGATCACTGAAGCTCTGATTTCCCAATGTGTAATTACTGCCTCTCTCTCTGGCTCTGTGCTAGGCCTCTCCATCTAGATTTCTCCAATATCTATCTGTCTGAAGGAGTCTAGCTCTTGGCAACAAGCCAGCACTTGTCATTCTCTTTTATTTACCGGTAGAGCTGCTCTGATTAGTGTAAGCAGTTGTTTTAGGTGAAATAGATCACCTCTGAAGGATTTGTGTATATGCTCCACTGACTTTATCAGAACTCAGGCAAACACCTGGCTTCAAAAAAGATTAGTTCATCTCTTCCTCATCAAGGCTAGATGCCTAAAATTTAAGTAAGCCTGCATCTTATTCTGTCACACTAAATGTTGGACTTAAATACTAATTTTCTATCTCACACACTGAGCATATGTAGCGAACACAAAATAATAGCAGTAGACAAAAGGGATCTGTATTCAGGTAGTATAGAATCGGTAAAGGTAGGACAGAAAGAATCTAAAGAAAGGGGAATATATATTGATGTTGATATAGATCTATGAAAGAAAAGGTTTCCAGAGAGGTCCTTGTACCTGGGATCCAGATCTCCATTAAAGACTGAAGATTGAGCACTGAAACAAGCAGGTCTTGACAGTCCTGCCCTGGGAAGCCGAGAGACCAACTTTGTTCCAGATCTGCAGAGTGACTACAGGGAAGTGTTTTCACAGCTTAGTTCTTCTTCTGCATAGAGGAGATTATAATGTTACCTTTATCTGCTCTGCTTGTTTGTTTAGAGCAGATTCTAATGCTTGTGAACCAAGGTACAGAGCTGAACATGCTATGGCCCAGGTCAGATAAAGAAAATCAGTTTTTTCCAGCAAAATCCTGACAACGGAGTAGTAGGTATTTTTTCATTCAATCTAATTCTGCAAGGATCATTCTCTTTTCACCTGCGCCTACTACCAAGAACTGGAACCTTAGGCGTGTGCAGTGCTTTGAGGTAACACCTGACACCTTGCAAGTTATGTCTTGTATCCCTTTCACAGAAGACTTTTCAGGGTGAATGTGATTTTAGTTATCAAACTCAATGTGTTGGCATGTCCATATTAAGAATATGCATTAACAGGTGTCAGCAGAGTTTCTCTGTTCTTTATGCTGAAGCCAGCTGAAGCTGGAGGCTGCTATATAGCACCAAAATGTCAGCAAAGCACACAGAAAACTTCCCTTGACTGCAGTACCTCTTATTCATGGGAATCTTTCCAGGGTAAGCAGGGAAACTTTTTTCTACTTTATCTTAGTTTGCTCAAGGAACTGAAATCATCCAGGATTGAGTCACATGCCATTTGCAGAGCCCCTGACTACGGCAGAGAAAATTCTAAGAAATCCTTTATTCAGAATGTCCTCTGGTTCGGCAAGACCCTGGAATTCAGGTGACCACAGGAAGTAGTTGAGAGGTTTTCCAGCCTGACCGTATCAGCCGTCTCACCACAAGAACTTCCTATTTTGGCTGAGTCCCTTCAATCAATTTGAGGCTTCTCTGTATGATCAATAGGAGGGAGTTTAAGGACAGTTTGTTTGCCTTACGTTTGTGAAGTGGTTCTTGTTCCCTGGCTTCTCTTTCTTACGGCAGAGCTACTCCTGTTTGCTTTAAGGCTTTAAATCATTGTTAATTTTTACAAAGAGAAACAGAGAGTAAAAGGCATATAAAACATTTTATATTAAGTCTCTTGAAAAGTTAACAGTAAAATAACCGACACAGAACAGAACAGAGAAAGACTTATGAGATAAATGAGACAATAAGTATAAGATAGAGAATTACTTTATAGGTAAACTGCACCTAAATACTAACATAACAAATAATATCCAAAATGCATATATTAAAAATATCTGTAAATTCTATTGAAATGGAAAAGTAAATGCAACCGCAAAATTTACAATACAGACTGTTAATATAAATATGATATTAAAATATGGCAAAATAGAAATAATAAACTGCAAAATACTGTTTGCTTTCATGCAGCCTTTAAAAAGTTTCATTATCATAAGGAGAAAACAACAGTCGTGGTACAAAGCCATTAGTGTCTCATGAAAATAAGCTAGTGAAAGCTACCTCAGTAACTGAAAGAGATTTGCATTCATGGTTTTCTAGAAGTGTGAGTAAATGAATTATTTCAGTTACTGGAAAATAATATTTTCATTAGATAGCTTAACATTTGAATAGGGCAAAAGGAGTGCATCTTATCTGTATCAGATCACTGCACCCTATCTCAAAAATAACTACGTTGTTTTTCTTTCACAGAGGAGCTCTTCTTTTTCAAGTAGGGGTACAGTAGAACAAATATTTAATTGTTTTGCATAGCTCATGATCTTTTAATCCCAAACTCAGCACAGACATATAACACTGCTTAGTGAGGGAAAACAGAGATTTGTTTGACTGAAATAAATGTTTGATCCCTAACAGGACATATAGACTACCTGGAATACAGTGACTATCTTGTTCAAAAGTTATGCATATTAATATTAGGTATTTTAGTTGATTTATAAGATTTTTGAGGTAGGAACTTTTTATCATTAGTTGCTTTTTAGGGAACCTAACACTAAAAAGGCTTAATTACAAAACTGGTAAAAAATACATTTTTTAATTTTTTTTTTTTTTTACATTAGAGTAGGTCATTAAACTATGACAACTAATAGCACAGAGGAAGGATATTAACATGAAGGACCAATGTTGGTTTACTTCTTTCAATATACCTACTCACATATACAGTATTGGAAATGAAAATATATTCCTTCCTTCCTTGGTGATTTGTTTCTAAAACCTGGAACGAAGATTACCATCCATGAAAGGATATTTGTTCAGAGGGTGTTCAGCTGCTTAACGAATATGAACCAAAGCCCACCGTATGGGACACAACTAATTCCTGATAAGGCCCAGAGGCAAAATCTATAGCTAAGGAAATCCTAATATGCTACTTGATATGAAAACATAAACTTCCCAAATCTAAGAAGGGTGAAGAGCAGAATCAACCCTCAGATTTAGCTTCCTGGTTTTACATTCACCAGGGGTATGGGCCTGGATGAAAATCATTTGAGACAATATCATAAAACATATTATGTCATAAATCATAACCGTTACTCTGAAAAATATAATTTAATCTTAAAAGCAGCAGTGATAAACAGTGGATACTGCTTCAGCGACTAAGGTTCTAAAGTAGTTCAACCCTCTTCCACTACTATACATTGTGCAAAGATCAGTTGTGACATTTCAAATGGACACAAATGAAAGATGTAGAGGCAAGAGTTTGCAAAGGTGTTAAGGTGTCTAGAAAGCACCTTATTTTTTTTTCCTTCAGTTTGACTCTCAGGTGTTCTAATATCTCTTTGTTCAATGTTGGTTGCATAAACAAGCTTTGAAAGGCATGTGTGAATACTTCCAAAAAGGAGGTCCTTCTTGTACAAAAAAAGCTACATTAAGAGGTCTTTTCTTGTTATGGTCCTATCATAAAGCTTCCAAAACTGGTGGAACAAGAGCTGTGTTCTGTTATTCCCTTCCCAAGACACACCTTGCTAGACATCTTACTGTTCTCTCATGTGGCTCTCACCGTCCCTTTTTGCTCCAGGCTGGCCCCATGGCACAGCTCTTTTGTCTCCCCTACCTTTGTCCAACAAAATTAAACTGATTTGCAGGTTTCAGGCCAAGACATTTTGAAGCTTTGGCAAGTGAAAAGACAGCAAACAGAAAAAACGGTCATGTGAGATCACTTTAGTCTGAATTCTCACATTGACAGAAATGCTTTGCTTCATTTGCCTTGAACTGACCGGATAATTTTTATTCTGGCATATGATCACAACTGTGGCATTTCAGAAGGATTTGCTTAGGTTTGATGATGTTACCACAGGTCATAATCTGGTTTATAAAAAGAGGCTGGAAGAGAATTAAACTATGGTGGCTATTCTGTTTCCCACAGATACCTATGGAGGCAAGTTACTTTCCAAAACCAGCTTTGCTCCTGAAAGCAAAGTTTGTCATCAAGAAAATGGCTGATGAAAAATGCAGCATTACTGTCTGAGTCACCAGCATTTGCCCTATCTCCTCAGTGCAGTTCATTATGAAAAACACTGAGTTAGAGTCATAGCTAAAGGTGAAAGTAATAGAGAGAGATATAAACCCCAAAATTTTCTGTAGTGAGAAGAGGAAAAGAAACTCTGGAGACCCCACTAGCATAACATGCATTGTTTATTTGCTAACCCTTAGCACAGGAAAAGATGCGGAAAATATGAAACCATAACAAGAGAAGTATTAATCTTATATTAGACTTCAAAAAATAAGTTGGATGAGGCATTTTTAAATTATACCAAAAGAAATATACTGCACTATAGAAATGTGTCCTGGATCGGTGTTTAGTCCACGGCGAAGTTTTACAAAATTTATTCATCAAATATTTATGTCATTCTGCTGAGCAAATTTTATTAAAGTTCACAATTGCCTTACACACCATGGCTTACTCTGTCTCCCTGAAATAAGGTTATTATGTCTTAATCGTTTAACACACCCTCCCTCCCTCCTGCATATGTACATATAAATATACCTTCTTATAACAGCAAGCGCTCACTATTACATGAGAAATACTTGGCTCTCTCTTGCAGTTTTGCATAGCTGTAAGGAAGCAAGGCTTTCCCTACAGTTTAATCACACCTTTCTTTTCTTACTTACACTTCAAGACTTCCACATGCTGGCAATTGCATTTCCAGCTAAAATCAGACGTATAGAATCCTCTTGTCCCCTGGACAGACCATAAGCCTCTTCCAGGGTGTTTCTCATATTATGGCTGCATTCCTTTATTTTAATGTCAAGGCTAAGTGGACAACAGCCAAGAAACAAAATTATACAAAAGTCCCTGCGTTGCCGCCAGATTATCTAAGCCAATGACTGAAATACAATTAAAATTAATTTTCCCTCTTTCTGTGGAAATACAGTGGACATGGAGTGCAGCTGTTGTGATCTGATTTATTGGCTATCATTCCCACCTCACTTAACTCTTACTGGTGCATTTTCAAAGTGAAATAGTAGAAGTTCTTTCCTCCTATTTAATGGAAGTTGTATGCTCCAGATTTCACATAATAATTTTCCTTCTTTATTGAGTGTCACAGTTATTCAGGGTTCTTTTGAAAATAAGTAAAAAGTAAAGTGACTGGATTCTGCCCACCTTTATAGTGGTGTAAATCTGAATGGTTCTACCAATTTCACAGGGAGAAGGTTGGATTTGAATCAGTATAACAAAACAAAATATAGACCAAAATCCATTCATTTTTCACACTTCAAAATATTATATGTATTATGAAAGGTACTTTGCTGCAGGGTAGGGCACCCAGATTAATTTACTGAGAATGTAACAGTGATGACTCCGAGTGAGACCAAAAACCTGTGTCACACACCCCATTACATCCTTGACACTGGCAAAAGGATCCCCTTCTTGTCCAGGAGCAGCGTGTCAGACTCCCTGTCAGGAGGCCTGAGCACACATATACTCAGCCCTATATAAATACTTCCTCCATATCCTACCCATTTGCATTTCATGGATTTTCTGTCAGTGTTTCTGTGGACCTTATTATATGAGCATTGACATTATTTTGTCAGGATATTGTTACAGGGTGACAAATGAGGGAAGAATATATCCTTTGGTCTTCAAATTATGCCTGAATTATATTCTTTTATCCTGGACAAGAGTTAATAGAAAAAATAAAAAATTTCTATATGTGGAGACCTGGATATAGCATTTTCTCAAGAATTGCTCTTTATGATAAACAAGCTCTTAATTACCCTCAACACTGGTGGAGGAGTCATGTAGTAAATATAAGCTGCCAAGGCAAATATTACTTTTTACTTGTTCTATACGATTTTTTTCTATTGATGATTTCATAGGTTTCCACACAGAAACATTTGATTCCCTAGAATAGAAACTATTTTCCAATGGAAGTGGTAAAATTCAAATGGATTTAGATAATGAAGTATTCCTTTGGCCTGGACATTCGGTGATTTTGTATCTCTATATACACTATATTACATGTTTGTTTTGCATGTTCTCTGTTGTATGTAAATCAGTCACTATATCAGTTTAGAAACTATAAACTGTATATCTATAAATAGATGATACAATGACTGAGATCTACCTTCAGTTAAGCACATGAAGCTGTATTATGGGAGGGACATTAATTAGTATATTAATGCATGCAGATATTTCAAGGAATGCATTCAGTTTAGAATTTCTCTTTAAATAAGGATCCAGATCTATTTTTATCCTGAATAATATCTTATTTAGTCCAATATAAATCACACAGGTTTGTTAAGATATGATTATATGTTGGATGCAGGTCTCAGACACGTGGAATACTTGCCAATTGTTCATCTGGATTTTGAGGCCACTTCCCATTTAAGAAACTATGCACCTAAGAAAAGACACACAAAATATGTTCTGGTATGTATTCTGTCATGCACAACACTGGGTGAACAAACACACAAAATTAGAGTAAAGCTTCTCTATTGTACATGTACAATTCTGTTAAATATCTGCATAACAATTCAAGTGAATAAGCACAAATTGAAATTCTTTTCCCGTGTAAGCTTCTAACCTTAGGCTTTTTTGTAATTTTGTTTCTTTTAACTGAAAAATAGAAAAATTACAAGTATTTTTCATCAGTTCTGAAATTCATAATTTTCTGGTTTTTCATCTGTGAGTAATTTTGAGAATACTTTTTTATCAAGATGCATGCTGAAGGACACTTTCCTTTTTATGGAGGAATCTACCTTTGCATGTCTGTGAATACAGGTAGTTAATTTTGTATTTTGGAGTTGCAAGTCTCAGTTTTGTTCATCCAGTCAGGCACCTCTGAATTCTCTCCATTTGTTAATATTAATGCCCTAGTTAATGAGAAAGTATCCAGGTAGTGAATTTAGTCTTCTAATGTGCTTACATTTAAAGTACACTGTGAAGCTGTTTTCAAATGGTGAGGGTCCAACCTCACTACAATAATCTTTAGGACTTTGCAAGACCTCTGGAAGGAGCTTCTGTCCATTGCAAAAGGACTTACTTCCCTCCATGCATTGTATGAATATCACTGTCAAATCCTTGAACTTACTAGCTTAAACAGTACCAGGAAATATTCCCAGGACCTGAAACTCATTTATCCTGTTAAATAGTTGAAGTTTGGGTTGTGCCAGGAAGACTGTCCCAGACAACCTCTACTTGTCTGGGAGTAGGTACAGAGTAAAAACCCCTCCACTGAGCAATCTACATATAGCCCCTAGGGTTCTGGGAGGTGGAGAGGTTGTATGGGCGGATGTGGGCTTTTCAGTGCGAGTTGGACTCTCATGTCAAATGTTACTGAGCAAATGCTGAGTATTAGTACTGATGACAAATGACCTGAGGCTGTTAATATTCTCATTTTTCAAATGTGAAGCAAAGCTGGGATGCCTTTATTTGTGTGACATCCGTATTGCAAATGTATTTACTCTGGATATCTTTCACCGTTTTTAATTTTGCTTCAACAAACTATATTTCACAGTGTTTTCCTCAAAAACTAAACCTCGCATTATTTTTTCTTTCACTTCATATACCAGTTACGTTTGTTCATGGTTCTCAGATTATGAATTGTGTTAGTTCTTTAAGTTTATTATTATTAACACAGGATAATAGGATAAATCAGGTGGGAAGGGACCTCAGGAGGTCTCTAGTCCAATTTCCTGCTCAAAGCAGGAGCAGCTCGGAGGTCAAACCCAGTTGATCAGGCCTTTATCCAGTTGGGCCTTGAAAACTTCTAAAGATTGAGATAGCACAACCTCTCAAACTGTTAGTACAACTCTTCCCAATTTAAATACAGTATAATTTTTCATTTGATTCAAAAACTCAGACAGAATGGCAAGAATTCTGGCTATTTCTTTGTTGGCTGAGAAGAACAGAAAATTGTTTACATATGGGTTTTTTTTGCTGTTCGGAAACATATGTCTTTTTAATTTTGTTTTGTATTTAACCCTCTTCAAAACTATGTATTACACACCTTTAGGAAAGTACCAGAGGTCATTAATTTCATTAATTGTGTCTACTTCCTCAAGAAAGTAAGTTCACTTCTTCTGTCCTGTTCCTAGTAGCTGTGATAATATCTGCTGTCCTCTTGCACAGTTTGAGACTTTCTTCCCAGTACTGAATAGAAGTCTTAAGTCATGACAAAGTGAAGACTTATTCTAGAATCAATATGCAGTTCAAATAACTCCTGGTAAGAGCAATAAGAGTTTTTCCAACAATATCAAATGTTTATCTACTGAAAACCTACATTTTCTGTTGGTCAGAACCAAATACTATGAATTCCAGCAACACAGGAGTTAAACCAGTCTTGATTCAATCTGGAGTTAAAGTATATTTGTAATTGTCATTTCAGTGATTGAAGTGATACGCTGACTTAATGAAGTATATGGCTTTTTTAATAGATTTGGGAGAGTACAAAGATTACAGTTGTGCAACAGTAGATGCAGAAAGTAGTTCAGCAAAGTAGTTAGCAACATTGGACAGGTTAGTGAACCTATGTGGAACTCTGCTACACCTAGTGACACTATTTTAAGTTCTGTAGGAAGTTAATCCTGCTACAACAACTTGACTAAAGACTGTAAAAATATCTTTGCCAGGAAAGGGTATCAACATTTTAATCTACTTTGTGCTGATAAAGAGAGGGAGAGGGAAGGAGTTCATTTTCATGGAATAAGATGAAGGTGAAACAAAAAATTCTTTGTCTTGAGAAACATTGCACCTGCATTAAATTCACTGCTGATTCCTTAGTCGAAATTTGATTTTTTCCCTCTCCTCCCTCCCTTCATTATTTTCAGCACTGAGGAATGTGAGGCATGTAAGCCATCCTTCTTGTCACTGACAAATTTCTTTCTTCAACTGTGAAAAAGAATAGACCTTCCTCACCTAAATTACCATCAGCAAGTCACCTCAGCAATGCACCTGTACCGTGTAACACTATATTATACTTTCCAGGGCTTCATATTTGTGTGACAGATGTGAGAGATCTATTTCCTCTTCATCTAAAACCTACAGTTAGGTTTCCTATTCTGACTAGAAAGGTCTTTTAGGAATGCATTGTAGTTTCCAAGCAATGAATCAATGGAGAAATAAATCTTTTTTATTTGATATATAAAACTTTTTTCATGAAAGAAGAAGGTGCAACTTCCATGGTACTCCCCTTCCCCAAATGAACCTATTGTTCCTTCATCACATTGCATAGAAATTAGTTTTTCTTGGATGTACTTTTCTCATTAATTTTACACTTTAATACTCAAGATTCATAGGGGGTAAGGTCAGCTCAGATAGAGATCTGACACCTTCACAGATATTTTGGTCTTCATAGAAGCCTACAAAAATAGAAGATCCATCTAGGCTGGTCTAATAGCCCTAAAAATCATTACAAATTGTGTAGACAGGCAGGCACATGAAGTTGAGTAGAAAGCCTTTATAAAAACTGTGATTATGAGGACTCAGGAGATTACACGGTCTTCACTGTGCAATCCTTGGGCTGGTAACAGCCTGGAAAGATTTATTTTCCAGTACCATCCTCTGCTGATGTACCAGCCCCATACTGAAAGAAGCCTAGCAATGTGAGTGCAGCTAGTTTGTTTCCAGATGGGAGCCAGTCCAGCCAATCATGAATGGGAGAATCTGTGTATCTAGCTTCAAAGAATAGTTATCAACATTTCCATCTCACGCTTGCAGAGTATTTCAAATAGGATTACCTAAAAGTCTATCTTGAGCCTGGTTTTATTTATTCTGTGCAGTAACAATTTCAGTTATAGAAAAGAGTTTATATTGATGGCATTCACAGATGACAGCAAGGCCACAGAGACTGTATGCATTTAATAGTCTATGATCAGAATTTTTAAAAAATTACTGAAAATTGAGAAAACGTTCAAATTTAACAGGATGGAATTTTGAAAACACCCATGCCATATGCAAGAAACAGAAAATAAATTCTTGCTTTTGTGAAGCAAAAGTCTCAAAATAATGCCTGACAGGTTATACTAGTAAAAGAACATTAAAAAAGTCCTTAAGATGAAAACAAGCTCATTATGGACCAAAAAATTTAGGTGTTTTGCAAATGTTAGAAATAATTCCAGTTTTACTGTGCCATATTGTATTCAGCCAGGATTTCTGTGCCTTTCAAACTCACTCTTAAAAGAAAGATATAGCTGGTCTGAACAGAGACCAGAAGATGATAGTCCAGAGGACAGCAACATAAAAGATGAGAGAAATTAAGAAAAAATGACATACACTAGTAGTGAAAGGCCCTAGTAGTTTTTGACATAGGAAAGACAAATACAAAGAGGAACCTTGTCTCAGTGTGCTGTAAGATGGGAGTGATCAGTTCATCAGATCTATTGGGGTAATGACAGGACAAAATCCATTTGACTGCTAATGAGATTTGAGCAACATATTCGAGAACTGGAATGTGGTACCACAGAAATGAAAACACTTAGGGATTATAGTATCTCTAAAATCAAGTTGGAGGAGAATCTTTTACAGATAGAATGCATTTGTTCCTGCAGTAATATAGGATTAGATGAGGTTGGTTTCTCAAACATGTTTTCTCGGTTTAAATGACATTGCATAAATCTAATACTTTATTCCCCATAAATCTGTTGCAATTGCCATTACTTGTGGTAATGTCTTTTCATTTTTGATTGGTGAGATCCCATATCTACTCTCCCTTATATTGCCCAATTAGCTATCATATCTAATATTTTCTTTTTTTGTACATTGAAAAAATAATAGCTTTCTTCATCACTCTGGCACTTCCCATTTTCCATGACTTCTTTGGAAACATCACTGAAGTTCTAAAGAGATCCTCTTTCAGATGTTTTAAACATCTAAGGTGTGAATTTTATAGTCTTATGACTTAAAGTGTTTAACTTCAGAGCCTGCTCTTTAACATCCTGATGAAATGGATAGAATTTCATAATTGACCTTAGTGACAGTAACATATTATCTGTCTTTGCTTTCAGAGTTCCGAAGTCTTCTTTTTTTGTCTTTTTTCCCCCATTTCTACTTCTAATTCTGGTTTTTCTGTAAATCAGGGGGTGAGGGTGGGATTTTTAACCAAACTGAAGATTGAACGTTTAATTAGCTCTGCTCCCACTGAAACACACATATCTGTATAACCAAGCCACACATAGGGAGGACATGCTAACCATCTCATGAGAGGCTAATTGTAGATGCGTTTGACTGTCTGTATATTTAAACAAGTTAAACATTACCATGAGCCAAGTGAGTCACCATGAGCCACTACTATGATTTGAATTACACTACTTTGCATTTAGAGCAGGCCATGACTATTTGCATAATCAGCTATCATGGGTCAACTGATAGACGATACCTTTGTAAGGTGTTTTAACTTAATCACTTACCTGAGATCTCAGACCCTGTTATTAGAAGACCTTTGCAGGCACTTCTAAGGATCATTTGTACCAGAACTGATGAAAATAGTGCACCACGTTCTGATTTATGTAAAAGATCATGAAACGTGTTTGCGTACAAATCTTTTCAATCTCTTTCAGCACAGAAAGAGTCTTGGACACCAACAAGAAACTTTTATCACAGACATGTAGTCTGTACTGATAAATATTTGTGATTTTTTTTTCTAAAATATTTAATGTAGATTCAGCAGATGAAATAATGTACACTGATAAATTCTCTGGTTTTGTAAAATAACTAAGGTTTTTCACAGTGATATCTATGCTAACTACAGTCATGAGTCTTCATGCACTGGACTGGACATGAAAATGTCAGCAAAATCAGTTTTTTCAGCTTTAGATTTGAAAACATATAAAAGGGTATAATGCATATAGAAATTATAGTCTTTGGTACAACTTTCCTGTCAGTCAAACATGGGATTTAAATTAGGTATTGTGAGCAAGACCATTCCCAAAATACAACTATCACAAACACGAAGTTAACACATTAAATAGTTCCTCTGACTGGAGCTGTAAGAATCATCTGAATAGGCTTCAACAATGTCATTTTGTTGACCATCTATTAATCTCTGGTATATGCCTTCTATCTTGATCATTGTTTCTCATGAATGTTGTAACTAGAATGCTTTGTGGATCACCAAAGTTGAAAGAAACAGGAAAGGATGGATCTATGCACATGTATTGGACATATATACACCTGCATAATATTTTGCAATTTGTTTTAAAGTCAATAGATACCACATAACAGCACTCTTATCCTAGAATACCTAGGCAACATACATTATATGTTCTTCTTTTTTCCTTAGTATGTCTTCTGATCATGTTCTATTTTGCAATTTCCAAAATTTCCCTTCTTACTGTATATAGGTTTGTCATTATGTTCACATCAATGTCACTCTAATTATTTTTCTTTCTGGGTGAAGAAACCAGTAGATGAAATTTCCCAGCTGAGAACATACCCAATCAACACTCATTAGCAGATCCCATGTGTTTAGTAAGAAGTCAGTATTAAAGTGAAAGAAAAGGACCTGCTTTTAAAAACACAGCACTCAAATATTTTCTGAAATGTGGACGAAAGAAGAATTAGTGTCCACGGCGAATAATAATATCTTCAAAAGTTAGCTATTAGTCTGAAGAGCTAACAGAACCCTGAATTTTAAATAGTGCAAATATATGTGTTCAACACAGAGCTACACAGTACTTATTCCTTTAATCCTAGGAAATTAATAAAGCTTGATGGATTATGAGATTCTGTCCCAACAGATGTAGACCAATTGACAACATTATCGACACTTTAAAGACCTCTATTAAGGGCAGGGTCACTGAACCTGCATGATTTCTTATTGTATTATGGCTCAGTGTACTTAGTTCCAAAAGGCACAAACGTGCATCATTTTCTGTGCTCCTGGTTGCAGATAACAAAGATGAAAAAATGTTTCCCGTTACTTCCCCTTGATCATTTATTCCTTCCTTCATTCTTCTCTTTCACAGAGTTTGTAAGAAGTTCAGGAAATTGTATAAATCTTCTGCGTAGCCACTGAACTTTTAGGAAATACAGAACTCGATCTGACATCAGACCTGTCCTTGTTTTGAGCAGAAGGTCATACTCCTGGAGTCCCTTCCCACCTGAATTTTCCTGTGATCCTGTGATTTTAAAAACTCTGCCAGCAATTAAAGACTCCAAAAAGAGCTGAGCGTGCTTGGATTACAGTATTAAATCTCAAGCATGCAAAATTTTTGTTTTCTTGACGTATGTACCTTCTCTCTTGGAATTTCTATAAAAATCAATAAGAACTAGAGAAAATATACAATTCAAATAACAAACAATCTGCATATAAGTCTGAAACTGCCTGGTTAAACACCATTGGAATCTGTCCATCCTTCACAATCCATCTTCCCTTCAGCTTCAGTTATTTGGCATTTTATAAAAAATAACTGGTCAAATACAACAAATACTAACCATGTGGTTGACTTTAATATAATCATATGAAATTGTCTAAATTCATCCCATACTCTTGAATTTGAGCAGCAGTTATGATTTTCCTCTGAACAGCATCTTGTGGGATGTTCCTGGATGAGACGCCTCAAACAACTGGAATAATATTGTACATTTTCCATAGTTCATTTCACCTGCAGCTACAACAAACTTCATGTAACTAGGATGCGTGAGGAACTAACCAATTGACTCAAACATAGCTGAGTCACTTAATATTGTCCATTACAAATGAATAAGCAATAGAATTTGATACTCAAATATGGAAAAAACGAGGAAACAATTAGTTCAAATACATACTTTGACCACTAATTTCTGTCCACTAGCACTATCTAAAATCCCCACTAATCTTTGTGAATAATATTTGACACTTGTTTCTGAATTCTCACTTATTCTCTCAAGAAAAACGGTGATGGTACTAAATTTTCTACCTCACCTTCACTCTTTTTTGGGGCTGTTTGCTATTTTTCCTGCCTAAGAGTGCTTAGATGGCCTACTGAGTTATCTGACTTCATAGGACAACTGATGTGTCCTTTCCCTCCACATATCAATCTCTTTCACTTCTGCCCTAGGCCTCAACTATAGTAATAAGACATCAACTATAGTAATAAGTTTTCATGGAGTTTTGTCTGCTCCCCCAAACTGAAGTGGTAAATACAATTTAGGGGCCTGCTAAACTAGCGTTACCCTTCAAACTTAATTGTTGTCCTCCCGTTTGTGAGGCAGAATTCCCATGTTATGTTATACCTTGTCACCTGACATGACTGGTCATCAGTGAGTGGGAGAAGAACAGAGACTGCCCAGGACTAGACGTGGAGGAAAGAAAGTCTCCGTCTTAAATGCACTAACCTGAATTCAGGCACATTTAAGTAGGTAGTGCAGAAAGTTAAAATAAAATCTCTGTGATGTATAATGAAGTAGAAGTAGTGCAGCCTCTACATAAGGCCTCTGTCTGGTTTGAGATGTGGGTACCCCAAATCCATGTGCATTGCATGAGGTTCTCCAGTGAGAGTATGTGCCTTACATAAAACCTTGATGCTCTCTCTGCCTAAATACACACTATAGAGACCTTATAAGCACTGTCCCTCCTGTCCACTTTCCTTCTGGAACCATGACTTTTAGGTGCCTGGCCATGCACTGGTATCTGTTCAAGAGAAAAGGTGAACATGGTTTTCTCTCATCTACTCAGGAAGAAGGCTTCCTTCTCTCTCACATCTCTTATTTTCTTTGAAGAACAGAGGGAATTACCTCTCTCAATTCAACTGGATGGTCAGGATTACATCACTAAAATTGATATATAAAAAGTCAGTGAGGACCATATGTGATGAGTTTCAGAAGACACACATCATGTACTTTGATTATCCTTCCTGTTACACTGGATTAAGTATTATTTGCTACCCGCTGCCAAGGTCTGAGGATATGGCAAGATGAAGAATTTTGAATACAACTCAGGATGAGAACTGTACCAATAAATAGACTTTTCTGTTTATTGGAACTATTAGAAAAGAAAGAAATATCATATGGAGTCCAATGAAGCATTTAATTCTAAATATGAGCAGTTATTTTTATTTAAAAACAAAACTGAAAAAAACACCAATTGAATAGATAAATTATGTTCTTAAAGGTGATAAAACATTTAATGTCTTTAACATAAGAAAGTCAGTAAGATATATGCACAAATCATGTATTCACAATTCATCCTCCTGTTTCTAAACATACACTTTCTGACAAAAGGATTTTTGGCTAAAAACGAATCTGGCATTATTTGATATCTTTTCTGGTCTTCTTCTGTCTTTGTAGGTCAAGAGAAAATTTTGATACAGTGTATTGCAGAAAAATAATTTTCCAAGCCCTGCATTTCTGTGTATTTATAATTGGCTTTTTTAACTAGATGAGAATAATCCAGCAATGCTGAGGTTACATTCTAGTGTGTCCTTAGAAGACTACTTTTCAAGCATGACAAAGATATATTAAAATTAATGCAAAATATATTGAGCATGTGCAAAATATGGCTTAAAAAGTCTCACAACTTGATTCAATCCAAACCTGTGGTCTTTCATCCAAATTTCAGCTTTCTGTCCTCGGCCTTTTTTTTTCCCCCAAAAAAATTGGGATTTTGAATATTGGGAGCCTATATGAAACTTTTTAGTTACAAGTAGAAGAATCAGTTTTGATCAGCATACCTGCAATGAGGGCAGAGACTGAATTACTTTTATTAAAATAGTGAAAAATTCAGACAGCTATGCATTGCTTCATTGCAGAAATAGAGATTAGGAAGAAAACTGTTGCACAAACTTATCTTAGAACTTCTTGACAAAAACACTAGTATAACTTTCTGGGGAAAAGACAACTACAAAAAAAACCCCCTAGCTCCCCAAACAGAACATAAAACAAAAAAAATCCCAAAACATATCCTTTAGATTTTACTTTGATACTGCTCCAGTATCTTATTTTCTATATGGTTCATTAGGTTTCTTCTGTCTCTATGATTTTCGTTTTCTGCACAGGGAGGCCTAAAAGATATTATTTAATTTCTATGCTGTTCAGCAATATGTCAAGCAGTCTTCAGGACCATCTGCTTTTCAGGGATTGTCTCTATAGTTAGTACTTTCACTTGCTTTTGCTGACAAAATATTTTTTCACTATCACTTGAAAATGAGTTACATTCAGTTCCAAGTCATTGAAACATTAAGGTAGAAACATCTCCGTTACAGGTAAAGTACAAGAGAAGTTTTCTTATGTGGATGCATTTTCTGAGGCTAATATTATTCATAGACAATAGAACGTCCTCCGAAGTTTTATGTTAATGAATTTGCACTTCCAGACTCTTAGAGGGTTTGGTAAATTGATGCTGGGCTATGGTAATCTGAAATGGCAATGACAGAGTACACTAAACCATTTGGGTTTTACAGCTTTTCTGCTTCATCTATCATGTTAGAATAGGACTAAGCCTGTAGACTTAGGTTATCTCATGTAGCATTTTTCTCTGCTCCAAAGGCAGGAGTTCAATAAGGCTAGCTGAAGTATTAGGTTTCCAATTTGATCTTATTCAGAAGTTGCAATTTGAGTTGGTTCCAAGCCACAACTGAATCACAGATTTCTTCCAAGTTGCTACCATCTTGGAAACATCATGATTTGTTGGTGATAATGAAAAGTATGTGATGTACATGGACTACAGATTAAGTACATGATTACACATACAAGAATCCTAGGGTGCATCCTGTCCTTATTTGTAACATCTACTGTTTGGTTATTGCTTGCTTTCTCTTTTTACTTGGAGTGGTTTTATTTTTGCAATTAAAATTTTACTGTTTAAAAACCTTCTGAGAAAGTAATGTGTAATTTTTCCATGTGCCACAAAGCACAAAAATACTAATATCAAGTCCTTTACATACTGAAGTGCTAACAGTGGATACTCAGAAGGTTTCTCAAATCTGCTTAAGATTAGGCCTAAAAATAAATTGGAGCAAAAAGAATGTTTTTATGTGCTCAGATATTAGGACCAGCTTTTGCTGCAGATCATCTTGGCAGTCATTGCTGGACCTCCCTGATGTCTAAGGAATTGCAAACTCCTTTCCAAATCCTTTCGGAAATTGCCAGTTTGATAGAATAACATTGCAGGAAACCACTCAAATTTAACATATTTGCTGTTTCATGTTCTGCCAAAACAATGACAGGACACCAGATTAGGTCATAGTTTGGAAAAAAAGCACGGACAATAGATTCAAATGTTGCATTTTATTATTTAAATGGTATATTTTATTTTTGAAAATGTGGAGTGGGAAGAATGTGTACAGTTCCCTGTATCATTCCTTTGTGTCTAGTTTCATAAAATATAGCATGAACATTTTATTTCAAGGAATAAATCTCACTGCTTCTGTACAGAAAAAATATTATAATGTAGCTGGAAGGGATATTATTTATGTTTTGTAAGGAATATTATTTATGTTTTGTATTACTGGTAGTATATAGAAAACGCTCTGAGAGGTGATTATAGAAAAAAAGTATTGTTCTGCCTCCAAAGGATTTTAAATTTAAGTAAGATACAGCAGAACAGTTCCAATCTTAAAATTACTACATTTGGTTTACAAAGTAAATTATAAGTTATTGTCTACTAAATTTTGATTGTAACTTTGAGTAGAGTGCAACTTTAATGATTTACAAATAATCTTTTATTAAAAAAATAAGTATCTGAAACTGGTGTAATAGCCTGCTTCTCCTAGATGAAGTTGCACTGAAATAACAGGAAGAAGCTGAAGGACATCAACAGGTTCTAGATGAACTAAATTCAGGTCAGCCAGAGACAGGTAATTAAATTATATCCTTATAGATACAAATAAATATACTTTATATGTAGATATATCTTGACAGGAACTCTTTGTAAAGATAAAATGTTTTTTCTTTTCCCTGGCTTTTTAGGGATTAATTGACAAGGTCAAACTTAACTCATCACAGGTCTAGAAGTGTTATGTGAAAGGGTGTGACATGCTTTGAGAGTCACTGAGCCTTTCTCTAAAATACACTGAGTTCATCTGCATTAATTCCTCAGAAACAAGCAGTATATAGCCCATGTATTATGATATTAAGATGAGTAACTCAAGTTGTGCTCCCATGGAATTGTTTTGGCAAATAGTGATCTTAAATCTAGCAGTTGAAGGAATATTAGGTAATTCTGCTGTCCTATGGCAGTGAAGAGACTCTGGTTTCCTTCAGCAGAAGATGGAACTTCCCTATTAAAATTCTGGTCTTGCATCCTTTTGTGGGATATTGAACACTCAAAGCTGTGACTGATTTTGTTCCCAGCCAAGAATGCTCAACTCTGGAGTTTGAACATCACACTGAATATCTTTCCACTAATAAATGCTGATTCAACAAAACCAAAATATTTCCCAAAAATATATTTGCATTGTCAATATTTTCTGTGAAAATTATCAAATGTCATTTCAAAAACACTGACTTTTTTTATTTGCTTTGATTATGAGTGAACTGCATTCTTATCTAAAAGAACATAAATTAGACTGCTTTGGCTTTTAGACCATTTTACTGTCAAATAATAATAATGCTGTTAAAAATAAATATTTTAAAAGAAAATTTACATTTACAAACTTCCATTCAGTTTAGCATAACTTTTTCAAAAAGATTAAACTTCTGGTGGAAACATCCAGCATCCACCAGGACCCATCAACACCAGCTTTATTGTTCGTTTGTCTGATAGCTGCCAAGAAGAAATGATATAGTTTGATGGGAGTGTTGGACTCTTTGGAAGCACTCCCATCTTCTGCAGTTTTCAGTGCCTTATAACCTTGATACATAAAAATGCTTTAACATAAGAAAATAAATTATTTTAACTCTTATAAAGGCTTTTCAATATTATGCATAGAGGTTGATATCTTTTTTAAATGTTGGCTCATCTGTGTTATTAAATGTGTTTGAGACACACTAAAAATGAATGGAAGGATTGGTCTATTTTTCTTCCACATCAGATAAGAGGCCCTTGTTTCCCTTTTAAAAATTGAAATGGCAGCTGTTTTGGCAGCTGCATAGCCATGTAAACAAGATACCATTTTCAAGTTTCCACATATTTATCATATTACAGGCACTGGGAGACTGAATCTATAAAACAAAAAACTCTAAGTAGAGGCTGAGTGCGTTATACTACCAACAAGGAGATGTGTTGTAACCCTAGCTCAAAAAAGTCTAGGGCAACAAGGAATTAAAATGTTTAAATTAAAGCACAGTTTCCTTCATAAACAGAAGATTGATATTTACATAGAATATAATAAAGATACAAGTAACTGAATACACAAATAAATTAGGATAGAAATAACTCATATTTTTGTTCCTTTTTTTTAAAAAAAAGCAACAATAAAAATATCTATTAAGCAAAATCACTCACATAAAATGCACTGAGTTTCAAAATACTAACAGAATTAATATGCAAAACAGAGTAATAGCTATCTGCATTTTCTTTTGTACAAGCTGAGTCATTAATTCCCTTTCTTCTTGTAGTCACAGAAAACTGGTCTAAGGAGAAATGAAAATATTCATCTGGAAGTGCAGAGGGTAGAATATAAACTAGTTTTACCAGAATACATTGAAGATATATTTGGATTGCATTTTGGAGGATTTGTATTTATTTTCAAGCCCTATGTATCTGAACAAGACTATGTATGATATAGATTTTGAATGCAGAGACATCCATAAATTCTGGTAAAGTCAAATATAAATTATGCATTTAAAACATGAATGTTGCAACTCAATAAAATGGTTAAGCACTTGTTTTAAATGTGAGCAGCCTCACTGACTCTGATAGATCTCATTTTTGCTCTTCTCTCAGTGATAAGTATTCAGGTACTCATCAGTTTGCATACTTTTATTTGTTTTGCTGGATAGGTAACTATGTCTTGTCTTTCTGTCATATTAGATAGCTTTGTGTTCTCCATATGCTGTAGATTTTGCAGAAAACTATTCTTAGATACTGTTAGAGATTCCAAATTTTGTTTAATATCCCCATCTTTTAAAGTTATTAAAAAGCTCACTGTAAAGGGCTTTCAGAAAATGATAAAACCTGTAAAAATGGATCACTGGGAGTTTAGTCTAGAGTCTAATGGTTTTGATATTTCCAGGACAAAAAACAGTTGGGAAGCATTCAGACCACATGAAGACTGCCTTGTTTTGGATTTAGTGGAAACACAGTCTTCAGTAATCCAAGAAAGTAATCCAAAAATCTTACTCCCAGCATACGCTGTTTTATAGGTAGTCAGTGTAGATGTATTGGACCACAGTTAACTAACTCTAGGTATGCATTTACAGACAAAGGTGTGCCTATTTAACTCACTGATGTGCTTGGAAAATATGGTCCTTATGTCCCTTTTGAAACTGGGAATGTATTCTTTATAGCAGGACAAACCTAATACTTCTGTTTCTGCAGGGCTGGAAAGTGTTGGGGTTTTTTTTAATTTTAACTAATGAAGCATAGATAAAGATGTGTAGCTGCATGGTAGACCCAGTTTTTCAGATAGTGTTCTGTCCTTGGGGAAGAAAGACAGAAATGTTTTATGGTCACATGAAAATGTGGCAATTTTCTGAGGTCACTTAATTTCCAAGACCCATCCTAAGAGATCCGGGAATACAGAGCAAAGAGTAATGTGATGAGGGATAGGTCAAAGCGTGTAACTCAGTTATGATGTAGCTGTCTTAGATAGACATGTGTTATAACGTGTGTGTGTGCGTGCATGTATGTGCATAGCACTTACAAACGTACCAATAGATGCACACACATATATATTTATGTACATCTATGACCTTTTAAAATATTTTAGCTGGGTGTGTGGCAAGAAAACTTTAAAAAATCCCAACAAACCTATCTTGCCTAAAGCAGTGAACTTCTAAGGCCAGGCCTGACTGGTAAGTTAGTTAACTTCGAATGATGGTTTCTTGTGCAAGAACTGGACCACAGCATGTTTAATGTTCATTGGCAGCTTTCCCTCCCTTAAGGCAATAATAAAATACGTTCTTTAACATTCAAACAACTAAAGCTAATCAAGGGATTCATGCCAAAGAGATGCAAATTGGGAGAAAGTAAAAAAATATAAATAGAGGGGTCTTTCAGTCATGCCAGAAGAAAGAAATATTGAATTCTTCTTTTAAATGTAGGACAGAAGGATCGAAACAGGTGTCAGAGGCAAACAAGGTCTGCATCCCACAGGCAGTGCTGAAAGGCTGTATGTGCCAATGCTGAGGTAAGCCACTGGTGACAGGATCCCTGCATGGGTGGTCAGGCAGATACCTATCAGTGCAGAGCTGAAACGTAGCCAGAACATCAGTTTTGACTGCATCTAAACTGAGATGCAGGTGTGCACTGCAGTATGCCCCAAATCAGAAATCTGGTGGAAGCATGCAATGGCTCCCATCCAGACAGCACTCCCAGGTAACCCTCCTATAGCAAACAGATGAGAGGGAAAAGGTTTGCTCTGGTTTGGAGGCAGGGCCGTTACCCAGACCCATCAGCTCTGAAGTGTTCCCAAATCTCCTCCTAGTTTAGATTGCAGTCTCTAAGTTTTCAAGTACCCACTGTACTTCCTGTCTATCTGCCAATTTGTGTAGTAGTAATAATAATCATACCAAGCTTCAGGGTGGAGTAATAGGTCTGCAGTTGCTAAAGCAAACAAATAAATGCTTTTGCCTTTCTAGAAAAGAAGTCATGTCTTAAGGCAGCGATTCAGTAAAAAATTTAGGCACCAAATATGGCATTTAGGACCCTAAATTTTGGGAGAAACCACCTAATCCACTTTTCACTTGATATATGCTAATTACTTAAAAGGCCAAGGCAAAAGCCTGTCTATATGGTCTGCTGTTATAAAGATATAAATGCTGCCTAGGACACAGCCTGTGTGACCTGAATGTCTGAAAACTTTAGTTTTCTACGGCAAGCAGCATCTATTTCCTGTACAAGATTTGCTAAACTGATATGAGAAGGGGATCTAGACTTAGCCATTGCATCTTGAAGACTGATGAGTCCTACATCTCCCCAGTCACCGGAGAATGCAGTGGTGAGACACATAGCATCATTATCCTACCCAACATCTGAAATGAACCTTTGATACTGGAACAGGTCAAAATCACTGTTTTGACAGCAAACAGTACTTTTTTACATATTCCTGCATGGCTGGCTAAATTTTCTAACCACAATATTAAGCAGTCCTGCAAAGACAACAAAAGAGTTTCTAATTGTTATAACTCATTCCTGCAAAAATTTATTAATGTATATAAATCTTCTTTCCTTTTTTAACCTTTTCTGCTAAGTTTGATAAGCCAACACTGCAAACCTACTGGTTTGAACCTGGATAAATTTTAAGTGGGTTAAAATTCTGGGAGAAGGATTTGTACCTACTGGCAGAAGTTTCAGATTTGTGTCTAAACGGCTGCCACATCAGCAGCTAAAAATAAGAACCGTAATTTTCATAGATTTAAGGCAGCTCTGATTTAAGCCTGTGACTGGTATCTGGTCTCCTCTTCCATGTGGTTATCTCTCCTCTGTCAATCAAGCCAGGAGTTTTCTGAGGACAGAGAGAAGCAGCTGCAGATTCAATAGGAGCTCTGAGTAGCTCATCAGCACAGCTGTTCCCCTACATTTGTTTCCAAAGCAAAAAGTCTTTTGTGTTTATATTAGGTAAGGAAATGTACTATTTGTGCCTATGAGACGTCTCATTAAAACTTCTGAAAGGCAAAGAAGGCAAAAAATATGCTTAAGGGATAGCATGATGTAGGAGAAGAGATCTGGATAAGGAGCTAATACATTTCAATTGCATTTGCTTTAGTAACAGATTTTGGTGGGAACGTAAAGTTAATTAACTTAGGAATAAAATGCATGTTAATATTAGTGAAGATTTTAGTACTGTAGTGCTTGTAAAGAGAATCATTGCCTGGTTGTCAGTTAAACTACTTTTTCTTTTCTTTTCTTCTTTTCTTTTCTCTTTTCTTTTCTTTTCTTTTCTTTTCTTTTCTTTTCTTTTCTTTTCTTTTCTTTTCTTTTCTTTTCTTTTCTTTTCTTTTCTTTTCTTTTCTTTTCTTTTCTTTTCTTTTCTTTTCTTTTCTTTTCTTTTCTTTTCTTTCCTTTCCTTTCCTTTCCTTTCCTTTCCTTTCCTTTCCTTTCCTTTCCTTTCCTTTCCTTTCCTTTCCTTTCCTTTCCCTTCCCTTCCCTTCCCTTCCCTTCCCTTCCCTTCCCTTCCCTTCCCTTCCCTTCCCTTCCCTTCCCTTCCCTTCCCTTCCCTTCCCTTCCCTTCCCTTCCCTTCCCTTCCCTTCCCTTCCCTTCCCTTCCCTTCCCTTCCCTTCCCTTCCCTTCCCTTCCCTTCCCTTCCCTTCCCTTCCCTTCCCTTCCCTTCCCTTCCCTTCCCTTCCCTTCCCTTCTTCCTGTCCCACTTCCTTCTTTTCCCTTCCTCCTCCCCTTCTTTCCTTCTTCCCTTCCTCTCTTCCTTCTTCCCTCCTTCCTCCTCTCCTCCCTTCTCCCTTCCACTCTTCCTTTCTTCTTCTCAAGAGGAATAATCTGAAGTGACTATATTTCAAGATATTGTATTAATATTTATAAACTAATCTATAAATGCAGGAATGTCATGGTACAGTTCTCTTCAGTGCATGTTAGAATAGCATTTGACTTTAAAAAAGACAAAACAATGTGGGGTTTTTTTCTCAAAATTCTGAGGCATCTTCTCTCTGAAGTTCAGGGAGAACTGACTCTAGTCCTTCATGTTCATGAGAAGACCCTTGTTTTAAGAAAAGGGACATTAAAACTTATCTCTGCAGTAGAGAGATTCATCTAACACTGCACGAGAGATCATTCTCTGATTTCTAACTGTGCCAAAAAGATTATAATTTGTCTTGATATTGTATTGTTCTTGTTCACATGAATTCTGCATTGCCTGTCTAATGAGCCTATCTAAAATGATTTGTGATTTGTCTTGTTTTCTAGCAAGATTTTAAAGCAGAAAGACTTGTGAACAAATGCTGCACAACAAGGAAGACAAAGTGATTTCTTATTAAAATACATGAAAAATCACTAGTTTTGTAAAAAAAATACATACAAGTATCAGCAGTTTTCTTATTGACTTTGTACATTTAGATCCAGTGGTTCATAAAAGAACTGACCCAAACCCATTGAAATCAATGAAAATTTCTGTTGACTTACAAAGACTTTGGACCAAACCCAGTATACACATTCATGGCTTCAAAGTAGGAGACCCATTAAAAAAAAATGCAGTTCTTGGTGTCTAATGCTACAGTCTTTTGTGTTTTCATTATAACAGTTACAACAGAAGATCTTTGTGCCAGATGTTGGGTCACTCACAAGAAACATCTGTTACCAGCACGCAAAACCTGGCTGGATCAGGGCCATTAGGAAAAATAAACAAAAATACATTCTTTGTTTTCATTACAAGAATTATTGTAATTCTCCCAAGAACATGATCTTTCCCCACAAGAGGAAGATTTTGTGAGCCATATACACTAAAACCTGAAGACATGAGATCAGTGCCAGCAAGAGATTTCCTGGAAACTTCTAGACTTGTTTGGATCTGGCCTGAATCAAAGCAGAGAACCAGCTTTTCTCTTCTCTGACATAATAAATTGCTCTTTTCCCTGCTGTCTGAGGGTAAGAAATAATAGAAGTTATACATAGGATAAGGGCATACATAATTCCTTTTTCCTTCTCTTTTTTTTTTTCCCCTCCTTTTTTTTTTTTTTTTTTTTTTTTTTTTTTTTTCCCCCTCCTCCTTGGTAAGCCACTTGGACTGTGCTCCATTTTAGGCTGTTTAGATTGCTAAATGTTTAGCAAGAAGTTAGGTCAGGCTTTTAGGTAAAAGCCGTGTGCCAGGTCAGTTTTAAAAGGCTAGTAGCCAATGTTCACACAAGGTAGTCATGTACCCCAGCAGTGGATGGAAATCAGTCCCAGTGGATTTGCTCTTGGCAGAGCGCATTTGTACTGGTTTCTGCTAGCGGGAGAGATGTGGCCCGGGAAACAGACTGTAGGTCTTCTCTCTGGGAAGGGTCATGTGCTGAGCTGAAAACCTGGGGCCATGCCCAGCCATTCTTAATAGCTGAGCTCACATCTACAGAGGATCTCTGGGAGGAACTCCCAAAAGTAGCCGGACCAACTGAGGGAGAAAGGCTTGTTTCCCTGCAAAGGAACATAGCTATTGTGCTACTAAAATATCTTTAAAGTGATGAGGGAAGGTGGGAAGTTCAAAAATAATCATGATTTCACAGAGACTGTGATTTTAGCAACAAGCCCAGGGACTAAAATAAAATACACTGGGGTCAGTGGTGATGGTGGAACATTGCCAAGGGCTCCAGTAGGGTAAGGATTCAAGGGAGAACATCAGGAATTTTCATATAAAATATTAGGGGTGAAAGGAGTTCGGTGAAAGTGAAAATTTCTCAAAATATATCTTTTTTTTCATTAATATATTGGGTTTTTTCAGTGGAAAGTGTGGATTTACAGATCAACAGTTATTCTCAGATCAAAGGTGAAATTTCTAATTATATAATCAAAGAAATGTCAAAACCTCAGGAGAATCAGTAGTTTAATGACAACCCCTTCTTCTTTACCCTTATTTTACCCAATCTATATTTGCTCATGACATTTTTCTCAGCTGTGCCCCCATTCCCCCTTCCTGTTTCTAATAAAGACCTTGGGTTTATTCTGGCACAAAGAAAGGAAAACCATCCTCATGAGTACCAGTTGTCTGTTATAGTCTTGGTGTTGGTCTTGTACACACAGGTAAGAGATGGACAGAAGTGCAATTGCTGTTGAGAACTTCAGGAGAGAGGAAGTTTAGGGGAATATTAACCCGTTCCTCTTCATACGTGCATTTGGCTGTGGAGCACATAGCACACACTGCCTACATGGGAGGCTGCAGATGTCAGACCAATATTTTTTGTGCCCTGACCCAATATTATTCTCTGCAAAAACCTCCAGGGTGATACTGTGAATTCCCTTAGTGAATTTTGCTTTTGCTGGCTGACACTGGCTCAGTACAACTTTCCTGCCTGAAAGGTCCTGGTCATATAAGGGAAGGAAATGCGGACAGTCACAAACCTCATCCTCCTGGAATGAAACAAAAACATGCCTCTCTGGGAACACCTGTTACTGGTTTAAATGTCTGTTTACACTTATCCTTAAAACAAGCTGAAACTCAAAGAAGGGTGGAGCTTGGAAAGGAAAAGACAGCTGAGAAAGATCTGTCCTGCACGGGGTGAGGATTTTTAATCTGCAAAAAACCAGAACTCAGACAACACTGTCTAGTGCTGTCTTGATGGGGCAATAGGAAGCTGGGCCATAGAATATAACTTTGTCTAATGTCAAGCCAAATGCCCAACAGGTGTAAATTCCTATAAATCACTGGAGCTTTCCTTCTTTATGTCATGTTGCTCTGTGTTGTAGGGCATACAGACAAGGCTCTGTTTGGGCTTTATATAGGAGGTTAGAGATTTTTTTTGTCCTGTTTTTGACATCTTGCCATCGCTGTTTCAAACAAAATTGACTGGTTTTAATTGCCTTCTTTAACCTTTTTTGGTCACTCATTACCTCCTGCATGTTCACGCTCATGACGTTCACTGTAGCTCTCATCCCTCCCGTTCATAATCAAGCGCACGAGATACATCTCCTAAAAGAGAAGCTGATCTTACATCAACTGGTCAGCGTGATGGCTTGACAGATGCATGACCAAAAATATCCCTTGTTTCCTGGACTCACCCTGACAATTCTACATAACCTCCTTAAAAACAGAGGCAGTGGTGCTGACCATAGCCATCACGTGTGCCCTGACTGAGTACAAGCTGTCAGGAGTTAGTCATTCTGATTTGGAAGCATAGTTATTGTTTACACTTTCAAAAGAGTAACTTTACTGTTTGAATTATACAAATTTGCAGGGTCATGTGCAGGACCCTCTGTCACTGGAGTGTGCTGTTTTGAAAGGATCACCTACAACTGATGATGGAAATATTTAGTTTCTTAATCTCTGCTAAGCTATTTCTTTATTTTCTACCCAGCATTACTGTTCTGACTTGAATGTATCTGAAGAATTAAGAATTGAAAAAAACCTGCTGGTTTTTCTCTACCTTATGAAAGTTTCTTTGAGTCTCTTGACAGCCTAGGTTTATCTATTTCTAATGCAGAGTAACTGACTGAGCAGAAATTATTTTTTTTTTATCCTTACCTATAGGGTGCATTTTTTCCCTGAGATGGTCCAGAGTTCAGGTAATGAAGGTAGCTTTTTGTGCACACTGGATGAAATGGATAGAAGGCATTTCTTACAGGACTTTGGACCTGTCTGTAAAAAGGACAGGAGCACAATATGTCTGTTATCCAATGTGTCTAAAGGTAATACAGAGAGCAAAACTTAAGGAAAGAACACTTCTACCATGGTCATTTCTAGGGGAAAATGGATCTCAGAGCTTTACTTTTCCTTCTAGGTCTTGCAAACATCTATATGGCATTGCATAGACCAAACAAAGGTTTAGAGTTTACAGATGCCCTAGATTTTAAAGGTGGGGACAGAAAGCAGAGGGGAAAAAAGAGCATAATTCACACTGTCAGATTTCAGACTAAGTCAGATTTGCATTGATCTTTCCTTTGACTTGCCACCCATATAATACAGGAAAACTGGCATACTATAGGACCCTGTTGCTCTTCAGATATTAGGACTGCAAAATCTCATCCCTCTACCCAGAAGATCCAGAGCAAATCTTTACCCAGATTGTACAACATGTCATGCATGATTGTAGCTGCAATCAGCTGACTGCAGAGCGTCTGGGGTTTCTGCATTTGACAGCTGAGGAACAAATACTGTATGAATTTGCAGTATACACAGCACGCATCCAGAGGGCTAACATGGTACTGCAGGTTAGGGCTTCAATAGAAGGTAAAATTTCAGTTTTCCTTACCTAATAACAATACTTATCCTGGCACCAGAAAAGTTGTTTCTGTTCAGCTTTCATATTGCTGTGATTTCAGGACATTTTAACTACAGGCACATTACTATGGCACAATGAGTCCACGTCAATAAAAAGGACAAAACTCCATAATTACAGCTTTTAATTTGGCTTGCCTAGCTTCTTACAGATCTCATGAAAACACCAGAGGAAATCTTAAAGAAATTAAGGGAAAGGCTCACCATGAATTTCATCTTATTCAGTGCAGTAGTAGATAATGTCCAAAACCTATTTCCCAAGCTGTGGTCTTGAAGTTTGACTAGAGGTATGTTAACATTGATACAATAATGGAATGGTAGAAAGTGAGATTTTATCAAGTGAATCTGTAAGTGAATGAGTAAGTGTTTTCCTGCACTCACTGACAGGCAGTCAATGTCTCGGCAGTTTTGAAGGCTTTTCAAACAGAAGTATTTCAAAACCAGACACAAAAGGTAGTTCAGTTAATGCCGGAGATCTATTTTAGACAAAACAAAGGTTTACTAAATGCTGCAAAGGATTTTGTTTCAACATAAGCACGGTAATACCTTTAAATAGCAGCTATACTGATCACATAATGATACAGAAAACAAGATAGTACTGGTGGAAATGTGTAAATGCAGTTTGGGAAGTAGATGTTATTCATTGTATAAAGGTGTTCAATAATTATTGAAATGAAATGTGAAAATCTGAAATGCCAGGTCCTTCAAGTGAGAGCTTGTCCCATAGAAATGGTGGTAACAAATACTGATGTCATATAAATTACTTTTCCTTTTTATATTCCTCTTCCTGTTAAAGGGTCAGTGAAGCCACCTCTGTAGCACTTTGACTGTTTAGTTCCAGATGTAACCCAAATGCTGAAGTTCATTACACAGGCTTTCGGACCGTGAAATCATTATGATTTTCACCGAAGAAATAAGATGGACATATTGTAGAACAGAAGATTTATGCTGTAGAAAATGCCATGTTGGTGCCTGAAAAGTTTATGTCCTCTCATCCCAGACATGTTTCTTTTGAAATCCCCAAGTTCAAGTCATAGATGATTTTGAGCATCTGATCAAACAGGTAGTGAAAGTTGAAAGAGATAGAATTATATGCATAAATTATGTTTCATCAGTATATTTATATAGGTACATTTCTATGGCACACAGTTAACAGTGAACAATATTAGGCAATGAATTAGTTAAATTTCTCTTTTAAACCCTAGCATATGCAGAAAAGTACTTGGACAGTTGAAATCTGGTTTATTGTATGATGAGCTCTGCTAGCTAAGTCCTTAAATATAGGGGTTTTTTGCCACCAACCAGCCCATAGTGAACAAACAAACAAATGAATCCTTAAGACTCCAGCTTAATCAGGGTATGGAAATTAACTTTCAGATACATGTTCCAAGCAGGTGGACTACAAAATTAATGTTGGGAAATCAACAATTTGTTGCACTTCTTCTTTCAACTGAAAAACGACACCTCTCATTAGAGGCTGCTGTGTCATGTTTTCATGATATACAGCGATAGTCTCAGTTTTAATACTAAGAAAACACCTGTTCTCTTCGGCCTGACCCACTACTTACTGAAGTTAGGAGAAAAAATTACCACTGATTTCAAGTCATTATCAGTATACATAGGGTTTTTAACATTTTGAATGGCTGCATTTAATTACTTCATAATAATTATTGCTGTTGTTTTTACCCAATGTTAATGTCAAGAAACAAACTAATGCATAGACCTGTTCAATGGTCAGTCATTAAGCACTATAAATGTTTTTAGGGTGACCAGCTAGCAGAAACACACCCACATTGCTGACTAAGTAGCATATTTTGGCAATGCTGATCAGATAAATATTTTATTTAAAAGTATAACAGGTTTACTAGCAGCAAAAAGGTTGAAAGAGGCTTTACATTAATTGAGGTATTAAATATTGCAGAGGTGATGACTCATTACACCCTTTCTGGCACAAAATATGTATCAGGAAAACATATGCTCATGTTTTGGAAGTCTTGCAAAAGCGTTGCTGGAATGTCAGGCCTCTTTTGATGAGATCATTTTCTGCATGCTAAGTACATAGAAGTACTAAGTGCAAGTAAAATGAGCAGATACCAGTCCTATAGAGCATTTAGTCAGGGCACAGCTGGCAAAACCAACTATATAGTGTAGTCTGGTTAAACTTTGGTTTTAATCTCAAGATGAGGAGTTCAGAAACAGCTCTATAAAAGATTGTGAAAGAAAACCATATGGAGATCTGGGCTGCTGAAAAGTGCAGATAAACATGTTGGCCTACAAAAAACTGATTACCCTTTAATTCTGTACAACAGCAGTGCCTAAAAATGGTGTTCAAAGTCAAGAACCGCATTCAGGTTTATGGCAGCTATGGGACCCTTTTGGTTTGAAACTACGAAAAAGGATGGAGTTCCAGCCATAAAGGGTGTTATTAGTAGAGCTCTTTTTTAACATCTGTAAAAGCATACAGAAAAAAGCTTAGAAAAAAGTTAATATCAACAGAGAAAAATGTTTTTTTAACTACCTGTGTTAACCTATTAATATAAATGTTGATGAACAAATACAGCAAAATCTTGACCTACCAAAATCGTCTCTGATCTCCCCAAATGGCTACCCATGTACTGAAGACTCATTATAATAAGAGATGTGATCCGCACAACCTAACAACTCCTAATTGGGGTATGTAAGCATCGAGAGAGTTTTATTATATGAGTTCAGAGGCTGGTTCCATTGTACCTCATTGTCTTTACCTTTGGTGATCTTGATTGTCTGGTGCACGTTACAACAACTCTGTGATTAAGAGACTGGAATTATCTAGTAAGCATTGCTCAAAGCATGACAGGATAAAAATGGAAAGATGTGTTTCAGATAAACACTGATGAGTAGTTTATTAAAGTATGAACAACTGACTGCTAATAAGATCACAGACATGGTTTCTTTATGAATATGAACCAGTTAAATAACTCTTCTGTAAGTTTATACGTTGCAAGGCTCGTTCATTAGTCTGCAAGCAACTTCTTTTCTGTGTTCAATGTAGAAGGTCTGATGAGTTAATAAAATGGGAGAAAATAAAAATACCACAGAGCGATTCAAGCCATGAAAACTAAATTATACTCTTGTATCTTTTAAGATCAAATATTTCATTCAGTTGCTTGCACTCCATTCTCACTGACATCAATAGGCATAGCTAAAACATACATTAAAGCAAAATTTAGCACTGGAAGTTATATTATGATACGCTGCACTGATGTTTCAGAGCTGCTGATAAAATGCTATAAGCTACACACTAAAATACTTGTATTTAAATAATAAAACAGGTCAGAAGTTGCAAATATGTATCATTGTCACAGTGAAATATTATAATTAATGTTAATTTGTTAGCAAAATCTGCTGTGGTTCATAAGAGTTGTTTCATGTCTTATTACGTCTTTGAGACCCTGACATATTTCCTCTTTTACCAAAACCAGTGCAAAATCCTAATCCCAGTGAAGTCTCTAGGAGATTTTGCACTAAATTAAGTGAAGTTGAGAATTTACTCAAGAATTACTGAGCTCACAGGAGGGTTATATGCCATAGTTTATTTGACATGTCATGAAAACCTGATTCCAATTAGTTTGTAGTCAGATTCTCCAAAAAACAATGGCAGGTAGGTATATTCCTCAGGATTAAAGAAAGCACCAAGACAAGGCCATCAGTGATGGCTCCCAAAGAGAAAATATTAAGGTGGATCAGCTGGCTCTAAAATGATACCAGCAACATCAGAAGCCTAAGCCTTCTAAAGGTCTGAAAATAAAGTTGATTAAATGGTCCTTGAGACTTCAAAATGTCACTAATAACACTTAGCCCAGCAAATGAGAACAGGTAAATCAGTAATTTGGGCAGGAACAAAGGGAAACAGAAATCCTGCAAGACATTTCTTGTTTGTGTTCTTCGTTTACCTAGATGCTTATGAAGGTCACTACTGTTATGACATCTGAAGACATCTTAAGTATTTAAGAATAGATACAATATTTTATCTTCTCTTCTCTTCCACTCCATAAGCTAAGCAGCATAGGGATTCCAGTCATAGGAATTTTTATCAGCTACAGCAGACAGATATATCAATATAGGAGTGGTGATTAGTGTCTTACAAAGATTTTCCTTCGCTAAAAGAAGAGGGAGATTTTTCTCCCTTTTGCTTAAGTCACTTTTTCAAAATGGCATACATTAACTGGAAAAAGATGTACTTCATCCAGAATACAGCATTGATATTTTTGAAACAACAGCAGTTCCTATTCACAACTCACCTCTTGTGATTTGAATTTTGCAAGCAAATATTCCTTATATCATTAGACTTTCTGTCTATTTGTCTTTCTTACATGGACATGTGGACATGAGCATGTTGTAGTTGAAAAGATTGCCATGAAAGACCTGGTCTACATTTGTTAAAACTGAGTACTCATTCATGTTTAAAAGATATTTCAAGATCTTCTAAAATTCACTAATTCAGAATATCTCTGTATGTTCCATGAGAAAAATTAGTAGTGTTTATGCTTCAAATGTGGGACTATCTATAAATAAGGTCTCCAAAATATAGTAAAAAAAATTTAGAAAAATAAAAAAGCCCTCAAATTATAAAATATTTCCTGTTACATTCTTGGTGCTCAAACTCTGCTTACCTTTTGGTGGATCTCAGTCTTTTAACATTTATCTCCGCCAACACATGAAGCCCATTGTTCTCTTGGAAAAAAACAGTATCAGAGATGATGTTAAAGGAATTTGATGGCTTTCAAAATTGGCTAAAAGAACAGAACAGCACCTATGCAACACAGTCGCAATAGATCTGCATACAAATATTTCATGTTGGTGCAAGAGGACATGATATAGTCACTATCCTCGATTGACATCTAAGTGATACCACCTGTTCAAATACTACCACTGGCAGAGTTGTGAAAATGATGTGTGGATGTGTTTCTCTACTAGAAAGGAATTACTTGCAGTAAGGAAACATTCCCTTGTAATTTTTATAGCTAAATCGAAAGAACATCTAACTACTATGAGACTGGTAATAACTGCTTATGATCTCTACACTTCAGTCGGAATTATTTTTTTTTATGTGAGGGAGTCTTACACAAGAGCAAAACCATTCATTGATCGTTTAGCACTGATTAGTCAGATCAGCAGTGAAGGCAGTCGAGATAAGGCATTCCTGTTTTTTGAATAATGGATTTAGTGTCCTGAAGATAAAAAGATTCTTGGGGTTCATATCCCTAGCACAAGAGTTTATAAGATTTTGGATTCTTACAGCTTTTCTAAGCATAAATGGCAGGGGTATAGATCAGCAGAGTCTAATTTACATCTCTATTTCTTCACAGAAATTCTATTCTCATTTTAAATCACAGTAGTTGTTACACACACACAAAAAAATCACCTTTTGTTTTTCACACAGTAAGATTTCATTAGCCAAGATTAATGACCTAAGTGGTAAGAAATCCAAATGTATTTTTGAAAAATGAAACTTCTGTCCCACTTTCCTAAACTGTTCTCTAGGCTCACTGACATAAGAACAGTTAGGGATCTTTTTTTTTTTTAATCTCCCCATCCTTATCCACTTAAATTTTATTTCTAGCTATTTCTGATCCCCTCAGCTTTATAAAAGCTTCACACTCTTGTGTTGACTCTCCCACTTCCTAGTTGTGTCACTGTTCTTTGTAATGAAATTTCTGTAGTCAGTCTCTACTGTGTGAGTGATCAACATGCTCAAACTTTCCCATGAGCTGTACTGCCTCTTGGTCATCGCTGATTTACTAATGAAAACATCTCATCTCTTTAACACAGCTCATAGAAGTTTACCAAGCAGTGAAGGACAGTGTTTTGCAGTCATCCTTTGTGCCTCTAATCGCTTTCCCCAAGCTTTTGTAAATGAATCATGGGGATGTTCTAGTAGTGACTCAGAAATCATCTGAGTCATCATCTTCATTAGACAATTCATTGATATTTAATGTTTAATCTATGCATGAAATTTTTTAATGAAAAAAATTGACCAAAAAAGCAGGAAAAAACATTCTCTAAACCACTTGACAGAAAACTTTCATTCCTGACATTAAGTAATTTTTTTCATGCTATTATTTTTTGTAACTCCTCAAACAGGAGCTGTATTAATAACATTTATACCCAGAAGTGATAAATGTAGTTTGTTGAAAAGAATGTTATAAAGACAATGAGATATATGTGAGGTGCACTATTAACAATTAAAAAAGGAGCTTTCAATGCAAAAAAAAGTCTTTCTGGTTGCCTGTTTTATAAGAAGATAGGCAATAAGGTGATAGTCAAAAAGTTGATTTTGTAGAACACTAAAGTATGTACCTTGAAGTTTTAGATATTCTATTTAAAACTGGTAAATCTTCACTGTTGAAAAATAACCCTGATATTTTTTGTTTACTGGGAATATTGTACAACTGTGAATATATACTCTTTGGGCCAGATACAGAAAAGATGGTTAGGTATATGAAGAATGAGTTAGGCAGGATCCAGACACTTCAGTCTAACAGCCAATCCACCAGACTTACAAGAGGTTACTTACTCCTTGTTAAACACTTTTGGAAAGCCTGAGGTTGCATAGGCCTCATGTTTTCCTAAATTACATTGGTTTACCTCTAAATTATGAAATGACAGAGACTCCAAAGCTAGCTCTGACCTGACCTAATATATCCACAAAGAAGAATGAAATATTGTCCAGAGATGCTAATTTGTGCCTTGATGCAGTATAGCTGTGTTAGCATAGCTCTGAATAGTAAGCCCTGTTTTTCAAAAGGGTGGATTTAAGCTCAGTTATGTGTTGACAAAACTATACTATTTCCAGTTTGGATGAGGCACAGCTAAAGCTAGCTTGGAGGTCCATGCACCATGGTATAGTCCATGCTGCAAACAACTAGAAATGCCACTAGCACAGCTGAACCGAGTCTTAGAGTTGGAAATAGTGGTAAATGGACATCAATAACAACAAAAATATAATTTTTGTGACTTAAAAAAAAAAGTTTGACAACTTAGGTGCAGAACAATATATATTCCTTGTCTTAGGTACAGAGTACATTCTAAGAATAATGTAGTATGCTGCAATTATTTAAATATCGCCCCATGCCATCAAGTAATGACATGGTAGAAACAGAAAGTGATAGCTGAAAAAATGTTGGTGTTCCTTCTTTGGTAAATCACAATAATTTTACAGATTTTCATTGTAAGCTTTGACCTAATTACACCTTGAAAAAAATGAGATAAAAATCAAACTTATTCTTTAATACATATTTGTAGGAGAATAAATGATTACTCTTAGCAGCCACGGATTTAGAAACCTTATAGTTTTTCTCTTGAAGATGGTCCACAATCTTCAAAATAAACTGATAGTCCCTTCCAACATGTCTATCCTACTGGTTTTTACTTTGTGGATGTCTGAGAGATGTGGGTTGCTCTGACATCATCATTGATAAACTTTATTATACAGGGAGCAGTGTCCCCTAAGAAAATGTTTTGGAGGTCAGCAAACTGAAGACAGTAATATGAAAGGAGTACTGTGTTCAGCTCTGGGGCCCCCAGTATAAGAAGGACATCAACCTGCTCAAGCGGTCCAGAGGAGGCCATGAAGATGATCAGGGGGCTGGAGCACCTCCCTTATGAGGACAGGCTGAGAGAGTTGGGGTTGTTCAACCTAGAGAAGAGAAGGCTCTAGGGAGACCTTATAGCGGCCTTCCAGTACTTAAAAGGGGCTACAAGAAAGATGGGGAGAGACTCCTTATCAGGGAGTGTAGTTATAGGGTGAGGGGTAATGGTTTTATACTGAAAGAAGGTAGATTTAGATTAGATAGAAGGAAGAAATTATTTACTGTGAGGGTGGTGAGGAACAGGTTGCCCAGAGAGGCTGTAGATGCCCCCTCCCTGGAAGTGTTCAAGGCCAGGTTGGATGGAGCTTTGAGCAACCTGATCTAGTGGAAGGTGCCCCTGCCCGGGTAGGGGGGTTGGTGCTAGATGATCTTTAAGGTCCCTTCCAACCCAAACCATTTTATGATTCTATGGTTCTATGATGTATTCTTTTCCATTAAATACAGAACCCTTAGAAGTAAATCTGCAGATAACAAAGGTAAATTTTGTATTCAGTTGTTACTCTGCAGCCTTGCCTTTTCCCTCCAACAACAAGGATTGCACACAGATCTAAAAAGATCATACCATTTGCTCTTCACAGGTTGTGAAATGAGAGAGTTTAATAGGATGGCTGAAGAAAATCTGTGTACAGCTGTTCTAGGACTTTGTATGTCTCTGTAATTTTGAACATTAGAGTGCTCTGTTTTGAAACCAGAGATAATTTCCTGACTACTGCTTAGTTTATAATAATCTTAACCTGTTCCAAACCCAGTAATTTGAAGGCGTGCAAATTCCTGGAAGTTATTATCTGTCTTTCCATAAAAAGTGCAAAA
The DNA here is from genome assembly GCF_031877795.1 of Strix aluco. NCBI lineage: Eukaryota > Metazoa > Chordata > Aves > Strigiformes > Strigidae > Strix > Strix aluco. The sequence goes on along the minus strand of NC_133932.1, from coordinate 89,759,788 downwards.
CAACAGCAGAAGTGAATCTAATGGTTTAAAGAAATAAATAAGGAGACTTCCCTTTCCCACATATCAAACTGTGGTGAAAGTTCATAGTTCAGTTTAACATTTTTGCAGCACATAAATGATGAAACGGTCATGCAAGTTTCTTCCTTTCTGAAAAGATATCCACATGGGCAGGCAGATGTGACATGGGGCCAATGAGACCTGAGATCTTCAAAAGCAGTACTTGGAAACTAGACTGGATGCTTTGGAGTGCAAAACAGAACAGTAATAGAGGCGTGCTTTGGTAATTGAATCGCAATCCCAGTTTCAGTAATGAGCAGAACACAAATTCCAAATTATTCTCTAACTTACAACAGCAAAAATAAGGAGGCCAGTCAGGCTGCAAAATTGACAGTGTTTTTCTTCTTTATTTTCAGGTCAGGGTCTATAAGACCAGAGACTAACTGATTTGCTGTCTAAATGTGAAATAAGTTTCTTTTATTGTTATTTCTCTGTATGGAAAATGTTCAAAATGAGCTTGCAAAAAAACCTTGTTTACCTGTTTCTGTTCACAAAGAGAATTTCTCTAGTCATTAGTAGCAGACTATAAAAGTCATTAAAAGCAAAAGAATAAACAGAGTAATAGTAGCTTTGATTTGAACTCTTAGAAGCAGAAAAGCCTATATTCTCTATAAGGAAGAAGATATTTCAGGCAATAGAAATGATAATGAATACTTAGAATATATCTGAGTAATGTTCAAAATCTATTTTATATGGCTGTGATGGATAGTGATACAATGATATTTGTGAAAACATACTAATTTATATCCATTACTTTTTGCAAAGAATTCTGTAAATGTGATCACACTGAGAGCTGCGAACATAGGAACAACACAAAGTTAATATCCTGCATTACTTTGATAGCCAAGGCTATTCAGAGGAAATGTTCCAGGCAAATATTGCCATGGTACAGGATACTGTGACCCTACCTGAATAACCTTAAATGATATCTTCATCATTTACAACTAAGATATCAGTTTTACAACAAGGTGACAACACTGAGGTCAGACTGTCTTTAAATAGGAAAAGCACAAAGACAGAAAGAGAGGAAAATCCACTTCCATTTAAACCATAACATCACGTGTTCTTATCTCATATTGGTTACTTGCAGTTAATGAATATTTAAAATAAAAGTGAAGACTAAGTACATGAGCTTGGGCATTAATTTATGATATCAATTTTGAGTTAAAAGAATCGGAAGAGGTCAAATTAAATTTAGCTTTTACTGCTAAATTAGTTCAAATTAATTGACTTCAATTATGCACTCTGAGCTGAAGCAGTGCAGACAAGTCCTTTTGCAACCCTTTCCCTCACGTAAGCAATCCATATTCCTTTAAATAGTCTTAATTTGTTCACTGGACCTCTATGTGTTAATAAAGTTCATAGAATCAGGATCCCTGTGCTAATACTAGCGCAGAAATGTTAAACATATAAGTATATTGGAGTTGAGAGACATTACAGTGCCAAATGGGCAAAATTCTCAGAACAGAAATGTGACATCACTTTATCAAAAGTACTGCCAGCTCTAATTGCAGATCCATGTTACGAAGTTGCCTTAAAAGCATGTACTTAATAATAGGTGGTTATCCATGCAGACATGTATCAGCACTTTTAGCCTTTTAGCTGCTTTTGTATAGTAAAACAGGTTTGTTTATGTAAACTCCACTCTTACTTACACAATACTAAAGTGGCACAGTTAGCAGCATCACACATTATTTCTTTGACTGATCAGATGAAGAGTGTTCGTTACATATTATGAAAAATGGCATTTATGGCATTGTCAAAATATGTAGACCAGCAGCATATACGTATCCCAGAACAACGGGTTTTTTTCTGCAAATTGTATTACAGGGGGTGTGAGAGAAAAGTGGGATAATGTCTCTGTCAAATATCACCTATTTTGTGGAAGTGTTTATAAGTTATCTTCTATGTATGGCTTTTTCTAGATACATAGTTTATGAGCAGGCATATGTAAATAAAGGATTAAATTCAACAAAATGTGCAGTTATTGTACAGCCTCAGCATTAAAAAATTCATTTTTGGAACACTTAGGACTTCAAAGCAACCATAACATGGTAGAAGTCTGGATCTAAATGAAATAGAGAAGTCAGAATTTGATTTATATTTTCATTGATATCAATGGGAATTGAACATATTCAGTGTTTCCAGAATTTATTTCTGACTGTAGACACTGCCTAGCATGATAAATACCACATTTTCTGTGAGGTTTTTATCTGAATTCCAATTTCTGCACAAACCATAGAACTTTGGTTCCCAAGGTGCAACCCATCCCTTATTTTGTTCCTGCGTTAAGCAAGCCATTAAACACATTTTCACTTCAGGCTTTCCTGCACTTGGTACAGCTATTAATGTTTCTTCATGTATTTAAGTACCCTCTTAACTGAGGGTCATACTAAGGTTGGTTGTTTTCCAAATTATCTTTGACAAGCACAAGTCCACTGTACTCATTTTTTTTACAGCTACAAAGAAATTAAGAGCATCAGATTTCCTCTAAAGAAGGGGTTTCCAGATGTTTTTCAGGCAGTCCTTCTTCTGTTACTTTTTCCTTTTTTTCCTGCTTTCCACTAACCAACACCAAGCCACTGTCTCTTTCTTCTGCTCTGATCATGCCCACCAAATTCTTTGCAGTTTTCTCCTTGTGGCAGCATCAATTTCTGAATAAAACATAAACTAATAAACTCAGGAGATAATTTGGGCTGTCCCCATTCCATATGTTTAATGTTGGATTGCATTGTTAGTAAGAAACTGGTCCTTGTGGTTCAAAACTGTTTCACCCTGTGCTCTGAGCCTCACCGATGCATGCTTTTCCACACTCAGACTTAAGGCCTGAAACAAATCCTTCTCTCAGCCATGTTCATTACTAGTGGGTAGAACTGAGTGCAATATGTGTGAGTCTCCTTCACACATATGAGACTTTTGCTGAAATATCACATTAAGCAAGCTATTACAACCGTTTAATTCATAATAATCCATTCAACTCAAAGGATGCAAATTCAGGAGAAAGACTGGGTTGATTTCACATACTGTTGGTGTGCATGGACTTAGTTTTCTGATATGCAGAGAGCCTATGCAGCTTGCTATAGAGCTGCAGGAGAAAACAATCCCTGTTGTAGTTTCCACCACAATGAAAAGGATATCCACTTTTTATTTACAAAGAGATGGGACTAATGTGTTTTCTGTTCATTCTCAAACCATTTCATTAAATGCAGGCACAAAGGTGTCTATCCCCTCCTCTTTCTGAGTAAAAGCACAGATGACCTAGGGACTAAGCTCACTTACATCACCTTATTTTGTTCTGCTGGAAACATTTTTCATTTGTTTACATTTTGCACATGCAGCCAATATCGTGTTTCACAGAAAAGTCAGTAAGATTTACACAGGACAGTGCATAGCTAAAGGGTAAAATATGTCATTATGTAATATTAAGGAAATGTCACCTTTATTAATTAACGTATGCACAGTTGAAATGAGAAGATGGCCTTGCAGTTCACTGTTTCAACAGTGTTTGATTAGTATTTATTTCTTTTTAATAACAAGTATCTTTCTCAACCACTGATTTAGCCAGGTAGAATGATACGATCTCCCCAGAAATGAGAATCAGGAATTAGGTGAGTTAGAAGGCACTGGGAACGGCTGCTGATCTAGATTTCTTGAGGTTACTCTTTTCAGAGTTACCAAGGTAAGTGTAGCATAACTCCTGCTGAGTTATCCTTTATTACACTAGTAACACAAAGGAAAGGGATCTGACCCTGCATATTCTGATGACACTTCTTTACTCTTCACTTTACAGGTCTTTTTATACTTGTGGATATTTCTTGTACATATTGCCAGTCTCATTAAAAAATTACTAAATACAATGGAGTGAAATGATCCTATTCAGTTTGCAGGAATTCAATTATTTTTTTTTAAATAAAGTTGTATGTGGTGTTTGTGATTCTCCTTGAATTAGTGCATCATTTTTCAATCCCATATCTCAAATTTACTTCACTTGAAACAGGCTAAAAAAATTAATTGGCTCAGGTCTGCTTGGAATTCGGTTTAACCACTGGGGTTTTTTCTGCAAATTGCAGTAAGCCTTTCAGTGATCATTGACCAAATCATGAGCAGCAATGGAAGTGAATCAGATATCTGTGTGTTTCTTAAGCTGCAAATATTTTCCACTCTCCTTGGTGGGCCAATATCATCCTGGGTTTAAATTCACCAAGGTCAGTGAAGTTCTACCAAAGAATAAATTGGCTTGTTAATTTTTAACAGAGTGTTGAAGGAACCTGTGATTGCATTTTGAAACTCCAGCTCTTTTCTTTCAAAAAGAAAAGAAACAAAGAAATATTTATACAGAAAGAATATTGAAGCATCACCTAGTTAGTAACCTGTCTACTGGTGTGACATTGGGCATGTTTGCTAATGTAGTTTCAAAGCGTTTGGAGAATGTATACATATTACTGAAGGGGGGTTTGGCACTGTCACGATATTTGGATTGCAACAAGCATTTCTTTTATTACTGACAAATAGAAAGCATGTGTTTGGCATTATTTATTGTTTTCTGCGGAGCATGTGTCAAGATCCGAAAGTGTGGATTTCACTAGTCACGTACTAAGTTTAGTTGTTATAATTAAGTTGCTAATATCTGGCATGGTAACCAGTCAGCGGGATTTGATTTGACAGTTTAGGAGACTGGCTTGACACTTCTGGAAGCTGAGGGGGAGACACTCAGCAGCACACTGAGAGATATACCATCACTTTCTTAACGATTCAGACCACATTTTCCAAAGTACTCATTAATTCTGATCCTTCCATTTCTGAGTGAAAAAGCAGAAACTGTCCATCAGTAACCTCACTTAGCTAGAGCTGTAAAAAATGTCACTTCACTAGAGTGCCCAAAAGTAGGGGATGTTTTGCATATAGTTCTTTGTGTGTGGCATGTTGCAGCTATTAGGGTGATTTTTTTTTTTAAAGAATAAACTCAAGATTTCAAAACTTAACATAGTTTCCTCCTAAAATGGTAATTTCAATATTATCCCCTCTGATTCTGAAATTCCTAGAAGAGCTGGTCAAATTTGAGCATTTCTATTACATGAGAAATCTCATAATTCAAATTACTTTAACTTTGCATTGAAATGAAAACAAATGACTTTGCAGCTCTGAAACAAGTGTTTCCAAGTGAATTATGTTTTGATTCATTTTTTTCTTATCCCTTTTATATATGTATGGATGTGTATGAATAATAGAAAAAATAAATTATTCCTAACATTCAGAATAGCATCTGGCATTTAACTGACATTTCAGACGGGTAAGTGTGCTTTTACAAAACATTTTTATTTTGAGAATTTTCTCTCAATGGAAATAACATTTCACAGAAGTTTAGACTTCTGTCAGCATTTCATTAAGAAAATGAATATGGGCTACATATTCAATGCTAAAACAACTAGCAGGTTGTAAGTGTTACACATGCAATGAAATCTGGATTTAAATGCTACAGGTTGGGAATTTTTCTTTGTCTCTTTGTTTCTTCATAATGTTCTGAAGAATTCAAAGTATTCAAAATACATAGACATGCAAATGGAAAATTTCATTAGCTTGACAAAATAGTCATAGTGGTTCAGATGATCAGAAAGCCCCTATTCAGCCTCTGTTTCCTCATATACAAATGATAAACAATTCATGTAAATCAAAAGACACAAATGAAGTATGTAATCCCAGGCTGCATCTATACTACTAAACAAGACAGGCCAGGGAACTAGTCTCTGGCCCTGGGGCCAAGCAGCCTGGCACAGTTGCCTCTGTACTGCTGAACTTGCTACCTGGCAGGAGCCAAAACTGCTCAAGGAGCATTGTAAGCAGCATGGATGATTGCAGACTAATGCTCCTGTCTATGACCCAAATCTTTATTATTGACTAGCAGAGACACAGCCTCAGTGACTTGAAAATTTGCCTCTACTAATAAGAACATTGGTACAGTGAGCTATATAGAGTCAGATAGAATATTTGATAGTTTACATTGAAAAATAACAACAGCACAAGTCTTTAAAGGGCTGTAACCCTATTAGCATTAAGAAACTAAAAGCAAGAGCAGTTTAATAAATAAAGTAATAATGTTATCTTTATCTTAATTTGGAGTGTCAGTCATCATTTCAATATTCAAAGCAATATAGTTGTGGTTATTAACTTTCAAAAAATATATTAAGAATAAGTGTCTGTGACCTACACTTCACTAGGAAACAGTATGGGGATATGAATAATCTATGATATACTGTTGTGCAATGAGTAAGTAACAGGCAATGTTTTTCAAAATCGAAATAGGGACCTATGTACTGAAAACTGCCTATCTAGCTGAAACTGGGAGCCATGTGCTTTTGCAGTAGAAGAGAATCTTATTCTTCCTAGAAGAGAAGTGAGTGACCACATAACTGAGGAGATCAGTAATGTGATAAAAACCCACTCTTCTTACCTCTCGCTTCCAGTTACAGTATGTTTTGAGGCATGGGGACTTTTGCCCACTCATGGCAGTTTTTGCCCATGATGGCCATGGCATGACTCCCTATTTTGTCTGATCCTTAATTTTGCTGTTTTTTAATCTTTCTAGGAAAAATAAATATATGAGGAGGAATATGACAATGAAAAATTATCTGGTTAATAGTTCTCATCAATTCTCCATGATTTATCTAGGCTCAAGTAGAATTAATGGACTCCAGCACCCCATGCATGAGAGGATGGGCAATGTTCCTTCCACCATGCTGTTCTTCAGGAGACACCATTTCATACACAGATCGAGGCTGAGAGAAGCTTAGGTCCAGCTCCAGGGCAAGCCAGGAAAACCAGCCCACATGTAAGCAGATGAAGTCATATCAGTGTGCATTCTGTAGAGATGATCTGAGGACATTACATGTAGCCAGCACTATATGAACCTATGGGACCAGCTCTGAATGGGGTGCAAGACTTGGTCCTCATTTTGTCAAGAGAAGTGTTCATCTTAAGATGAAGTACATTGTGCATGGCTATTTGTTCACACCATATAGGTAACTGGGTCTTGCATATAAATCCTGTTTCCAAGTAACAACTTTTATCTGTTACCATTAATGACCATTGATTTTTTAGTAAATTTTATTGCAGTAAGCATCTTCCAGGATCTGTCAAAAGGAGGCAGAAAGAGCTCAAAATACCTGAGCACTCCAAGCAGGAGACTTTTCCTTTAAATATTTGTAGTGCTATCAGTCACATTAACATTTTCCAGCCACTCTCACTCCTGGTGCCCCTGGTTTAAGGTGCTCAGTTATCTGAATTAGCAGGGCTTGCACAGGTGTGACCGAGGGCAATAATTAGCCCATTCATTCCACAGTCTGTGCTTCTTTGAAGATCCCTGGGGAACATATTACTGGCAATGGGTATTTGTGGCACTTAGTAGTTTCATGTTCAAAGCCGAATACAATATCTTACTGTGTAAATCTCTTAGGATTAACACTTTGATTAAATCTGAGACTGGACATGCCTGCCTGGGGAAGAATGGGGAAGAGTTTGCTTTGTGTATGTCTGTGCTTTAAAAGCCTAAAGGAGGCAGAGTGATTTCCTAGGCTACTGGTTGATCTGACCCGTACAAACTATCATCCCCTTTCCCAGCAATATGCAACTGGTTTCATCTGAAAGCTAAAAACTCAGAAGATACAAACACTGCAGAAGATGCATTGAAATGTGGACTATATACTTTATCTCATTTCTGCTGCTCCAGGTGGGGGAAGCTCTGCCTGAGGAAAGACAGTCAAATTTCGCTGCTGCACACTGCCAAACTGGAGATGTCAGCCAGAAATTCTTTGCCAAGTGTGTTACTTATCCCAATCCAGAAGGAGTTATAACGCAGTGAAGTTGTGGCTGTTAAACGCTGGAATCCAACTGCAGAGTGATGTTGTGAGGCCACCGTTCCAGTGTTTAAAAATTCCTGTCACACAGGGCCTTATCAGATGACCTTATGTACATTCAGCTACAGGTGTCTTTACTTATACTGCATGACTAAGACGGGTGGAGATACCTACAGAAAAGAACTTTTCTTCATTCATATCCAAGAGCTGCAATATACAACTTTAGCTAGGCAAAGCAGTCTGGACTAGTGATTCAGAAGAATTTAGCACTGGCTTAATTGCTCCTGCTGCAGCTGATAAGAATTTTTTAATGTTTTGAACTCTTGAAAAAACAATTACATCTGTTTTTTTGATATTCAGCACTTAAATCTGCTTGCTGTCTTCAGAGTTCTTCTACTTCAGGTAGCCTCCAGATCAGAAATGTTTTTGTGAGCATAAAAACTGAGGAAGTCTCCTTTCTTATGAATTTATGTCTTGTCCTTTGATTCTTCTACAGTAAGGTGTGAGTCCCTGTACAGCTGAAATCACACAGCTTTCCCATGGATGGATTCTCTCGTGTCTAATAAAGTTTGTGCTGTAGGATCTAACATTTTCATGAAATTTAGGAGAATATCTTATCTCAGTCAATGTATTCTAAAGTGAGAGGCAGAAGAGAGGAAAAGCATATCTATCACAGACAGTGAGGGCAGCGTGCCTGCAATTCCCTAGGGCGCCAGATTAAGAAAAAGCATTTAGGGAACGTGGGACACCTTTAAGATGTTATCCAAGATTTTTGAGCTAAAGCAGGGCTTTTTAATGGCGTGTGGACCTAATGAATACTTGTGAGTTCTGCAGATGGCTCATATGCAGTGTTGGACACCTGCACAGAAAAATAGTGGGAGGGAAGTCAAAGACATGGTCTATGAATAAAGTCATGTCCTCTGTCCAGCCAACGAATCATTTTTCCTACAGGCCCCATCCTGTAGGTCTCTGTAGAACTCCATTGTTTGCGTTTTCCATAGTTGCCCTAGGCACCTGTTTTTGTGAACCCTGAATGTTTTCTTTCACTAAAGCAGAACCATAGAAAATTTCAGAATAAAAGAATTTTTTGTTGGGGGCGGGGGGAAGAAGAAAAAAAAGAAAATAACTTGAAGCTTCGATTTAAATTAAGCATTGCTTGTCCATTGAATTTGTATCAGTCAATTTCATATACAGATCCTTGGTCTCGATGCCCTTCTTGCTCCCTATCTCAGCTCCCCAGGCATGCTCAGAGCTGGGATCTCACATTTCCTGTAATCAGCTTTGGTGAATACAGCTCATGGCTTGCACTGCCACTGGCAGTTTGTTTGCTGATTTTATTTCTTCTGGATTGCATGTGAGATATTACTCATCAATATGACTAGTCAAGTGATTTAACAAGTGAAGTATCATCCAATGAACACACACTTCTACTTCAGCCTGACTAAGCCAGCTGTCAGGGACAGCAACAGCTGCTGATTCATGAAAGGAATGGAAATATTTCTTTGTTAAATAGGAGCACATCCAGCAAAATCTGTCTTAAATGAAAATGACTGACTACAGTTATGCATCAAATAATCCCAAGTGAAAATCTGGGGGTGGGGAGGAGTTTTGCAATTGCAGAAACCTGTTTTAAACGAAAAGTTATAAAGAAAGGGAGAACTGGTTCTCTAATTTCCCAAGATTTACTCAAGTCAATGAATTTAACACAAATCCCAGCATAGGCAGGTGATCCTGCTAGGTGAAAAAGTTCACATACAGATCCCCACTGTCTTCTGCATCTGTCAGTTTTCATCTTAGTCTTCTGTATCTCTCGTTTCTTGAGGTGTTGCTGTTCCCCTCCTTTCTTGAAAGGATAATCATACACCCTTACATACCCTCATTTTCACAGCCCTAATTACAGTCTGTGTACATATAGGATCCTGTTGAAAGTGTTTTTCCCCCAAATCCTTCTTCTTTGTCTTCAGATCCCCAACTTTGCAAGGCAACAAACTTACTGTGGATGACTACATGCCATGTGAGAGACTTACTAGCATCTCTATAATCCACACAGTAAAGGCTTCCAAAACCAGAATCATCAAAATTCTTGGACCTTCTACAAACCCTTCCCATAATGTAACATATTTCTCCCATGGTAAAAAATGCTCTTATAGAAACTATAGACATGAAACAAAGCAACCATCATGTACCAGAATGAATTTGCTCAAGCACTCAGTGAAGGATTGGGACACTCAGTCCCTGGCAGTAGAATGTCTTCCATGAAATTCTATCACTAATGTCTCAGTCCTGAACTTCAGTGGAAACTTCCAGAATAATTTTCTAAGATGAGTCTGGATATTAAAATCATGGACTCAATGGACATATTTGTTTCATCAAACATACTGTTTTCTCTCCTCCAACTAACTACTTCAAAGGTGTTATTTCATGGTTTTAAAACATCTTTGCACTATGGATACCAAGTACATTTTTTTCTCAGCTCATTAATTTAACAGCTGGCTTTTTTTTTTTTTTAATTTAAATTTGGAGTATTCATTCTGAAATTGTATTTAGCACTGAAATTTGCTTCTTCTTCTTAGAACTGTAGGCTTGCCTGAAAGTCTGTGTTTCTTTTCCAGCTCTTTCAGTTTGTTTTATAAAAGGTATTATCTACCACAATATTATTTTCCTATTCCACATCAAAAATCATCATGACTGCAAGTACAGTAATACCACTTTATGCATTTCTTTTTCACACAGTAAAATTATAAAAACTTAATAATATTTCATTCATAATTGTCCACCCCTAGAAGTATTAATTACTGAGGTTCCACATAAAAACTTTATTCAAAAAACTAGAGGTTCTGGAGATGAACAATGATTTACAAATTCAGTTCAATTTATTATGTTTATTCTGTGTTGTCATACAGGAACACAGGTACATTCAGTAAAATTGAAAGATCCTCATGTTTTCTGAAACTGTAAAGCTTTTCAAAGCTAGCTAATTTTGCAGTGACTGAAAAGAGTAGAGCCAGTGCTTTTACTCTCTTAATGTTAATAATGTGCTTCCTCACATATTATCATTCTCCATAGACTGAATAATGGCTCTCCAATGACGACTGCTAGAAAGATTCCTTCTGCACATTGAAAAGAAGTATTTTCCTGTTTGTGTGTATTTTATCTTCCCATGCAATGTTTTATAGTGCCAGAAGTGTGCCAGTGTTTACAGAGAAGGATGCAGAAACCCCTGAATGAAACCTCTGGGTTACAAAACATCATTTCTGCTTGCTGGAAGAGAAACATTTCTTGCTGTTGAACTATTATTTCTAGAGCTAAGAGGTGTTATGTCATGACAAAACTGTGAACAAATTTGGGGTTTTTCCTGCGGTTAGATATAATTCTCTACCAGGAGGTATGTTTGCCCTTGATATTTTCAGGTCTGTTTTGATTTTTGCAAGGCATTCCCCTAAGCAGGTTAGTTAATCTGTCCTACAGAAAATGGATGTGTTGCCAAGTTTCTGTTTAAACAAAGAAGGAAGTGAATATGAGTTTACTCACTGAAAAGTAAATGTGGGAAACAGCCTTCCATAAGAGGAGTGATTGTCTAAACTATTGGTGCTGAAATTCTTTCCAGTGAATGAAAATTATTATTTGTCCTAAAGAGGATAAATGCCTTTTAGAAAGAAGATTAATGTATTATAACCTATTTCTATTATCTCCTCAATATATAGCTCCCTGTTATAATGGTGCCTTTACTGTTTATGTATTGAACTTCAGTTGGCAAATAGGTGAATAATATATCCCACAATAAATCAGCCCTGAAATGGTAAACCTTTGTCATAATGAGTAGACCCTCTAGTTGCTCAGGGCACTCTTTTACATAGGGCCTTAGTAGAATAATAGTAATAGTAGCATTTGAAGAGAGTTTAAAATTTCCCCATCTCTTTGAAGAGTCATCCCAGCTTTCAAGTGTTCTTCAGTGGGAGGAAATGTAGTATTTTTAATATAGCAGAGGATAGGGATCTGGTACTATTTGTATAATGGGAACAAAATAACCTCTAGATAACAATAAAAAATATATATTGTATATAACAGATAAATCTCTTACTAAGAGCAAGGAGGAAAGAACATTCCAGGGATTTGATCTTGCTTTGTGTTGTCAAAGGGCAATTTCTCACTGACTTCTAAAGATATAAAGTCAAGATTTCAATAAAAACAAAAACTCAAGTAATCTCATTATCTTGTCTTTCTGTGTAATGCATACATGAAAGTCTCACAAACCGGCACAAAGTTTATAGCTTCCATGGCTATGCCATGTGAGATGGCGGATAAATACACATGTCTATAACCTGAACTTGAAAACTCAGCACTAATTATCTGTGAGGCAAACACCACTGTTTGTTATGGATTTCATGTTGAGTAACAAAGGCCTGTCTCATGAAAGCTGAAAATCTAGATAGATAAGTTTACTCAAATTTAGGCTGATTTAGGTTGTACAGACCAAAAGTATGGTTACTGTCTCTGAAAAGATGGGATGTAAGAAGCACAGGAAAAAATTCCTCTCTTAGTTTTGACTTTACTCTTATGTTGTTGCCCTACTGTGCAATATATGCTCTGCTAGGTAACTACTGATGCTGGTTCCCTAAATGCAGTCATGGCCCATCCTGTTCCCATGGGCAGGACTGATGAGCATAGATGGCTGAATGCAGAATGAAATAGAGAATTATTTCTTCTCAAGGAAAAAAAAAATCACTGAGCTAAAATTCTTTTGGGTTTGCTTTGTGATGTTTTGTAGGTCGGGCTCTTCACTTCCATGGAAACTGTCCCTAAGTGCATGCTTTGATCTACTCTAAGCTACCAGTATAGAAACGAACACACATCATATCAGATCCTAGTTGGAATGATGACCTTTCCTATTTCACCCAAGACAGTCAATGTTCTTACTTAGAATGGAACTCCTTCATTAAGATATAATTATTTTCATACATTTTGTTCAGTTGTTTCACCTTCTCTATATCTATCCTTAACAGAAGTCTTCACTGATAGATGAAAATGTGACTTCTTTGTCTTTTATAATAGACAATGTTTATGGCAAAGTGATTTATCAGACCTGAGGAGAACAGTACTAAATAGCCCCATGGATATATTCATCTTAGTTATTAACCAACACAGGAAAGAGCTGTCTCTAGTGCAGGGTACAGCTGTGATAGTGGTGAGGCAGTTATATAAAACTAGACGCTGCACCCCTCCTCACATGATAGAAACCAGGCATCACACTGCATGGGACTAACACAGGGATACAGATTCTTCACCCTCCCCTTCCCCTTCCCCTTCTCCTTCCCCCTCCCCTTCCTGTACAATCAGGGTATAAAGAAGAGAAAGGGGAAAGACAATTACTAAGTAAAGGAAGAAAGAAAAACATGAAATGTTTCTGAATTAGAAAGATTAGATTAGAAAGAAAGACCAGGGAGAACCTCCATTCCCTGCTAGGCACAGGAGGAAACATGGCAACAAGTGATGAGGAAAAGGCTGAGGTGCTTAATGCTTTCTTTGCCTCAGTCTTTAATAACAAGACTAGTTGTACTGAGGGAATACAGCCTCCTCAGCCAGAAGATAGAGACTGGGAGAACAACCCCCCCACATTCCAGGACGAGATAGTCAGTGACCTACTGCATCACATAGGCATGCATAAGTCTATGGGACCTGATGGGATATACCTGAGAGTGCTGAAGGAGCTGGCTGGGGTGCTCACCAAGCCGCTTTCCATCATTTACCAGCAGTCCTGGCTGACCGGGGAGGTCCTGACAGATTGGAAATTGGCCAATGTGGAGGAGTGGCTGGAGAGCTGCCAGTCAGAGAGGGACCTGGGGGTGTTGATTGACAGCCGGCTGAACAGGAGCCAGCAGTGTGCCCAGATGGTCATGAAGGCCAATGGTATCCTGGCTTGTATCAGAAATAGTGTGGGCATCAGGGACAGGGAAGTGATCTTACCCCTGTACTCAGCACTGCTGAGGCCGCACCTTGATTCCTGTGTTCAGTTTTGGGCCCCTCACTACAAAAAGGACATTGAATTACTCGAGCGTGTCCAGAGAAGGGCAACGAAGCTGGTGAAGGGTCTGGAGCACATGTTGTACGAGGAGCGGCTGAGGGAACTGGGGTTGTTTAGTCTGGAGAAGAGGAGGCTGACGGGAGACATCATTGCCAGTAGTAACAACTACCTGAAAGGAGGTTGCAGGGAGGTGGGGATGAGTCTCTTTAACCAAGTAACAAGTGATAGGACAAGAGGGAATGGCCTCAAGTTGCACCAGGGAAGGTTTAGACTGGATATTAGGAAGCATTTCTTTACAGAACGGGGTTTTTAGGCATTGGAATCGGCTGCCCAGGGAGGTGGTGGAGTCCCCATCCCTGGAGGTGTTTAAGAGTCGGGTTGACATAGCGCTGAGGGATATGGTGTAGTTGGGAACTGTCAGTGTTAGGTTAAAGGTTGGACTAGATGATCTTCAAGGTCTTTTCCAACCTAGGTGATTCTGTGATTCTGTGAAAGAAAATACACAGCCAGCATCTGAGAGAGTAATTTCTGAAATCTTCCAGGAGAATTCAGCCAGAAAGTAAAGTGAACGTACATGGTTTTCTAGGGAGGTTTTTCAGATGCATTTTTTTGTATCTGTTTCTTTAAATGCAGTAACATCTTTGATAAAACACAAGCTATATAATTGGGGAAAAAATGCAAAACTACTGTATTCTCACTAAAAGCTTCTCTACCTTCAACTAATTGATGCTAAGTCAAATACTGTGATCTTCTCTGACATAAGCATTTCAGGCATGAAGGGTAATGTAGTGCTCAGCTCCACCTGCTACCTGACTTAAATAGTGTTTTCTTTCCTATAGCCCATTGTTTGATGGGCAGCAAAAGATAGAAAAATTGTCCACATCCCTACATTCACCCTTCTTAAAGATCAAGTATAATATTTTAATTTTTACTCTCCTTTCTTTCATATAATATTAATTTCTCTTTGTAATCTACAACATTCTCTTTTGTTCAACACTTAGTACAGACTTCACTTCTGTTTTATTACATATGTAGAAACTGTGAGGTGCCTCAATTAGGAATACAGTTGTGTCAGGTGACCTCCATAATCAGTAGTGAGATGGAGACAGAAATCTCACTATGGAGACCTGAATTACCCTCTGGACATCACAGTCTCTCTCCAGTCATCAGAAAGGGAGCTGCGGATGACCCCATGCCATCAGTCACTGAAAGCTGGGCTGGAGAGAATGAGCTCTGGTGCCTTAGTGCTCATTGAAATCGTGAGGAAAGAAAGTTACATCACCTCTCCTTAGGGTGACCTAGTTTGTTTACGGGTATCCTCATGTGAGGAGTGGCAACAGTCTTCCCGCTTTAATAAGGTCTCAAGAGCAGATTGCTCATAGTTAACAGTTGCGAGACAGGATTTTCTCCTTCTGAAATGTTTAAAAAAATAAAATTGTTAGAAAGTAAGTAACATAGCTTTCATTTTTGTTGGTACTCATTCTTGTCTTTCCTTTTTCATTTCCCATTACTTTATTTTTCAGATATTTTTTCTCCCCTGTCTGTTTTAATAAAATTTCAGCAAATGCAAGTATTTTTCTTTTGAAAGCAGGGAGGGAAAATAAACTTGCTACAGTGGCATAAACAATCTTTTTCAATTTTAGCCTGATTAAACTTTCGCTCTTTCTTGTGTTTTAGCAGAATTACAGTGACAGCCATCAGAGACAGAAAAAAAAAAAAATCCTTCTAGTTGATATTTATTGGTCTCCCAAAAATATTGTGTACTAAAAAAAGACCATTAGTATCATGTCCCTTAACATATATCACACTTCCTTACAAAACAAAATATTTTTAAAACATAGATTCAGTGACTTTAGGAAGATAAAACCAAAACATCCACAGCATGAAATGAAAAGAGGACAGGGAGAAATCAAGAAACGGTTTGAAAATATTGGAAGATTCTTAAGGCTGAAATAATCTGGCCAGACATAGAGCAAATACTTCTTCCACTGTGCAACAAAATGTTCAGATACTGTGAAAGATATACTAATATTTTGAGGACTATTTGTTAGTACAATGCTGGGTGTTTTGCCCTCTGCAAGATATACTTAACAGCAGGCCAAAATTTCTTAAAGATAAACAAATGGAAAGAGTCTGTGAATGTAAGTAATGCTTTAAGAAAGACGAAAAGACTGACAGGCAGACATCCTTTCTCACAAACGAAATATTGAAGTTTAACAAAATAATAGGAGATGACATTTTATCTGAGCGTTCATTGCAGAGGAACCATTTTATTTCCTCATGTTTATACTGGCTACATGAAGGAATCCCTTCATTATCACTGCAGAGTGGCTTCATGCAGCATTTTAACATTATCAAGTATTCTATTTGCAAGCTAAAGTAGTCAGTTGCTTAAGTGTAATGTACTTCTTTTACAAATACTCATAGGTTTGTTTTAATTAGCAAAGTATTTATGTATTGACTATGAAAATGTTTTTCAGAACTGTTTTTTAATAAACAGAAAGCTCTCCTAAGCTCATTCTGTAAGCTACCTAAACAGTCAAAGCCACCACAGCTTCCTAAATGTGTTTCCCAATATATGGCCACCTGGATACCACAAGAGTGGTAAGAAAAATAAAGGTAAATATAAAAATCTTTAATCTTTTTTTCTAAGCCTATAATTTATTTTCTTGAGTTAAGTATTTCTTTGTTGTCACTACACTGAAAAGACATGCTTCTTCACTGCTGATATGAGTAACTCCAAGCCACTCCAAATAGGTAGCTAAAAATTTCATGGATAAATTTGGTTTTCTCAACATTAGTCATTTGCTAGGCCTATGCAAATGTTTTGTATCACTTCAGTTTCTGAAATGGTGATACATATTTGAATTTGGGCAGCTGAAGCTGTTTAAACAACCATTATAGTAGTGCATACAGTCAGCAGATTCTGAAGATTACATTTTTTTTTTTTTGATCAGTATCAATTTGATGCAATTTAACAATTCTCTTACTTAAAAAGTCATGTTGATGTTTCCAGGCAAAGACAGTAGAAAAGGCAATCTAGACAGCAGTTATCTTCTGACAGTGGTCTGTCATTCCCACAGCAAACCATGCATCATCTCCATTTATTTATTTACCATATCAACTCAATCAAAGAACATATGTAGGGTGAAGTTTTTTTAACTTAGGAAATTCATTGTTCTAAGAAGTCCTTTACACATTCTGTCCATCTTTTCAACATCCTCGTACATCTTTTTTGTCTTATGGAAAGTAGTAAGAAAGAGTAATTGTTCTACATATCAAGGTCTCTATGTACTTAGAGCATTTTGAGAAAAAATTAAAAGAAAGAGGGAAAACTACATTTTCTGAGAAGTAACAGCTGATTTCAATTTATTTTTGTATAATTATGTTCTTCTGCAGCATTTATTCTCCTTGCAGTCACTTGCAAAATAGAAGTATTTTGCAGCAAAATTGATTGAACTTAGCTGACAAACCAAATTTTCTAGGCTTAAATGCTATGGAACTTTCTGGGACCAGAATACATGTTAGTAAAATTAGTGGTAGTTAGTTTTGTACATCTACATTACATGTTAGAATAATTTATTTTCCTTGAGAGAATGGTTGTAGCATGTATTCTACAAGAACTTGCCGGTGATGCTTTATACAGTTTGATGCTGATGATTTTGGCCATTGATATACTTGTGCTGGAAGGATCTTGCTACTAGAATGCCAACTCAAGTTTCTAGGCACACTCGATAGCACTGTTCTGCAAAATCATTTATAACACAGACCATCTCTGTATATGCTGGCTGGACATACATCCTGCTAGTGAGAACACTGTTTGAAAGAGTCCTTTTTAAAATGTTTCCAGGACAAGAATAGACCAATCATTTTTCTCTCCATTCTGTTTATTCAGATCACAACTAGGATTACTTTTTTAAGGAAGTCACCTTCTTTTCAGAACATTGTTCCTACTTAGGTCAGAATATACAGGAACACGACAATATTCTGGAGCACTGGGTCATCGTGTTCTGGGGTTAGAGGTTAATGGTTTGTACTCTACCTGGAGGTCAGTTACAAGTGTGTTGGGACCTGTCCTTTTTAATGTCATTATCAATGGCATGGAGGAAGTGACAGAATACACCTTCATTAAGCTTGTAGACTGCACCAAACTAGGTGGATCAGTCAACATGCTGAAGGGCAGGGCTGCCTTTCAGAGGGACCAATGCACGCTGAAAGAATGGACCAACAGGAACCAGGCTCTTCACAGTGGTGTGTGGCGGGAGGATGAGAGGCAATGGGCACAAACTGAAAGAAACTGGATAGAATCTGGATATAAGGACAAAAGTTGAAGAGTGGGGAAGGTTGCTCAGAGAAGTTGTGTTGTCTCTGTTCTTGGAGGTTTTCAAGACCCAACTGGAAAAGTGCTGAACTACCTGGTCTGACCTCTGAGCTGGTCCTGTTTTGAGCAGGAGATTGTACTAGGGACATCCTGATGTCCCCTCCCACCTGAATTGCCCTGTGATCATGTGACTGCATGTCTTGACTCTTCCATCTATTTCTTCATACTCTGAATTTCCATATGGACAGCGTTTACAATAAAGATTCTTCCAAAGGCATTTTATAGTATTGTTCTTCCGCCTCAATGGGGAAGGGGGTAGAAGAAAAAAGCAAACCAAAAAACCAGCTATACAGAAAGCATTTGGGTCTAATAAATCAGTTACAGACTGAAATAACCAAAATGCCAATTATTAGGTGTCACTGAATGTTCATCATGTTAGTTTTTTAAGGTCTTTCACTTTAGTTTAATGTCCTTGTGTATTAGTAAATGATTTAGATTTCTCCTTTGTGTATTAGTAATTTCAGATTGTGATTTCAATTTGGGAAACTTTATCTTTCAACATTTGGATTAAATGTCGTATCTGTCTAATCAACTGTTTCTCAAAATATCCAAACCTTTTAATTTCCTGATGGTGGATAAATGATTTTTCTTTTGGACTGGTAGACTTTGCTCTCTCAATCCATTACTGTGGGCAAATTCCTCTGCTCATTTTCATGTATTACCAAACTAATTGGACTTATTTACTGCATCCTCTATGTTGTAGCTAAAACAGAAATGAAGGATTAAAAAAAATCACTGGGGAAAAAAAAAATCCATCTAATGTTTTCATTTCATATAGTGTATTAACTTTACATTTTTTCAAGTGAGTTTTTATTTTCCCACTAGTATTTTAATTTTCCTAGTTACTGTCTTTCCAAGAAAAAATTCTGACTAGTATTCTGTCACCTTCTAAAAGATTGTATCTTAACCACTCTATTGCTTATTTCAGTAGAAAGTAACAGCTTTTGATGCTCGTTTCATAAGCTGCCTCAGCTGCTGTCTCTATTTTTCAGTTACATTATTGTGTCCAGGTGCAAAGCATGGGTAAAACAAACATGCTGTCAGTGAACAGGTACACAATCTGCCCTATGAAGCAAAGGCCTCAGTCTTCCACCATCAGTTTGAATTCATATTCTCAAATTCTGCCTTTTTAACTTAGGTCTTCTTAGGAAAATCGAATTCAGTAAAGATCTTGTTTCCCACACCCAAAGACTGGTCAAAGCCAGTGAAGTAATTTCACTGTGATAAAAAGTATTCATTTGTTGCTTTTTTTTTTGATCCAAGATGTCAACTGACATAAGTTCAATTGGTTTTTATTAAATTAGTTGGCAGCTTTCTGAGAGGTTCAAAGTTTACCTCTGCTATGTTGGCATCATAAATTTTTTTGTAACTGGATTTACAATATTAATTTTAGAAAGGCCTTTTTTTTTTTTCCCAGTAAAATTGTTCAATTTATATGTATCATATCTTTTTTATTAGAGTTTGCCAAAAGCTTTGGCCTTGAAGATGCACCCTAAGATGTGTTGGAGAATTGCTGAGTTTCAACTGAAAAGGTGGCTCCAGGGAGCAAAGTAAAAGGGAGGAAAATAGGGACAGACTCTCTAGCTAGTCAGTAAGAATACTAACCTGAGATGTGAAAGAACCCAGTTGCAGTTCTTGGTTTTCTGGATTTGGAGTGAATGAGCTGGAAAACATTACTCTGAGTTTGTCAGAGTCTGATTGGCATTAAGAAGTTCAAAAGGTTTTCTTCTTTGTGCCAAGGTGGAACAAAAACAAGATTTTGGAACCATGCAAATGACTGTGGAAGAGAACTGTCATCCCAGGTCAGCTGTCCCTGATTAGGGCTGCTTCCTGACAGGAGGGGTTTAGCCAATAGCTGGATCTTCCCCCTGGGCTGCCAAACATTTTCTCATGGAACAGGCTTTGCAGTGGACTGATTTGCGCCACCACCGTCAATTCAGTATCAAATTCTAACTTCAGGTTGAAAAAAGTGACTCTACAACAGCAATACAACTCAAAGTGTCATGTCGACATGACACTAACACTGAAATATTTTTAGGAAAAGGGAAGAAGAAACTTCTTTCATCAACAAACCTCTTGGTCACTCAATGACTACAAGTTGCTACTGCTGAAGAAATAAAAAGTTAAAAAACAACCAGTATTTGAATCTATCAGCTATTAATGTGAGGTTCTGAGGGATATAAAAGGATGGAAAGTAAATCAAAATAGGTCAAGGTAGCCAAATGGCCTAGTTTCAAATAAATGCAGGCTCATACTATTCTGATTACTGTCAGACAGTGCCTGCTGCACAGAACTCCATATGACTCCTAGAAAATGGCATTTTTACTGTCTGGATTTATGTGAAGATCTAGCTACTCATTTCAAAACTAGACTTTCCTACACCTGAAAATCAGCTACATTTCTATACACACTCTCTCAGTAACTATAAAACAATGACCTATTTCACAGATATTTCCTAGACTGATCAATCAGACACCAGCGTGGCCAGTACTGTACCATTGCTTAATGGTATTTGCACAATTTACTCAGGTTACTGGAGATGCAAAGTACTCATGAATGTCTGAGCTACATTTGTCAGTATGTGTTACATGTTTGCTCCACTTCCAGTGCTCAGAGAATTTGAGATCTCAGTTTGGTCTTTTATCCTTAATTCTTAATTTTGGATGTCCTTGGTGTATATTCATAATGTTAAATAAATCACAGAAACATAGTGCTATAAAAACAGGGCAAATATCCTCATATTTTATGTATTTATTTTCTGTGTCCATCAATACAAATTTAGCTATTAAAAAAAAAACAAACACAGCGTAACCCAGGGAGAACACATCTTACTAAATGCTTTTTTGAAAGACATGATTTCAATCTACACTGTCCCTTATAAGCTTTAAACAATGAGCACATATTTTTATTATGCACCCATATAATTTATGAAAAAACTTATCGCACATATCTTTTGGCCTCATTCATTGTGTATATTCAACAACTTGTTTAAGAGGGTATTAAAAAGAGAGCATAAACAAAGTACATGTACAGACAGTACAGAGTCCACTATGTCTGGTTACTGTAGTGTTGGGGAGTTTAGGCACTTCCATATGGGGTCCACTACAGTCAATATACTGAGTGTGCATCCATCTAAAGCTAGGTAATACAAAATACAGAGCTCAGGGATACATCTTCCCTTCATTCCTGAGTTAGTGACACCAAGTAGCTCTACCCACTTGGGATCCTGGGTCTGGAAACAGTTCTTGTAGGAAAATACTTCAAGCTGCTTCTTATTTAGGGTCTGACTGAACAACCTTTGTTCAATACTTCTCCATATGAAAGGGATTCAGACCCTGTATTTTGCTGGAGAATGCCCTAATCTGATGGTACTGTTTGGTTAGAGGAGAGAGGAAGAAAAACAAAGAGGCTTTTAATTTGGCAGCGCAGGATCTCAAATTGAAGCTCCATTTTCCTTTATAGACATCCATTTCAGCCCTTAAATTTTGGTTTACTAATTTGATGATGTGTCTCAGTCACATAATACTATAATCCCTAAAACCCAAACTGGGCTGTTGTGTCCATGTTGTACAGTGCAGAACTTTGGAGTGGTACTAGCTTAGATCCCAAGGGCAGTACAGTCCTACACTACAGCCCTACCAGTCTCACTATGAAGCCTCAGTGATGTGTCCTGCTTCTCAACAGACCCCATCCTTACAGAGTCTGTGCAAAACTGATGCAGCTACTTTGCTTTGTGTAGAAAGGCAGCCTGTACAAGATCAGCACCTGCTGTGCAGTGTAGATATGCCCTAAAATTCTCATTAACAAGTGGGATTACTCAAATTAAATACCTTTGTATTGAAGTGCCTTCCAAGAAAGGCTTCAGCAGCATATTACAGTCTGCAATCTCAAGTACAGATTCCCATGCAGTGGAATCATAGCAAAAATAAAATTATGAGAGAGGAAAGAGTCATTGCTCATTTATAACAAAATTTCCTGTCAAGTACGATTAAATACATTCTAATAGGAAATTCTGTTTCATGGTAGGTCCTGGCATTCTTGCCGATTTTGTACATTAGATTTAGTCCTAGTTTCTCTAACGTCTGATGAAAATCTGAAGTCTCTACTGCATTCAGTATTCTATAGAAAACAAAGGTTAATAGCAGGCAGAATGGGTAGATATACATCTCAAAGCCTCTGAAGTGAGTGATATTAATCTCTCCCTTAGCGTCCCAGTCAGCTCTCCTCTGCATCTTCTAGTTGCCCTAGCTTGCAGGAAGGAGGAAACAATGAGTACTTTGCAAGCTGAACGAGAAGAATTGCTACAGACACCTCATCTGAGCCCATTTTGCAAGTTTACCTCAGGAAGAGGTCTCCCTGTTGGGTTACTCTCTCTCCTGGTTAGCTGCTTCAGGTTTTTTTATTTTAAACAAATAAACAGACAGACAGCCCAGAGGAAAGAAATCCCAGTCGCCTGAAACAAGATATGGTCTTTTATGCATCCTGTTTTGCTTGGCAGAGGCTGTTTTAAATATTTAAGCAAGTTTACACAACCATAAACCTCCATAATCTCAGGTTTAGAGTATACATTTAGAGCTACAGTTTTCTGGAGCCAATTTGAGAACAAAGACGGTTTACCTTTCTTCAGTCTATATTGTTACCACTGACAGCATCAGTCCTCTTCTCCTTTACAAGTGTAAATCTGCAGCTTTGTTGAAATTAATGGCTCTCCCCAGCACATTGTTAACCTGCAGGGAGAATCAGATTCTGGGTATCTACAGTAATAAAACTTGCAAGGCAATGGAGATCTTAATTACCACTTCAGACTCCTTCTGCCTTCTAGAATGCAAATCGAATGATTCATTGGCACATGGTATGCCAGGTAAGGTCGACCGTAAGAAAGCAGTCAACAACAGTAACCCGTGGTCAGCCTGGTAACCAGCAACTTGGCCACATGCTAGTTCATATTATTTAAGGGAATTCAGATGTTACAGATCCGTTTTTTATTAGAGATACGGAGATAAATGATGAGCAGTAAGAAGTGTATATTTTCTTAAGTACACTGTGAATTTTCTTTCTAATGATATCCTGCCAGTTAATGCCATACAAAGCTGATGACACGTGATCCAAGATAAAGCACAGATGCACTTTTATAGAACAGTGGTACATGTGTAACACTACATATAGAGAACACATGCATTTGATTTCATAAATGCTGTACTGCCAGAGGCAATCACTATTTATTTTAACCTTACAGAGTCAGAGAAGTTCTGTCTATGTTGGAGGATTCTGGCATTCCCATTCCCAGCAAAACTGTAATTAATGTGCTAGATGCTACATGCAAGTTTGCAACCACTATTGTATAGGCACTCATACTACCACTAAGACTGCCTTTGCACTCAGCAAAGTTAACCACTACATTCTCCACCATCCATAAATCTACCTCTCGTCAGTGCAAGTCTAGACAGCAAATACGGGCATAGAACTGGATTCACTCAGTAGATCCTCCTCTTGTTGTCCCAGCAGATACTCTGCTTTAAGGACATGAGTTTGTCTATCTCAAATTGTTTAAATGTTATCCCAGGAATATAAACAGGAATATACTGAGAAATTCTGCTTCCTTCCATTTTGCTTCTTCTCAACAACAAACAAGAGGCACCAAAGGACCCCTCCTGACCAACATCTAAAATTAAAACAGTTTCCATTTCTGGTCAGTGGGAAAAACTCTTCATAAAGCATTTAATGAGTCTTCTTTACTTTTTAAAAACCAAGCATTTTACACATAGCAAAGGTTTTAATTCAGTGCTGCAGGAATCTTTATTCATCTTAAAAAGGGAAAAATAAAACAGTTATAATAACCACAGCAAAGAAAAAGAAAGACAAAACACTTCACAGCCCTGAGACTGTAGCCTCTGGTCTCTGCTTTTTCGTGGCTTCAGCTGCAGATAAGGAAGAGAATTGTTTCTTGGCTAACAGCAATTGAGAAGAAAACATAAATAAGTATCAGATATAGAGCAAGTTAAGAATGTTTTCTACAGTAACCTGCATGCCAGCAAGAAGCCAGTCAGAGGATAAAAAAAAAAAAAAAAAAAAAAAAAAAAAAGTAGGGGAAGTGGGAAATAAAAGAAAGACTGGTGTTTAAAGATGAAGCACCAAAGGACTCTGTGAATTAGATCTCAACCCTGAAAGTTTCAGTGGGTGCAGAAACTCCATTCTCCAGACAGTAAACCACCTGGTAACTGATACTTACAGGGCTATTTTAGCAGAAAAAAGACCATGATAGGAACCAAGCAGGAGGATTTTAGCCTTGGAAAATTCTTTGCTCACCATAATAGAGATCTGTTTGCTACTATATCAGAGTCAAAGGACTCTGGAGAGGGCTTGAGGAGGTATCCCCTATTTCCAGGCAGCTATTAGTGGGACAATGCATTATTCATGGTATTCCTGTCCAGGTGCCTAGACTCCCTAAGGACCCATTAGCTCATCAGGCCACCATTGATCTTTCACCTGCCCCCAGGTGCATGGTACCTGTCCACAGGGCACCAGAGTCACCAAAGAGGTAGGTGCAAGCTGTGCTGCAAGGAGCTCCTGGAGGGACACCTCAGCTCTCACCTTGGCCCTTGAGTTCTGTCCCTGAAACATAAACAGTTAAAAAACAAATAGTCTGCTAGTATGCTGCATTACTAAAATCCTTGAAACACAACCTGGGAAGCATGGGAGCTTCCTGTCTTTCTACAGCCTTGTCACCCGAGTAGGGCCAGTTATGCCTGGGGTAATGTGATGAGCCCCTCAGGCTCCTGGAGCAGGGGATGGTGGCTGGAGCCCACACCTCCAACCTTCACCAGGGACAGGGCAGTGCAAAAGGCTTTCCTCTAAAACACAGGCTCAGACCCTTGGCAACACTCCCCATCTTAAACCATTGGGCCTGGTAGGGGAGGGAGATGGGAAAATAAACAAAGAGGCGTTATATAACAGAAACAATAAGAGACTGAAATTATTAAAGCTGAAGGTGAGAGTGGGGGGAACAGGAGACTTGGTTGGGCTGCCAGGAAAGCCAGTGTGCTTGCAGAGCTGCAGAAGTCTCCTGTACCCAAACAAGCAATGGGTACTGGCCACGGAACTGCCTGCAAGGTGTCTGGAAGGTCTCATCCCAGCCAGCAAGCTTGCTGATAGCAGAGGGCAAGCTAGCATGGAGCAAGGTAATGGGGAAAAAAATAAACTGACCTCTGTATCTTTTGTAAGACCTTGTTATGTTGCTGTGTGTGGCAGCAGTTAAGGGCTGCAGCGATTGGCAGTTGTCACCTGGGAGGAGCACTGCAAACTACTAGGAGTGTTGGTGCAAAGAGTAGTTCTAGAGAGAAATAAAACTTCACAGTATTTCCCAGACACGTTTTTAAGGAGCATGTTGTGAGATTTCGAGGCAGCCCATCTGAAATTAGAAATGACTGTGTCGTCCTGGCTTCATCAGGTTTCTGGATGTGAAAGTCAACCCATGTGGTTATACCTCTTGAACCCTTATGCAGGTAGCAGCTGTATGGGAGGGATGTTGCCTGTGGCATAGCAGTGCTTTCACAGTCAGAGTTGCTGTTGCTAGTGTTGAACCAGAAGCTTTTTTCTGCTGGTGAGCTTTGAACTCTTTGCAAATACTTCACTGCGAACTGTTTCCTTTCAGACATGCAAGTATTTCCAGAAAATGTACCTGACTCAGGGGGAGAGGGTAGTAGCCAGTTTCTCTATGACAAGAACCATGAAGAAACTATATTCATAATGTATTGCAGCTACTGTGCCAAACTGTTGTTAAATAGAGTAATGCTGCATTTGAAAACAAGAGAGTTTGTAGCTATGCGGTCCTGTGTATTTGTGTGTATGTGCACCTAGTTGTGCAGATAAAGCCAGAGGTTTTCTTGTTTGCTAGCAGCTATCTGCTGCTGCAGCCTCAGCCTCAGCTCTTGAGCAACAGCTGCTATACTAACATTTTCCTGTGATGCTGAAATACCAGCTTTTGAACATGAAACATTTTAAGTGTTTTCTTTAAGTGATGGTTGCATGAGGGAAAAACCCAGAAGATAGTTAAACTGAGGTATAAAAGCACAAAGTGATACACCCACAGTCCATCATCAAGGACATAGCAAAGCTAGAAATAGAACAAATATTTCTGGAGTGCTGGTGTAGCACTCTGCTGGTTAGAGAGGCAGTCTCCTTTGCAAGCAAGCATCTCATTATTACCCTCCAGTTACTGCTTGGTTTTAACTCCTCCTTCAGATAAGTCACGAGGAAGAGTGACTTGGGTTGTGCCAAGACCTGAAATGGGAGACTGGCGTAAGTGGCAGATAGCCAGCAGTGAGGAGACATCTGGGATAAGACAAGGTGCTAAGGTGTGTTGTACATAGTTATGAAACTATTCTACCTTTGTTTTCTGTGTAATGTTATATTTTTAAGAACCGTGCCTGACTGAGGTGACAGTAGTTGTTTTGTTCTCTGAATTGGTGTAGCCTCGGGGTGTCAAAGTCATTTAGCGCAGAGGGTTGAATTCCATGTTAAATTATGGTTCGTGGGTCACGGTATAAATATACGAATTGCATACTTTCCAGCACAACAGTATTCCAGTGATGTCAGTGGAAGTTCACAGAGAGATCAGCATCACTCAGCTGAACAATTTGCTCCCTTTTAAGATCACAGCTGTTGAACTCCATATTTCCCTCTTTCCGCCAACTCCTAATTCCAGTTCCTTGAGAGATGCACTTCTGCCTCTTCCCCTCTGCTTGCTGAAAACAACCAGCAGTGATGCAGAAATGTGTTCAGGGAGATTCATCAGCCAGGGAGTGTTTCAGGCTGCCAGAGGACATGGGTATGTATCTACTATCAGCTATGCGGAGTCATGCTTGGAAGCTTTTCTTTGTAACCAGCAAGTCTAAAAAATGGAAGCAGGATTTTAAATCCTGTGTCCCTGGATATGGCCTACAGGCTATGTTTTCATCTCCTTAGTGCAGCATGAACAGAAACAAACTCACTGCTCTTAGTAACTGGATGTTTTTCTTCCTCTAGCCCTAGATCTATTTGAACCAAAGACACATACATGGAAGAAAAATACTTCCACAAACACTAAATCTGTTTCCTTGTGATGGTGTCACTTTGCTATACTAGTCCTTTCTGCCTGAAACTTTCCCAAGCCTCTCCTATGTGGACCCTCTGGTGTCTAATGGTGCGATGGATCATACTTAACTTCAGCCTTTATCTCTCTGGTTGCATATTTCTATAAAATTGTTACAATTATTTTGAGTCCTTTCCCCCACTTTGTTTGAAGTCATCCAACATATGTAATGGAAGACAGTTGGTTTGTTTGGAAAGGAAATAGGAAGGAAGGAAACACAAAGAAGGATGTAAAACTCTGTGACATGACTAGTTACTGTTTGTGCTGCTCTTAAGACGTTCCAAACGCTAACATTAAGATTGGGCTGCTGTTCCCCAGCACAGAGCATGAGTTGCCTTGGACATAAAAGAATGGCTGATTTTCCACATGGGGATGTGTGCTTGCATAATTCTCTGTATATTCATGTCCTTAAATCTCAGCTTCAGCCCTCTTGTATTGTCTGCTCATCACATCCCCTCCTCCCTTTCCTCATGTGGGATGCGGATGTTGTGAGAAGATGTTGAGATTGGAACATCAATTTTTTTCTTCTCCTTCACAAATGAGCAGGAGATTGCTTTTAAAGGTATTAAATGGACACAGGTGGGACTGTAAACTTAAGTGCCTCCACATGGAACATCTGCTGCATGTTCTCCAGTTCCTGTTATCTTTACAGCAGAACTTGATCTTTTAACCCCTTCACAACTGCCCCCCTCAGAATTTGTGTGAAGATATGCAATAGTTTTTCTTTGATGTTCGGAGAAGTCACAATGGATCTCTGTGATGTGACTGGCATATGGCATAGTGCTTTGAGCCGCGGTGTGCTTAGCAATTTGCACAGGTGGATGGGGGAGGAAGACAAGTGTTGTCCAGGTGTTCCTGGTCTTGCTACAGATAAGAGGATTCCAGACGTACCACGATACATTGAATATACCCATTCTCCCTCCTTCTTCCCTCACTCCTGTACTCCCCTGACCTAGGAAATGTCTGTCTTGGGGAAGAGCATACTTGTGGGTATATTCCAAACTAGCTAATATAATCTTAGCCATTTGGGGTTTAAAATAAATTATTTCTAAATGTTTATTCTGGACCCAAAGCAAGTGATTTTTCCTTTCACCTCCCAAATCCATCCCTTCCCTTCTTCCTCCTGCTTCTTTCAAGACTTCTTGCTTTCAAGTTTAGGTACAAAATAGAAACCTGGCCCATGTTAGTGTATATTTAACCTCTTCACTGCTGCCTCTCACCACTCCACAACATTTGTGCAACAGAACTGCGTGGCATTTTCCTTTGAAGTCCTAATGAAGTCACAGTGGATCCTTATGCTGGAGCTGCAAGCTGGCTGCCAGGTGAAGTCTTCATATATCTTTTCCATGTGCTAGTCTGAAAAGGAAAAATTGGCTAAAGGCACACAAATCATGTAGTTCCAAACTGATTTTAATGTAGAATGAGATTGAAAGCTGTAGACTCAAAATGAGGTTTAACACCAGTTGCTGAGCATATCTAATGCTAAAATTGTTGATGCCATGTGCATGAGTTTGTTCACAGCTGGAATGGTGAAGAGAGACAACGCGACATAGAATAAGGAAGAGCTGTACCGGTGGAAACCACAGTTTCTTTAAAGCTGCTAGTTGTACTGTATGGGAGGAGACCCAACAAGACAACCTTGTGTAGACAAGGTCCAGAGTCAAGCCATGGGAGCAACAATAAGCAGACCTAATTCTCAGCTATCTGCATGTATGCTATGTGCTTGTAAAATATTACTCTCCTGATTAGGAGTCTTACACTTCATACTGAAGCAACTGAACAATGAAATGAACAATCATGACCAAATATTCCCAAGCAGAACGAGAAATACCTCAATTGTCTTGAAAGCTCATGTCAGTACCCCCCATTCTGCTCTTCTTTTTCCAGGAATTAGGATCGTGTGTTGCTCTGTTTCAGGACATCTGATATTGTGGTAAGCACCTGTCTTGTTCTTGTAGTTTTTAGGAATGGATTTGCTTTCTAGGATAGGTATTGGAAAAGTAATATGTGTATGCAGATTCTGAAAAATGTCTCTTGGCCTATATGTACCATATAGTGGTAGCGTTTTTGGCATTTTAGCCATGAAAATTCTAATTGTTCTGTCAGTGTTCCTCACAATCTGACAATGACCTTTTCCAATAGGGTTATTTCAACAAAAGCTATGGAATAAAAATCCATATGCTTGCTTTTTTTAGGATATTATTGGTACTTTTATACAAGGTGTTTAGACAGGACCAGGATCTGATATCAAAATAGTCCACTCCATCCTATCTTCTCACAACTCCTGAACTGCTATTGGATCTTTTTACTCACACCCTAAAGCATCTTGACATACTTTGCATTGGTGTTTGGGGTGTGCAGGAGCCTCCTGTAGTCTTTTCCTGCATGTTTTCTTTGCTTTGGATTCATTCCACTTCTGTTCCAGGCTTCTTCCTCTTGTGCCATTTCCCTTCTTTCCTTTGTCTTTCAGCTTAGTAAAACACCATCTAACAAAACCCCTCCCCAGTTGTTTAAGAAAGTGCCGCTTCCTCTTAGAGAAAAATGAAGAGAACAACCAAATATCCTTAAACTGAGAAGACTTATGCAAACCATCATGCCGCTCAGTATGTATTCCATTGCTTCTCTCCAGCCCATTGTCCAACTTGTTTACTTAGATCACAGCTCTCTCAGATAATAAATCTCTTGCTATGCCCACACTTACTAGCAAGGGCACATCGTGGCATCCTTCAGGACCCCACAACGCCCATGCCTGGTGCTTCTTAGAGTAGTGCTAGCATTCACCTGGCGTATGTGCTTGGGCTGAGGTCTACTGGGGATGAGAACATGGCCAGCGCCTGCTCCCAGGGTGGGAACTTGGAAGCGCTCCTGGGCTCTGCAGCCTAGATGTCTCCTCTGCTACTCTCTGTGCCCAGAACAATGGCATTTTTCTTAATTGTTCTCATTTGGCCCCTTGGCAATCTTATAATTTAAAGAAATAATTCTCTAAGAACATATGCCTGGCTATCATTTGCAGGATAAACACTGTTCATGAACACTTTAGATTTTTAACAGCTACATTTGTGCTTTTGGTTTGGTACTAGACAAAAAATAATCATTATTTAAACAACAGTTATGTTTGAAAACAACTGCTGTTTCTGGGCTAATAATTTGGAGTGTTTCCAGAAGTGTATTTAAAACACGAAGAAATGACCGTAGCTGTCATAAGAGACAACAATCCTAGAGAGAGTTAATTCAGCATAATTTTGAGATATCTTGTAATAAAACAAGTCTTAGTGGGAAGTAAAAAGTACCTCCCTTACTGTAAACCCTGTGTGAGGTGGCGAAGCCTCCTGTTCTTTGTGGTGAATGCCTTAGGTCGAAAAAGGCTTAGTATGTACAGGGAGGCATAATTTCTGTTATCCTCCTGTCCTGAATCCTGGTCCTTTTAGCTGTAACAAAAATTCTAAGCCAACCCATACTTTTTGGATTACTTTAAACCCCATCGCAGTGCTTTTCTTAAAGCACTTTATTTTGAATAGGAATAGCTCCATGAAAGGACTCTGATATGAGCTGAAACTAAATCAGTTTCAAGGAAATGCAGCTGGAAGCACACTAATCTAAAAGCTTCCCAGGCAAAGCAGCACAGGCATCTATTCTGCAGAGTGTCTCCGCCCCTAGCTAAAGTGCACCAGGGCTTTCTGAGATCCGTTAACCCTTGCAGTGCAATGTTGCTTCACCAGCAATATTCACGGGATAAAAAAAAAAAAAAAAAAAAAAAGCTTGTTTTCTTTCAACATGATCTCTGTATAGCATGCAGTTTTCATCTAGTCAGCTGGTTAGAGGATGGAGGGTTTAGTTTTGGCTTTCCCAGACTTTATGCATTGAATACCAGTTCAATCCCTGGATGCAAGTTAGAGCTTTTTCTGTCATAGGCCATTCCTTTGAATCCCAGAAGGGATGACACTGTTCATGTTACATTTTATAGCACCTCTTACTCCCACCTATGCTGCATGCAGGGTGCTTGTTTGTGCCAGTATGCAACTGAAGCTCACGTTCAGCTGTGACTGAATTTTTAAGAAGTATTTCAGCTGTTTACTGAAGGATTAGAAAAACTGTAACTGACACAGTGTAAGTTTTAATTGGGAGCAAAGCCAACTAATGGCGTGTGGATTGGGAGAGAGGGAAATGCCAGTAAATCTGTAGAGTAGTTCATCCTTCCCTTTCCATAGAAACTCTTTTTTTAAAATGGAGGAGGCAGGGGAAGTGATCTGTGTAGATGAATCTGGACCTAACCAGACTGTGGAATGGCAGGGATTTGTTTTGCTTTTCCCATGTTTTTATCGCATCTTTTGTGTATACCCAAATTTTTCACTGTATATTTACCACCTTCAAACCAGTTACAACCTACAGCTATCGAGTCTACTGCTCCCCATCAGATGGTTTTAGGATCCAAGCTATTGACATGTCTATGCTCTCTTGAATGTAAGGATTGCAGGAGGGTTTAGCTGCCACAGCTAAGGCACTTCCCTCATCCCACATCCATTATAGCCATCCAAATTTTTTGTCCCTTAATGGGATAGATAAGCCTTCACTGCTTCAGTTCATAGCCTGGTATATTAACATTCACCGGTGATCCTGAGGAGTTACTGAGTTCCTCATTGAGCAGTTCCTGCCAGGAGCAGCAGCCTTGGGCATGGAGGTGGGACAGGCAGACAGGGATGCCCAGTGATTCAGCTGTCCCAGCAAAATCCACCTGCAGAGTGAGCCTTCAGACACCATTGTGGTCCTGGCAGCTAAGACAGTGCTGACAAAGTATCTTTTATCTACAGCCCCTTGAAAATGCACCACTTTTGCCTCTGGAAGTCACATTTTATACTAATGAGCTCACTAAAGTCAATCACTGGTATGATTCCAAACTGTTTCAAAAGGCACTAAAGTCTGTTTTGCCCTAGAGACAGCAAAAGTAGAGAAAACAATAGCTGACCTGGTGATTTCGTGCTGTGTCAGGTGATGCACTTACATTTACTCTCAGAAGTGTTTGTATACTGTTTGACTTTTTGCTAGCAGAGATAAGCCCATGTTCAGGACTGAACAACTAGGTGCTAATGGACTTTTCCACAGTGTTATAATTAGTAGCTACACCAAAGATGGCAGCGATGGGGACAACTACAGCACCTACATGATCTATTTTAAATCTGCTTTATACTTACATATTTTCACTTATATGTCTACGTATATACCTATCGATATTTACAGAGATTCACTGATATATATATATACATGAATAAGAGCATACTACAGCCTCAAATATCAGCTTTTCCATATTATTTTCTATATTATAATGCTTTTTAAGTTTTCATTGCATTCTGAAATGACTGTCAGTCTTTGTTATCTTTTGCAAATATTTTTCTCAATTTTACATAGAAATGTGGAGTTTAAAAAAAATGTGTGTATAATTAGCTTATTATGAAGGATGTAGTAAATAAGAGCCATGTTAGACCTGAAAAATAAAAAGAGGAAAAATAAATTTCTTTATTGTTACCCATCAGGACCTCTTGCTGTTTAGTCAGAATTTATTTGATGTATGAATGGTTTTCCTGCACTCTTATGGTGAGGTTACATACTCTTATGATTGAGAAAATTGGAGTCCAACCTAGAAATGACACTACAGGTACGCTGCCGTCAGAAGAATAATCCTGCCCTGCCTTGTGCTTTCACTGATGGTTGTGCAGACGTGGGGTCATGTCCCTTGAGAATGAGCTGCTTGAGGGGGTGGGAGTTCGTGGAGAGAGGACAATGTGGCTTAACCCTGCTGGCAGCACCCCACGATCTGTGCTAACTCAATGGTGAAGCCACACCTCAACTCCCGAACTGGCCTTGGGCATATTGCAACTCCTTCTGCTTCAGTTCCACCTCTTTCTGCTTCTGTTCCCATGTGTCTTAATTACTTGCATTTTTACATAACTTTTGGAAGGAAAATCTGTTCCTGTTTACCAAAGTTGCTACGTTTGCCCTCTGCATTGCTTAGATGCCATGAAAAGGAGAAGGAGCATCCAAGTATCTCCTGCGAAGAAGCCAGCCTTTGAAACGTGTTTTGCTAAGCTTGCCTCAGCCCAGATGCTCCCTCAAGAGCGAGCGCTGCAGCTTTAAGGCTATCGTCCCAGATCCACATCACACCCACATATTTGTCCTCTCTTTGCACAGCCAGTGCCAAGCGGTGACATCTACTATAGTCTCTGGGACACGCTGGTCTCTGCGGCGGAGGAAAAAGGGGGCGAGGGGGAGGGGGGCGCCCGGGGGAGAGCACAAATCCCGCTGTGTTCCAGGAGGATGAGTCACTTCCTCGCACCAGCTCGGCGATGCTTTATTTATTGCCGCTCCGCTGATATGAAGCCCGGCTGCCTCGTCCCTCGGCGGCCTCCCTGGGCTCGGCCTCCTTGCCGGCTGCCCCATTAATCACACGGGGCCATTGGGGAGCGCACACAGAGCAGGAGTCCTGCCCGCCAGTGGCCTTTAGCTGTCTCCAGTTCAATGAAATTACCTTGTGTGAAGACTTGTTTTATGAGAGATTGGTTTATTTGTAACTAAACTACTTCCTCCGTTATTTGATAAGCTCAAATATTTGCTACTGATAGTCGGAGAGTGTCACATTTATTATCCCATTTCAGGCATTGCTTAACTCCTTTGTATTAGGCTTCTTTAACCCCTTCGAGGACAGAAGAAAAAAGACTGGAAAAGTCTTACTCCTCTTACACATGCTTTGAAAACAATTGGGGTTTATCCTGTAAGGGATGTGGCCTGATTATATTAAATTACTTTACAGTACTTCTTTATACATTTTAACACAACATCCAGAAGGGCTGATTCACCTGTTTGTTAGAAATCCAAAAAAAAAAAAGGAAAAGTGAGCAATGCCTGTTTCTTCCTTCATATGTTGTAACACTTCAAGCTTTAAACAACTGACTGCATATGGACGTGAAGCACATTTGGAGCCTTGAGCAACCTGAGCTAGTGGAAGGTGTCCCCACCTGTGGCAGGGGCATTGGAACTAGATGATCTTTAAGGTCCCTTCCAACCCAAACCACTCTATGATTCTAGGATTCTAAGCACAATGGTCTCAAGGATGGGGCACATATATCATTACTAAGTCTTATTTGCTGTCTCGCCCCTGGTGACTATGTCACCTATGGCCCTTTCATGCCTCAGTTTGTGTTCTGTTAACCTTGTCTGAAAAACAGATATGCTTAGCTTTTTTAAGACATCTGATGTCTTTGGAAGAATAAAAAACCCTACAGCTTTAAGACATAAGTAATACTTTTATAATAACCTACTTCCGTACACTCTCAAATTTTCCCCAGACTGTGGTTTTTTTGGGTTTTTTTTTGTTTTGGTTTTTTTTTTGTTTGTTTGTTTTTGTTTTTTTTTTTTTTTTTTTGTGGAGGTCAAGGGGTTATTATTAACTATTTGCTTCTGAGGACTCCAGCAGTAACTCACAGTCCAAATACATGATGTTACTTGTATATGTTAGGAAGAACAAAACTGCTTAACTGTATCAGAGCAATCTTCGGGTGCCCCATCTACCTACTCTGGCTGTGCAGTACTTACAAAACTTTTTTGTGCACTTTATGTTCCAGTAGCATGCATGGTGTAAGCAGTGCTGCCTTGCCTAACCTGAGCATTTCAGCTCCTATCTGCCAACACCACAGATTTCTACATCTCTATCCACCAGAAGGTATGCTCAAATCAGGGCAGGGCAGGGAAATGAAGAAACAACCACTCTTTGTCTAATAAAGAGGAATAGGAGCTCAGTGTCTGGGGTTGTGAGATGGAGAGGGTCTCCAATCCCATTTGGTGCTTTCATAGCATCCCAGCTTCAAGACCTTGAGATACCTGAGGCCAGAGAGAAAATTATAAGAGAAAGGCTGTACCTGCCACAGCTGGGGCATGTGGTCATATTTCTCTAAATGAAAATTATAGAATGGTCATTATTCATTAATAGAGAATGGTTCTTATTCTCTAATGGGAATGGTATCATTCCAGGACTGCTCACATGTTTTGCACAGAGTCTTCAAGGCATTTTGTGTTGGAGCCATCAGGCTTTGGGGAAGCACTTTGGGCTGGGGAAACAGTGTTGTGTCCAGCACTTGTGGTGTGTTTGAATGCAGAACAGCTTGCTGTATTTGTGCTTGTCAGGGGCTGCAGTGAGCCAGTCCTGCTGCTCACAGTACAGTACAGTAAATCCTATCTGAAATTAATGGGACTGCTCTTATTAAAAAAAAGTAAAGGGCTGATCTACTGAGAACGGGGTGAGACTGGTCGGAAATCTCCCTCATGTGGAGGAAATAGGAGTTTTGTGAAAAATATAGCTAAAGCAGACTTGGATAAAAAGAGACTAGTTTCCAATCACAGGTATTATTTACCTGAATATAACTATCTTCTACCTGAATTTCGTTCTCTGAAATCATTCTAGAGTACAGACATAAGTGAGTTTATAAAAATGTTTTTATATGACATGAATATTCAAATGGAGCTTTTGATCTTGCTGAAACATTATAGTCCCTCAAAGTTCAGGGAAATTAGCTTTGTTTCTCTCTGAATTAAAAATGATTGAGGGGAAATACATGTTCACTGTGTTAGGTAGGAAGGAAGTAATGGATCATTCTGACAGACAGATGGATATTTGCAATCACTCGCATGCTTACAATCAGATATAGCAAGCTCACGGCACAGGGCTAGGTGTCTGGTGAAGGGAAATATTGAGCCTATCTGAAATGATAAGGATACTAATGCTGACTTAGGACTGTGGCCTTCCAGAGCCTCCCCAGGGGAGACCAGGCCTTTTGCAGGTGGCTAAGTTGATTTCTAACCAAGAGCCTGCTGGTGAGACTCCAAATTGTCTGTTTCAGCTGAGGTCTGCCCTGGAAGACAGGGACTGAGAACTGAGCCTGGGGAGACCGAAGGTTCATTAAGTGTGTGTTTGTCTTGGACTTTGACGTGAAGATGCTGCTATTCCAGATCCAGCTAAACTCTTAAGGCTGTGGACTTTTTCGGAGATATAGGAGGAGTAAAGCTTCGGCTGTGATTTCTGTACCACAACAGGAGCATACAAAGACAACATTCTCCTTTGACATATGAGTTTTAAAAAAAATGCATTGTAAAATCACAATAAATTGGATTTTTACAAGAATATATTCTTTAGCTAACTGCAATTTTAAAAGCAGATGTGTATTCTAGATTTTACCATGTGTTCACTAGAACACAGTTAAGCCCTGATAACTGGTGGATTTCTTTTTGATATAAGTTTCAAGGCACAAGCATATAATACTTAATATAGTGTGAAGACACTAGTATTCTATCAGCAATTAGAAACTACAATAGTTTCCAAAACTTACATACAAAGTGAAGTGCACAGTCTTTTGTGTTTTGCTGTTGATCAGAGAAATGTTGTTCCTCTCTTAAAACACCTAGATTCCTCAGGCAGCACCTGCTTTCTGTACAGATGTTTAATTTAGTCAGAACAGCAACTTGGGAGTGAGTCTACAAACGGGATTTCTTGAAAGAATTAGGTACTTAGTGAAGTTGTTTGCTGCAATCAAAGAAACAAAGTACCTCATTTTTTCGTAGGTGTGAATAATTCTCTGCATGCTTCTTGCAGACACCTTCTATATTTGGAATTTATTGAATGGGAACTGACTTATACCTTCAAAACATGAAAATATACTTTGTTGGGCAGAAAAAATCCACGTCCAGACCTATGTCCATATGGCTAAATTAATTCTCTTCCAAAAAATAGGGTGGGTAAGTCCTAGTTACCTATTGGGTACAGCCCTAAGTGTGTGCTGTTTGTGCTCATCCCTATGTCTTTGAATTTTTTCCTCACGACTCACGACTACTACTGAAAAGTTATTCATTACCTTAGTCCTCTGATAATTAGAAATCTTCTGTTTTCTCTTCTTGCCCAGAAATAGTTTATACTAGTTTTTGCTTGTGCCATCATTATCTCTTAGTTTTAAAAAAGCACTTTTCCATCTGTGGTGTTTATCTGCTTGCCTGTATCTAAATATTGTTGTCTGGATCTGCACAGGCTTAGCTTTCATTTTGGTAATCTGAACAGAGCATGTTCTTCCAGTTGCTTCTGATTCTCAGGGAGAAATGTATTTGACTGACCCTTTCTGTTCAGCAGACCCATGTCCTTGCAGGCATAAATACCTGTTTTTACTTTTTCCTCTTCAATGACTGTCTTGGAACTATTATTATACAATAAAAAAATATGATAGGCAGTGGTGCAGACCCTTCTCTGCAAATGGTGGAGACTAACGGCCTGCAGACAAGAAGACACAGCCTAACTTATCAGCCACTCATGTTCAGCATCTGTGCAGAAGCAAGTACTCTGATTTCCTGAAGGAGACAACAAGTTGAACTCAAATATTTTGCTACCCCAGACTCAGGTGCCTTCAGCTCCTGTTGTTGCACAACTGCAGCTTTGAATTATGAACCAAATCAATAATTTATGTTGTTGTTTCTAGCACTCAGGTCTCGATCACAAGTTTTATCTCTTTCATGGAAGACAATGTCTGACAGGACTTTATTCCTCAAGAGTTGTATTATATGTTCTGCTTCCTCTCACCCTGATGGAATAACTGTTGGAGGGTTGTTCATTGTCCCTTAGTTCTGTCTAGACCTAAAACTCTTTCTGTTTTTAGGACAGAGTAGCATACTTGAGCCTGCTTACACCAGCACTTGTGTCCTGTCTTTCATGTTTGTAAAATTAAGTTCTGCTATGCTTTCATATTATCAAAAGAGCTATGTTTGTCACTAAACTACATAGGAGATTAATATTGTTAGCAACTGTTAGTCTAGCTATCACCTGAGGTTATCTAGGAAAAGAAGAGAGTTGAGTCCACACAGTGGCCATGTGTTCTCTTGACATTTATTTCAGCTAAAAATGTCTTAAATAGTGTTCGGAGAAATTTTCAGCAATCTGATACTGAAAGTGTCCTGCCAAAAAAAGGAGTCACAATCTACAAGTCCTATGTGGCACCAAGTGCACTGGCAGCCCAAGATAAATACCATAAACCAAATGGAAAGAAAAAGTATGATGATCTCTGCCAGGAATCATGGAAGAAAAGACAATAAAGAAGGGGGGCGGGGGGGGGAAGAAGCTGTGATTTGACTTGGGAGCTGAAATACGTAATTTCTAAATAGATAAACTCTAAATATAGCTTCATAAACAAAACATCTTTAAAGACTACTTGGATGCACTTGCCTAACAGAAAGTAGTAAAATGAAAGCAACAGTGAGATTCAAATTTTGTGCAAGGATGCAAGGGCAGAATACTCTAATATCAATAGAAATTGTATATATATTAAAGGACAACATTTTATCCATGATTCATCCGTGGTTTATTTCAATGGTGTTTTTTTTTTTCTTGTGTATGAACTGAGATAAAATGTGAAGAACTTAAACTTAGGGTTGAAGAACTTATTGGGATTTATTACATATATCACAAGATATTCGAACATGCTTTACCATCCACTTTCCATAGTGGAAATCCTTCTTGTTCCTTTTAGCACTGCCTAGGGAAGACCTGTTTTCACATCTCAATATAGGATTTATTGCAGTGAACGTCTTTGTACAGGGTCAGTACAGTAATGAAATTGATTCCATCTTCATTATTTTAAAATTATGTATTGATGCACAGTTTCTTGACCAATATTTTGCTGCTGCAAATTGCACATAAATTAACCTGCCAGTAATTTAAGGAAAAAAACGTCACCAGTTTTGTAAGGGCTGGCTTCTTCTTCCATTGGAGTCAATGGGAATTTTGCCATTGACTTAAGTGGGAGTAGGATCAGGCCCTTAATGCTGTGTATTTACTTTATTTAGGCCAAAAGACACACAGACACAGAGAAGAGACTGTTCAATGGTTGCAGTTTTATTCAGTAAGCTCGCTGCTTGCTGGCAGTATGGCAGTATGGCACCTCTAACGGAGCAAAATATTACAGCGTTAGGGATTGCTTTTGGCAGTATGCATGTTACAGCATGAGTCAAAACAGTTATGGTTATGTTTTCAAAGATGTGATGAAATTTTAGCTGCTAGACTGAGAAGCCAGTTGGAAACGTTAGACTGAAAGCCTGCATGAGTCTTGTTGGGAAGTGGCTGATTCTTAACTTTTTTTTTTTTTTTTAAATTCTTTATGAATTAAACCTGTCTGTGTGACAGACAGGAAGATGCACCTTGAGATCTGGATTCATTTCCAGGACTCTGCCATGGACATCCTCTATGACCTTGAGCCAATCATTCAATCTCTGCATTGCTGTGCTCTGTTTGTAAAATGTGAATAACAATTCTTCCTTTCTTCTGTCCCCAGCCCTGCTTGCTTAGCCAATAAGCCCCTCAGGGAGCAGACTGTCACTGTGTGTGCCCTTCCTCCCAGATCAGAGCCTTGGCTTTGCTATGACCAGAATTTTTTAAATAACAAAATAATACTTACTGCTACTTTCAAGAAAATACACACATAGCTTGAGCTTTAATACAGTTTAATTTAAACTGATAATTTTTCCTTTGGGTGAGTCTGTTGATGTTTGTTTGACTGACTCACCTATCTAACATGAGCATCTGCAGGGCTACAAGCCTCTGATTTGTCTTTCACAGCTCGTACTTTCTGCTCTAGCCTCTCCTCTACCTGGGTAGGGTTGCTGTCAACTTTGATTACCCTCAGGTAGCGCCAATTGCTTTGCATATATAAATAAACTGAGTATGTGCAATAGCTCTAACGTACCTAAACCATTTGAGACCTGCTGTACATGTGTGAACTGAATTATATGTGTCCAGGGAGACCAGTTTGTGCCAGACATTGAAGAGACCATATGTGAACATACTAACAGCAAGGTACATACCACAGGGATCTGACACTGCACCGGACCTGGTACTCAGGCACTGTTAATTTGTGGAGAAGTGTGAATCCGGTGAGTCCAGGATATATTGAATTTCCTGTATCTGCATAACTCACCTGTGTTTGAGGAGTAAGCCAGAAGCTGGTAACTGGCAAGTTTATAAAAGTGTTTGACAGCTCTAAATCTGATCTCTGATGTACCTTCACACTTCACTTCATATATGTATATGAAATACCTTAGTAAAAACAGTGAGCCATATTCATGCATAAAGTTTTGCTTGTAGCTTGGGGTCAATAGGACCTTGTGGGTGGACCCTATTTGCTCTGAAAATGCTTCTTAGATAAACTCTCTAAGGGTTTTTAGGAAGGATGAGATGTCTTTTTTTCTGGATCCTAACCTAAGATCCTGAGAAGATGGGTGGTGAACTACTTTGCCATACCAGGAATGGTGCTGTTCTGGGTATATGCTAAGGCATAGCTCTGCATGCCAAAGGAAGGAGTGTGCAAATTTAAAGTGCTCTTGTTGAATGGCAGTGTTTCTGTGACTTAGGCAATTTGATTTCACTTTAGCTTTTTGGGAACCCAATTTGGTTTTTTTCATATGGCCCTAAATGATTTCCTCAAACATAGGTGTCGGGAAAATAATTGGATCTAGTGTCACTGAAATAAAAATCCAGTTCCTGCTAGAGCCTTTTGGGAATATTGAGGTCATACCTGGATATGCTTTCGTTCATAAAAGAATGAGACAGTCATTTTTATTACTCACTCCATATCTCATGTTACATCTGTTGGCAGAACTGGAAGGTCCCATTGTTTATTCCCAGGTCACTCAACTCGTGAATATAGAAAATGAGAATCTTTTTTTAGGAGTCCATCTGCCTATGAACCAGGCATTACAGTCTTTAGGTCAGATGCCAGCTGAGGATAATGGAGAAAGCTCATACAGGTTCCAATTCAATCCAGGAGATTGGTACCAGAAAGAGAGGCAGCACAATATCCACAGGCTGCAGCACAATGATTTCATTGATGTCTTTAAGCACTGTTCCTTCCATGGATTACTGACTTGATCTGGTGCAAAAGCCAATTTGCTTAATGTGTTTTATAGGAAGAACAGAACCAGCCTTTCTTGAGGGAGAGAAAATATCAATTCTTTCTGTCTTTGGTGGTTTTCTTATCTCTGCATGCATGCCAAGCGGGAACAGGATGAACACCATTGACTTACATGTCACAGGTAACATTAAACAGAAAATAACATGTGCTCAGAGATATTTCTATTTATTGTAAATTATTTCAGAGGGCTGAGAATAGCTTTGATAGCCCAAAGATTGCTTGTGTTCTGTGGTGCTACTGTGTGGTGAGGGCATGGATATAAATACATGCAGCAGAGCTCAGCAACACATATACCAGATGCTTTATCAACATTTCCAGTGTCCCCAGAACCATACAAAAGATAGGAATAAAAGAGTAATGATGGTGGCGTATTTTTTGGCTGAGAAAATAACACACCATTAAATCTTCATATGTCTCTCTTTCATCATGGAGGCCTACTATTTTAAAAATCCAGAGCTCATAGGCTCAAAATGAATGTCTGGATGAGGTGATTTTCACTTGCATAAATCATGAAAATAAATTTATTTATTCATTTTGTACATCAGAATATTTTATATTCTTGGGATGTTTATGACAAAAAAGCACTAAACATTTCCTAACATTAGATTGTTCCTTAGGACAATAATTCGTTATTGTGACTTAGTGTGTTGTGTAACACAAGCTTAGAGCTTTATTCTCCTCTTTCTGGAGTTACAGTTCATATTGCTTCTTCTAATAAAATAGTCTTAGTGACCTTTAGCCCCAGTCTTTGAGGCTGACAGCTTTGTCAAAAAACAAGATTTGTACTTCAAGTTGTAATAAATACCAAACTCTCTCGGATTCACTTGCAAAACCTATACCAGAAATATTCTTCTCACAGTAAGTGCAAGAAGTCAAGCTACCATACACACTATAAAGACAAATTAAGTTTCCCATGCTGAGACCTGCTGTGTGACTGACTATGTGATCACTAGTACAGAAATTCACCAAAGTCACCTAATATTCCGCTTAGTCTGTAATCATTACCAATACTTGGCAGGAGTCTTGTGAGCAGCCTTCATTTATTCTAGTCAACCTCACTAACAGTGCAGTCATTGTGCATCACCAAAATTTTACGAGTAATATAGCTGCCACTCTTTTGGTGTCTCTTCTAGAGTGGAAAGTATGTT
Source organism: Strix aluco (assembly GCF_031877795.1). Classification (NCBI taxonomy): domain Eukaryota; kingdom Metazoa; phylum Chordata; class Aves; order Strigiformes; family Strigidae; genus Strix; species Strix aluco. The sequence continues at coordinate 89,717,215 of NC_133932.1, read as the reverse complement.
GCTGTAAAGTACTTTACACTAAGCCCATTTTCCCTATCCTTATTTTATTCTTCAGTATTCAAAGATGTGTCTGTATTCCTAAATAATTCTTTTCACTCTACAGTGTTTGCACCTTTCAGGCATTTGTATACTTATGTCTCCATGTTTAAGAGTCCTGGCCCTACAGGCAAGATTTTCTGGTTTTGCTACAGAAATTCAGTGAAGCAAAACCTGGCAGCTTTGCACAGATCCGTACACGTACAGTACTGTAGGTCTTCTGTAGTGTAACTGTAGGTTATAGCTTGTACAATATCATAGATTTCACAGTAACTTTCATTGCTTTTGGCATATTCATGTTCAATATTCTTCACAAACTATTTATCTAACCTACCAAGGAATACTTTGTGTGACAAACTACATATTAGACTGTATTTCTTCCTATAAAAATGTCAAATACGCTTCTTGTTTCTTTTTTAAATACTGGCTTTCTATAAAATCATAAAATAAATTATGGTTATCAGTTTTCCTGGATTGTTTTTATTCTCTTTAGAGATAAAACCAAGAGGAGAAGAAGAAAAAAGCTTTCTTTTATTTCAGTAAAACATTTCTCCAAATTGTATTTAAGCACTCACTTGCAAAAACACTAGTGCTTCTGAAATGAAGCTCCCAGAAAGCTTTGGAAAGCTTTAGAGGCCTACAGTCCACCCATCTCAGCATGCATGGATTTCAGTGCACATTTCCATTTTTCATGACATACTGGGTGTCTGTCATCTCTGGACAAGATGAAACTCTTAAATGTTCACCAGTGTCATGGTGTTAGTGTGGGCATGTTTCAGCTGTGACAGGGTAATTACCTACCTAAGTTTTTAAAGAGGCTGATGGAAAAAAAGGTCTAGAATTAATTCTGACAGTGTGCAAGAAATGCTTCACCCAGTCACCATGTGGAACTCTCTTTCCTTATTTTTCATTCAGATGAGCCTGTTCTTCTCTACAAAAAAATAAATTAAAACTACCCAAAAAGTTGTATCACATAGGACAAACCCTTCTCTAATGCCAGCTATCTGTTCCTCATAGAAGCGATATCCCTTGGAGCACTTCCTGGAGTGCAGAACATGGCTCTGAGTTGTATTGTTTTCTGGGAACCTGTGAATCTCCTCTTCAGCTCTCTGAGATTGCAGTGAGATTCCAAAACTGGCAGATAATTCAGTAGACATGGCACACTGGGTCTTGCAACCTTGTGTATTGCGCCAGAATGAGTTCAGAGAGATTGATTTCATCACTGGCCGATTTGTGTACAAGTTACTTGCAGATCACTGAACTACTTCTCTACCATTTCCAGGTCTGGAATGAACCCAAATGAGCCCAGAGCTGTACCTCTGTGATCTTGGTGCACCCAGGTCCTATAGAACACCTCCTTTGTCCTTCTCAGGAATTTCCTTAGGAAGGGCAGGGAAGAAGGCTTATGTTCATATTTCACTATCTTTCAGGCAGTGCTTAAAACTCCTGAGACACTGGGAGTTTTACAAGAGCAATGCAGACTTTATGGTAATCACCAGTGTATGTTCATGAAAATAGAAGCACGCAACAGTCATCTTTCCATTCTACCAGTTCCCATTACTCTGTGATACTTAGCCCGAATTTGGTTTAGTAGAGCATATGTGGAAGATTATTGTTGTTCAGTGAAGGGCTACAGACACCTGGACACAGATATGAATTTGATTTTAAATTGGATATAAATGCTGAACTCCATAAGGAGCTGTGAGAGTCAGGGTTCATTGCCCTTCTTCAGACACCTAGTCCCACATTCATCCCATCTATAAACATGTAGGCACCAAGCTTAAGAGCACAGTTGTTTCATTCTTAAGTATAAATCAAGTCCTCAAGATAGTGATTTAAGTTTCATATTAATTGAATTACACTAGAAGGAATAATTTCTCTCAACTATGTATGTTACCCAGATCAAGTGTGATCCTAACATAGGTACTTGAATTATGTTGTTAAAGTTGGGTAGGATGAATTTGTATCATAATAAGCAATAAAGATATTTCAAGATTTTTCAGAGTAAGTAAGGTATGCTACTAATCCAAATGCCAGTCCATTAATGTTTTATTTAAAAACAGAAATGAAGATAAGATTATCTATAACATGGGGATTTTTTGTAAATATCTAAATCACATCAAGCTTACAGTCTCCTTAAAGGACACAATTTGTAGATGTTGTGATCAATGTGCCTCATGTGATCCCAGTTTTAAAAGAATTTTCATCAGTTAACCTTTTTTAACTACGAAAATCCTTATTTCTCAGTATAACAAAGAAATAATTCTCCTAACATGTGACTCACCTCAGCTGTAACTCAGATGGTACACAGATTATACTAGGTGTCTCTCTGAAGTTTATAAACTTGAGTATCAAATGTCTCAGAAAAGAATTATCATTACTTCCTTTAAAAAAAAAAAAAGAAAAAAACAGGAGGAAAATAAACTCACTTGCCATGTGTCCATTAAAAAAAAAAAAAAAAAAAAGACTGGTTAGAAAAAAGGTTTGGAGATTCTGATCGTAAGGAAGGCTCTAAAGAAAAATCTGCAGATGTTATCAGCTCAGCAAATGTTGAAATGCTGTCTTTTAAGAGTATACTCCATTTCCTTTTATTACAAACACTCCAACGTTAACACTTCTAGCATACTAAGCCAATTTGCACCCTTTACGATCTAATGCTTCATCAGGTTTGTATTAAATGTAAGTGTAGCACTTGACTCCTTAGAAATTGCCAGAATTAATTAAGGTAATCAGTCTTTTTCAGTATCCTATCTTAAACTGTATTATTATCATCCTCAAATGAACATGCAAGAGACTCCACCAAAGATAGTTATGGAATAACTTGCCTGTAGAGACAAGATATTCTGAAACCTCCAAGGTAGCAGGGATGTCTTATCCTTTTCAATAGGACAGTTTATATCCCATTTACATTGGATAGTATCAGATGATTTTCTGTCTGGTCCTTTTATGAGTAATGCTGAGCTCTTGTTCTCCACAATATCTTGAGCCAATTAAGTTCACAGCCTAATTAAGCATAATTTGAAAAGGAATTTCCTTTTCTTAATTTTTGTTTTTCATGTAATGACCACTTGCCCTTACGTTATTAAAAAGAATGAAAATAAGTGGTTGATATAACTTCACTCTTAACATTTATTTATGTATCTGTATCATATCACTTCTCTTTGTCATATCAGCATTCCCATTCTGAAGTTCATTATTTCAGTCTTTTCATAGTCTGTTTTGCTGTCTATGACCCTGATAATACATTTTGTTTTTTCTAGATTATGAAAAGTCATCTTCATATTAAATAATTTGTTTTCACTCATGAATGTCTGAACTAGATGAAATTATTTCTTTATTTTATTTAAATTTTTGCAAGCAAGAATTAAAGAAAATTTTATCTGCTACTCTGAATAACAGGGATTAGCTAGGCATCTGTACAAAATCTATAGAATTCAGGGATTTTTTTTTTATCAGTAGCATAAACTTAGCAACAGTCATGTTTATAACCTTGACACTTGCTATAGACTTTTTAGGTAACCATGTCAAATAAGAATTTCACATGCAATGCTGTCTCAGGCCACTGGACATTGAAATTACTTCTGTGCTACCTCTCCTGAAGTACATAAAGCTTTTGAGGTGCGTCAGGTTAGCTTTCATTTCTGAGTACCTAAGCATATATTTATTTTTAAAATAAATCAAATATTTATTTTTATCAAGTTCATAAATCAATCTCTCATTGTGATTATCACACTTAATTATTCACTGATCTAGTCTAGGGTACTGGTAAGGAATTCCAAAGCTTCATTGGTGTGTGAAGCTGGTTCCTGCTGCGGGTGGTGTGTGCACACCCACTTGTGCATGCTCAGATGCAGTTTTGAGGCACAGGAGTACTATTGTGTGGAACACTGGAGTTCAACCACAGCACCACTGACTCTGTGTACCCACCTTTGGGGTATTCTTTATTCTTCGTGATGGATATTTACACCAAGAACTCAAATATTTTTATTTCCTCCAGGCTGAAGAGAACTGGCTGTTATTGTGATCTGAGGCTGTTTTCAACTTTTTGTCTAGTATGAAATTTCCTTTTTCCACATCAGTGTTGCTCTCATGTTCAAGTTAAATCATAGTTTCCTTTTTGTAAATAACAAGAAGAAAATGATAATCAAGTGGAAAATGGAAAAGAAGCATTGCTCATCCTGACATTTTCCATGCTGTGGAAGCACACTTTGCTTGGTATATTTAATAACTGTGCTCGTCATCCTGGCCTCCATGGGGCTGCATGGTACTACTGCAGTTTAGTCAGAGATGAGTACCCCAGAGGCGTCATAGCTTCACAGAGGATATCCTCACCAAGTTGAAACCATGGTTATGGCCTTCCTGGAGGCATATACACCATGAGAGAGGGTAAGAGCAAGGAATCTGAATTTCTTGTTTGAATGGTCTGACTTGCAGCATGTTGACATGGGAAAGGCTGTACTACCACATACATGTGTTCAGCTACAATTTCAACCCTTAATATTTTACTGGTGCTCTGGTTCATCAGCTTGATGCATTGAATGTGGGCTTTTTCTCCTTTAGTATGAGAAAATGTCAACTGTGGGTCAGAGTTTTGGCAAATGCACCCTCCTTACTTTTCAGGATCTTTTTCAGGAAGAGATACACCTGGGTCTATAGCTCTGATAGAAGGTACAGCACCTTCTTTACTGGGAGCTTCATGTGTGCAGGAGGGAAGTGTGGAAAGGCTTAACAGAACTTCCATCACTATGCTATGATTGGGTTGTCCGTAAGCTGCAGGGGCACACTGTAATTAGGCTGGAAAGAGTTTACATTGCTTCATCCAGACTCCCTTTTATATCTATTTTCTTTGCCTCCACCCGCCTTTTTCTGGGGTTTGTTTTTCTTATTTCTTATGACTAAGTTTCCCACTCTGTGTTGGATTTCAGCCAAAGTATGTTTTTATAGGCTGGGAAGAACTTTTCCCACTTTGCAGACTGGCACCTAGTGGGAGCATGTTAGTTGCTATCCTAGGAGCACACAGGAAGCCTGACTAGAGAGGGGATGTTACTTTATCGGAAATTCTTTATTGCAGTTGTAGGGTTGATGTTCCAAAGAAACTAATTGAGGTAGTTATAATTAATGATGCTTCTCATCCCTCAAATATTTTGCCTCTCTTTATGTATGATGACTGTGTTTTTAATTTTTTTTTAATTGCTTTGTGATAGTTCCTGGCTATCAACTTATATTTCATTTAAGTATTTCAAAATCACAGCTGTCCATTTCTTTCATCACCTCATGGCTTTTGTTGCTGCAGCCAGTATTATACTGTTCCAGAAACCTCCTGTTATAGTTTATATCACCTTCTATAAAGATGCTCTTAAAATCTTGGCTTTCTGATGGCCTTTTGGAAGGCCTTTTCATAGGCCTCTCTTATTTCTACCAAAACTGAGTCTGTCACCTTGGCTTGCTGGATTCCTCTTGACTTTTAATGAGCTTGAGCTTTTGTCCTATTGCTAAAACCCCAAAGTGAAGTGCAAGTGGACTGCTTTGTATTTGGTCACCATCCTTTGACCCTTTTGGTTTAAGCAACCCTACCACAAGTTAAAATTTCCCAATAAGACAGCTCCTGAGGTAATTAGTACACAAAAAACTGTCTACAGTGTCAAAGTGTTCTCCTTATACAGGAATATCAGTAAAAGTGTTCTCTCTTATGCTGTTCCTCTGCTGTGGAGGGTTAGCCACTCAGGAGACATTTTGTAAAGCTTAAAAAATACTTAGACATCTGTAGTTGTTTACTGATGCTTTTGTTGTTGCCACTGTTTTTCTGTCCCAGGTTAAAAGAAGACATGAAGAAAAGCAACAAAACAAGATGCATGTGTTGGACACATGAAAATCATTGGATGCACTTTCTTTTACCAAAGGTGATAGCATGAAAACCATCGAAACTTACATTGTCTACACAGTAGATTTTTTTTTATACTGGTGACTTGACTGGGATTTTTTTTTAATGCTGCTATAAAATATATGAATACAGAATTCTCCCAGTGACATCTTTTTAGTAGGAACTATATTGTGTGAGCAATAAGCTACAATGTTTACAACCCAGATTTGAAGGGGGAAGGGGGCAAAACACCAGCCCATCTGAAGTGCATGTATACCAATGCACACAGCATGGGTAACAAACAGGAGGAGCTTGAAGCCATGATGAAACAGGAAAATTATGATGTTGTGGCTATTACAGAAACATGGTGGGATGTCTCCCATGACCGGAGTGCACCAGTTGATGGCTACAAGCTCTTTAGGAGGGACAGACAAGGAAGGAGAGGTGGTGGGGTGGCACTGTATGTTAGGGACTGTTATGATTGCTTTGAGTACAAGTGTAGTGAAGACAGGGTAGAATGTCTTTGCGTTAGAATCAGGGGAAAGGCCAACAGGGCAGATGTTGTAGTAGGAGTCTACTATAGGCCACCCACCCAGGACAGAGAGGTGGATGAAATATTCTATAGGCATTTAGGAGAAATCTCACGATCGCTTGCCCTTGTTCTTGTGGGAGACTTTAACTTCCCAGACATCTGCTGGAAATACAACAAAGCAGAGTGGGACCAGTCCCGGAGATTCCTGCAATGTGTGGCAGATAACTTCCTAACACAGCTGGTGAGAGAGCCAACCAGAGAAGGTGCCCTGCTGGATCTCCTCTTTGTGACCAGAGAAGGACTGGTGGATGATGTGGCGATCGGACAATGACTAGGGCACAGCGATCATGAAATAATAGAGTTCTCTATTCTTAGAGAGGCCAGGAGAGGGTTAAGCAGAACTGACATCCTGGACTTCCAAAGGGCTGACTTTGACTTGTTTAGGCACCTGCTTGAAAGGATCCCTTGGGAGACGATCCTGAAGGGAATAGGGGTCCAGGAAGGCTGGGCGCTCTTTAAGAAGGAAGTCTTAATGACTCAGGAGCAGGTGGTCCCCAGGTGCTGTAAGAGAAGCCGGCAACAGAGAAGACCACCCTGGCTAAACAGGGAGCTTTGGCTGTAACTCAGGGAGAAAAGGAGAGTTTACAGCCTTTGGAAGAAGGGGCTAGCCACTCACAGTGATTACAAAGATGCTGTGAGGTTATGCAGGGCAGAAATCAGGAGGTCTAAAGCCCCTATGGAAGTTAATCTGGCTTCAGCAGTCAAGGACAACAAGAAATGTTTCTATAAGTATGTCAGTAGCAAAAGAAAGACCAGGGAGAGTCTCCATCCCCTGCTAGACACAGGAGGAAACATGGTAACAAGTGACGAGGAGAAGGCTGAGGTCCTTAAAGCCTTCTTTGCCTCAGTCTTTAATAACAAGACTAGTTGTACTGAGGGAATCCAGCCTCCTCAGCCAGAAGACAGAGACTGGGAGAACGACCCCCTCGCATTCCAGGAGGAGATAGTCAGTGACCTACTGCATCACATAGACATACACAAGTCTATGGGACCAGACGGGATACACCCGAAGGTGCTGAAGGAGCTGGCTGGGGTGCTCGCCAAGCCGCTTTCCATCATTTACCATCAGTCCTGGCTGACTGGGTGTGATGGTTTAGCTCCTGCCGGGGTCTGAGACCATGTGGCCGCTGCCCCTCCCCCACAAAGGGAGTGAAATACAAAGCCCCAAGACTGAGATAAGGAAAAGTTTAATACAACAGTGCAACAGCAACACAACAAACAACAACAATAACAATATCAGTAATAGTGATAACAATGAACAGAGCAAAATATATACCAATACAGCACTGAGAGAACCGGCTGCGCCAACCCACGCGATCACCGATTCTTCCTGCGCTCGCGCCAGGATGTGACGTCAGTATGATATATGAATAACATGGCTAGAGCTTCCCCCCACTGCTGGGGAAACTTAACCCTATCCTGGCTAAACGAGGACACCGGGGAAGTCCTGACAGATTGGAAACTGGCCAATGTGACGCCCATCTATAAGAAGGGTCGGAAGGATGATCTGGGAAATTACAGGCCTGTCAGCTTGACTTCAGTGCCCGGGAAGCTGATGGAGCAGCTCATCCAGAGTACCATCATACAACACATGCAGGACAACCAGATGATCAGGCCCAGTCAGCATGGGTTTGTGAAAGGCAGGTCCTGCTTGACAAACCTGATCTCCTTTTACGACAGGGCGACTTGCTTATTGGATGAGGGAAAGGCTGTGGACGTTGTTTGCCTTGACTTTGGTAAGGCCTTTGACACCATTTCCCACAGTATTCTCCTGGTGATACTGGCTGCTTGTGGATTGGATGAGCACACGCTTTGCTGGGTAAAAAACTGGCTGGATGGCCGGGCCCAAAGAGTTGTGGTGAACATGAACGGAGTTAAATCCTGTTGGTGGCCGGTCATGAGTGGTGTCCCCCAGGGCTCAGCTTTGGGGCCACTCCTGTTTAACATCTTTATTGATGATCTAGATGAGGGGATTGAGTGCACCCTCAGTAAATTTGCAGATGACACCAAGTTGGGTGGGAGTGTTGATCTGCTCGAGGGTAGGGAGGCTCTGCAGAGAGATCTGGACAGGCTGGAGCGATGGGCTCAGGCCAACTGTAGGAGTTTCAATAAGGCCAAATGCCGGGTTCTGCACTTCAGCCACAACAACCCCCAGCAGCGCTACAGGCTTGGGGAGGAGTGGCTGGAGAGCTGCCAGTCAGAGAGGGATCTGGGGGTGTTGATTGACAGGTGGCTGAACATGAGCCAGCAGTGTGCCCAGGTGGCCAAGAAGGCCAATGGTATCCTGGCTTGTATCAGAAATAGCGTGGCCAGCAGGGACAGGGAAGTGATCTTGCCCCTGTACTCGGCACTGGTGAGGCTGCACCTCAATTCCTGTGTTCAGTTTTGGGCCCCTCACTTCAAAAAGGACACTGAATTACTTGAGCGTGTCCAGAGAAGGGCAACGAAGCTGGTGAAGGGTCTGGAGCACATGTTGTACGAGGAGCGGCTGAGGGAACTGGGGTTGTTTAGTCTGGAGAAGAGGAGGCTGACGGGAGACATCATCGCCCTCTACAACTACCTGAAGGGAGGTTGCAGAGAGCTGGGGATGAGTCTCTTTAATGAAGTAACAAGTGATAGGACAAGAGGGAATGGCCTCAAGTTGCACCAGGGAAGGTTTAGACTAGATATTAGGAAGCATTTCTTTACAGAAGGGGTTGTTAGGCGTTGGAATGGGCTGCCCAGGGAGGTGGTGGAGTCCCCATCCCTGCAGGTCTTTAAGAGTAGGGTCGACATAGAGCTTAGGGATATGGTGTAGTTGAGAACTGTCAGTGTTAGGTTAATGGTTGGACTGGATGATCTACAAGGTCTTTTCCAACCTAGATGATTCTGTGATTCTGTGAACTCAGATTTGCAGAACTTGATGTACATTTATAACTAGAAGGTTCTGTAAGAATTCCGCTTTTTTTTTTCCATAACCCTTAGTTTTATGTCACTAAGATCATTAACTTTATAACATGAATTCCATATGTTGAAAATGTTGGCAGAAAATACACTACCTTAAATCTGATAGAAAAAATGTGATACAGTTAATCCATAGACTTCTTTTGCTTTCATCTTCTATACAGAGGAAAAGTCCAATAGCACTCAAGAGTGATTTTACCAGACCCTATTTTTATTGTTATTCGTACTGCAGTTCCATGGAACTAGTACATATTTCTAGGAAGTACTCATTACCAGTTTCAAAGAAACATTTTTTTAAAACCTCAAAGGATTTGAGTATTGATTCTATAAAGAAAAATAGCACCAGGATATCAGATACAATTAATGTACTATTTCTGACAGCTGATAATTTGTATGCTAGTGAACATCTTTAACCCACCACAGCATCCTTCCTTCTGCAAATGAATTATTGCTCCTAAGTAGTGCTTTGTCTAAAGAACATTTTTTGACTGTTTTCCAGGTGTATATCTTAATGATAGAAACAGTTGGTACCTCTTATCTCTAATATTTATGTGGAAGAGCTGGAAAAAATTTGGCCTTCTTTGCATTTTGGATATTGCTTGTGACTTGATCTGTATGTTCATGGATTCATACACTGCTAATATTATTGGTGTTTCAAATCAGGGAAAAGGGATGTCATGGGCTTTCAACATTCTCCTGCCAAAATCAGCATCTAGAAGGTTATACTGAGGAAAATGCATGCTACAATGTCCAGACAATGTAGCATGACTCACTGATGAACCTGTTGCCTCCTTTTTCATATGCTTGAGATGGGAAGTGGAGGATGTGCTTCCATAGACCTTCTGCCAGAGAATGGCCTACTGAACACTGTCCAGAGATAATGTCTGGTCTGTTCTGAACTATGAAGATGTGCCTGCCTTCACCATGGCCACTTACCTCCTTTTCTCCTTTGCCTACATATAAAATAGAGCTTTCCACAAACACATAGGATAGAGCTGTACAGAAGACTGCACACTGGTTTTGCTTCTGTTCTGGGCTAAGAGGTCAGATGCCTACATTTTTTCTTGAATTTTTGAAGAAGTTATTTTTCTTCTGTATTTGTTTCTAGACAGGCCAACTTTGTACAACAACAATTGAAACAGGACAGGTTTTGAAAAGTTAGAAAGGCTTTGCATGATATTAGGTCCATCTGTGAGTGGAAAATACATTAGTTTGTACCTTTTCAATGAATTACTTAAGTAAAAAAAGCAAAAAAATGTGCAAAGTGCAGATTTTGAGGTTTCTGAAACTCGCTGTGAAAATTTTGCACAGCCCTGTGTAATAGTAACTTTAACTTGACACAGCCCAGTTGTTCTGATTCTTTATTTCAGGCTTCTTTATTACATGCACCTGTTTCAACTAACTCGTAGCTGTTTCTGAAACTCCTGATTGGCCTGCAGCCAGGAAGCACTGCGTGTTCCCACAGTTAATATGATCTAGGTCTTTAGAGGGTTCATGGGGATGTGTGTAATATGAAAGTCCAGACAGATAAAAGCTTTCCCCTTACTTCTGCTCAACAATAGCTTTGCCTGTTTACTTCTTCTGGTCTCACTACCAAAAATTTGGGAGAAGAGATTGTTCTTTTAAAACGCCTCCTGCATAGGCTGCACTTCAAGTTCACAACAAGTTCAGGGGAGTTTTGCACGGTTTTGGATTTCATTACGACCAGTTCATGCAACTCTGGACTAATCCTGTCTGTCCAGTTCCATAGTAAAAAATGTGGGCCTCCAATGACATCAACAAATAAAAATAACCAGCTAATTTAACAATAAGTACATTATGCAGTTGAATGTAAATGTAGAGATGCATTTTCTGTTTGTACTTTCATATTGGTTCTGGGTAAGATTAGGTAAAGTAAAGCTTTTAGTAAGAAAATATGATATGCTCACCTTATTTCTGGGAAAATGAGGCTTTGTGTGAGAGTGCTCTGTGGCTGTAAAGCAAGGAATATGGTAACAAGCTCTCTGGAGAAGGGTTTGTCCACTGATTTCCAAGGGACTCACTGTCCACAACTGGTTACCATATTTTTGTTTGCAATAGCCACATGCAAAAACATGCCTCCTTCTCTAGCAGAAACCCACAATTTCAGTATCTCCTCAAAATCTAAAAATGGACACACCTGTGTTAAATTAATTATTAAACTTTTTTCACACAATTTCATTTTTAACAGAAAAACATTAAGAATCTGTTTTACCACTTCCTCGACCTTTTTTCTTTTTTTTTTTTTTTTTTTTTTTTTTCCAAAGGGAACAAAGTACATATATTTTCATGTGTCTCGGAGATTCAGAAAACTCACCCCATTAGAAAGTACATGATTTTTTAGAGGATTTGCTCTTTAATATCTATGGAGATATCAATCAAGAGGACCAGACAGACTTTAACTGCAGGCATGAAGGGAAGCACTTAACAGGGTATTTTTCCATTCTGCAGCACTGTGGTTGCATGAAAGCAAAATGTGATACTTGGTGAGATCAGAAAATCAGAACCTGAATCAATAATACTGCAGTTGTTTTGGGGAGGGTCAGTTTAAAGAAACAGCAGCAAATTGTGATTTAATGGAGTTAAAGAGAAACACTGCACTGTAGTTAGGAGAAGAGTTTATTTTAATGTTACTAAGCATACTTCACTAATCATTTGGGAGAAAACATAGATTCTATCTAAACGTAAATGATGAAACATTTCTGAATGCTATAAAACAGTTAGAAAAAATAGATTTCTCTAAAGTCTGTAAAGTAAATTTGCTTACTGAATTCTACAAGTAATAAGGAATGCCCACAACCAAAAAAAGGGGGGGGTGAGCAGCGGAAGAGAGTAAAAATTTCTAGAAGTGACATTCAATTTTATTTTTGCAATAAAAGCCTTATTATCTAATTCTTTGACTGGCTTTAGGCAGAAATCATGCTAGTGGGAAAGAAAAGAGCTATAATTTGAACTGTAGAAACAATCAGCCTGAGATATGTCTGCCCAGACTGCTGGAAATATCTCATTCACTCAAGGTATAAATGGCCTTTGATAGAAGAAACCGGGTGCCTCCTTCAGCAGCCTGTCCCACTCCTTGCTGTAGGTTACCCTCTGCTAGCCAGGCTGGTGGAACAGAGTTTGCTTTTCTTCCCGTTCTGGTCACAGTTTACAATGTTTTAAATTGTAAGGTGGGTTTTATATTAAGACGCTGAGAAGTGGAGTGACTGTGGTGTCCCATTTTGCCAGCTCTGGCTGAAGAAGACTAATAACAGCTTCAGGCAGAGCACCTTTTCATTGAGTCACTGCTGTTAGAGGATTGGTAAGACTAGCCAAACCAGCCAGAGGACTACTACTGGTGGTCAGTGGTTTCTGCCCAGATTCTGGGAGTTTAACCTCTGTTTCAGTCTGCATGCAGGAATGTGTGCAGAGGACAGAATTTTCTGCCCCATCCCTCCCAGCTATCTTTCTACCTGTGTGATCATTTCTCCTTTCATTACTGTCTGCCTTTCCTAAACAGACTAATCCCACTTCCCACAGTCTCCATGTCCATTTAGTTCCAGTATTGCGCCACTGGTGCCCTCACCCACCCATTTACTTTTTTTTTTTTCCCCTCAAGCCGTTTTCATTTTCTCTAACCAGAGCTTCTTTTGTCAACCAATCCTGATTCTCATATGCATTTGAGGATCTCGTGACACCTCTGGCTCATTTTTTTTTCACTTTCCTTCTGGATCCCCCTGTCCCCATGGGCCTTTGCATGTACATCAGTGTTATCATCTCCCTTCTTTGTTAAACCTTTGACATGGTCAGTCCCAGAACTTCTTAAAACCATTGTCTGCACTTTAGATCCTTTTTTGCAGTCTGTCATCACTGTCTTACTTGACCACTAGATCTGAATAACCACATTTCTTCCCCCAGTTTCCAAATCTAATCTCTACTCAACCAGCCTGTTTTCATCTCCAAGGATACCTCTTCTAATCTGTTTCTTCATCTTCTTTTGCAAGATCTTTTCCCCCATCTAAATTTTGATTATTCTTCTACCTACACATTGTTTGGGCATTAGCAAAGGAGTCCTTTTGCTTTTGTCCTTAGTGTTCTGTAATAACCGAAAGCAGCTATTTCAGGGAAATCCAGATTCATCCTAGAAGCCCTGAACAGAACGTTGGGTATTCTGGTAGTCTTCTTGGATCCGTCAGGCACAGAAACAGTGAGTGAATAAGATTATTGCTCCAAGGGCCTGAAACATATGCAATCCACTCAATACCAGCAGCTGTGGGAGGATCAGACATGATTATTTCATTTGCTGAATTCTGGGAGTATCTATAAGGCAGATGTAAACTAACTTTTTTTTCCCTCCCACATAGTTTTTTAATTGATTGCATTTTGGATGGGTCCAGGTTTTAGTGATTTCTGATCTCCCCAATTAAAAATAAAAATAATTTTTTGACCATGAAAAACTATATCTTTCTATATTTTTAGTAGTGGATTATATGTCAGTGTGCCTTGGCACCCAAGAGGGCAAACTGCATCCTGGGATGCATCAAACACAGTATAGCCAGCTGGTCAAAAGAGGTGATTATCCCACTGTATTCAGCATTGGGGCGGCCTTACCTTGAGTTTTGTGTGAAGTTTGGGCCCCACAATTTAAGAAGGTTGTGAAGGTCCTTGAATGCATCCAGAGGAGGGCAAGAAAGCTGGTGAAAGGGCTGGAAGGCATGTCCTGTGAGGAGCGGCTGAGGACTTTGGGCTTGTCTAGTTTGGAGATAAGGAGGCTGAGGAGTGACCTCATTGCTCGCTGCAGCTTCCTGAGGAGGGGAAGTGGAGAGGGAGGTGCTGAGCTCTTCTCCCTGATATCCAGTAATGGGACGTGTGGGAATGGTTTAAAGCTGTGTCAGGGGAAGTTCAGACTGGACATTAGGAAGCATTTCTTTACTGAAAGGGTGATCAAACACTGGAAGAGGCTTCCTAGTGAGGTGGTAGATGCCCCAAGCCTGTCAGTGTTTAAGAGACATTTGGACAATGCCCTTAACAACATGCTTTAACTTTTGATCAGCCCTGAATTGGTCAGGCAGTTGGACTAGATGATCATTGTAGGTCCCTTCCAAATGAAATAGTTTATTCTGTTCTCTTTTCAAAACAAAACCAATGACAACAACAAAATCCAAAACAAGCAAAATATCAAATAAATCCTTTAGAATAGGCACTTAGTATGTGTATACCCTTTGGACTTTTTTTTTTCAGCCAGAAGAAAGGTAATGAAGGGCACTTATGAAGAATCTTTAATATGTGATATTAACAGCTTACTGTAGGATGACTAAACTACAAACTCTGATCCTTTCAGGTATGAAAGATGTGGCTGTTTTGTTTTAATCTGTGGCTTGCAAATATCTGAGAGGTTTAATTTTATGAAAATCTATTTACTGTAAATTTATTTTTCTCTAAAAATATATTGATTTTTACTATTGTTCCTCATTTCTTTTGTTGCACTAGGTGGGACAGATTCTCAGGGTAGGTCAGTCCTTTTCAGAGATGAAGACTAGACCAATTCCAGGTCCTGCTGCGGGCAGGTATGAGCAGAGAAACAGTATTTTAAAACTTGTTTTTTTTAAAGCTAGCTATTCTTGCCCAGTTCCTAAAAACTGAATGGAATTTCCTCATGCCTAGTGTTGTTGAACTCAGTTTCTCACTGGGACACCAACTTTAAGTTTCAATATCTATGGGGGAAAAATAAATCTGGAAGTTTCTGGATTAAATTGGGCTATTCTTTACTTTTTTAATCACTCTGGATAATTAAAGTTTTAGTGGTAGTAATAACTGTTCGTGCCCTAGCTTTTCTGCTCTTAAAAAGAGAGTGGTTTGCCTAAAAATTTTGGTTTTCTTTCTTTCCTGAAAATGACTAAATATTGAAGTCTAGTTTGTATTTCAATTTCCACTTTAGAGGTTGCCTACTACCACGTTAGTGGGATACTGTCTTCTGGTCTGGAAGCCTAGGCTTATTAGGAGGAGTTTGTTTGTAAAGAACCGTTAATTCTCATTTTTTCACATCGTTGCAAGGCTTCTATTCCACCTTTATGCAAAATGATTTAGTAATAATGGAAGCTAAAACATTAAAGATGTTTATCACTGTCAAACCTTTAACATTTAGCGGCCCATATTTAAGACCATCCTTAAAAATCTATTTGTGCTTTTCTCTGTATTTTAGGAACAGGTCTTTGCATAGGATGGTGAAGAAATGCAAGAACCGTTAATTCTTTTGTTCCTATTTGAGAGCCACATCTCTTTATTTGTTTGCTTGCTTGTTTATTTGTCATCTTTTAATGGATTATTTAGAAAAATACTTTAAAACTCAGTATTAGAAGGTTTCATAAGGAAAGGAAATGTGAATGTTGCTCATCTGCATTTAGCCAAAAGCTACTGGGCGTGGTTACCTCAGTGCTTAGACACAACTGCATGTCTCCAACATCAAGTGACAGTGTTAGATCCGGTGCCTAAATATTTCTCCCTGTTCCCACATTAGTGATATGTCTGGACCTGTAAGAATTAAGGATTCAGGATTAAGAATCAATAAAGGATTAAGAATTAATATATTTTCTATCCATATGAAGAACTATACATTATTGTTTCATTTTCTTTCAGGTGATTTTTAGCCTGTTTTATTTGAGATCAAAATGTTATATACATTCAACACCTCCAAAGGCTAACATGAGATGACTAGATTGAAAAGTATAGAAAATAATAAAAAATGAAAAATTTTTGTACAATGACAGGACATCAGAATTAGATAAATACATTTTGAATTACAGTTTCATCTTTTTGTTGATCTTTCAGGTGATTGTTTTGTTTTAATGCTTTATGGTAATGATGAGGTACTATCAGGTTTTAAAGTGTGAAGAAAAGGAGTTATGTGAACACAGCGATCAATAATAAATTGCTAAACTGTATTCCAAAGGAGTTAAAACATAAAATGTTTGGTGGACTAACATTAATAGCAATTTGTATTTAGAAAGTGCTGTTTCAGAAAATCAGGCAAATGTTTCACATACCAAATCTCTAGTGATCTATCAGCATAGGCTTTGATTCAATTAAGTATTAGGCTTTCAGCTTTCTTATATCCCCTTAATTGTCTCTGACCTCTCCAGTTTTCTATGGTAATTTCTCTCTCTCCCCCTCCCATTTCCAGTAAACCCAGGAAAGTAGGTTAAACTTAAACTTATTTAATTTACCTAAGACAGGAAGATACTGTGCAAAAATATAGAGAGCTCTAATCACTCCAGTATAAGCAATATGGCTCCAAATTATGTTGCATAATAATAAAATACATTTTAAAAAATTCTAACAGTGTACTTTCTGGAGAAGTGAGCCACTGTTAAGACCTTCAAGTTTGTATGCTTCCAGAAGAGTTGATGGTGTCCTAGTAGGCAGCATATGAGCACAGTATGCAACGTCTGTTTGATTCTTTTAAACAAAAGTGGAAAAAAATAATTGGGTTGACAGGGTGAAAAATTGAAATAGAAAGAGCTTAGTAAATAGAATATGATGTACTGCTGAATAGATTACTAGTCTGTAAATTCACTTAATGCTAGGTGACCAAAAAGTGGTGCTGTCTATTGTAAAATGATTTCTATGGTTCCAGTTACTGTTGCAATGTGGGGTGGTGAGATGGTAGTTTGGGGTGGGGTTTTTGGTTGAGGTTTTTTACATATGGGTGGTTTGGGGGTTTTTATCCAGTAGCAGGCTAAGGTAAAATAAAACATAAATATTTTTGTTAAGAGGAACTAGACAACCAGGATTTCTCTTAAAATCTGTTTCCCCAAGAGAGGGTGTTCCAGAGTCAAGCTCTTTCCTACCTACTCCCTTTCTGGCCCCATGACTTGTACATTCCTGGGAGTACAGACCAGCTTTAGGAGGGAAGGATGTTTGCACATAAAATCCTGTTAGTTCAGATTCTCAGGGAACGTGGGGCACAGCTCTGTTCAAACCCCTGGCTGCAGATCTCTCTTCTTGGACAGTTATTCAAACTACTAGGATATTATATATATACTCATTCCTTCATCTGTGTTTAAGACTCTCTTTCTGGAAAAAGTTGCCCAAATGTAGCCTCAGAATAAACTCCTGTCTTCAAGGGTGATAGGAAGGGCTTGAGACATGCTCTTTCATGCCTTGCCCAGTCCTAGCAGTCCATGCTGTCTCTTGTGAATACCTCACCCATCCATGGTCAATAGTCTGGAGATGCTAGGGTGTCTAATTCACTGGTCCAATTAACATTCTGGTTACTGGGTGACTGAGTTTTGAGCTCATAGTGAAGTGTTCAGGATCTCTTACAGGATCACAGGTAGACTTCCATACAAGGAAAAAAAATAAACACTGATTCTCAGTCTATAGATAATGAATTGCACCTTCTTTTACAGTTCAACTTTCCCTTGAACTGGTAAGAGCTCACAAATAATGTGCAATTAAGCCTTCCTCTTTCCTACTTCTAAACGATATATTTCCATAAGCTTTTGGGTTTTTTCAACTAGAAAAATACCATGTGCAAGTTTTATTAAAAACTGCAAGGTGCACTGACCCTTCTGTTTGTGCAAACTTAGAATGTTATGTAGTAGAGAAAATCAGAAACAATACACCTCCTTCTGTCTCCAGCCTTCTGACATGCTCAGAGATCTCGGTGACATGAAGTATACATAATTAATCAACAACCACTCTCCTAGTACACTTTCAGCATGTTTGCAAATGGAAGTCTGCAACCTACTACTAAGCAATTTCTCATGGCAAGGTCAGGGATCAAATTACAGGAGGCTTAAATGATCCAGCAGGCAGATGAGATAAAAAGTGGAAGACTTGCCCCAAAAGGACATGTTAACTTTTCTCCCTGCATCTCTAGCTTTGTCGATAAAACAGCTTCCTATTTTGTGAAGAAAGGCTAATAAAGACAATATGATGAAAACTTTGGTGAGATAATCACCTTTAGGGCAAGAGTTCTATCAGAAAAAATATCCTATTTTATTTAAAGGCAGTGTTTTGGAGTTTTATATATCTGATGATTTGGTGATGTTTTTCTTTCCTTTTAAACAGATGTAATTTGTTTGCTAACAAAACATAGCCTTAGAAAATGAAAGTTCTGTATCTAAATGAGATCCATATTGGAAAGGTTATTTATTGAGATTTAAAGTGCATTTAGTCTAACATCATGTCTTCAATGGCAGCTGGTAGATGGGACTTTTAGTGACCTTCTATGTGTTCCTTCACCAGTTAATCCAGGTATACCTTTTTCTCAGCTCAAAGTTGGTAGGAGGATGTGCTCCATTCACAGCAGCCACACCAGACCCCACACCAGAACAGGGGAAAAATGTGAGAGGGAAGGAGCAGGAGAGAGGAACTGCTACATACTGACCATACCCACCTCCATCCTGAGCCCTGTGACACTCAGGGTGGGTAGGGGAGACTTGAGTGAAGAACTGATGTTGAGTCTAGGATGGCGGGGGGGGGGAAGGACAGGTATTGTTTTAATGTTTGTCTTTGTTTCTCACTATCCAAATCCATTTTTGTTCGACCTTGCCACTGCGTGGCTGAGCCTGTGGACAGCTGAGATAGCCCTCTCAGTAAAGGAAGATAAAGACAACCCTCAGCTCCCTGAGGGGCTGGTGCCCAGGATCTGCTCAGCTGGGAAGAAAAGAGCATTGGAAAGGCAGTCTTGCCGTAACAGAGTCCATTCTGGAGGACAGACTATACAATCCTGAGCCAAAACTTTTGACAGTTTCTATGAGGTCTGTTTTTTCTCCACTTAGCTCGCATATACAGTCAGGCACTGGCCTGGAGCAATGAAAGTCCTATGTACAGTGCCTAGTAAAGATTGCTTAGGGAGGGGAGTATAATGAAACAGGACAATATAGAGTAATAGTATTTCCTTTCTGCAGCTAAGGGATTTTCTGAGTCAGAGGACAAGCCAGTAAAGCATCTGTCCTCCACAACTTTGTCTAATTATTGCATCCAACTGCACATTTGCCTCCTTGACTTCCTGTGATAACAGATTCCAGTGATGTGATATATTAAAAAAGGAAAAGAGAAATATACAAAATCAAAAGGAAAACCTTGAATTTATTTTAATTTTCTGGCTGCTGTTTTTCTTGTTTATTCAGTTCTATTTCTAGTTCTATTACAGAAAATAATAAATAATTGATATCTGTACATTTTCTCTATAACATTTATGATTTTAAAAGCCTGTATCAGTCATCTCTGTTCTAAAGAACCTACTCAGTTTAATCTCTGCTTAGATAACATCTATTCTATAGCTCTGATTATCCTTGCCATTCTTTTCTATGCTTTTTCTATGGCTTTTCTATGCTTTCACTATGGCTTTTTTGAGGCAGGTGACCAGAATCAGAAAACATGTCCAGATGAGACTATGATGTTCATTTATACCATAGCATAAGGATGCATTTGTTTTGTTTTCTATTATTTTCCTAGGATTTTCTAACATTCAAATTGCATTTCTATAGCTACTCAGTATTTAACTATTTTTAAAAAAACTGTATGTAATGACTCCAGCGTCTCTTTCCTAGGTGATAATACATAGTTGAAAGTGTATATTTAGTTAGGTTTATTTTTCTCATTCTATGTTTCTTTCTGCTTATTCAGTTTGAATTTCACCTGTTGTTTGGTTACCCAGTCACCCCATTGCCATGTGATTCTGTTACATTTCTACTTGGTCAGCTTTGACTGTCCTCAACAGTTTTGTGTCATTGACAGGCTCTGCCACTGGAATATTCTCCCACTTTTTGTGTCAGTTCTGAGTATACTGAACACAACACATCACTGAGGGGACAACTAGCAGTGTTTCCAAGTGCCTGAGTGCTTAGATATCTATCTGACAGCAGTCTGAGTCATATGAAAGGTCTTTCAACTTTCCCATCATCACTCTCCTAAAAACTGTGGAGGCTTCTCACCTTTTGTTTGGCAACAGTGACAATCTTGGGAGCATTTTCTATGTTCTTAATCATGTGAATACCATTTTTACGATGAACACAGCCTTCGCTGGCAGTTCTCAAGCAGGACACCCCAGAAGGTATTCTGGCAATATGAGAAGAAGTCACCTTGCGTAGCTTGCCAAAAGACTAAAGAAGAGAAGAAATCTAAGAATTTTAATGCACGTATATGCACATGTGTGTCTATTTTTAGCTGTTTGGGTTTTTCTCTTCAAAATATATGGCTTATCCTTTTGAGGCAGTAAGTTAGTTGACAGGGGTGACTGTGTCCCCACATCCCAGAAGGATAGAGTTCACAGTATTTTCTCTTTAGATGTCTAAAAACAATGGAAAAGCGATGTACCTTAAATTCTTCACTGGGGACAGTTTTATTCCTTAGTGCAGGCAGTATATTAGAAGCAGGAGAAAAGGGCATTCAGTGGTGGCTGGACTACATCTAAGCAAATTATAGTCACTTTTTTCAAGATACTGCAGCTTTAGGATATTACTGAAGTCAGAGTCTCTAATTTGTGGAAGCTGGCATAAGTAAGAATCTATCCCAGGACTTGTGGCATTCATCCCTCACAGAATTGGGCCCATAAGTATTAGTGAAAGATTTATTTTTGAACATTTAAAATTAAAGACCCTGTCTTCCCAGAAAATTATCAGAGTAAGCTATATTCTTCCCAGAATATACACATTGTAGATACAGACTTTCCTGAAAGGAAATATTCTACGATAATTATTACCAAAAGTGTAATTCTGCGCTTTCTTGGAACAAGAGAGTGCTGGAAACAAACCAAGTTATGTATTTAGGTATTTTACATGCACATCAAGGCTGATTTTTTTGTTTATTTTAAATACATATATTTTTATTAATGCTGGGCACTAACTTGTCAGAAGGTAAGAACCTTCACTGCCTTTTATAAATTAATGAAATTTGGGGCTGCTCAGCAATTTGCAGATTTGGATTCCAGTTATACAGGGTATTACATAGCCAGCTACTGAGCTGAAAAGACTTGTTTAGCTGAAAGACTGAGCTAAAAGAAAAGACTTGTTTAGAGTATGCCAAAGAGGTAAAATGAGGAGAGGCTTTTGGGAAGAGATTACAGATAGGTATAATTAGGTGAAATATCAGGAAAACACTTTCTAATCGTGAGGATTATTAACCTACAGAACAGTGTCTCAAGGGAACCATTTCAGAGGCAAAGGAATCTACTAGCTGAAATACAAGCCTTAGTCTTTGCCTTACCTACTATTCATATTCCTTACCCTTTCATAATGTGTTCTTTGCAGAAACTGTATTTTCTATTTAAAATATATATTATATATATATAAAGATATATATATATACACACATACACCTTTAGGCTTTCCTCCTTGCTCCCCCTCCACTCCTTCAAAAAACACACCAGCTACAATATTTAATTTTTGCTCACTGCGCCTGGGACAAGGTCAGTGATGCTTAGACTTGATCATGCAAACATTTACTGATGTAACTTACTTGACTCTTAGATTTAGCCCAATTATTCCATGTTGAAATCAGCAGTGTGTATGGAAGTAATGGCTTCCATGGCAGTGACTGTTAAAATCACTGGGCTTTAATATTGCATTTCATACTGATAAATTAAGGGATCTGGGGGCTCAGAACTGCAGTCAGCCGTTACTGTTGCATTGCTAGAATGATCATGGTTTTGTCCTGTGACGGCTAACATTCTCCAACATGACTTGTGGGCCTACTTTGAGAGTTAGCAAGCTCCCAATAGGTGAGTGACTGAGTTTTAAAGAATAAGAGAGTTTAATAATATAGCTGTGGGCTGTTCTATGACAGGTGGCCTCAGACTCAGAGGATGATCCTGGTACTTCCAATTTATTGAGTTAAGCTTTAATTTTGAAAATGTATATAAACAGATTCCACATCTTCTTAATATACAGAAATGTTCAGTTGCTAACCATTGTCTCAAAGACATTTTGTTTTCTTGGCTGCTGAAGCTAGTACATGGGAAAAGGATTACTCTACTAAAATTCTGTCCCCTTTTCCAATACTAAGTACATTTTCAGGGTGGAATTTTTTTATAATGCTGATCTGTTTTCTCATAATCCATTTGATGAGTTTCAAAAGGTTGTGTGTAAGACTAGACCATAAAATTCTGCATTAATGCACTAACAAACCTCAAATGAAGTATGCATGACAAAACACATAATGAATCTGACTATTAGTTTCAAAAGAAATGCAGCAACTTTCATTTTTCCTTTTCCTCTTAATTATTTCAATTATGTGCTTTTATTTTCAGCTTAATTTCTTTAAAATTTTTGGCTAGTTTTCCTTCTTTGGGTAATGCAGGGCTCAATGCCAATTACCACCATTGAATTATTGTCAACGCATCCTGGCAGTTGTCAATACATACACAGATTGTCAAAGACACGTGTTAATGTTGATTTGTCTTGTAGTGGGAGTTCACAGGAAGGATCTTATTCAATTTTTTTCCCACCTTCTATATCATTCTGAGCCTTATCACTCTCCTCCCTTCTTTTACAGAGTTAAAACCACTCTTCTGTGATTTTTCCGTCCCCTTCTTCTATGAATTTTGTTCACAGTTTTCTGTTTGTCATCACCCATATCCTGAAGACCTAAAAGTAAAAGCAATTTCTTTTATGGTAGCATTTGTATTATTTACATTTAGCATTTTAAATTTATGACATCTACTGTGAGGATCACCTGATAGAATGCATGTATATACAGGGCAAACTAGTTGTCAAGACTCCATTTATATTATTCTTTTACATGATTCATTTTGTTTTAGAGAAGGTATCTAGAGCAGGTCAGATGAATTGAGTCTGGAAAGTGCTTATTTCTCTCTTCATTATGGATGTCAGCGGCTGGACTTATGTGGTTCTTGCTTCTTATTTACACAACTCATTCAAACTTCTGTTTTCGGTGGTAAAACAATACCTGAATGAAGCGTTCTTGTCTAGCTTTGACACTTAACAGAATGGGATAAGTTGTCCCATTGAGATCCTTGTTCCTTTCTACTGACTGTCAATGAAGCCCATACAATTAGCCAAGGTGATTAAAGTAGGTGGAAATCCTACTTAATGTTCCTGAGAGTCTCAATCTTGTGTCCAGAATGCAGTGTTCACTTTTCCCATAGGAAGAGAGAAGAGACTCCACAGAGGAGTCTTAGTCCTTCAGTTTTTGCACAGATTATTGCTCTGAGCACATGCACTTAAACTAGCTGCAGTGGACTAATGGCCTGTTGTGATAATCCATCTGACCTATTTAACTGGAGCCATGAGGTCCTCTTGAATTGATACCTGCCTCAAGCCCACTAGCTGTGCTACAAGAGTCATTAAATCTTGAATTACATATGTTGTATATTGCAAGCATTAGTGATCTTTGTCTCAATGGCTAATTACCACTGCTTTTAAACACTGTGCTTTATTTCAAGGCTGTCTCATGTCGACCTTTCAGTGCTTGAATGCCAGACTGAAAAATTTCTCTGCTGTGCACAGGACCTCATTAAATCTTTAGCAATAATACACATTTTCCGTTTCTTCCTTCTCTAGTATTTGTCTCATCTCCGGTGCACGCTCCCTCTAATGCAATAACACATTCTTCAGGTGTGGGTACTGGATCTGGACTCAGTGTTGCAGTAATAGTTGTACCAGAGGTAATACGATTCCCTTACACCTACTTCATATTTCCCTGCTCATAAATCCCAGAATCATTTTAGGCCTTTTTAGTCACAGAGTAACAGCACTAGCTTAATGGGAGTATTTTTTTTTCCTACCATGGTCCTTTCTTAGATAACAGTGACTGAAGTAATACCTCATCCTTAAAGAGTGGCCTGAGTTGTTTTTCCTTACATTTCAAAATACGTATTACTTCTGCTTAACTTATCAAATGGTGTAGGTGATTCCTTTGATGAACTGTATTGACATTTACCATTCTGTTGGGGATTTTTGTCACCTACCAACTTCCTTAGCGATCGTTTAACTCTTTCTTACAAATTACTATAAAAATGTTTAGTGCTATATTGTAGAGAGCCAGTTTCTGTGGAACCTCATTTAAAATAGTCTCAGTGATGATTTTGTATTACACTTGCATTTAATTGTGGAAGAAATTATGGAAAAATTTTCCTCTTTTCAGGGAACTTTGATTTTTTGAAACATAGTCACTTCAGAAAACTTCAGCTTGCATTAAATTAAACAATAAATAATGAATGCTAATAGAACAAGTAACATAAGAATGTTTCTTCCTGCATTTGATATGCCAGCTTTATCTATAATTTGGTATATAAAAGAAAGATCTTAATAGCAAAAGCATAAGGTATACTCATTTTCAGAACTTGGCTAAGTCAGTTCACAGTTAGTGCGTGATTTAGGTTGCCTGGATCTCAGGTAACTTCTCTACAGTACCTTCCATAGCAAAACCAGACTAGAACTATGTGGCAGTTAAAGAACAGCCATGCCAACATATAGCTGTTCATAATGGGGGGGCAAGTGGCACGTCAACCAAGCAGACTCATCTTGGGAAAACTGAGGCAGTCCAAAAATATTTTTCAACATACCCCAGTGCCCTGTCACTATTTTGTTTGCAAAAATACTAGCACTTTCTTGACACTGCTGGATGTTAAGTTTGTAGTATTCAGTTGCAAATGCATACTAACTTTATTATTATTTTATTAGTATTATCATTATTATTACTAAGCAGGTAAATATAAGTCTGATTTTATAGATATAAAAATGACATACTGAGGAAAACATTCTTATATATATATAATTGCAGTTAACAGAAGAGAGCTGCAGATCAAACTTTATAGACATTGGTAGCCATAAAACTTGGCAGAATAGCTACGGTGTTATCAATCCATTTACCACTGCAGATAAAAACTTGTGTGTCAATTTTGAATTCAAAATCTAACCCCTTTCTTCATTCCTTGAATGATTTCCCTCTGTTGTCTTCCTCTCTAAATATGTAGACATAGTATAAACTGCAGAACTTTTACAATATTCACATTCCTTTTAAATGGATGTTGCATTTCTGTAACTGTATCCGGAAACCAATTTATCCTTTTTTTGATTTTTATTTGATGCCCAGTTGGATCTAAATATTTTGTATGAACCATTCAAAAAAAAAAAAAAAAATACTGATTTTAGTGTTCCAAGAATGCAGACAAAACAACACAGAAAACAGGTCCAATAAACAGAACATTAAAATATATAACCTCTTGCTGGAAGCTCACATGAATGATTCATTTGGAACCTCCTAGGGATTTTCACTATATAAATACCATGATTTTAGTCTAAACTTTAAGTAAGAAATGGCAGTGATGCCAAACTTGACTACAAAAGATCTGTTCTTCATGGAGAAATAATTATTCACATTTACTATCTCCCTTCTCAAAAGAGGAAGAAAATAAAGAAAAAAAAAATCCCACCCAAAAAAAAGCCTTGTGAGAAGTCCAAGGCAGAATGCCAAAGACAGCATTCAAAATTGGAGTTAGTTAAAATAAGAGGGACTAGATTTGTACAAGTAGAGACTTAGCAGCATGACAGGTCACCCTACAGGCACATGTGCTGCTTCTTTTTTTTTTCCCCCCTAAATATAGAAATTAAATAAGGAAAGAAATTATGGTTTTGTGGGTTGAGCATTGACCTGGGTTTGGTTCCTGTTCTGCTTCCAGTCTTACTTTGAAGAAATCACTGAGGGTCAAACCACATTTGATGTTAATGCAACACAGTCAATAAAGTCCTGCTGCTTTAATCCTTTTGAAAATCCTGTTGGTAATATTTCTGTGCCTCAGTTCCTTACTTGTGACATTATAGCTAATACTATTTCCTTTCTCCTGCCCTTTGTCAGTCTTGCCTATTTACACAAAAAAAGCCCTGTGTGTACTTAATTGTCTTAACGAATGCCTGTTAACACAGAACAGCTCTGGTCACTCTCTTGTCCACACAGTAAAGCCAAGGAGTGTGCTCAAGGGCACAGGACAGTTTATGCTCCGGTTTATAATGTTGCTAGAAGGATGTTTTTTCTGTGCTTTTGCTGTTGCTGGCAGTACTTAGGCTAGCACATATGCAGGAATGCACTACAGCTTCACTATCAGTCGAGCAGGTACAACCTAAATCCAGAAAGGCGTGGAAGCTTTGTAGGTATTTTCTTCCCTTCAGGTACCCCATGGTCCAGGTTGGACATCTAACTGATCAGTACAGTCACGATTTTCAGTTCTGAGGGTGATTTGAGGTACCTTGCTCCTTCCTTGGCCTCTATAAAGTCAGACTCGAGTTCATAGATAACCACTGTGCAGTTCTAGACCTCTGTTTCTCCAATTATATAGTGATTCAGCATCCAGGAATTTTGTCATTGCTTTTCTTCACTGAAGTATAGACTGATGATGCACTAACCAAATGATTTAGTGTGAAATTTCTACCCTATCTTAGTACTTCTAGTTTCTTGAATCCTGAGTTGATACATCAAGGGAAGAGTCTCGTCACATTTTTTTTTTTTCCTTGTGTCTAGAAAGCAGATATATAAAGGGAATGGAAATGAGATGGAGTTTTATTCAGAGCATTTCATTAATATATCTCACTTCCAGGAGAACAAATATCACTCTCACTAAGCAGAACTGATGAAGACTAAAGGTGTAGAAAAGTATTCAAAGTACTCGCGTACAACCTGAGTATTCTTCCTTAGCTAAAAATTAATTCTTTGCAGTATTTGTAAAATACAAAATGACAGATAGACTGCTTTCTTCAGATCTAATTGCATTGGATATATCAGAAAATTATCTCTTCTGAAAAGTGAAGTCTTCACAGTAGCTAGTCTGGGTTCTTTTCTTTGTTTTCTTGTTTTAATGCAGTGACTTAGAAGTTCCTCACCTAGAGAAGGAACAGTGATATTTAAACTTAGTCTTCTAACAAGTGACAAACATATGGAGAAAAGCAGATCTCTTCCTTAGAAAAACTATAGACTGTACTGAACTACAGTAGTCAGCTGTGCTAGTAATTTTGACATTCCTTTGCAAATTAGCCAGGCTTTGTGAGTACAGGTCTACTTTACTGCACAGGGGGGCTTTCAGCTCTTGGAATCTGGCAGGGGTTCAAGATCAAAGTGTTGCTTTGAACCCACTTGTTAGCCATGCAAAATAAACACAATTCACCTTGCAATAAAAATCATCAGTGAGAAAAAAAAAAAAAAGAAAAAGAACAGAACATTTTTAAAAACCCTTCAAATGTAAATTCAATACTTACAGTATTGCTACTAAATTAGACCAATTATTAAAATGCTGTAAAAAATTATTTACAAGTAAAAGTTTTCCACAAACAGGGAAAAGTGACTATTTTTTTTCCATGATCACAGTTGCAGACAATGCTTTCAAGAACAGAGAGCATCCTGATGTTGCCATAAAAAGTTCCCTGGCTAATTATTTGCCAGTACAACTGTTCACTTCCTGTGGTGGATTTATGCTAAATCCTGTTATTAGTCTTGCTCTGCAATTGCCATTGTCTGTGACTGGAAGCAAGGCTCAAAGGCTACAGTCAGCCTTTTATTACAAAACATGTGAATGGAGATTTGACCCAATGTTCGACCACTTCCCCTTTTGGTTTTATGTAAGCTGCTGAGCCTTTCCCTATAAATCACTATGTTGAAATGAACTTTTACTCTTTTTCTCCTCCTTTTGTAATGCTGTAAGGTTTTGGGGTTTGGTTTTGGGTGTTTTTTGGTTTTGGGGTTTTTTTTTCCCCTTGTTTCCTTTCTTCTTTATACTTTTTGGTTTTTCTTTTTTAAAAAAAAAACCTTTTCAGAACCCTTTAATTACAAACTATCACCAAGTTCTCCTACATCATGGGAAACATAAAATAAATGCTTGAAGTCTTGAGAATTCTTGAATTGTTGTGTTGAAAAAATAAACTAATGCCCCCCCTTATAAGTATACTTTGTCTAAAGCATAATTTAAAAAATAGTTTACTAACAAGCAAAACTTAAAACTAGTAACTGTACAAATGAAAGACTTCCTATCATATGCAAACTGACCAGTATTTCTCTGAAGTATTTTATACTTCATGCGTTCAGGCAAAATTTGGCATACATTTTTATTGGACAACAAAAGCTTGCTAATGTAAAAATATAGAGACACAGGGATGAAAACTATCTGTAAGACTGAAACATTTATGAGAGATTTAGTCATTACAGATGGAGGACCTAGTCCTGCAGTCATCAGACAGAATAAAATTCTCATTAAATTGATAGAGCCAAACACTCAGTATGGGCAAAAGGAGATTTACTTGCATAATTATGTCCAAGCTAGGTACCCGTTTTTGTTGGCGCTTGAGTCACATACCTGTTGTTATTTTTCATTTAAATTTAAATTAAATTATTTAAATTAAATAAGCCCCTTGAACTAAAACTTATTATTAAAGTATTATTTGTAATCTTTTTCGTCCTCATACCAATATAAATTGGGATACTTGAAATTAAACTGGTGTGGCTGAAATCCCATTTTCCCTAGGTAAATTCACTAAGAATTGCCACTGACTGCAAGAAAAGTAAAACTGAACTTGCAAACAAGTGAAACAGAGGGTGGATGTAGGGAATTCTCAGATCAGTTCCTTTCACATTTACAAAGGAAAAAAAGAAATCTTCCAATGATATCTAGAATACATTTGTACTGGTCTGATAACCGGTTGCTAGCAAATAATAGTGTAACAGTTTTTTTTAAAAAAAATAGTCATAACTGTCCCATTAATAGTTGGCAGTTACATATGTCAGAATGGGAAAAATGGCAGGCTACAAGCACCTCCTTCCAAATCATTCCTTCTACCAAGTATGAAGAGATCCACATCTGTTGTTTAGAGAAAAGGATATTGAAGAGTACCCAAAATAGCTTATTTCTTCAGATCCAAAGACTGAAGTGCCTTGTGCATGGTCATACTAAAAACATCTTTATGAAGGCTGCAGGATGGACTCATCTATATTTGTTCACCCAGAT
The DNA here is from genome assembly GCF_031877795.1 of Strix aluco. Lineage (NCBI taxonomy): Eukaryota > Metazoa > Chordata > Aves > Strigiformes > Strigidae > Strix > Strix aluco. Next base: position 89,687,833 of record NC_133932.1, on the reverse strand, counting down.
GACCATCTGCCTCTAGACAGGAGACTAGTTCATATTCACCCTCCAAACTCAAAACACACTGGGAGCAAAGAGTTCAAACCACTAAGGTAGTGTTCATTAGGAGTTTATTAATAGTTGGCTACTACTGGGATTAACAGTTAATTTGTCATGTTAATCCACTCATGCATCCTGTTGAGGCAAATCCTGTCTTCCTTGATCCAAGCCTAAAGATCTGGGCTTTGCTCAGGAGTATGCCTCAGGCAGCAGGATAGTTTGCTCTCTGTTTTTTTTTTTTTCCTCCAGTGCCACAAAGAAGTAGTGAAAATGCTGTGGCTATTGCCACCGCAATAACATCCCCACTCTTTTTGCTGTGGGCAAAGCCTGCCTCCCAGCAGAAAGAGGAGCAGGATTTTTTCCCTTTGTAGTTTTTGATTTTAAGCTGTTCATGTTTTAAGATTTTTATTCTTAAAAAACTTTTTAAACTTGTTTTGATTTCTGTTTTCTTTCTAAAGCATTTTTGCAGATAGTTTTTCAGTTATTTGTTAAGAAACAATGCCTAAAATCATGAATTATATTGTGTAAACTGCTGATCTAATTTGAGGAGAATGTATTTAAGGAGAATGTTTTACATATGACCTTTCTGAGAAAGTCACAATTTCTTCGTGTAATCTGAAGCGCCCATCATAATTTCTATAGACTTTGTTGACATCTCCTGCTGAGCGTAGAGCTGATCAGCTTCTGACTTCCTGGGAAAGAGCTCTGCTAACAAGGCTGCCCCTATTCCTTCATGCTAGCAAATGTTTCTGCCTTCTGGGATGAATCCTTCTCACACTAAACAGTGGCAACTTGCTCTGTTGCTGTCAGGGAGATGAGGATCAGTGTGACTTTTTCTGTGGGAAGCTCACAAAGAGTCTGTACCTCCTCATTCCAAAAACAATCTGACAATTTGGCAAATCTGGTAAATCTGATAAATTTGCTTTGCTACCGTGTCCACAACACATTTATTTACACAAAATATTAGTTTGCATATTTTAGGAGAAAAGGGGGTGTCAATCCTTTGTGGAAAGTGAGGTTTAGTTCCTAATTAACAATACATGTCCTGTAATTGTAATCAACTCATTAAATGCAGAATGTGCTGAATTTTAGTGTGTGCAGACAGTAAGGAAAAGAAACTGCTCATGAGTCAATTAATTCCACAGAATTTATTCCTTCCTGGGATTTAGGGGTTTGTTTTGCAAGTTTAATGTGACTATTTACAATTTATTAAAAATAAAATTAGTCATGATTTAGTATGAAATTACTCTGAAAGTTCATCATGTCTTCACCAGTAACAAGACCACATATAATAAAAGCTATTAAAAATCAACATTTGCCCGTAGTTATTACACAGTAGGTATCTCCAAATATTTTGAAAGAAGTGGTTTATAGCACCAAGTGGTAACTGTTGACAAATGTTAGTTTTTATATGAAATTTGGAAGATGTAAGTTACAATGGATGCATAGAAAATGTATTTTTATATTGAAACACAGAATCATCAAGGTTGGAAAAGACCTTGTAGATCATCCAGTCCAACCATTAACCTAACACTGACTATTCTCGGCCTCACCAGATCCCTAAGCACTATGTCAACCTGACTCTTTAAACACCTCCAGGGATGGGGACTCCACCCCCTCCCTGGGCAGCCCATTCCAACACCTAACAACCCGTTCTGGAAAGAAATGCTTCCTAATATCCAGTCTAAACCTTCCCTGGTGCAACTTGAGGCCATTCCCTCTTGTTCTATTGCTTGTTACTTGTTTAAAGAGACTCATCCCCAGCTGTCTGCAACCTCCCTTCAGGTAGTTGTAGAGGGCGATGAGGTCTCCCCTCAGCCTCCTCTTCTCCAGACTAAACAACACCAGTTTCCTCAGCCGCTCCTCATAAGACACGTGCTCCAGACCCTTCACCAGCTTCGTTGCCCTTCTCTGGACATGCTCGAGTAATTCAATGTCCTTTTTGTAGTGAGGGGCCCAAAACTGAACACAGGAATCGAGGTGCGGCCTCACCGGTGCTGAGTACAGGGGCAAGATCACTTCCCTGTCCCTGCTGGCCACGCTATTTCTGATACAAGCCAGGATACCATTGGCCTTCTTGGCCACTTAGGCACACTGCTGGCTCATGTTCAGCCGGCTGTCAATCAACACCCCCAGGTCCCTCTCTGACTGTCAGGTCTCCAGCCACTCCTCCCCAAGCCTGTAGCGCTGCTGGGGGTTGTTGTGGCTGAAGTGCAGAACCCGGCATTTGGCCTTATTGAAACTCCTACAGTTGGCCTTAGCCCATCACTCCAGCCTGTCCAGGTCTCTCTGCAGAGCCTCCCTACCCTCGAGCAGATCAACTCTCCCACCCAACTTGGTGTCATCTGCAAACTTACTGAGGGTGCACTCGATCCCCTCATCTAGATCATCAATAAAGATGTTAAACAGGAGTGGCCCCAAAACCGAGCCCTGGGGGACACCACTCGTGACCAGCTGCCAATCGGATTTACCTCCGTTCACCACAACTCTTTGGGCCCGGCCATCCAGACAGTTTTTTACCCAGCAAAGCGTGTGCTCATCCAAGCCTCGAGCAGCCAGTTTTGCCAGGAGAACGCTGTGGGAAATGGTGTCAAAGGCCTTACTGAAGTCAAGGTAGACAACATCCACAGCCTTTCCCTTATCCAATAAGCAGGTCGCCCTGTCGTAGAAGGAGATCAGGTTTGTCAAGCAGGACTTGCCTTTCATAAACCCATGCTGACTGGGCCTGATCATCTGGTTGTCCCGCATGTGTTGTGTGATGGTACGCTGGATGAGCTGCTCCATCAGCTTCCCGGGCACTGAAGTCAAGCTGACAGGCCTGTAATTTCCCAGATCATTCTTCCGACCCTTCTTATATATGAAAATATATAAGAATATTATTATTATTATAATATATATAATTGATATTGATTATTTTTCCTATGAAAAGAAACATTAATTTTTAGATTTCTTTTTCTTCTTCTCCACTTATATTTAAATTTCATTGAAGAAAAGAAAAAGCTGTTGATTATAGATCATTTGGCAGGGGACTGTTTTGGGAGGCATAGTAAAAAAACCCAAAACTAACAGAAATCTATAAAGTGTCTAATTTTACTCTGTAAGTTGCAAATGGTGAAAGATTATATAGATTCTTCTGTTGTACCTTGTGAGAGAGAAGAAAGAGGAATCTGCCAATAACTACCACACAGAAAAGGATGATGGAAAAAGTTCTTACTCAGTGAAGAGTGATGTTCCAAATAAGTTCGTCTCTTCTAAAGATAAAGATATTTGTCATGTTGCTGATGCACCCAGATGTGAAAGGTGAAAACTGATGGACTGTCCTACACTGTGCAGTTCTCCTACATCTTGTGTGGACTACTTGTTTCCATCAGAGGAGATGACTATCATGTTTAAGTTACCTTTATGGAAAGGTGGTCTTATTACAAAATCAATAATCAATCAGACCAAAAAGCCAGTGTGGGCACTGTTTAGACAAGATTTCATGCAATGGCATGGGGAACTATTCCTCAAAAAAAGTCAGGTCCCCGGGCTGTGGGGAACCTACCTGAAAAAGAAGCCAGAACAGCTCAAGTTAGCTGTGGAGGTGGGACTGTTTGCTGCTGAAGTGAATCATCATTACAGTGAATTTATCTCAAAACAAAACAGATGCCAGAGATAGCAAAGCAAAACGTTCCCTAAATGATACAGATTTCCTTTCAGAAAGAGTATGTATGACTGATATTCTTACTAAGACAATGTAATATAAAATTTGTGAGTGAGGAGGATAATAAAGCATTTTGCATCAATATCGAAGTCAAATCAGGCTCCAGCTGAGGGGGAGACTTCAAAATGGCCAAAGTGATTTGATGTACTTGACAAAATTAGTACTGCAGTAGGATATCACAATAGAATATTAGAATAGAAAGACCAACAACTGAAAAGAACAGCAGCTGAAATATCTATACTTTTTATGGGAACCTTGTCAAAGCAAAAGAAAATATAAAAGCTACAGAAATTAGTAGTATTTGGAAAGAATATTTTCCACAAAGTTAGTAGTTGTTGTCTGTGAGAATATTTCCATCTGTAGGACAGTTTGCAGTGTATTTTCCATGTCATTTTATCTCCTGTGTCTATTTGCTAGGCTGTGTCCCACAGCTCTTTACAATCAAGTCCTTGGTGTAGCTTCATTTCTTCTACGATGCTGCAGGTGTAAATAATCAAAGGCCTGCACCTCTTCATTCCTTCCTTTTGAGCTTTCAAGTTCATGTTGCCTGTATTTTGTTATCCTCTAGGCTGATGGATCTTAGGCTGAAATTTAGATTACTAAGTGTAGACATCCTCATTTTGACACCTAGAAGTCTTGGACTCCCTCTTGGGTCAATGGAAAAAAGGAGGCACTTCTAGGATGTGAGTCATCTCATCGCAAAGCAGATATCTAAAATAAGTCAGATGAGTCAAGTCTTAAAACTGCTTGTTTCCCTCTGCTTACTGTAAGGGGATCCTGGGGCAGCTAATTCAGGTATACATATGCCAATATTTGCTTCAGTGAATGCCACTCCTGAGAAAGTGGATTTGATATACATTTGGACCATATTTTCAAAAACAGAGGGTTTAATAGCTTCCATGGTTTACCATATTCCATTGAGGACAACAGGAAGTGTTAAAAACTTCTTTGCATTATAAGATACGTTTACAGTATATATTATATATATTATGAGTGTGCACAAGGAAGTTCTGCTTGTATTTCAAACTGTAAAAAAGCCAGGTAGCACACTGCCAAACCCCAGCTAATACACCCAGGAAAGGTTTCCTTATTTAATTCCCAAGCTGTATGATTTCTGCTAGAGAATAAAACAAATAGACTTTATGTACTTGAAAATCCGGATAGGATTTGGTAGTTTCTTTCCATTTCTATTTTGCAACAATGTTCTAGTTCTTAGTAGCTCAATTAGGATACTTACATTGTTTCATAATTGATTTAATGAGGAGGATGATTTAAATGCAATATGTTGAGACAAATAATTAACTACTGTGGTTTTTTTGGAATAAAGATTAATGATGCTGTCCTAGATCCAAATGCATGTTCACAATGATGCATTCATAGGGATGTGACAGGTGATAATAAATGTGTTAACATTCAACTATTGTACTTTAGTATGATCCAAGCAGGATTTCCTCTTATTACCTAGTTTACAATAAACTTTACTGAAATAAGAAAGACTGCTCCACTGATTTCTAGACTGCTGTAATGTTTGCTGTCTTGAAACCCATAATTTTATAAATTCCATTTTCCACCAAAATGATCTTTGAGCTAATGTACTTTCAGAGAACTAAAAGGAGATTTGCCCTAAAGGTCTTTAGCTGCGAGAATGGCACAAGATGCATTTGTTAGGGTAACTTTAGGTGTATTTAGTGTTCCTCCTCACACAACATAGATAATTACTAATACTGTACTAAGTGGAACCTCTTTCTGTCTTCTGCCTAAAGTCAGTGCTTTCAAGCTTTGCATGGGAGAATTTGAATTACAAGGGAGCCAGTGTGTTATCTTGGTTGGATCAGTGGCTCTCACTTGTCTTGTCTTGAGGAAAAACTGAAATTCATTTGTGAATGACATGGTGATCGAGCACAAGTAAAATCTTCCAAGAAGTCATTGTGAGTTTTCTTGTTTCAGAGCTGTATCCACATCCAGGACAAAGTTTTGAGGCTATGTGCTGAGCTGTATGAAAGGAGATGGGAGATGAGGGTGGTTGCATCAGCTAGGGAGGACAGGAAGTATGGAGAGCAAAATACAGATACAGAAGCATCTGTTTAATATCCAGTTGCTGTAAGCACGGGGATGATTCTGTTGTGTGGTAAGCAATTACATTGATTAATGTAATGTGAGGTTTGTGAAACTGTAAACTGTTGACAGTTTTCCATAGAATACAAAAGAGGTCAGCCCAAAAATGTTTTGGTTGATTAGTATGTGATGATTTCTCTGGCTCTGTGTAGGTTTGGTTTTCACAATGAAATTCATTTTCCCTTTCCATTTATTAACATATCTGCACACTATTTAATTATATATACTCACAGAAACTTTGTGCATATTTGGGGAGCAGGCTCAGGGCCCATTTTTTTAAAGAACACACAATACCCATGTGACTGCAGTTGGATTGTACAATAATGCCTATATACTTTAAAGACTTGCACTGTAGCCAAAACATGTCTGCTTGCATTCCTCATTTCACTTAAGTGGCTTTTCTTATGAAAAGGTTTTGTTTGTATTCCTGCAGTTGGTAAAAAAGGAGCTGTATGCCAAAAAAAAGCCCCTAAAACGCAGTGGAAAAGGTCCTGAAAAGACCACTGCCACCTGTTTTAGTTCAGATATTAAACTAATGTTTAAAATACTTACAAGCCTCTAGAATTTAACATCACCAGTTCACAGCTCAGGAGTTTGTGATTCTGAGGGGGGAAGCCTCTTTGCACAAGCAAGAGGACTCCAGAAAAGTAACAGCACAGAGTAACCATTTAAAGAACAAATGTGCAAAAGTGACATTTTATGTCTTCATTCAGGAATTCTGTATAGTCAAACTGAAGCAATATCATCTGCCAGAATTTACTTGGTTTATTTACTTGCTACTGTAAAATTCCTGGTGCTGTTCTTGTTGGATTTCCTCAGGAATGTAGAGTTCAAATATACCAGAGAAGCACAAATGCAGTCTTAAGTAACTTCAGTCAGTTTGCTCAGGATTTTTTAAAGCAACTTTAGCCAGTTGATTTTTTTCTATAACTCTAAAACTTATTGATTTCAGTTTAGCTATGTTAAATTTTTGCATTCCTCCTCTGAAATCTCACATACACATCACAATCACTGTAAATGTTTTCACATTGAAATTGAAGATGTAAATGAAGTACTGTGGTTGCTGTCTGGTTTTAGTTACAATGTCTGTTTGTTGACATCTCACATGAAGGCCTGCTGTGTCTCTGGCTCTGTCTACTTCATTTCCCCTCTAATTAGGCTTTGCCCTCAATTAAGTTAATGATGCAACTTTTCCTATAGATCATTTGCCCCTTCAATCAATTAGCGGAATATGAAGGGTGCATCCCTCTTTGGCTTTGGATTTGCTTGCCTCAGGGCAGACTGTTCAGTTCACAGAAGTACTTAGGCAAAGCAAGCTGCTAGCTCTGAAATATATAACCTGACTAAATTAGGGCTCACAGAAGTATGATCTTGATTTAAACAACAAAAACAACAAAAAAATCAAAAAAAAACCCAAACAACCAAAAAAACCCCTCAAACCCAAAACCTAGAAAAATCCCAGTTATTTATATGACAGTATAGAAATAGCTGCAGCAATCTGGAACGCCAGGGAAAATATAGAAATGCAGCAGATATTACATGTCAAACATTTTGTTGAGTGCATGCAATCATGGCCAAAAGCAGAGCAAGACTAAGCAGTGGCTCCCCACATGCTCTTTCTTCTAGATTCCTGCCTTCCCTATGTTCCATCACAGATTCTTGTTATCCTCCCTTTCTTGAGTCTTCTTTGACCTCCTCCCCAAGTGAAACAGCCCAGTTGGCCAAATTTACCTCTGCAGAAAGCAGTCCTTTATGTCCTGCACTACCACCACTGCTCCACTGTGAGCTGGGTTTGTGACAGCCTACACATCCCATCAGATTTTGTGAGATCGACATCAGTCCATCCCTGGTGTTGTGTAATCCTGTCTTGCTATCCTAACACAGTTGCGGGATTCATTGCTCATGCTTGCTCTTTCTGCTTCACCACCCAGTGTGCCTCCAAATTCAGCCTGTCTCATGTTTTGCCCTCCAGATTCCTATTTCTTTCCATCTCACAAAAAAAATATTTGTCTCTGCCTTGGTTGTCTCCCCATCATTACTCCACCCTTTATTTTCTTGCTTTCCCACCTCATTTATCCTCTTTTCTTCTCCCTGCCTTATTTGTCTAAAACCAGTAATTGTACATACTAGTCAATCACACTTACCATTTCTACTATATCTTCTGCCTCATATCTCATTTGTAAATTTCCTTTTTCCTCTTGAAGAAGCAAAACAAGCTCTGCATCCCCTGCTTTGATGTCTGTATGCAATATATCAACTCTCATTTCTTCTTATTCCCAGTCTGTTTGCTTCATAGACTTAGCTTTGGTGATAAAAGAAAGTGTGATTTTTACCTTCAGGTAACTATCAAGCAGGAGTTGTCCTGAGGTGAAACCAAAGTAAAGATCAAAGCCTGTTAGTTTTACCACAAGGTAAACTTGCTGAGGTCAGCCCTACACCTTGACCAGGAGCTGACCTCAGCAAGTTTACCTGATGGTAAAATGACAGAGCTTGCTCTTCACTGTGGTTTTATACAGGAATCTACTGTGCCTTTTAATTATTTGGGGTAAAAAAAATTACCTTTTTCAAGAGGCAAGGGAAGCCCTTCTTCTCTCTTTCACTTTTTCTTAGCCATGTCTCTTAAACTGCATATAACAGCATTCTTCCTACTCATAAAGAACTTTCTTATTTATAAATACTCATCTTTCAAAAATTAAGTCCTTTTTCTTAATTAGCCTTAGCTTTTCTCAGCTGCTTACCTCCAGTTTGTTTGGATTCATTGTCTGGTTTAGAAGACATAATCGTTGGGTGGAGTGATGTGCCTCAGTGTGTGCTTGTTCGCACCTATGCATGCAATCCCCTGTGTATACAGATGCTCCTTAGGACAAAGGACAAAAGCAGTCCTTATTTAATAGCCTCCCTTACTTTTAGCACTTGCTAAAAATAGGATGTTAACATTGTCTAATGCCTGCTATAATATACTTCTCTTTAAGAAGAACCCAAGAACTTCTAATTACAGTGGGAATGTGGCATATGTGTACTGAGGCATCTTCAAATATCAAGATCATAGAGGCCACCAAGGCATCTCTGGTGAGGTGAACCTGGCAGCAACAGGGAAGCCTCTTACCTTGGGGATGCTGGGGCCTGTCCCAACCAGAACTTTATAACCTTAAGGAAAACCTTCCTGAGTCTTATCTCACCCCTGTGCTAGGTGTCAGTAGTGTATATGCTAGCACCAAGCCCAGCAGTGCAGCACACCAGAGCAGGAAGCATCATCCACCTGCCTAACAGACCTTGGCAGGGTGACCCACCAACTAAAAAGCATCAAGATTTCCACTGGACAGGAATATTTTATACTGACAGATGGCAGAGTCATGTTTTATGCTTGATTATATACCTTTAACATGAAGAAAGAACCCTAGGCTGTATTTCAGAACAATAAATCAAAGAAGCAGTTTTACAGTATCTATATTATCCAGCTTCCCTCACACCTGGACATACATGTGTTCATCTTCCAAGTCTGAGCATTGTGTAAATGGTTCACTTTAAGTGCTCGAATGACATTCTGACCCTGCAACACTATGTAAGTAGGTAAATCTAAATTATGTCCATTTACTAAGGGGGGAATAAAAGTAGAGCACAGAAGGTAACTTGTGTGAGGCCACAGGGCAAGTTGTTGTCAGCACCAGAATGAGCCCAGATTTCTTGTTGCATGCCTGTATCCAATCCCCTGTGCAAGTCATATGTGAGTGCTTTTTCAAATACTTTAACTGTTCAACATGTTAACTGACTTCAGTTTAGAAATATGATAAAAATGAGGTTTTCCCTTTTTTTATTAACAGTATTTGAAGCATTCTTGGGGGTCTGTATGTACCCTTTTGAGTAGTTTTACTTATATAACATGATGGTTGGTTTCTCTGAACTCTCGTTGTATTCACTTGCCACTTTTGCAGTGCACATTTCAGTATACTCCTAAGCATACAATGTATGTGCAAAGTTCAGTTTGATATAGCACAACATTCTTTCAGTGGTAAGAGTGTTATCACTTTTGGTTTAAATCTAATTTGCACATCATGAGACAAGCAAAGGAAGACAATGTTTTGAATAAGCAGATAGCCAAAGGCTTTTTCTGGATGAATAAGAAAGAGATCACTTGTTTATTTAATATAACATAGTCAAACAAGGTCATTTTTATATAGCAAGGGTATCTTAAAATGATACCAAACATGCGGTATTTCTTCCTATCATAGTTCATGCTATAGCCTTACAAAAAATGACAAGGACATGTTATTAACCCATATGCACTGCCCTTTGTAAATCACAGATTTCTTAAGGAAAACTGTATAAAATGGAAGCGAATGCAAAACTGGATGCAATTAAAGGGAAACTAGAGAAAAAACAACTGAAAGTGATATTGGAAGTATCATGTATTTGATATATCATGTCCTTAGAAACATAGTGTTTTAACCAACTGACATTTACCAGTTCAGCCACCACTTGTCTTAATGAGTTTGGTAAACAATAAGATAAGACAATCACAGAAACCTTTAAACATTTAAAGCAATGGAGTCAGAATGACAAAGGATAAGATTCATGTCAACCAAAATAAGCTGTCAAGTGTGAGTCAGGTGTTTTTAGGCTCCCTATGCCTACAAAGGGGAGTGATAGACATCTTTAAAGGGTAGATCATCCCTTCTTAAGACCAGTGACTAAGACTGATGGAAAGAATTGCCCACTGGAGGTAGCTATTTTTCTCAGTTGACTGTTGAGGTCACCTGAGTGGCTAGACCTAGATCCTTCTTTCCACATGCCTTTCAGCAGCAGAAATTCAGCTCTGATCCTGAAAGCACTGAACACAAATATAAATTTAAGCATCTGGCTAGTCCTAGCAATGTGGAGGATCCTCTCAGAGCATTTACAGTCAAATATGCATGACTGATTGCAAATTTAGAGATTAAAATATCCCTTCTTCAACATGTTCTGAATGGCTGGGCTTCCATTCCTGTCTAGAAACTCAAACAAGTTTATATGAAGTCTACTTGGAAAAAAATATATGATAATCAGTTGCATAGACCTGATCCTTTTAATTTCTAGTAGCATAGAAACCTTTGGAGTGAGTAAGAATTTGTACAAAATAATTTGACAATAGGATTTTTTTTATCTTATCTACTCTGGAAAAGCAACAACAAAGTTGAGTTCTCACAAGTAGGCAAGTACACCTCTTAAACTACATTTTGCTTATAATATGGTACAGCTGTTTTCAGAAAGCAAACATATGGACACAATGGGAAGGATTAACAGTAAACCTTTACATTAGTTATATTGTGTCAAAAGACAAAAGCAGTCAGTAACACCATGAATGTTTGACCAGGTAGACAACAGTCAGCTCAGCTTCCCACCTGCTTTTATCTGATCTCATCAGCTAGGGAAATATGTGCTAGTGACAGAGCACATATTTAATGGAGAAAATTTTATCTTCCAAAAAAGAAATAGAAAGAAAAAGAGTGAAAGGGTATTTATAAAGAAAAGAAATTGAATTAAGAGTGAGGAAGACCTCCAGTATGCATCTATGCCTGTATGAAAGTTTTCATAAGTAGGAGGAAAAAATAAAGTGCCTTTCTTCCCTCAAAATAAACAAATGATCTGTCATTTAAACTAAAGAAATGACTAAACATCAGGAATCTGTTTTGATCTATTGGAATTTGAAAGTTTTATTGATTCAGATCAATTCAATGCATTTGATGGGTAAGGAGTGTGATAGCTATCTCTTGTCCCCGGGGAAAGGTTGTAATAGCTTTCCTCCTCCTGAGTTATTCTCTCATCTGTGCAATGAGTGAAGTTTTTTGTACACTTTTCTGTTTTATTTCTCCCAAAAATCATAAGAATTCCTGTTTTTCCCTTTGCCTTTCTATCCAAGAGGGGCCACATGTTTTCTCAGTCACCTAGACAAGCCAGAGTTCTCTATCTGCTTTCTGTCTTTCCTAACACATCAAAAACTGCCTATGAAAAAAATGAGTAATCACTTTCCTGTGGAACAGGGAGTTGGAAGAAAGAAAAGAAGGAGGTTTTGAAAATTGAGCTGTAATATATTTGAGATGGATGTGGACAGGACATTTTTGCTTTCTTCATTTTCTGTTTCCTTATCTACAGAGAAGTAGTCCTTCACCTGTCACTGAGGTAAATGCAACTTCCTCGCAGTTTGATGAAATCAGTGGTGATGAGGACTCCCCACAGCTGTAGACTGTAAATGAGGAGTGGAGTTTTTCTGTCTCCAGACCCAGAGGCATCTTCTGTGGTGTCTGGACATAGGACACTGAATACTGAACACCAGGATCACTGGTAAAGAAGGCTATCATTGTTCTTTGTGTTGTCTTATGCTGTACTACATATCAGAAAACCTAGAACTTCTCAGTGACATCCTTCACCTTCCCCAAGTAGACTGTACTGAGGAAAATCTAGCAGTAGGTGACAAGAGTGTATGGCTCACAACAGCTAAGAAAGCCTCTGTGTAGAAGAACAGAGACTAATAATGCATATCTGAAAGCAATAATGAGTACAAAAGGAAGCAAAAGTTGAGAACCACTTTGATGTTATAAAGAGGTGATGTCCGAGGCTTTTTTTTTTTTTTTTTTAAATTTCCTTTTCCCACCACGTCCACATGTGTCTTGCCTGGATTTTGTTTCAGCCAGCTGCTCTGCACCCATGTGCTCATTTCAGCAACTTACATTACAGCTGTATTCTTTTCCGCAGCCTTGCTCCGTAGTGCTGATGTCCAAGTCCTGAACTGCCTTGTGTCAGTGATTCTGGACTAACTTTTGGGACGCAGGGAGCAGGCTACACTTTTTGTTATAGCACCAAAAATTCAGAATGACACCATTTTAAATGGAAAACAATAACTAGATATGTATTTCCCAATAGTTGCAAGTAGATAGTAGAAAACTCTTCTCCTCCATATATGTGAACCTTAAGAAAGGTTTCAACGGGACCAAAGTGAGTTAAAACTGGAACAGTGTCAGTGTCCAGTCTCAGTGTGGTGCTTGTCCATGGTACTGCTGCTTTCTAAAAAGATTCATGTCCCAACCAATGTAACCCTTAGCCATCACTTCCCATTTAAAAAGGCTGGAAGATTGGTCTGCACAGGAATTTATTTGCTTTTTTTTCAAGCTGGCTGGCTGTCAAGAAAGAGCCGAATATAACAATTCACTTGAACAGTAGTCATTGAGTTCATGAGCTATCTGTGGAGAGATTCGAAAGAATAATTTATATAGCTGTTTGAGAGAGCAAAGGCCACTTACAGGGGCAAATTAGTATTTATGCACTTAGAAGTAGTCTATTGCCAAGTTTATTGAATGCATTTTATTTAGTATTGACTAAGTACATTAATTCTGACATTTGTGCAAAGATTTTTCTCATGAACCAGAAAGAAATGTTTTCTGATTGTTGGGTTGCTATGATTCCAGTTCCACTCTCATAATTTTGGTTGTGTATTAGAAAAGCATAAAGATGCTTCAATGTAACAACAGAAAAAGAGAACATTTTGAATAGTTCTATTTCACCTCCAGTCCTCTCTGCTCTTACAAAAATGACACCAGGAAAGATGAAACACACAGCTTTTGAGGAAACTGCATGTAAACTTGATAGCTGGATTGAAAAAAAAAAAATCAGCTACAAACTGTATGGAGAATGTAATACCTTGAATGTTGAGCACTTGTTGAAGGAAACTTTTATTTAAGTTTATACAAAACTACTAAAGAGAAACCAGTGCCAATATAAATATCGCCTTAAGTATTGTTCATTGCACTTTCAGGACAGTTGAGGTATCACTTTGAGGCAAAGCATAGTTTTAGTTCAGGAAGAGTCATGACGGTAACCTTTGATCTTTATTTCCTACAGTTAATACTATAATAATTCTTTTTATCTCATCATGTACATACACATTCCTAGGACTTAAAGCCAGTGGTTGTGCAAGAAGTTATTTGTAGTTTAAATGAAGTACTCGGATGATAAATCAAGAGGTTTCATACAATACTAACTTGTGATAAATCATTTTTATGCTGTTTTGCTATCTCAAGTACTGCACCACCTCCAGCTCATACCAGCATATAATAGACAATGTATAAACTTTTGTCTGCTTTTTTATTAAAACAAAACACAACTTTTTGGGGGAGGAAAGAAATTTCTTGTGTGTTTGCATGACACTAAGTACAATATAAGTTAAGCAAATGGAAGTAAACAAAAGTGAAATAAAAGAAAGACTGACCATTCTTGGTCTTAAAAAAAGCAGTTTTCCCTAAGCTGGAAAACTACAGGTGGGATCAATCTCACCTACTTTTCATTTTACCTTAAAATAATTATAACTAAAATAGGTCAGCAGAATGACTGTCTGGAAATGTTTGTTTGTTGACAATAAAGGCCTAAAACAACTAAGTCAAATGCAGACATCGATACTATATATAGGGAGAGCTTTCCTAGTCTAAATTATTAACCTACAGACCATATAGGAGTTTTGATTTTACACTGCTGAAATTAAAATAATTTATTCATTGTACTTGTGGCCCATTAAGCCTGATTACCAGAAATGCCAAATGTTCACAATTCCTGCATATTTCAAAATTTAACTGTGTAAGTCTGTGTAAGAATCATGCTCATTAGGGTCCTTTTAAAATGAGACATACACATGCTCAAAGGCAGTCTGAAACCTAAGACTGTAATCAGGAGTGATCCGGCTACATGACAGTAGCTTGTTGCCACACTGATCAGGAGGAGGAAAGGGAATTGAAAAGGGGCTGTGCAGCTGCCTGGCCACCTCTCTGTCATAAGACATGGACATTCTTCAACATTATAATAATAGCACAGTGCAATTATAATGGGGTGTTTCCTCCTCTTCTACCCTTCCCAGCTGATGAAATTCCCCTCTGCATAGATCGATATCAGTCACCCTGTTAGGCTTTAGATAATTTCCATCATTATTCGTTTAAATAGGTCCTAAACTACAGAGGAAAGTAAAATTAAATACATGTATAGATGGAGCTGTCTCTAGAAAGCATTTACCCTTATGAAAAGCACATAGAAATAGCCCTTAGAACATGAGAAACATATATAATCACTGTTTGTGAACATAATTTATCTTCTGTGTTGCACTTTGATAACGTATTATAGTCAATAAAGCCATTATGCCTTTCTGTGAATACAAGTCTTGTTGTTTAAAAATGTCTGAGGTACAACAGCAAATTATCCTTCCAGAATAAGAATGCAATCAAAATCAATGTAATGCCTGATTAATACCACAGAAAGTTGTCCAGCAGCCAAAATAGTCTCAGTGAGTCCATATACTGCATGTATATAGAGAGACATATGTATATACACATACTTGCCTATTACTCTTATCATATTTGTTCCTGTTAAAAATTTTATGAGTCAGTACAGGAACAAATAGACAAGCGGAAGAGATAATTCAAATAAGAACACAAAATGGTTTTTTGAGCAGCTAACTGTTCAGTTAGGAATTACACATATTTCTCAGAAGGGGACATACACAACTCATGTCACACATAGCACTGGCATCCCTGTGAGTTTTGAACAAAAAGTAGGAGTAGATGACAACTAGCTGAACTACATTTGTTCTTGGTTATATTTTCAGTGCCAATTTGATTCAACCCTGAATATAAACGATGTGTAAAGGATTGTTTTAAATAACTATGGACGAAAGGTTGAATCTTGCAAACTTTCACACACTAGAGAAGTGCTACTGATAGGCATCTGATCCTGGTTAACTCTAAGTGCAAGAGAAGCTCCATGTCCACAGGAGTTTTCTTAGAAAGGTAGGTTTAGGCATCTTAAATTTAAATCAAAAGTGAAAAGGTGCTTTGGAAAAATTCTTCCCCCAATGTGTTTCTCTCTCATGTCAAAGTAATGTTAAATGCAAGACGAATTTATTGTGATGTTATGCTGTAATATTTTCCTTGGCTTGTGTCCCTTATTATTTAATTAAATGTCATCAAAGATTTCATTGTCAGACTAAAACATTTGTATGCTATTTTTTGTATCTTAATGGAGCCAGTGAAGAAATAAGAAGTAGAAATGCCAAAAGGAGTACTTTCTTCTGAACATTTTATGACTGTGGACTGTCTGTAGGTAATTTAATATACTCATTGCCTTTCTCGGTATATTATGTACTAAAAGATCACCAAGATTAATTTAGATTCAAATGAAATATTGGATCCAAAATATTTTTTTGTTTTTCTATTTCCATTCCTTATGTTATATTATTACCTTGTGCATTATTGATTTGCATGTAAGCCAACGTATTTCAAATGAACTCCACTGTCTTAATGGACGCACAAAAGAAGGAGGCTTTCACTCAGCTGCACAATCTGGTTTTCTTCTATCCTATCCAGGATTCATAGGAGGTATACAATTGCAGCTAAAGCAAGCTTTGCAGAGATACAGCACAAAGCAAACCAGCTTATGCTTCCTCACATCACCCTGCTGGCATGTTTTAACTCAAGGGTAACACTCCTAGAATTGAGGAGATCACTATTTTATTCTTGAGGTTGTCTTCTGAGAGTGCCATGAAGTATGCCAAGTAACATCCGTTGTTCCACCACGTAGACACCTGTCTACTGAGAATCAGTGTGACACTACCTCCTTTCATCACTTCATAAGCCAGCTAAACAGCTATTTTACAAGATTCATGTTCAACCCAGGCTCGATTTGAACTGGTTACCTAAGACTAAAATGTTTCTTGTGTACCATTACTGATCTCACAGGCACTGGTGCCATTGCATGTTAGAAAATGGCTTTAAATTGACCATTTGAGTACCATGGGAAGAAGGGCATTAACTGTTGCACACAGCTGATACAAAACAATACTCTAGAGCATTTGATGGGGTGCCATCAGTCTACATCTGTGCCCTTGTGATATAAGGACTTGTAAGTATTGAGCCAAGCAGGAAAAATTTGCCTTCACAAATCTAACACTGCTCTTAGCCCATGTTCCTGTTGATGAGATCAGATGTATTCAAATGAGCTCTTCTTAAGTGACATGAGTTCAGGAAAAATGAAAAAAAAAAAAACCCAAGGGGAAAAAAAAGCAATGTTGTTTGTACTTAAGGACAGGCAAAGTAAGATCTACTGATTCCCAGGGAACAAAATTTGCCTCGACCTCATCCAGCTGGTTGATGGTCCCCCTTCCCTGTGTTCCTTCCCACTGCAACCTCACAGGCTCTATTGCCTCATTTTGAAGTCAGATACCCGTAGCCTCACTTGCTAAAGAAAAACTGAGAGTTCCCTGGTGATGGGCAAGGAAGCAGACCAGGAGATCAGCATTCATGGCAACCTCAAGTATGGTAAAGGTGGAGGGCAGATGTGGAGGGCAGGGAAGGGAAAGCAGAGTGAGAAAGAGGTGGCAAGGGCCACAAAGAAATCTGTAAATTCAGTAAGGAAAAGTGTTGCCGTGCTCTATTTTTCAAAAGGAAAAGTAAAAAGAAAGATAAGTAAAAATATTTAAACTGCATCAGACAGATTAGATGTCAGTGGAATAGACAAACATTGGACTAGTATTTATGTTTTGCATGTCTGCTGATTCGGTTTAGCTGAGGCTTTTTTTTTCCAAAGATCTTAAAAATCATCTACACTGAGAAACAAATCTGCATGAATACTGCTGAAAACCTCAACATTCATGAAATATGAACATTAACAAAGGCACAGACTGTATTGATTTATGTTGCATGAAATGTTGAATGTCCGTATCAATGATACAACATAGAGTGAGGTAGTTAACATTAGATTTAATGTCAGAAATATCTAAATTTGTCTACTTTTTAACAACGATTGCAAGACATTAAGGTTTTTGTAAACATTGGAGGAGTCAGTCAGGCCTACACTTTTCTATATCTGTCACATTATTCATGGACACAGTCTCATAGACTATTTACTTGAGCAAATGTACATATGTGCGTAAGCATTTAGAGAACAGAAGCCATTACCATCTACCATCAAAGTTTCCAGCAAGAGGATTTTTATACTTCTGGAGGAACTAACTCAAACACAACAGCATGCTTTGATGGTTTGGTTCAGACAGACCAGTGATTCAGAGCATCTTTTATTTATTTATTTTCTTCTTTGGTATTTGGTAAATATAGCTGGGCAATTAGCAACAGTAAAATAACTGCAACATTACCAGCACTGAATAATTTACTAATTGGCAGAACAATTCCCATCTCCTCCATTTGACCGGATATTTGTTTTATGTGTGTGCTTGATATGCAATATTTACTCCTGATAAATTGGGGGAGGCAAGTGTATTTGCTTTTGCTAAATCAGGAGCAGCAAAACTTGTGGTTGAAGCTATGATTATTATGAATATGACATTGAAAATGGGAATAGAAGAACACTTTCATACTTTTTTTTTTTTTTTTTGCCAGGGTAAGACAGCATTCGTGCTCTGTACTTTTTAATCATGACTGTTAGCATTTCAGTGAAAGAAGATTAAATTTTATTGGCCTCAAAAAATTCTTCAAAGCCTTTTTATTCATCTGTTAGCTTCTATTGTAACTTTTCTGCTAACCAAATTTAAGACATTTTAGAGGGTTTTTCCTCTTGCCTCTTTTCTCTTATACAGAGCTAAAAATTTACAAGTCAAATTACAAAAAATTGGTGAAATGATGAACTCTTTGTTAAAATACTTTTGTAATACAACTTCTGCTGTTTTTATAACACGGGCAACCTATATTCTACTCATGTGGTTTTCAAAGAGGAAACTTTTAGTTTCCTCATTTGGTATGAAAACAGTATCAAAGTGAACAGGGTTTGTTCTCAATTTCTTTGCACTATCTGATCTTTGTAAGTAATCTATAAAGACTTAAGCCATAGGACATGCAAGATACTCAAGTTACAAGTGCCCTGAGGTCTTAAGAGATCTTGTCTGTGTCATACTTTAGAGTTAGAAGGAGTTATTGCCCTAAATAGGGAGCATGTGAAGCTTAGTGATTTAAGTCTTTAAATTCTGGCATTTTAAAGGTAACAGTGTCACTATAAATAGGACCAACATTTCATCTGTCTTCTTACATTCAGATTTATTTGCCATCACTATCTGTGTCCTCCATTTCTGGTCATACTGAGAATACCCAAAATAGATAGAAATCCATGTAATTCGAAGCCTGATGGAGTTCTATCCAAATAAATGGATCTCTGTTCTTTTTTAACATTAAAACATCATGCCAACAATCAAGAACAAGGTTAAAATATTTTTTTGAAGTATAAATAAAAGAAAATACATCAGCAGTGATAGAAAGTTGTTCTGAAAGAAGCAGCAAGCAAAACTTTATTTTAAAATACCTTGTAAATATGTTTATTTGTTTCAGTGGAAGAAAATCAGAAGCTCACTATTTCTCCAGTTATAGATGTATATATGTGAGAATCTTGAAAATGTAAGTTGCAGCGCAAAAGCTCAGCTGGTATAGATCATCATGGTTATTGAAGTCAGTGGAATGATAGGAGGGTTTCACCTTCTCAGCACCTGGCCCTCACACAACTGTGAAAGGTAAAGTACGTATGTACAGGCAAGAGAGACATGCTGAACATTCTGTGTATACCTTGTTAAAAGTTTGTGGCTTTGATTAAAGTGAATCCAGTGTCTGCTTGAGAAGCAAGATTGACAGAACAGGAAACCGATGTCTTCCATTAGCCGCAGAGTAGATAAAGGCAAAGGCAGGCAGATGTAGCTCCCTCCACTCAGGAAGGGTTTCCTTTAGGACAGAGTGAGCCGTTAGCTTTCACAGGCTTTCACTCCTTGTGATGAGAACACTGAATATCAGACCAGTCATACATGAATGTCTGTTTATCCCAGTATGCTTCTTTTTCTTGTTAGTAGGAGATGTTTAAAAAAAGAGGTAAGGAATGCAAGTAGAGAGAAAACCTTCCCCTTGTGCCCTCCTGGCTTGTGGCAATCAGCAGTTTACAGACTTGCTTTGCTAGACACAGTATCTATGCTGCCAGTAACGTATGGGACTACCCTGCATTTGAAACATATCCATCTTGTAAACATGTGAATTCAGAATATTTCAGAGTATAAACAAACACAACTGGACCAACCACCACTTTATAGCATATGAATGATTCAACTTTTTAGCGGGATTTTATTTCCTGATTACTATTATTCAATTCAATTCAATTCAATTCAATTCAATTCAATTCAATTCAATTCAATTCAATTCAATTCAATTCAATTCAATTCTGTACCCATCAAAAGTGTATCTTGCATAGTCTATTCTTGTCAGTAAGGAACTCTTGTTTTCTTGGGGCTTTGGGGATATAAAAGTCCTCTATAAATAGAAGACTTACTGGTCTCCAAATGAGGAGAGGACCCAGTTCTGCCTGATTTCTTAAATCCAGCTTTCCAGAGCACATATAAGATAGCACAGGTAAGCCAAACTCTTCTTAAAAAATTGGTATAAGTGTAAGAAAGAGAGAATTTTTCATTTGAAATGCTGTTTACCATTGCTTCTGGATTTTTCTATGGATAACAAGATTTCTGCAATCACTTAGGAGAAAAATGTGAAACTCTGTTAACAGCAATAAAAGTCTATTACTTTTTAAACATTTAGAAGAAAACAAACCTAATTTTAATTGGATCTTTTCTACACACTCCCATGGGCTAGTTTGTGGGGTTTTTTTTACGTGTTTAATGGGTTAAAGGATAGCACATGCCATTCTAAAGAGGCATTATGAAATGTGAAACCCAATAGATTTAAAAAAGGAGTTTAACAGTCATTTTAGTGACTATCTTCATCTGAGTCCTTCAGCCAATTTTCATGGTTTTACTACTGCTTCATCTAGACTGTTCTCTGTGGGTTTGTTTTCCTTGTTCTTTGCCATCATATGCCAGACTAGCACAAACAACCACAGCAAAGAAACAAAGACTTTTGCCAGTGAAATGCAATCTAAGTTAGACACAATATCATAAATAAATAGAGCAGGACCAGTAAATGAGGAACAGAGGAAATCAATGACAGAAAAGGGAAAACAGCCCTTTTCTTTTTACGTGTACACTGTAAATATTTATTTTGGTCTTTTTTCTGATACAATCACAGGTGTAAGGAGAGGTCGTTTGTGCCAACCTAGAGCATATTGACAGAAAGCTAGCTGCTGAAAGTGGGGGTTTAAGGAGGAATCTTAAGGAGGTGAGCCAACACTGTGGGGGCTGTTTACTGAGCCAGATTTGATTTGCAACATTAACCACAAGAGTTAAACTAATGATGGTATCACTGTGGTTGAAGCTGTGCTGAAGTTATTGGGACAGGAAGCAAAATTTTGTGCCATCAAACTGCCCACTGCCATGCGCACACTGTTGCACTGGCCACTTCCCAGCATATAGCCACCTGCACCACAGTGCCTCAGAGGAGGAAATGGTAAAGGTACGAGGAGGAAAAAGCCTCCTCTGTGGGTCTTAGTGACGATATCCAGAGGGGTAGAGGGCAGGGTAGAGAAAGGCTGAAACAGAGGAGAGTGTGTGATGACTCAGAGCCTACCAATGGAGACCCTAGCAAAAACAAATTTGCCTTCTTCTGATGTGGCTGTAAATAAGCTCGCTTTTGGGCATAATTGGATACCTACTTCTCACTGCAGACCAGAGGATATTCCTGGGGGAAGGAAGGAGCTTAACATGTCTGGCCTAGCACCTCTATAATACTTGGATGTCTCAGACATGTATTTTTAGGATGTTATGTTGCTAATAATACAATGTTGTTAACAATATATTATTACTCAAAAAAACCTCAAACACAAAAACCCCCACAACCAAAAAAACCAAACCTTTGGAAGGTTCATATTCTCCCTGATACGTGAGGGCTGTAAAAGACATAAATGTAAGATATAAGTGTCAATGCCAAAATACAAATCTGGAAGACTGCAAAGTATGGATGTGGGAAGCCTTCCAAGGATTTCAGCTGATGAAAAGGGAGTAGGCAGTAAGAGGAGGTTAATTGTCCTTGGTGTCTTTTGAAGAGCTTTTTATAAAATAAAATTAATAATAATATTGCTCTAACCAAAGCATTAAATAAAAAACATTTATAGCCATCTGAACTTCAAATTGATCACCAGCAATGTGGGACATAATAATTATTTTCTGTTATATGGCAGATTATACATTCTTTTTTATTTTCATAAATATACATGCATACACCACCACACTCACATGCTCTACAAATAGCAATACTACTTGTGTATAGTATCCACCTGTTTGTCAAAACAGAAGTTCTCGCGAAAGGAACTGAAACTAGGACTCTTCACATCCTAATTCTTTGCTCTTTCTAGCTTGTTTCATTTATATATTTATATTATACATGTATATATATATATCTAAATGCAACTTACATGCCGCACAAATGTAGGACTTCCTCTGCTTATTGAAATACCAATGTAAGACATAGATTTCCTTGCAGCCATTGAGTAATTTCTGTTTGACATAGGACTATGTCAGTGAAGCTAAAAGAGCTTCTTTCTCTGCATTCTCCCCTTTAAAATATCCCAGATGACATCCCATACTACACTTTTGCCTGTATAAACAACTAAATCATACATTCACATATATTCATAGCTCTCTGTTGAAGGAAAATGTTGTCTCACTGATGGAGGAATGTGCCATCAGACTTCCTTCTCGTATTTCAAGTACATTACCAATCCAACCAATTACTCTGCATGTAAACCATAACAGGCACCTGATTAGACCTTAGTCTCACTTATTTCTTATTTTTCACAGTGTCTTTTGCATAAGAAATAAGACATTCCCCTAAACGAACCTTTTTATTGTGCTTAATTGAAAACCAATTTTCAATTGGTGAAGTCAAGGTGATTTGGGTTCATTTGACCAAATATAGACATCAGTATATTAATCACCATAAATCATAGTGTAGATGTAGTTAACATCTGAAGTAGTCTCCCTGTGCCCTCATTTATGTTCAATGAAATGAAATAAGCACTTCTAGAGTATGATTCATCTCGTCCTAAAATAGACGATGAAAATAGGTCAAATGGCTCTTATCCTTAATGGACCTATTTCTCTCTGTTGGCTTTATGGGAATCTTAGGTAACTGCCTCAGATACAGACACCTGAAGTTTGTGAATCCCACATTGTTAAGCTTACCAGTGATGTTTATGGCTCTGAATAAGGCTCATTTATTTAGATCCTGAAAATTGTGAAAAGTGTCATATTTCTTTAAGACATCTAGGTACACACATATCTGGGTCTCTGAGTATAATTCATTTATGATCTTGTCATGCCTCTGTTCCTTTAGTTCATTGCGATTACAGCTCTGTTGTAAAAAAGAAAAGAAGTAGACCTGCAGTGAATCTTCTATTACATCTCAAACTGAGTATTTCAGAAGTAACTTAGGTAAAATTAATCTGAGGTACAATCCTTTTCTTTTTTTTCATATGAGGATTGTACAACATTTCTCCAAACTCTATGACCCATGAGCTGTTTTACACTGTCAGGGGCAAAGAATTAAGATCTTTAACAACATTGTGATGTGCTTCTACTACAATGCCAATGAGGTTACACAAATGGCTAACATCGCTTTAGCAAAGGATTAGCTCTCTTAATAATGTTCAGTGCCTGATTACCTCTGCCCTCCCAAGCCACACCCTTAATTATATGTAAATGTTAGAATATCTGTCGAGCCAGGGGCTGATACTTACATTTCATATTGCATTTGTTTGTCCCAGCATGTTACTGGGACAAGTTTAGGAAAAAGGCTCTGTGTCTTCTGCAACAGATGAACCTGAATTCCTCTGCAAAACTGTGAGGTTCAGCCCATTTTTGTGTTCAGAAGGCTGGCCATCTGGAAGTGCTTTACAGCTTTCATTAATAGAGAGATTTATTGAATGCAGTAATATAAAATACAAATAACAGAATCAGAGAAGCATTTTCTATGTTACTAACACTGACATTAAATTCAAACAACCGTATATTTTCATACTTTACATCTGACTTTCCATAGTTTTGCAGTGACAACACATTTATCACCCTCTTTTGCTTCATGCATGAGGTTCCATAAAATGTGCTGTGTGAAGGGCAAGTATGGGCACCCCTTGTAGGGTGTCAAAGGAGGTGGATATCTCCACTGGAACTGACTGTGGAGGGAAAAACACCATAGGACAGAGCTGTTTTACAACACACTCTATACTCAGTGGCTGATGCAATCCTTCTCTGGAACGCTTCTCAGAGAGAAAATCAATGTGTCTCAGGAGCGAAAGAGAAACCTTGTTACCCCTAGCAAGGAGTTGTACAAGACATAGTAGTAGAACTATGTTTGCAAGCCTGGCAATTGACAAGCCTGACAATAGGAGAGGTTGTTGGGGGATGTTGGTGGGTTTTGGGAGCTAGACGGAGCGAACTTGGAGCTTTTAGCATTTTTGAAAAGGATTTTGTTTTTTCTGTCATCTATGGGAAGGACTCCAAACAACTTGAATGTCCATTTAGCTCTTTGCATCCACATCCTTGACAAAACAAACTCCTTGTTAGATCTTTTTACCTCATTATTTGCTGCCTTATGCAGCTATGATTGATAAGGACTGCATCTTTTCACACTTGCCAAAATGATAAGTGACATGAGATCCCATCCACAAAACGGGGGGGCCTGGTTTAAGCCAAGCATTAGATCCCCAGGGATGGATTGCCCCTAATGCCCAGGTTCCCTGTATCAAAGAGAATCACTGCACTGTAAAAGGGCTTTGAAGATGCTTAAACTGTAGGTGGAAATATGGAATCAAAATTAAGAGGACTGGACTGTAGCCTATATTCATATTTATACTGCTGTCTTTACAGTTCTGTAAAAATTGTTAGAACCGCAACAGCAAGTGACTATATCTGCCTGGCTGTAATGCGTACTTTAGATCTGGGAAAGCAAAACCATAGTGGTTTACATACATTTCAGTTTGGAAGCTTTACTGTGTTCAGTTTTGGGCCCTCACTACAAAAAGGACATTGAATTACTCAAGCGTGTCCAAAGAAGGGCAACGAAGCTGGTGAAGGGTCTGGAGCACATGTCGTACGAGGAGCGGCTGAGGGAACTGGGGTTGTTTAGTCTGGAGAAGAGGAGGCTGACGGGAGACCTCATTGCCCTCCACAACTACCTGAAAGGAGGTTGCAGAGAGCTGGGGATGAGTCTCTTTAAACAAGTAACAAGCAATAGAACAAGAGGGAATGGCCTCAAGTTGCACCAGGGAAGGTTTAGACTAGATATTAGGAAGTATTTCTTTACAGAACAGGTAGTTAGGTACTGGAATGGGCTGCCCAGGGAGGTGGTGGAGTCCCCATCCCTGGAGGTGTTCAAGAGGTGGGTTGACATAGAGCTTAGGGACATGTTGAGAATGTAGTTGAGAATGTTGACATGTAGTTGAGAACTGTCAGTGTTAGGTTA
Organism: Strix aluco; assembly: GCF_031877795.1. Classification (NCBI taxonomy): domain Eukaryota; kingdom Metazoa; phylum Chordata; class Aves; order Strigiformes; family Strigidae; genus Strix; species Strix aluco. The sequence continues at coordinate 89,662,582 of NC_133932.1, read as the reverse complement.
ATGGTTGGACTAGATGATCTTCAAGGTCTTTTCCAACCTTGAAGATTCTGTGATTCTGTGATTCTGTGAAATTTGCCTTCTATGTTAGCACTGACATATTATTCACTCTTTTGATTATTGATCTATAATAGATGTGATTTTTTTTCTCTTTTTGATTCTCTTGGACATGCTTGTCATACTCTCAAACATATTATCTGAGACACGTGAGTACCAGTGTCTGTTATCATTAGCAACAGTAACCAGATGAAAATTCTTATGATTATTTTTCACTCCGTTAATTCTGAATCAAATCCCTCAGTTGCTTTGGACTATGAGAGACATTTCTCATTCCATTTGCATATACTACATCAAATCTCTGGTACCCTTCTTCAATTTACTATGAATTCTTTACATTTAAAATGTGAGGATTATGAAGAAATACAGCTGTGAAAGAACCCCGAGGATCAGGTCCAAACTGACTCATTTTTATTTACATTTCGTCATTTCTTCTGGGATTCTGTCCTACAGTTAAGTTTCATGGAGTTCAGTTCTTCCATATCAAACCATTCCAATTTTGAGACTATCTGTGGGAAGCTTGAATGATTTTAACATAACCTACCTAAAAGTTACAAACGTACAGCCTTTGATACTTGATATATTGCTCTGTCCACTACAGCTACTGTTGAAGCTAGGTTCAAGAGAGCAAAGAGGGAGTCAGTACTTGTATTGTCCACATCTGCCTTATTTTGGATCCCATCTCTGGAGAGATATAAACACAATGCCTTTGCTAGGTGCATCTAGCAGGTCAGCTGAATGTAACACACCTAAGCTTAACACAAATCAGTGCAGAATAAGGCACTGCATAGTGTAAATCAGTATGCCTGTGCTCCCTGTGTAGTAAAGCAAATATGTTGCTCAGGAGAAAAATCTCACTCTGAATTGGGTTATATTCATTTCCACATTCTCGTAGCATGCTGTCATTCCTAAGAGAAAAATGGCAGTCCAAGTTTGTGCTAAAGCAGGGAGTGTCTGTGAACTCTCACACCAAACCTAGTTTTAACCTGCTGTCCCGATTGCCTGAACATCCTCTCCTTGTGATCATGTGGCACCAAGTGCCCAAGCACCATTTTTATGCAGATGTCAGAGATTTTTATGTTGCGGCCCAAGAGAAAATTAGATTGATAACCATGCATGACTGTCTGGTCCTGTAATGCTGAACATGATAGATGTTTTCTTTAGCTTTGCTCTTCTGTATGGTAACATTCCGCATTTTACTTGATTCACAAATGTAAGCTAAAGAAGTGCAGGAATGATCAATAACAGATGCTAAAGGATCTAATTACAGAAACTGACATAGTCACATTTTTAAATACAAACACACTAGTTTATTTAGAGACACACATGCGCTTTATATTCATTAGTCTTGAATATGCACCAACATGGATTAGAAAAATAAAACAGTGTGTCCCTTGTGATCTGATTTCACTGGTACTGTCTTATATCGTGTTTTGGCCAGACAACTCCATATGGAATTTTTTTGTAGGAATACTTTGTGCATGTCCACTTGGTAAAGCTTTCTGCTTTATATGTGGATTCAGCTTTGTAAAGCCATAAACTGAACTTATATTTAAGTCTTCTACTCGCCTTTTGCTTACCACTTAGAGGAGAAAAAGAAAAAATATGTATTTCTGGCCTCACGACACCTTTAGCAGGATTAAAAAAAAATCCTTATGATGTCATTTTAAAAACTTGTCATTCAGATAGTTCAGGAGAGGTTCCAGTTTATCTAATGCAAGCATGCAACTGATCGTTTTAGCTGTCTGCTGGAGCAGACAGTATACTCAAAAAAGTAAGTAAGTGTTAAAGTCTCTATATAGTATATTTGAAGACATCCAGGTTGAGAATCTGAGTGCCCCCACATTAAGGTCCCAAACTGGATACCTAAGCCTCAGCAGCTAAAATCTTTCATAGGTGCTCAAAGCTATCCCTTCTTTTTTGTTGACAGTGTCCTTACAAAGTACATATTGTGGAACTGCTTCACTGGTTACCTAAAGTAGAGAGACAAATCAGGTGTCCCATTGGATAGTTGAGATGTCACCACATACTTCTAGCCTGGGAATTCCAACATATTTTACAACTGGATTTTAACATGTATTTTATATTGCACATACGTACGTATATATATATTTTTAAAAAATGCTGCAGGCCGACACTTACAAAGAAATTAATGATTTTGGACTGTCTTTGGTTTTTGATGCACAATTTTGATGCACTTTAAAGGGGCTGAACTTTCCCGGGGTGAATTGTCACTTCTATATTCAGACGTTTACAGTTTCTCAAGCTTAACACTGTAGTGCTGACACCCACTGAAAGCAGAGGCCAAAATCAATGTCTTCTCTTATCTGGTCTTGCCTCATGTCTCTTCTCATATGAACATCTTAATCAATATTGATCACATTTTATTAAACTAAAAGCAGGAATTTGTTTCTGTGTATATTATAGGCAGTCAATGAATTCATCATAAGCTACTAAATGGACAGAAACAGCCCTGTCCACTGTGGTCATAAAACATACATTCTTAAGAAGCATCCTTTTAATTCAAGTGAAAGGCTTTAATATTTTTGGTGTAGGAGAAACTGAGTTCCCTCCTGCTGTCATTATGAAAGTCCTACTGGGAAAAGGGAAAATCTTAAAACCACCATAAAGTTCCACAGAGTTTACAGAAATATTTTTACCTTCCTAGGCACCTCCTCCCATTTTCATATTCTTTAACTGATTCAAACTCAGTCTTCCCAAGAACACATTTTGATACAATTTACTAGTAGAACCTTTTTAATGATCAGCCTCTCTCCATCCCATTGCCTTACAAAGAAGATATAATATTGTTTGCCAACCCAAAATTTCTTCTGTTTTCTCCAGTCAAGCTCTCCCTGCTTTTAAACTTTCTGTTGTTAATAATGATTACTATTATAGGATCAAATGCTGCTATACCTACGACATTTAAACTTCTGTGTGATGAAAATCAGCAAAAAGCAATGCATAACATATTAAGTTGATGAGATGATAACTTGGTAAAGAATTTTTGGATGCAGATTCAGTAATATACTTTAACAAAAGATGTTTCCTGGAAATATTTTAGCAAAGAATGTCTCCTGAAAGATTCCATTATCATGGAATCTTTTTGTAAAGTCTCAGTATTTCTTTGCTGATACATCAATATTTTTGCTAACCCATTTGCTTATACTACCATTACAAAAAAAAAAAAAAAGTTTACTCTCTATTTAATTCCCCCTTGCACAGATTCTTTTTCCCAAAGGGAATGAATTTGCAATGTAATTGTGCTGAAGAGTCACACTTTCTGTTCAGAAAAAAAAATGTGTTCTGCACCAGAAACAGGATATTCCAAGGTGTCCTGCCCCTCAAATGCTTGTAAAGATGCTGGTTCCTAAACAGAAGTAGACAGGAAACAAAAATAGGTAGCTTTGCAGAACACTAATTTATAAGCGTTGACCATACTTCAAATGCAGTTTTTCCTACCATCTAGATTAGATTCATCAGTAACCAATCTAAATGTCTAACTGAAGAGTAGCTTTGTGAAGAGTCTGTAACTGTCACTTGGCTTCATCCTTCTCTGTTTGTTCCTAAGGTTTCTTTCCTCTCTTGTTTTCCTTCTGATACAACAATGCACTCTATTTTGGGGTTGCTAGTCATGATTCCAGGAATGGGAATCCAACTCTTGAGTACAACAGGCTTTACATAGTAACTTCTTGGCAGAAATTCAGAAATCCTTTGACCAAAGGGAAGAAAAAAAGGACCCAGAATAAGGGTAACTTGAAATGAAAGACACTCACAAAAAAAAGTGGAAAAAACCCCCAACATAAAAAATACCTTCAGAACATGAAAGACTGAAGAATTGAGATAAACTGTGATATTTGTTTTTCATGCTTAATTGAAAGCTTTTTGCTACTCTGTCACCAAGTATCATGAATACTAAGACACTTCTCTTCTAAATGTGTATGTGTATATGGGAACATTCTAACCCCAAGCTTGCCAAACATCAAGTCCTTCTGTTTGCTCTCTTTTTAAAATTAACTCTTGATGGAGGAATGGTTCCATTCAGCAAGGGAAGGAGTTTAAGGTTTTCCTAAGTCTGGGGAATTAGCATAAGAATGGTCCTGGAAATTATGAACTGTCTAAAAGATTATTCTGCTCACAAACAAGTGGTTCACTGTTTGAGGATACCTGCGTGGACCCTGGTTCTCTCTCCTCCCCCTCACTTCCTCCACCCCCTGCAACACTGGAGAGATGTCTTTGGAGGCAGAGCTACAACAGGAGATTTTGGATTTTGACACCTGAATATGTCTCTTTATACATTTTCCCTTTCAAATTCCTTTCCCTCTTTCTAGTTATTTCTGACTATGCTTTGCCCCACTAACCATGTCCTCTTACTGAAATGACTGTCTCAGCTGGCAGGATGTGGACACCTAATATGGTGCTTCTCTCACACCTCACAAGGCTTCAAGAAGTAGGTACTCTTTCAGTTCTGTATTGTAACAGTCCTTTTGGGGTTTTAGAAACCCCAGATCCCTGTGTTATGTTGCTCTACCTTTCCACTTTCATCTTTATTTTGTTTCCCTCCATCCTCAAACCAGTTAAGAGAAAGAAAAGGAACACATGGGTAACAACAAAATACACTTTTCCAAAGAAATGACACACCCTGTTATTGCCAAGGTGAACTGCCTCTCTTCTTTCAATGTTTATTTATCTGTTGCTAAACACACCAAAGCATCTATCATATTTTAAACACAGTCTTTTTCAAGCTATTTAATAAAGTGTACTGTGTATTTATGACTCCTTAACCAGAAAACCATACCCTAATGGATATATTTCAAGTTCCTGACCCAAAACCCTTAATTAACTGTAAAACCAACATTCTTATTCTTCTTCAGAGGAGTATTATGTTAGCAGATTTGGAAGTTAGTTCTGAAGGGGACTGTTTTTATAGTACCACAGATCCTGAGGGGGGGAAGTCATTTTCTATTCCAAGAAAACATCCACCACTAGCACCACTGAGAAGCAGAACTCTGTGTTGTTTTTTTTTTTAAAGCCCTAATGACTAGTTTTTATTCCATAATCACAGAGTGCCCCTTTCACCTGATGATTTTTGTTCAGTCTTCAGTGCACTTCCTTTCCTGCTTCATCATTCATCAGCTATGAGGTCATTAATTTTAAATGGGAGACTCTCAGTAACCAACAGAGAATTTCATTGTAAATCAAAACTTCTCCAGCTGATAAGTTAATTTGTCAGTAAGGCGGCTCAGCAGCCCTTTTGTTTTGTATGGAATTTTCCAGACAGTCCTCTAGGCTGACACCACAGACATCAGGATCACCATTTACTATGGGCCTTCAGTCTTGAGGGAGGTCCTAAAAGAAAACAGAGATGACATATTTTCCCCTGTGCTCCCAAGGTCTCTATACCTACAACTATCTCTGTTCTACTGTCTGCTGGGATATGTTTGATCATACTGCCAGTGTATGGATGCATGCCAAAAAAATGTGTATGGCCATTAAGGAACACTTGTTCTCTGACTGAAAGGGCCCCTTTACACATGTCTGTCCTGAAAAAAACTTGCACAAAGCTTAATCTCCAAGATATGACAGCTAACAAACTCATTACAATCCATATGGGGGAGGGAACAAGGGAGATGCAACAAGGAGACCAAGTAGCTCAGATGTCCACTAAGCCTTCACATCAAAACAGCCATCAGAAAAAAGCTTTGGAGTCAGTAATGGAACCAGCTTTTTATCAGACTAGGCGTAGATAGCTGTGCTAAGGAAACTCCACAACACAAAGCAGGATCTGGTATGTGGAACTTCTGTTAAAAATCATGTGGAGCCTGGTGAAGCTCAGCAAATTGAAACATGCTGAATTAGCACAAACTCCTCTGTCCAAAGCAATTTTACAGGCCAGATCATCTCCTCTGTTATGACCTGGGTTTGCCCTGTGTGAATTGTAAGGTCAAGGAAAGGGAGAGGAGCAAGCATGTGCTTGCTTCGGCAGTGCTCTAACCACATATAGGCTATGCCAGTTAGGGCAGCTGAACTTCAGTCTCAGTTGTTCTGGGCCTGGCCAGAGAAATCAGGAGAATGCTGCTTTCTTCATTCCTCCTGTGCTATGGAGAGCTTTGGTATAGAGAGGTGCTTTGCTTAGCACACATGCTCCAGAAACAGGATTTTTTTAGTGAGGGTCACCTCTCATACCAGTGTATGTGGACAAGTGATGTCAAATAGCTTTTCTATTTGGGACACTATATTATGACAGCTGTCCGGTACAGCATTCTCCAGTGTTGCTCTAACGGTCTTAAAACCAACCCTTGCTCTAATTTGTGTTGCTTTATATGTAGAAGGGACTAACAGGACTTGCCAGGAGGAACAATGGATGGAGGTAGAAGTTTGGAGAGTTTCTGCATGTTTGGTTTTTCACTCTGAATTTCCAAGAAGAAGGAAAAGCAAAGCATGTGCCTGTGCATTTATTCCTGGGAGAGCTCACTAGTGATGGTAATGTGTTTGGAAGAGCAGCAGTGACTATTTTGCAAATGTGCATCTGCTTCCACTACTGCTCCCTCACTGCTGCTCTCTCTTCACTTTTCATCATGGCATCCCCACAGCTGTCCTTTTTCTTTCTCTTTTTCACCTTGCAAACAATTCAGTTCCCTTTTTCAGGTGACGTTTGAGGCCATCACTTTGATTCTGACGAGCTACAGAAGTGAGAGAACCAGACTTCCATTCTGACTGCCCTGCCCCTGCTTCCTCTTGGCCTGGACCATCAGGATTACAGCCGAAGCAGCCAAGGATTAATTACAGAGCTGTGCAAGACAGGAGACCCTTAGTACTGGAATTATTGTTCATATCACAAAATATTTTGACTGCTTTAACCCACAGGGCCCAATCCTGTCAGCAAGCCACATGTGGACCTCCCATTAGCTCTATGGGTGTTCCACAGGCAGTCAGCTGGGGACTTCCAGCCCCTCTCAGAAGTGTCTAACAGATCTGCACAGGACTATGAATGACACATACCAACATGAGATTCTCCACATGTAACACAAATTCTGCCTTAGTGCTGAAGTGTTGCAGTAGTTGGAGGAACACTCTTCTCAGATCCTTTCCCAGACTTTTATGATTCAGAGTAGTTAACTGGAAATGCAAAAGCCAGTCAAGTCGCTGGGTGGCTGCTCATATGGAATTTTGATGCATCTGTAAAGGGGAGACAAGTCAGTGCGTAGCATAGCTTCTGCTATCAAAGGCATGCTGGGCAGTAAAGCTAATTGCATTATGCTGTGTTCAAACAAAAACGTTTGAAAGCAGTTCTGTCTAGCTATGTGAATATGTGCACAGAGCTTGTGTATGTGACTGTTGCACTAAAGTGAAAATGTCTGTCAACAGCAAAAAAAAAGAAAAGAGAAAAAAAAAAGAAATATGCCAGTACTACCTCATGGGGAATTTTCCACAGTTTCTAACCAGTAATATCCTCCACTCATTTGCCCTTTAAGACATTTACAGAGAAATGGTTTCTTGATCATAAAAAAAATCACGACACAAAAAACCCCTACCAGAACAAGACACTCCATTGCACATGTTACATCTCAAGGGAAAGGATGAGACAATAAACAGCACATAACAGATGTTATTCACGTTGCTTCATGCACTGTTGGAAGGCTCTCAGACACGACAGTTCTGAGCATGGTGAAAGAGTCCATAGATGTAGAGTAGGCTCGCTAATGATGTATCTTATTTAGGACAAGTTTAAAAAAATATATTAATTATTTGTATATTCATAGACAAGGTATTAACAAAAGTAATAATCCTGAATCCTTTCCACCCCACTACAGCCCTTACAGTAAGCTATTAATACAATCTTACAAGAATCTGGAAATTAATAAAGATTTCAGATTATTTAAAAATTTCTGAAGTAAAATATATATGCAAAATAACAACTTTGGTAACAGCTTATAAGGAGTATCTGGAGCCATGCTAGCTTTGAATCATGGAGTTTCAAGGGAATTTTTTATTATAGTTTTGGCTCCAGTACACTCACACCATGTGGGTTTTTGCTTTGAGTTTTAAGTTTGAATGGACCAAGTACTTCAAAGCAAGACTCTAAATCAGGAAAATGCACTGAGTTTCATATGCTTTCCACTCAAAACCATACCTTGGCCCAGATTCCCTCACAATGGAGCCCAGCCTCACTTGAAACTCAGCCCACATTTGTTGAAAGCGTTTACAAATCCCATCAAAACTGGCCTGAGTTTCAAGTTTGTAATAAAATCCAAACCCAAGAGTTCTGCTTGGCTTCAAATGTCTCTCTGTTCTAGTAATTTCCACTTGTTTCCGTTAAAAAGAAAAAAAAATGTATAATTTGTGCTGATTTATGCCTCTTGCATTGGTAAACCTGGAATAACTCCATTAACTCATCAAGGTTGTTTCAGATTCACACCAGGGTAGGTGTGAGCAGGTTGAGCAGAGGTTTTATTAAGATGAAGGTGGGAAACTGCGTATACTCCAAGGCCAAAATTCCAAAATGCAACGTGTGTCTTTCTGTCGAAGTTAACAAAGTGCAACTGCAGCCTGTAAGCTTTTTTGAGTATAAGCAAATCTTTCTGGTTCTGAATGTGGCATTCAAAGTGCCTCAGCATGGTGCTGTGCCAAAGGGTGGCCACCTTGCCGACCCCAGGCTGCAGCAGCTCCACCGTGCCCCACCACACCATTTCGCTCCCTCCCACCCTTTCTGCCAACACAGGCCTCTGCAAGATGACCAGGTGAGCAGGCTCAGGGACTGTCACTTATTTCCAGCTGCGTCCAAGCTTGTGACCAAGCAAGACTTGAAGCAATAAGGTTGACTAAGAGGATGATGAGGAGCACACAGCTGGGGACATCAGCATGGGTGGGAGCACCAGAGACTGGATTTAATTGGCTTAAACCACCACAAGACCACCCCCAGGGTTGCAGAAACAGGATTACATGAATACTAAAGCCTCTGCATTTGCCAGAGTTTACTATCTTGCTGTACGTTGCAGATTTGCGAGTGTGTAATCTATTACGCAACATTAAGAATTACATCACTGACATACCTATTACCTGATCCGCCACCGGATTGTATTGTTTGAGGAAAGTCCGCCATGATGAAACAAAAAAAGCCTGCAGCTATGACACACAGCAAATCCAGCCACCAAACCATAGTAGGGGACTATCCCATGGATAGATCTTAGTAAGAACAAGAAAGACGGCATCACAAAATCCACATAGTGAATTTATGGCTACAACCTGATTTTAGACTGGAAGTGCTGAGACATTGCAGGGGTGTAATATAGCAGGTAAAATGCAATGGCAGACAGATTTTTGCTCTGGATGCTCTTAGACTGGTTATTGCTTTTGCACTCCATCACGAATCCTCAGGAGAAGAACTTGCCTTTTTCCCGTGGCGTTACTACAAGCAGGGCCCAGGCTTGCAGCAGCCTTCCTTGCAAAGACAGTCCCTTTACCTCTGTTTTTTACCCTCTCTTTTTCTCTGGGAAGAAAAGGGAACTAACTATGCTAGAGACTGGGGAATCAGAAATGCATGTTGTATTTGCATTCTTCTTAAATGAACCTGTTTCAAAACAAGGTTTGCTCTGTCCCACACCCTTTTCCACCTCACCCTTCATTACCCCTGAATGATAAATGTGTCATTAAATAGCCCACAGCTTCGAATAGTGCCTTCTGATCATCACAGAAATATTTCCTAGCATTGGAAGGACTCTTCACTAGCTCCTGCAGTTTGCTCCTGCACTTTCTTTTCACCCAGTGACAGTCCAGAAGCAGTTTTGAGCAGCTCCGACCCACCCGGGGCTACTCTTGACCCTCCCTTTGCTGACCCTTTTCCCCTGGAGAAACACCGAGGGCTGGAAAATGGCTACCTGAGGCCCCAAGCCGTGAAAAGATGTGGTTGGAGTGCAGGGAAAACAAAGTAAATGCCATGAGAAGGCAGTCCCCGGCTGCCCCCCCTCCCCGCCCCGGGCCCACCAGAAGAGGCCGGAGCGGGAGCCGGCAGCCGGGCCACAGGGCTGTTTGATTGCCTAAGCCTGGTGGCCAGACAATAGGACCAGAAAGAATGGCTGCTTCCTTCCTTCCTGTCGAGTGTTCTGCCTGAGTGAGCAAATTCAATAGCACTTCGCTTCGCAGCAACACCAGGCTCTCTCGCACAGGCGAAAATCAACAAAGAGCCATTCTCGGGCATTTCCAACTGCACCTAAGCCAAGGCACTGAGCTGTGGAGCCATCCGGCCAGGGGAGGGGGGCGGCCCAGGCGTCGCTCGAGGGTGTGCGGCCAGGCACAGTAAACATCCAGGTTATTGTTTATGGCGAAGGACTGCCTTATTACTTTTTTTTTTTTTTTAATGTCAGGCACTGGGCAGTTTGTTTCCCCATCCCACCCCCAATCCTGCCACTTATTTTGGGGTTTTTTTTGAAGTGCTCCTGCTGAATTCGTTGTTTTAAACCCCTCCATACAGGCTGGTTGAAGGGTGCTATGAGGTACTCAGGCGTAACTAAACTAGGAGAAGGTGACACAAGAGTTGCTGTGTGCAAAACATAAGCCTGCTGCTTTCTTCAGATTCAAGTGGTCACATATTTAAATCACAGGATGACTGAAAATAAAACAGGTGCCAGTCAAGGAAAATATCTGAGAAAAGCAGGTAAGCAGATGAGCAGGACTGTGCTCGAGTGGGTATAAATTGAAACATCATTCCCTATAAATTCCATAAATAAGAAGGTAATATAATAATTATGGACTGCAATTTTTATTGCTATCAGGCTCTTTTCTGTCTTGCAGATCCCACTCTTTAGTTCAGCGTGGTGCCAGATTAAGAAGGAACAGCGTGTCGTTAAAAAGACAAGGACCTGGGATGCACATGCCCAGAGCTGCCAGTCAGAACTCACATTTTTTGTAAACACCAAGTTTCTAGATCTTCAGGGCTCCTGAAGAGCGTTCAGTCCATGAAGCTTTCCCTGTGCAGAAATAAAAAGTACACTCAGTTTCCCTGCTGTGTGTGCAGCGCAGTTTGTACCTCACTTTGCAGTGCAACAATTGGTCCCGCGGGATTCCTGTGCATCTGCAGTGAGGCACCTCCTCTTCTTGTACATGCATGGCATAGGACGTGGCTGTACCGAGGGATGTATTCTTGTGAACATCTGGGTTTGTTGATTCAGTGTGTGTGGGAAGAGGAAGGGGGAAGCGCAGAAAGTTATCTCAAAAAAGAAAAGCTTACATGGGATCTTGGGAGTGATCTCTCTCTCTCTCCTAAAAAGCTAGATTTTTGCTTTTTGTCTTTGAAACAAGCAAAGTAAGATTTTGCACTTGCCTGCTGCATCTGTTTTCTCAAGCAAAGACCTGTTTGTTTTTCCCATTGTGTCTGAACCATATTTGAAACAGACCACTGAGCCAAATTACATCAAGCCTGTTTCTTTTCTTTGCTACTTCTGAACTATGACAGATTATCCTAACCCATCTGCAGGCATGATTAAAAATATGAAAATCATTTTTACTTTTCTTTTGAACTGTCTTTGATATAGTATTTGCTGTCAGATAATCTATAGAGTTTTAACATCTGGTAACATAAAATGGTATGTTATTGCAGCTGAAGAAAGAACCATTTAGATATTTTTATAGAGAGTTTTTTGTGGCATCCAAGATTGCAATTGTGGCTTCAGTTTACAATAAACTTGTGGTAGTACAGTTATAACTAAATTATTCATTTTTATGCATCAGAACATGGTTTATAACCCAGAGGAAAAAAAATCCCAGCAGAGAGGATCTTTATTAAGATACACATACTGCTTACATGATTACAATAAGTGACGTTCAGATATGTCATCACCTAATCTGAGGAAACTAGCTCAGACAACTTTCTATTAAGCAATAACCTGTAAATGACAAAACAATATCTATTTCAGTCATTGCACAGTGAAGGCTAGATTACTGTAGTTGAAAGATTTTTCTCTTTCTCCAAGAGCATTCAGGAGAAGAGAGACAATCAAAGTAGGACAGCTATATAGACTTTCATCTTTGAGAATCTGACATCAGTGAAAATTCATAGAATTTATAGATACAGCTGATCTAGCTGTACCTGTCAATGTTTACGATCTGCTTCCCTACAGAAAGATAGTAGCCGCTAACTTAACATGAGGCCTACTCCTGGTTCGGTTTGCTTTTGTTTGCCTTGGTTGTTTTAACTACTGGAAGAAGCTCTTGGTATCATGCAGTTGGTTTACTGCTAGCAAAAGTAATAACCTAAGAGGATGGGGTGTGCATCCCAATTACTTTTTATCCAAATTCAGGCAAAGTTTCCCTAAGGAAGCATTACATCATTGCTTGTCCTGTGGAAAAAAATTTGCAACTAAGGGTGAAGAAACTGATTTAGATCAAAGAACACCACTGCCACTTTGTATTCTGATTGTCCAAAATCTGGTATTTGTAAGAATTTTGTCCATGCTGTTTCTTACTTGATATTCTCTAGAAGTGACATGCAGGTACCTTCCCCACTCACTTCAGCCAGAAGTGTTCATCTCCATAAGGAGGTTTCAGCCTCGAGTTTGAAGATTCCACATGTTCAGGTACCTCACATTAACTCTGAAGGCTAAACCAAACAAACTGTCAGATTATGGCATCTGGGAAGGTGGCTCTTGGCCATCAGCCACTCATTATAATCCAATCCCCTTCCTTTTAGCACCTTGTGTTCTTTTAAATGGTCTGGTGCCTTTTTTTTTTTTTTTTTTTTTTTTAATCTCCACTGTAGTCAGGCTAGAGAGAGGTCAGATGAGTCAGACATTGGTTAAACCAATAGAACTGAGATAAATTTTGACAGTTATATAACCTCCCACCTTCATTTTAGTAGTTTGCTCATTCCTCTAGCCATACCCACTAGGGCTTCCCACAAGGTCCCAGGGAAAGTTGGGAAGATAACTATTCAGTGTATTTTAGACTATAGTCTTTTGATATGTTTATGTTCAGATTGCACCTGTGAGGTAGACAAATACTTTTACAGGTGAGGAGCTGAGACACAGTCTACACTGCAGCTGGAAAATGTGGCAGCAGTGAGGACAGGCATGGAAGAGATGGTGGTAGCCAGACTAGCTCTGACACTCATGGAAGTGTAGACAAATCAGCTCAGGATGCACAAATCTGCCTGCGACCCTCAGCATTTAACCCACATTGAAGCCATGCCATTGGAGTGATTCCCATCTGCAGTTCCCAATTTATAGTAAGTGGTTTGCTGAACCATATAAAACAAAGTTGTCACAATGGTGCTTTTGATTAAAAATTTTTATAGGGGGCCACAGTGGCCTTTGAAAACAGTGGGGGTTGACAGTGGTCTGCTGGTGCTGCTAAAAAGTTCAGGAATGCTGAACTTTAAGGTTAGGTTGTCTGATTGCAGTGCAAATATATGCTAAGTGACTTGCCCAAGGTCATTTGTATTATGATATCTATAGTAGAGCAGGCACTGAACACTGATTTTCCATAGCTGTGGTTAGTGCTCTAATCTCTGCTATGAAAAGAAAAAATATTTTCTAATCTGACTAAGTATGTTGAATTGTATCTTAGGCAAAGTTTAACTGGCAATACAATATACATAAGTAGGCTAATAAGCATATCAGGAATCTCCATCTTCTTCCCTATGTGAACACTTGAATTGAAATAGCAGTTCATTTTAATTTACACCTTCTGATATTTTTGGTGCAGACACTAACCCAAGGACCGAAATGGGACCCACTTGTTCTCAAGTGAGAGGAATTGCAAACAGGTTTGATCAGAAACAATGAATGATCTGACTTGAAAACACTTTTCTTTCCCTCTACAGAAGAAAGTTGCACTGGTTAACTAAAGGTTTAAACTAATCTAGTTAAACTACATTAAATGGTGGGTGGAGGTCTGTTACGCATATCCAGACTAAACAGAGTTTACAGCAGTTTAACTGGGTCACTCTTGAAAAACTGTGCGTGACCGTTCTATAGACAAAGACTGCCATTATTAGGGTGCACACTTCTGTATAAACCCAATGTTAGACCTGGGAGGAAGCTCTTCTCCTTCAGGTTTGTTTGCTGCTGTAGCTCATGAAATTGTCACTCTCTTGCTTTCAATAGACTAATAAATCATGGAGCAGACTGTCCTTCTCAGAGGCCTGTCCATATTGATAATACGCTAATATTGCAAAATGACTTATGATTACTGAAATAAATATTCAGTCTCTTCTCCAAAACAAGCTGACCTTACTGATTCCAAAGGATTTCCAGTATCCGAGAAATTGTAAGAATATATATTTTTTTTTTTTTTTCAGTTGGAAGGGAAGAAATTCTGTCTTAGGATAGTTGCATTTTGATTGGGTCTTGCTGAAACAGAATTTGAACATTTAGAATAAATGAAAAGTTTGGAATTTGTAACTAAAGAAAGCAAAAGGTAATATGAGCAGAAACAGCAGGGGTGTGTGGAAGTTCACTTAGGAGATGTAAGAGTCTAAAGGAGGAGCCTTTTTCATACCCAAGAGACTGCTGTGCAGTCACTAGTGGAAGCTTACACAGAGCGAATGGATAACATATAGACCGCAGTACCATTCTGTAAAATGTGTCATAAGCTCAGTGAGAAGGGAAACATTAGCGGGTAGGTTCCCTTTCATTTTTGCTCACAAAATGAATCATGGGCATGGATTTGAAGATCTAACACTTACGTGCTTAATTGTATTACAAGCAACTTACACCTGCTAAAGGAAAATGCCCCTTTTGCAAATTCACCTCTTGGGTGTGGAGTTGGAGTGAGAACTACTGTCGTGCAGTAATTCATGAAATAGAAAATGACTGCCTACATGCTTTGTTGCATCAGGTGCTTTAAGCAGTTGTCTGGTTTACCATGCAACAAAGCACAACAAGCTGATATACCCAGCAGCATGAAATGAAAGTGCTTCATATTAAAAAGTGCAAACAACCAAACCATTTTTAAATATAGGCAGAATCTATAATAAGTAGTAAAACACCCATGCCTCTCACGGCTAATGAGTATTCCCATCTGTAATGGTCTGCCACATCCCTGGTTAATTAGAAACTAAATTACTAACATCTCTAATTATTCATAATGACATTCTTTTACGTCTGTTAAATTAGTTATAAAATGATTAGCATAAGAAATGCTCAGCTTTGAAATACTAGTCAATAAGTCAAAAAGCCTCTGTTTGCCTATTTAATCTAATGAAAGGTATTTTATCTCACATGGCATCTAAGCGTACAGGCAAAATTAACCCTGTGAAAGAAAATGGGTTTATCAAACAAAGCAGAGCTGGGTTGCACTGCTATCATTTACATATACAGACTGTTTCCCCTAATAGACGTATTTCAGAATACTATACATACTTTGAATAAGTTACATAGGTTTCAGGGACATACAAAAAAAAAAAAAGCTTTGAAAAATGTATGTCCTGTTTTAATATATTAATAAAAAGATGACCCAACTGTCTCCCAGGCTTTCCAGACACTTGACTAACCTATTTGCTTAAAAGGTGTATATGAACAGGCAAGTTTTCACAGGGTGTCATTTTCCATATAATCAGGAGGGCTTTGTGCTAAATTGTATAAGAAAGCATTCAGGGTTAAAATTCAGCATGACTCTCCCCCAAACAACCCTTCCTGCACCTTCACCCCCACTCCCACTTAAACCCTTTTGGAGGTTCCTGCCCTCCCCTCCCTGTTCTCCTCTTAGAAGCAAACTCATCACCATTAGCACACAAATGCAAAATAACCAGCCTAGGCCTCTTCCCAGGAATACAAATTAGGGGCAGGTAGTTGAAGAGCTTAGAAAGCTGAAATAGCGAAGTTCACAATGAAAAGGATGAATAGATGAGAGACTGAAAGTGGGGTAAAGTGTTCAGCTTTTGTCATTTAAAGTGACGTCTTTAACTCTTTGCCTTCATGAGGCTGCTCTTCACAAAAATAATAATGAATTGCAATTAAGACCTGAAGGACAAAAGGGAATTATATGGGAGGAAAAAAGAAAAGGAAAAGAAGAAAAGAAAAATTATGATGACAAGAAGAAGAAATTTTTTTCCTTCTACAGCTTATGAATATCTGTCAGGAAAGTAGAGAGGATAGTTTTAGAACTGTCATTGTTTAATGTGACAATGGTACCACTGTAGATAGTGAAACCAATGATGTCATCAAAGCAGCTGGAGAAAAGTTTGAGATGGCTCATCAGATCTTCTAAATTTATATCCACTCAAGAAGCCCCGTAGCTACTTCACAATCTGTTCTACTTTTGGGGACATAACACTGTTTCTTACTGAAATAAGGGATATTTTAGGTGTAAAGTGCTGCTATGTTTGAAGTTATTTGTCCTTCAATTATGCAAAGCCTTTGGGAAATTAAGTCTTCTCAGATTCAGCTGCACCTCTGGACTTGGCTGCCACCTGTTCGTCCCCCGCTAGCACAAAGTTCCATTTTATAGCATAGACCTGTGCTCAAATCATGGTGACAGTAAGGGCTTTAAAAGACTTCTTTAACACGTATTATTTGTGGATATGGTATCCTGCTGTCAGTGTAAAATGGAATGGCTCTTTGATCACACTGAGGACAAGCAGTTCTTTAAACCAGTCCTCTGGTCCATCTGAATGTAGAGTTTGGATACAGAGGTAGTTAGGTGCAAAAACTTTGGTCCATATTTTTTCTTACTTCTCAAGTTATTAGAGCTCCTTGGAAAACCTGGGAAAGACCTTTGGAAGAGTTCCATAAATCCCCTCCCGTTTATTACTGCTGCAGTATATCCAAACAAAATGTGGTCATCAGTCCTCCATATTCACCCACAAAGAGCACAAAACCAAAGGTAAGCCAGCACTGTGACAGCATGCAGCAGGCCATGTAGGAGGGATCCACAGACTAGGGACTGCAATATTTGACATAGGAGTGCATCAGTACTTAAACAGCAATTGTTACCAGTAGAATCTGGAAAAGATGGCTTTTAAACATGGAAAAGGAAGAACCAAACTGCAAAAATAAAAATAAATAATGAACCCTCAAATATTTATGATAAAAAGGTAAGTGAATAATATTAGACAGCATTACTCTAAATGACTAGTGAGGATTATACATCCATCTTCTGTTTTTACCTGGGGTGTTCTTTTTTATTACTGAAGAAATTAATGCTTTTTCATACACTGTAATGGCCATTTTTACTTTCCTATATTACTGAATTTAATAAGAAATATACTTTGGGAAAATTTTGCCAACAGACACATTCATGCAACACTTATGACTTTAAAGTATGGAATCTTATCCAAAGTTTACCAGGACCTTTAATTTTATGAAAGAAAATTGAAAATTTCACAGGCTCTCTTGTACTTCTTGTACCAATAGCCAGTATTTCTTGCTCACATTTTAGAAATATCAACATAATGAACAAAATAAAAGGTGACTGCACACTACTAAATTAGCTTTTCAAAAAGAGTTTATGTCAATTCCAGCTATTGTACTTGCATGACAGTTTATGGGTGTGGGAGGAAAAAAATCTTATTTATTTGCATTGTTTTACCTGTTCTCTTTGTTGAGGATTTTTTAGTTCCATGATGATTGCTTGACATTCCATATTCATTGTTTACTGTGACATAAATAAAAAAATCAGCTATTTAGCAGCTTTAGGGTATGTCTACAGGGACAGGTACAGACAGATGCAAGCTTGTCTGTCTGTTCTTCAAAATGGCCAGACATGAACCAGCTCTGATCCAAAGTCATATATAGACACATTCACATGGATGGCACTTGTGTTTTGAGGTAACAAGCCGGGTTGAGCAATCCAAGTGCAATTACTTGATTTTGAACAGGAGCTCATTCTGACTGACCAGGTCAGGGCATAGCCAGAGGATCTTGGGTCTCCTTCTGCTTGTCTAAGTAGTCAGGCTGCAAAAACCTTCCAGAACAAATAGAGGCACAACAGTGACAGCTGAAAACAGCCCTTTCAATGTCCTTATAATGTAAAGGATAAAATCTTAGGACCTATTTTCTTTATGGCAATATGAATTTGGATGCTTTTCAACTATCTCACTGCAGTAAAAAATGAGTTAAAGCTTTATGCTTTATTTACATCTTAGACATGGTACATCTACTGAGAGATGTTGTGATTAATTAGTCATTAAAAAAAAACCCTGAGAAGAAGTTTTTATGGCTTTCTTCATTTCATCATTCCTTTGATTTCTTAAGCATATTTTAGTGATTTGTCTCTTTCTTGTATTAAAAAAACAAAAATTGAACTAAGATGCTTAAATTTTGTTGTAGCTGATGGAAATATTAACATTTATTCAGAACGACTCATTTTCCTTAGTGTGCCTAAACAAATGTTTGCAACACTGTGGTCTATTCCGGCTTGAAATTCCCCACCGAAGTCAATAGAAACTGAACACACGTATCAGAAGTCAAACTTTGCTTCTTTATGATTTCTAGAGCATCTTTAAAAGTCTCTGAAGGAACACCCATATAAAACATATTCTGAGGTAAGCCCCATAAGGAGAACAAAAGTGGGTATTATTTAACAGCCTCACCAAAACGCAGCAGATCTGGAATAAATCAGGAAGAGTTTGGAATGGATTTATTGGAAGGGTGATGCTGCTGTTTAGCTTTCCATTTTTTACGGGAAGAATTAGAAATGTCATTTGGCAGATGTCTGTAATGTTTTTGGAACTGGAAGGAAATTTGGCTTTTCCATTTGGTGTGGGTGGATGTTCCTCTAGGCCACATTTAACATGTAAAATGAGAGAGGTGGGTTTGAAACCCTTCCTAAAGGGAGACCTGTAGCTGCATGTTTTGCAGACTTACCTTAGAAAATCCTCTGCCAGCAACCTGCATACCTGATCCACATATTACCCCTAGGTAGATGGCCCCAAGCATCAGTTTCACCCTTTTTGCAGCATAAAGATTCAAGCCAAAAAAATCAAAGTATCAGGATTCAGAGCAACAAGAAATCAATAGACCAGATAAACTGGTTTATCCTCCTGTGCAAAGGAGTTATAAACATGGTCTAACCAACTAGATTCCACCAGTGCATCTAACCTTATCTGCGCGTTTTGTGCCACTGAGTACATCTTGGATTTATGTTTGACATTATATTTAATGGCTGTCCTGTCTGTCTCTCACTGAGCAGGATGCCATTCTAATTCTGGATTTGGGGGAGCTGCTGCTGTAACACTAATAATAATAACTGACAAAGAAAAAGGGAAAACTCTTACACATTGCAAGAGACCATAGGGAGCTTCAAACAGTACCACACAGTGCTAGATGCAAAACAAAACCGCAAAGGTGCAAAACTGAATAGATCAAAAATCTAAATTTATCATGTCCCAATACTGAGGTAGGTCTCCCTCCCCATGAGAAGAAACTGTAAAAGCATAACTCTACCGCTACTCCTAGATTTGCCCTACAACAAAAAGATGACACTGCCATGAATGTTGTGCCCTGCATCATTCTTGAAAATTATTGCAGAAATTTGAACTGCAAAGACAAGGAAACCAATCTGGTAATATTTCTTTTCCACAACTTGACAAAAGCATTAGCAGCAACAGCAGCATAATAAATGTCTACAGAAAACAGTGAAGCTTGGTGCCGAGACCCTAGAAACATATGTACTCAGTTAGATGAATTCACTTTGTGCTGCACCTGAGCTAATAACCCCTGCTGAGAGGTTCATAGTACAGGTTAAGTGCTGCAACACAATCAAGGAATTATAGATCAAAGTATAGACCAGGCAGGGTACCTTCAATCCTCATAAAGATACTAAGATACATCTATAACAATCAGTTTGCAAGTGTTTAGGTGAAACTAATCTTACCTTCTTTGGCCAGCTAAAAGCTAGATTTACAGGCTAACGATGGAACTCCTTGCTGAAGGATGGTGTGGAAAATAATTTTAGAATGGCTTAAGAGAGTAGGCTTTAGAAATTAACAGAAAGGTCATTAAAGGCCATTAAAACACTAGATTGCATGCAGGAAGTTTCTGGATTTATCAATTATGGGAGAGTGTTCCCAGGGTAGTATCTGTACCAGCTAGTATGTTTTTATATATCTCCTACTTCTGTAAGGAATAGGGTAAAGGGTAATATGGATTTTTGTCTGACCAAAGGTGGCTGGTCTTACATTTTTGCGGTGAGACGAGGTCATGGTGTGCCACTACAATCAATGCAGACATAAGCACTTCCACAGGATGTTCTAGATGTAATCGCCACAAAATGTATGTACAGCTGATTGAAAGATATTTTTTTCTTTTTTTTTCAAGAATCAGAAGGTTGTAGAGAGAAGCAATAACAATATTCCTGTACATAGTAGGTAAAATATTAGAACAGGGACTCAGCAGGAAACCCTTCATTAGGATTGTTTAGGAACAGATTAGGTAAATACCTGCAAGGAATGGTTGCAGTGCATTTACTCTTTCTTACTGTAGATGATTACACTAAATGATCTTAAGTAATTCTGTACAGTCCTGCCTTTTTCTACATGCCTGGAAAAATTTCACCAACACTGTTACTGGACAGTGTATTTTATAAGCCATGAAACAACTTTCTACTGAAGCTCCGAGTTATGCTCCATGAAAACTGTGCTCAGGGAATTATTTTTGGCAATAACAGATCTGTTCAGCCCCAGAGATACAACTGTGAGGAGAAGTGGGATGTGAAGTTTTCATCTATATTTAGTATATTACAGTAAATATAATGACCATGGAAATTGTCATAATCATCAGAACCATAAACTGATTATACTTGTAACAGTTAAAAAAATGGCAATGCCATTAAAATGGATAAAATAAGGAATTCACATTCTATTTCTGAATTAATATGCCATATAGTCACTTGAAATGATTATGTAGTGGTTAACCAAGTAAGAACAGGATGCAGTAATTCAGTAACGAGGAGCAGGATTCTGTTCATGATCCAAACATCTAAATTTAGGAAGCAATAAATGTAAGTGTCTAAGCTAAGTCAATGGAGACTTGGTCAATCCTGTCAAAGGAGTCTAGAGTGCTATTCATCTAGTCAAATTTAGAGATTTTCTTTAGGATGATTTAAAAGGTACACTGAACCTCCTGACTCTGTTGATCCTCTGACTACTTAGTTGCCTGTGTACAGGTACCTAGTGCAATACCTGGACTCCACCTGCCACTCCTGATGGTCACGCCAGACTCATACAAATATCATGCTTGGACAACAAATGGCACAAAGTATTCAGGTGTGAACAACTGAGTAGAACTCCCATTGACTGTAATGGAATCTTAGACATCTCTTTAATGGATAGACATATGCATTTAATACAGAAGCTTGCCCTGAATTAATTATTTCTATATTAAATCAGAATTTAGAAATAGTCATATTTTCATTTTTGCATTTAAAAAACCAGAATTTAAAAATGTTTCTTAGATTTGTTTATGGAATTATGTGACATATCAAATAGATAAAAGATGTAAAAAAAGACAGGGCTTACATATCCAAATAATGTACAGATTAAGAGTTAGTAAAATAGTTTCAATACAACATCTTATTTATATGAATGTGGAGAAAAAAATCTTATTGTAAAAAGAAGTACAGCATCAGATTAATTTTAATAAATCTTTAAAAGTATAGATCTCTCCATCTGGACTGGTCACATACACTCCCTTCTTAATCAATTCAGTCCATCCTAATGTAAATGAATAAAAATTAGACTAAATAGGCCATACTGCTTGTACCCTACAAGTGCATCTAAACTAGTTATTCAGTGCATTGTAAGGGTGTTTTTTGATGCAAATTTGTCTTGAATCTATATTTGGAGTCTTCTGATTTACACAGTTGGTGTGCTTGAAGCACTTTTGCTCCTGATGGAGCCAAGTGGGGCATTATGCCATGGGGTGCCATCCACAACACCCCACTTGCAAAATGGTTGCAGGGTCTTTCAGCAGTTACTGTTCCACATAGGGTAGGGGGTGCTGTGAATCAGTAACTGGCACCAATGTCGTTGCCAGTAAAGAAGCAATGTGAATGTGCAGACCTAGAATTCTAACAGATCATAACAAACCCAGCCCCATCCTTCACTCTTTGCTCTGTAACAGTTGGTAATGCAGGCACACCCCAAGATTATTCATTTACATACATTAAAGATCAAGGGAGCCCAAGGGTGGTGAGTATAGAAAGAGAGAGGAGAGGAGAGGAGAGGAGAGGAGAGGAGAGGAGAGGAGAGGAGAGGAGAGGAGAGGAGAGGAGAGGAGAGGAGAGGAGAGGAGAGGAGAGGAGAGGAGAGGAGAGGAGAGGAGAGGAGAGGAGAGAGGAGAGGAGAGGAGAGGAGAGGAGAGGAGAGGAGAGGAGAGGAGAGGAGAGGAGAGGAGAGGAGAGGAGAGGAGAGGAGAGGAGAGGAGAGGAGAGGAGAGGAGAGGAGAGGAGAGGAGAGGAGAGGAGAGGAGAGGAGAGGAGAGGAGAGGAGAGGAGAGGAGGGGAGAGGAGAGGAGAGGAGAGGAGAGGAGAGGAGAGGAGAGGGAGATCCTCAATTTACATTTACATTTACAGTTCCTTTATCAAGTACTTAATATTTCATAAAGGTCTAACTTCAGAAAAAATCTGCATCTAAAATGTAGAGTTATTTTTTAATGGAGGTGCGGGAAGCAAAAATTTGGGCTATAATAATTTTAGTTTTTGTCAGTTCGGCCAATGATCTGAGGACTAGGTATTTACTCATTAAAATACTATTGCTGAAAGGGAAGAGTAGGCTTAGGGCCAGTCTTACAGACAGGAAGGCACTGGGTGATCAAATCAAAGTCCATCCTGGATCTCAGTGTTCCCTTTACAACACACGTGATTCTGACCTGAACAAAACTAGACCTTGAGAAACCATAATTTTCTCTCCTGCTATGTCTGCACATTAACTTTGTCTCACATCACCACTTTTCTGCCCAGGGAAGCTAATGTGTAGAAGTTTAGCCTTTAAACCATTAGGACTGTGTTAAAATATTTTCCAATATTTTACTTCTATACTTCAACAATATCACCCCACTAAACAGGTGTTTATATTAAAATTGTGACCAATAGGATGTGTTTTTATCCATTCAGCAAAGCTGCAAAGTACTGTACTATTCCTTAAATATTGATGTATTAGAGTTCATATCTTTTCTGGATCTCCCAAGTCTGATCTTCTGGGCATCAATGCTTACTGTCACCTAGCCAACTTGCTAACCCTGCGGAACCATCCATAAACTACAGTTAAATAGTTGTGTTCATGTTGTTGGGCTTTCTGAGGGACACCACTTGCAATGTCTCATTGACTTAACTGTTTGAAAAGCTGAATTTTAGTGAAAAATTCTCCCTTAGACCACTGTAGAGAATTACCTTATCAATATATTTAGCAGAATTTTCATCTTTGCCCACTGTCAGCTATGTCCATTTGCAGTGGAAAAAAATCATGGATCTAGCACAACTCCATGAGTTGTTTTTCGTTACTTCTACACAAGTTTTCCAGGAGAACCAGATGGAGATGATGGACAAGGATGGACAGCCATCTGAGCCTCAAGAGACTGTAGTAAACTGCAGCTGAGTGACACACAGGCAGTCACTGTAATTCCCCTACAACTCCTTCAGGATAGCCCAAGATAGTTCAGTCTTTCTATGAAATTCTGTGTCTTCAAAATGTCTTAAGAACATAGGGACTTCCTATGGCCTCAGAAAAGTGGTGCATATAGCCCAGGATGTTGTTTCTAATGGTGACAAGAGATGCTATTTAGGGAAAACATGCAGACATGGTCACTGTCTGACGTTCATTCCCTTCCTACCTCTCCCACATCCACCACTGTTGTACTGGAATATTAGACACTACACTGCCCCACCATTTGTTTTAATTCTGTTCAAGGATGTATTGTCTATAAAGCAAACATTTCACAGATACATGAAAGGTGCTTGTCTCACTTTTTAACACCAAATTTACAAAAATGAAGGAGGTTAAGCCAGTCCAGAAGCAGGTTGCAGATGGACTCTTGAAGCTGCTTATCATTATGGGTGTTGATGAGACTGTGTCTAGTTGTGAAGGCTTTTTGTCCCTGGAGATTGCCTTATGCATCTTCTCAACTAACTCCTAATTATGGATGCATCTCAGTTTGGCTGCCACTTCTTGAAAGTCTCCTGAGAGGTTTCTAAATAAATCTATCAGCAAGCTCTTCCCTTACTGGATGTCTTCTCCTTTCTAGTCTTTAGCTAGCAAGGAAATACAGAATATTAGTTTACTATAGTCCTTACAAATGTATAATCTCCAAAAAACTGTTGGTATAGTCCCTATAAATTGAGGGAAGTTGAATCCAGGGTTTAACCATGGTCAAGATTGCTTTCTGTGCAGGGCAATGAGGATCTGAAAGCAGAGATGGCTCTGTCACAATCACACTAAAAAGTAAGGATCAAAAAATGTAATTACCAAAAATATTTACAGTCCTGTGCTAAATTTACATTGCTTACCAAAAGGATGTTTACGCATCAGGTCCTCTAGGATGTGCAGTGAAGTGTGCTCCTGCTATTTCATCCTCTCTGCAGCCAAGAGGGAGGTTCTCCCTGTCTCTTCCTGCTTCTAGGCCAAAAATCAAGTGGATCCTGCTTGGCCAATGAAGTGGTGAGTACCTGGACAAACTCCTTGTAGCTGGTCAGGAGGGAAAGAAATGTTTGGAAATATAAAAGCAAAGTCTCTTTCTCTTTAAGACACTGATGTAAAATGCAAGATGGTTAGTAACATCTTCGAAGGTGTTAACCAGAAGCTCAGGTCTTATCTTCTCTAAGAAAATTGGTTGGGGAATGGTACTTATATGCTTGTGTTTTTTAAACAAACATTTTCTACTTATCAGATGGTAAAATCACAGTGCTAAGAGCATGACTGTAGGTTTTAACATGTATTGGTAGAGATGGTAAACATTTTCTTGGTAGCGCAAATGACCAAACCACATGCGCTGAAATTCCAGCAGCTTTGACCACATTAACATTTTACCTTATGCTAATGATCATCTGTGAGCAAGCAGTTGGTAAAAAACATACACTTTTTTTTTCCTTACTAGTGTGGACACAAAGACAACAGCCTTCTTCACCTAAGAGAAATTAATTGAGCTAACAGAACTAAACCATCTACTTCTGCTTTCTTTTGGCCTATTAAGAAAGGGGATAAAATGTGGACTTCTGAGGCATCACAAATATGAAGGAGGAACTAATTTTCCTCCATCAAAGAAATCCACAAATTATTTTAAAATCTTTTTAAACTTGTGGAAACGTGGTGACAACCTAAAGCGGAGAAGGTCAGTACCCTCTCTGACTGGAATGGTAAAAGCTTGGTGGTGAACGGTGACCAAAGGCCATCAATTATCTGAAAGCCCTAATCTTCTGTGGAAACCAGGCTCTCAGTCAAGGTTTAGGAGCCAGTCCTTGTCCTTAAAATGAACTGAACTTTGGGTATGAGCCAGAAACTCTCCTGTGTTTTAAACTGTGTTATATTCTTATTTTCCACTTTATCTCCTTGATTTTAACTGTGTTATAGATTAGGCTTGGTTGTAAAATTATAAACCAAATGTAAGTATAAAAGCACCTGGATATTGAGCATTGTTGCTTCATCTTATCTGTAATGCAATTCAGATGTTTTATGGAAAAAAGTGAGAAGTTTGTGTATAGGCCAATGGCATTATATAAGCATCAGATTCTTATTCTTCTGCAATATATTCTGTGGTGGGTGAGTTAGTCTGTCCACCCTCACACCAAATAATGGCTTTCATAACTCCAGATATAATCATTCATGTCACCTAACTTAACTGAGGAGACTAGTCAAGAGGTTCTGTAACGTGTGAGATTCACAGAGTGACTCTTGGTAATTAACTACAGGATTCATGTGCTCAAGACCTATAGATGACTTTCTATCATGATTAATCCATTGACTCTCACTAAAGAGAGCTGATAGTTCCCTAAATTACAGACCTTTTCTACCTCTGAATCTTGCAGAAACAGCAGAATTATTCCCAAACAGCCCAACCCAACAAACAAGCAAAAACCACATCATGCCAAAACGCAGGATCCCGTATCAGTAGAGCAGTTGTAGTGGTTGTGTGGTCATAAAGTCACAGCTTTCAAGAGATGCTGGCTCTCTCACATATCACAGCTATGTGAGATTGCCCACAAACCTCCTTCCTCAACGCCCTAGGGCTCAGGTATTTCTGTCTCTTTTTTTCATCTTGGATTTGTCAACACCCCACCATCCCAGTCTAGGAGGTATAGGAGCTCCCTTTTGTTTGATGTGAGCTGAACGCCCAGGGGCACAGAAGGGGTTAAGTGGAGGAAATTCTTGTCAACTTCAATAGAGAATTGGGCATTTTAAAGGATTTTCTGTAAGAAGAACCCAATATGTCTGACATCAGAGCCACAGCACATCATAGCGAAAGAGTAAAGTTTTTACTTAAAGGGTTTTTTATACTTTCGGAGTGGAAAATATTCATATTGTGGTTTCACACTAAAAATAAATTCTTCCATTCACAGCCAGCAACAGGTAGCTGAGGTTAGATCAAACCACTAGCTTACTAATGACTATGAATTGCAGCATCTATAGAAATGACCAGAATTCAAGGCAGCCTCTAAAATAAGCCAGATGAATCATCCTTGAAAAATATTATTCACTCCATAATAAATAGGCTCAGCATAAATGTCTGCCACACAAAGCATGCTTTAAGTATTTTTTAAAAATGTAAAACACTCTTGCATGTAAATTGAAATGATCAGTTTTCTTCCTTTTGTAGGGGTTCTGCTTTTTTCATAACGAGTCTGGGAACACTCACGTGATCCCAGGATCCTAAAGTTAAGTGACTGAACTGAAAGCATTCTTTTTGCGCAAGCATCTTGAACGTAATAAATAATAGCTCTTAAAGTATTAAGGAATCTGAACTGTCTTGAGTTATAGTGAAAGCTATTGTTCAACAAAGATTCAGTAAGAAACAAAAACTGATAAAACCTTTAGATTCTTATTCTACTTCATAACACATTTTTTTGGTAGCAATTTACTAGGTCAGGCGCTCTGCTAGTGCAAATCACCAAAACATCACAACCATTAGTGAGGCCCAGTTGATTTAACCAACTTGAGAATCTGGGCCCCAGTTAAATTACTAAAAACCAAGAACCAATAAACACACCCCCCCCCCCAGTGACAGCAACCACTTTTCCTGCAATGCTGTTACATAATTTTCTACTGGGGTATATTTTCATATTTCATATCAAGTGTTTTCTCATTAAGGCAAGGGGGTGACCTATGCCCACAGGACTGGCAGACCCTAAGAGAGCTGAAGGAGACTAGAACCTTTAGGAAAGAAAGACCAAAACAAACAAACAGTGGAAAAAAATCACCACTAACAACAAAAAATACCCACCCTACCAAGGAAGCAAACACCAAAACAGCAAAAAACTTTCACTTTGATAGTTTTTTTTGGTCTCGGGTGTTTCCTTGTCACAGTAAGCCTTATTGCACGTCTCTGAAATGGGTACCAAGGATGGCAGTTTTTTCATTGCCATGCATGCTGTAGCCTGCCTTCACCAGAACAAAACCTCAACAAAAAAACACTGACGGAAAACAATTCTTTTCATGCTGTCAACATTAGATGTCTAAATCACATGTGGACAATTCAGGTTTAAGTCACTAAATTTAGAAATGAATGCTTTTCGTGCCTACTTAGTATCTGTACTACTGTGGGACTGAATCTCTCAGTAAAGCCAAACCAATAGTAAACCCAACAGTCATTATTTCATGGCCGCTGCTGCTCATGGCCATTGCTACTACAGCTCTCATGTATCTAGACAGGATACTTTTTTTCTTTTTCCCCCTGAAAACCAGAATATGACTTACTTATAACCCCAATCACTTTATTTGTAGCACAGTTGCAGCCATAGAGGGAAACTGGTAAATTGTGTGCCTGTACAGAAAAAATGTTAATCACTGGGTTCTTCTGCTTCTCTGCATACACTAAAAATTTTCAACATTTAAAAAACTCCTATACTTTTAAAGAATATTTAAAAGATTTGGCATCATCAAGATACCAAGTACATACTTGGTTTATTTGACCATATCACATCTGTGCACTCATCCTCCCTTTTGCCACGCACCCTCTGATGATGTCTTCTCCCAAAGTAGTTTATAAGGTGTAAGGGGCTGGGAATCTTCCTTTCTGTGTGTTTGAGTGAGCACTTATATCAGTGCTGTTTAGGGGTTGACAAAGCCTTTGAAAATTGCCATATTATGTATGATTAGCATTAAGAAAACTAGCATCTTCATCACTCATTTCTCACTGAAAGTACAGAGTGGAAAAAAGCTGTTCTGTTAACTGGACCAACATACCACGCCTCGGAGACTTCAATATACAAAGTACAGAGTACAGGGTAGATGCACTCCACTCTGCAGATGTACTCTCTCAGGGGTGGGGGAAAGGAGTGCCTTTCATGGTGTCATTTGAAACTAGGGGAGAATGTTACAAGCAAAAGCTGATACTTTGAAAGAAGAATATTAGTAACAGTGAAACATGATAATAGGAAGTAGTTTATTTCCTTCCATTCCTCATTTCCCCTAAAGAAGATGTAATTGTGATGTGCATATATATACACAGGAGATATAATGTGCAATACAGAAATACAACTGTAAAAATATTTTGCCCATCTTAACGGGCATTTTAGATAAAAGCAATGCTAGTGCACATAGACACTTCTGCCTGAGAGGAGCTTGCTGTAGTTTACTTTAAGCATGCTTTTGCTCATTTAACTTCAGGTAGTGCTTATAGCTGATTTAATAATACTGTCACAAAACACTGTGCAGATACTCTTAGTATGAATGAGCCTATGACAATTAACCAGACTGTCAGCTAAACCAAATTAATACTTTCCCTAGACTTTTTTGCAATAGCTGAGCTAAACTGAATTCAGCGAAACTGTTGCAGCTTTGGTATACAAGAAAGGTTTGATAACAGTAAGCTGAAATAAAGGGAGAAGAGTCTACACACAAGCTTGTTTTGGCACAAGTCTGTCAGTAAAAAGCTTAACAGGCATCTGCAGCACCATTAATGAAATTAACCCCCAAACAGAATCTCTCAGCAAAATCTTAGATTGGTGCCTAAAGGAAGCAACTGCATATATACTACAGCAGTGGTAGGAATAAATTATCTTAGTCATAGAGTGAGTTAAGTAGGATCAGAATGAAGGTTAAAAATCCTAAAGTAAGGTGCTATTCCTTGATTCAAAAGTGTGTCTCATGCAATTATAAACTTTTTTTATTCCCCTAGGCAGCTGGGATTTTCCCAGGATACCCATTCAAGTGTATGTTCAATCAGTACATATTCAGGAATTCACCTCTTGTCTATACAAAGTTTCAAGGAGGTCAAGGAGAATTTTGTCATTGCCTCCAGTGAGGCCAGGCATTTCACCCACCAATCTTGCAGCTGAAGTGAGGTCTTTGGATAAAAACTATGTGAAATGTAAACAGTACAAAGCCTGGCCACATTTAATAAACTGAAGAGAACGCCTATCCACCTAATATTTCGCTTAATTTATCAATTAAAAAAAAACCCAAACTTGACATTGTTCCATTTTTCTAAAGCAAAGATTTTAAGGGGTACATTCTGACAGTCCTCTTCTCTCCAGCCACGTCCATTAGACTGTGTGTATATAGAAATATATTTTGCATACACTTAAAATACTTTAGTGAGATCTGTTCTCTCAGATGCCAAGCTCAATTGCAATACTTTACACACCATTTTTTCTCTATGAAAAGTCTGCAAAATCACTCAGCAATCACAAGGTTCCATAAGCCACCCACTCTATAACCTGGGGGCTAAGGGAGCATGGGGCTGAAAGGAAAAAGAGAGAACACTTTCCATATCTTGTGGAAAGATGAGGTTATAGTGATTATCATGGGAGGAAACTATTTTTTGTGACTGCTTCCTTCAAGATGTATGTAACTTCCAAAAGTAAGATATAGTTTATATATTCTTAAAAATTAAGTAAGTGCTGTGACCTATGAAAGCTTGCTCGTTAACAAAAGATAAATATAGGAAAAAGTCTATTTTTATAACTTGTCAGTAGATACTGAAGGAATAATTTTGTAAAAACAAAAATTGCCACTCCCCAAATCAACCCAAAAATTACAGATTCAGGTTTGATACAAAATATCGATATATAATTTTAGGTAGCTACTCTACATTGGAGCAAGAGCCCCTATCACCTAAGCTTTGCAAAATTCTAACAAGCTACATTTGCCAACTGCCTTACTCCTTTGACAAAAACTGAAATATGTTACCTCTGTGCAATTAAGTTACTACTCGGGGATTAGATTGTGTTATCCTAACTCATGAGGATGTCTGTCTTTGTGAGTGAATTTCCCTTGAGATGAGATTTGTGGGAGGGATCTCCTTCCTCCTGAGTGGCAAATAAATGTGCCCAAGAATGTTCCTGGGCATCATATTCCGGCTGGCCCTGAAAGGACAGCATCCAAGCTGGGCAACTCCTTCAACCTCTAAAAGAGGGGAGCTGCTGACAAGCTGACTTTTGGGAATGGCCCTGGAACATTTTAGCTCCTGAAATGTGCGAAGGAACAGCTTGGGAGAGTACTTTTTGGCATATGGTTAACTCACAGCAGGGAAAGTCTTAATGCTTCACTAGCGTGGGCAATTGAAATCCATTGTCCAGGAACACTTCCACCTACTGTCTGATTTACTAGTACAGGGGTGGCCAGGGTCACTATCGCACTTTCAGACTTTGTACTGTGATTGTATGTATGCGGGAGAGAACAGTTCGGCACAGTCCTGATGTAAAGCTCAGTTTTCATACCATTACCCACCCCGCTCATACAGATTTCAGAATAATTTAGACAGTCTTTTTCTTCCACTTGAGATGGAGGGGTCTGAGGAATGCCCTCCTCCCCAAGAACAGTATTGAGAGTAGTAGGCAGTGTGCAGTTAGATAGCTTTCACGTGTAGCTGCAATATTATGGGATCCTCATGCACTGGTTTTAAAGTATGAACACAGTGTTTCTCCAACAAAAAAGTCATTGAGGAGTAAGAATATACACATGATAAACAACTACATAATCTCCACCTGTAGAGGTAGAAGACAGTAAACCTATTGCTAAAAGGTACATTGCATTCAGAGTTCTGCAAGAAGGCATTGATGCTCTTGCTTTTCTTTACTGCTCAATGCAGCTGCAGCTAGGTTAAGTTCCCAAAGTGCATTCTTGGTCCCTTAACTGTTCTACTTACATACTTCATGGTGCCAAATACACCAGGAAAAAAAAAATCATAAAACTAACACTCCATTAAATTATCACTCTGTCTACAATAATTAAACAAAATGCATAAACAAAATTACCCAAAGCAAACAAAACAATTTCAAAATTTTCTCCTCTTGCAAGAGCTTATGCAAGAGAAATGAGAGGCAAGAATAACTTTGTTCTCTTTCTGCATTTGACAGCATTTGTGGTACACCAACTTTTACATGTCTTACATGATAACAAGAAATAACATCAATGCTTTAAGAAAAACAGCAATTGATAAACACTGCACTACAGTGGAAGCTGACAAGGGTCTGAATTGATTTTTAGACCTAAAGTTGAACTGTCTGCCTCTAATTAAAGTAACAGTTTTAAGCGTAACCAATTAGTGCATTTTACTTACAGTGCAACTAATTTTGAAACATGGATTGCTATAGCCCTGATGCTC
The DNA here is from genome assembly GCF_031877795.1 of Strix aluco. NCBI lineage: Eukaryota > Metazoa > Chordata > Aves > Strigiformes > Strigidae > Strix > Strix aluco. The sequence goes on along the minus strand of NC_133932.1, from coordinate 89,630,840 downwards.
GACTTCATTTCTGAAGATGACAATGTTACGTTTGACTGGTCATTTAGAAATTTTCCATTTCGGTGTGTTTTTTGAGACACACTGAAAGAGCATCCAGATATTCTTTTCTCAGTAAACATATTGACAACCACATGATTGATGATTGGTTCATATACACTGCTTCTTGACCAAAATAAAAGTAGGGTGAAAAAAAAAAATTAACACCCCCCCCCTTTTGTTCAAGGTGCTCTCTATGTCCATAAACTGGTGATTCATCCTGATACACCCTTGTGTACTGGCTCAGACTCTCCAAGTTAAACTTGTGCCTGCGACACCTGATTTACATCAAGTGACTTCTCTTGTAACACATCTCAGGTGCCTGAATGCTTTTCTAATTATACGGCAGGCTTTCGGGAAAGCAGAGCTACTCTGATTATACAGTTTCTTATGTTTTTAAAACAGATTATCTCCTTTGGCAAGATTGTTTTAAAATGTAACTTAAACTCCTAAGTATTAAAATATCCATAAATTATCCTGTATAATAGTAGACTACATTGTCAAAGCTTCTGATTATTGGTAACTTCTACTGAAATGGGAACCAATCCATTTTAGTCAAAAAGTTTGAACATTTTAGCCATAAGCCTCTCTAATCAGCGTGCAGGATTTGAGTCAGGGCAAAGAGAAAAAAAAAACCCCACCTTTCCTACAGCACAGGCAAACAGAAACTTCAGATACATAGCACGACGTCTGTTGCCTGTTCCCAAAGTTGAAAACACTGAACTCCCACCCTGTTTCAAGAGAAATTGTTGCTACTCATGTCCAAAGGTAACAGCATCAGCTCTCTTCTGAACAATCCCTGTGAGAGAGGAATAGCAGATTATGCTTTTATAGTAGTAAGACTTCCGTCTCTGTCATTTGAAACAGTGCCCAGAGGTTAAAACAAAGGGGAACTCTAAAGACATATAACGCCTTCTCGAGTAATAAAAATCACACTAAAGATGTGAAAATAAAATGTTTTCTGGAACTGTGGATTTCAATGTCACATGAATGGAAAAACACTTTATATCTCTCTGAAATGCAGGATAAGTACAGCAAGGTAATCATTTTTTCCACCTTGTCTTAAACTTTCAGAGACACAGAATACTAATGAGAAAAGCATGTTTCATCCTCCTCTTTCACCTTTTGTCCTAGTAAGTGGCAGTAAACCTTTATGTATTATAGCTAGGAAAGGTCAAGGGGGGGACAGGGACCCGAAAGAAATATAAAGAGAAATAAATAAGACTACTGCATAGGGGGTCTCCTCAGTTTGAAACAGTATTTTTGAAAGAAAACAGTACTATATATATGCACAGTTTCTGTGTCAAACTGTCCTGATTTCAATGAGACGTCAATTTTTATTTCTAAATTTCCAGTTTAAAATCAGATTGTGTAAACAAAAGCAAAACTGAGTATTTTCATTGGTAAGGATTTGGTGTGCTTGGTCACAATGTAGTCTAACTGCAACCCCAACCTGTAACTGATTTATTTAAGATGATTCAATACATTGCTGACATTTTCAGCAAGAAATCTATCCAGTACTATTCATACAGACATTACTCAGTCAAGCGTGCTCTCATATTCAGCCAATTTCTTTCTGGGTCTCTGCTCCAGTGACTGATTGAGAAATTAGTCTCAGCAAATGAAATCATTATTACTTACTGTTCTTGCACCCATCCAGGAACATCTGAGACAAGACAGACTGTTCAAATCCATCTTCCCCAACAGTTAATTCCTAAAAATAATTGAATGTTCTACTGCGGCACAAATGCATTCTATTCTCTCCCTGACATTTAAGAATAAGCCTTAAGATTTCACTTATCACAAAAATGAATTACTTTATATTTTGCCAAAAGTGAAAAAGGTAATACAGGTAATACTGTACGTTTAAAAAAAAAAAAAAAAAGGCAATTTATGCATGGTGCATAAGTGATCAGTACTTTGCTACTGTCAAGTCATTTTCACCTTACACATGCTGACAGTTTTCTAAGAAAATGTAAAAAAGCTGTTGTGTTAATCATCACGATCACTTAACTATAGCACTTCCTCATTTGGAGAATTTTGTCTTTTAAAGACTGATTTGGTAACTTGCTTGAATATGTAAATACTCACCTGAATATGATCTCAAATCCTTTAAGAACACATTTTATTTCCATCTAAAGTACTATTCTATTCTCCACTTGAATCCAAATTTTCTTTTTTTTTACTGCTATAATCATTATCTCAAAAAAGAAATTATAATCAAGCCTCAAACCATTAAAGAGCAAAATAAAAAAATTTGGTTGAGGATATTAATAGAGACATTTCTAAGTTACTGTACAAGCAGATCTGATGTATTTATTTGTAGCTCACATCACATGGAAAAATAATTTTAATATTCGCTTCCATTGTTACAATAGTCAACTGTCAGTCCAATCCTGCAGGTCTCTAACTTTAAGCAAACCTTACATCAGAATTTCTAGGAGGTTAACAGATCAAAACACTAAAGCAACAACACAACTAATGGAGCAATCATAGCTTAATAGCTGTCTAAAATCCAAGTCCTATATGGTATATATCTGGCATGACTTTCACAGTTATCCTCAAAACCTGTGTATGGAAAATTTTCCTTTCTTAGACCTCCACTTTCCTATCTCAAAGGACAAAGTAGGCATGCTTAATAACATTATCTCAATCTACTTGAAAAGCTCTCTTAATTCTTACTAAAACAATATAATCTGTTTGAGGCAAGATGTTGGTTTTATTTAGAATAGTAAACCTTATCTAATTAAGTGTAACATTAGGATGTTAACTAACACACACAAGCTAACTTTTAAGTGTCCACTGCACACACATGCCAATTCATACTAACTGAAGCACAGACCCCAGCACCATAGTGAGCCCAACAGGCAGTGCCTAATGCCGTCCTCAATCACAAGTGCCACATGTGCAACCCAGTTCACTGGTAGTGAGCTTACCTGGTGTGCGGGGCATCCACTATTTATCCTCATTAAAAAACAAGTGGAAGATGACAACCTCTGTTTAATGTTAAGAACAGCTTCAAATTTCAGTATCAACAAGACGGTTTTCCTTTCCTCTTAGAACCTAGGTAGCCAAAGAATTTGCTATAGTGCGAAACAAAACACACCCACAATTTTAGTATTGGACTTTATCTAGTAGAACTCAAAATTGAGTTGCACCCTCCTTGACTGCTACACTGCTTAGGCATACTGCAGTTTTCCAGTTTCACCTTCAGACTACCTTAGAGATATCTTCTTGACTGAAACATAAATCACTGAAAAGACAGGGCTCACCTTCAGTATTGTCAAGTTCATCAGTACAGTGAAAAGACTGGATTTACTGCCTACTGAAATCAGTGGGTTTTTGGGTTTCCAAAATATAGCCTAAAGGTCAAAGATTCCCCCAATAAATGAACTATTTAATGATTCCCATGTTTGTTCTCAATCAGCAAGACTAGCCCAGGACAGTTTAGGCATAAGCACCTAATCAAATTCAAGAATTACATTCAGTGAATGGAAACACGTGATGGTTACCAACCAAGAACAAGATTTATATTAAAAAAAATAAAATCTCTGTTTATCAGCAGCCAAATACAATCTCACATATATGTTCCAACACTCGGTCACAATATACCGATGAGCTTTAAATATGGACAAATTACTCATGTAACATAAGCCACCATCTTCCTGGCAAATTCCACTCAGAAGGCTAAATATATGCTGCTTGTGTTTGTATACCAAAGTATCCAGACAGCTGGTGCAGAGAGGAAAGCAAACCAACTTACATTTTTCACCAGAGAGGTAAGTTAAAAAAAAAAAAAAACCAAAAAAGAAAGAGAACAAGGCCCATGTATCAGCTATTTTTGTTTTGCAAACTAGCCAGGGCTTGCACGTTTTAATTTCACTTGATGATTGATAACCAATACCCACTAACACACAGTGTAAGATTTTTGAGTACTACAGACCTATGTAAAATAGCCCAATCACCAGATCAGAGATGAAAATTAGGGGCAGAAAGATGTAACATTTACTCAATGCTCTGGTTTTCAACTTTTAGTGAGTTCTTAATTTATTAGTTATAACTTGTTTTTGTTGGAGAGGGTTCAGAAAAGGCTGTGAGATTTTTCTAAGCGTCAGCTTAAAAATACTTACAACTATTTCTTAAATGCCAGCTTAAGAAATGTATAAATAAAATTCAACATTAAGACCTCTAAACTTGGAGAGACATGCTCAGAACAGGAAATGATAGTTTGTTAATAAAGAAAGGTAAATCATTCTCCAGGCTTCCGGTGGGAAACTTGGCAGCGAAAGGATTTTGACCTCAGTGGAAGGTAACTGCCACAAATGACAGATCAAGCAACTTTCTTCTTACAAGTGAGGCAAATGTTTGACATAAGGCTGGACTGCATTCAGATCTATCATTCCCTGTGGCATATTCTTCTACTTTTAACAAATAATACTGCAAGCTTTTTGCACTGACTGTATTAATTTTCTTTTTTTTTTTTTTCTCTCTCTCTCTGAGTAAAGCTGTGCAAGCCTAACAATTTTTGTGACTGATTACTTATTTCCTATTTGAGGCACAAAAGCTCATCACTTATAGAATAGGTCAAGCTTTCAGTGCCTATTAGCCCTAGTCTGGAACGAATTAATGCATTTTCCTATGTTCATTTTCCTTTTCTGTTGTAGGAACAGCATATAGGACATTTGTGCAAAGGAAGGAAGCAAAAATCCTGCATTTTTTTCAGGTAAAGTAGTGAACAACAAAAAAATACACTTAAAAATTCTACTCTCGTTTTCATATTAGACTCACTGTGACTATATCACTGTGAAATTTGCCATTAGAAGTACCAGTTTTCCCAACTCAAAACAATAAATTGGGGGGAAAAAATGACAAGTAGCCCAGTTTAATTTCAAACGTTAATATATTTTCTATTTTATAGTGAACATATGCATCGTTCACCCCTTATTTGCAGCAACTATGACGTCCTCATAAAAAGGGGTGACATTTGTAAGATGCCTCTTAAAATAAATATTTCTTTTTATAAAATAATAAAACTTCAAATAAATATTCTTTACACTAAACAATATGTTGAAAAAATTAGAAAATAAAGGCTGAATTTTACTGTAACTGTACAATATACATGAAGTCCAAAGGGAAATCAGAGTCTTGTAATAGAAGGTTTCCGTAAGACAAAATACAATCTAAAAACATACTGATTGATTCACATTCTTCCGAATGTACAACATATTAGTATAATATTTTGTGACTGTGCCATGTATTATGACACCACTTATTTTTCACAGTTGAAAATATTATTGTATATACAAAAATATAGCACATTATCTCTGGCAGAAAACAATGAAAAAAAGGAGTCATTTGCTAATTTACAAATTTTGCAAGTACTATTCACAAACAATACAGTTGTCTAGGAGTGTCTGTGTTGCTTTAGCTTATGCAATCTGTGGGTCACAATGTACTGCATCCCTTTTTTTTTTTTTTTCTGTATGCCACTAGCTGGATTCTAACAAGCGTATCAGTTAAGATGGCACACACAGAGAAAAGCATTTCACTGCAAACAGCAAAGTAGATCCCCAACCCTTCTACTACAGTGCCAAGACCATAGCTGCTTAGTTGGTTGCATATGTAGGTTAAAATAATCCTTGTTACTTTAGTATTTCTGACTAGTGATGCTATGTTGGCTTTTCAAAGTTCCTGGGGGGGACACTGGGAACTTTGCAGCAAACGGTGTTGGTGTGTTTACAGCGGCACCCAGGCCGATTTACCCGGTCATAACAGCCCTGGCACAACTTAAGGCAACCCTTGGCTGGTAGG